>NC_139347.1:165360459-166105262 GCF_055883805.1 Amblyomma maculatum
GTTCAAGTGTCGAGCCTCGCTACGGAGTGCGGGCGTGCATTTTTCCCTTTCTTCCCGTGGTGAGCCATGGGGACAGCTTTCGCCTAAGTTGCCTCGCTGAATGCAGCCCGGTGACGACGAGACCGATGAGTCAGCCGAGGTACAATCACGCACGGAGAGAAGCGGCTGACGCCATCTACGCCATCTAGACGACCAGCTCCTCACCCTCAAGCGAGAACCAGACAGATGGGCATGTCAACGAGTGAGAACAGTGTTGGCGCGTGTGTGTGAGAATGCGGGAGAGTGAGGTGATAGACACTCCCTCATAAGCTGGCCTGCCTTTCATCTAGGGATCATAGGGATTCAACCCTATAAAAACGGACGACAAGTGTGTGTGGTGAGTCGTAAAATGGAGACAGTTCATCTGGTCAGTCTCCCATTAAAAACGTTACCATGTAAATATTGTATATAAACGTTTCCCATCTCACTTCAAAGTACGGTTTCCAACCGCCTCGTGCTTGTTCCTGCTCCGACAACCAACCGGGCCTACAACACGCAACCTAGGTAACGACAGCGAGCAAGCACTCTCCGTTGACATGTTGCACAGACAGATTCTGCATACGTGGTTTGTTATACTAACGAACTAAAATAATGAAAGCCCGCAGCATTGCTTCGGTGCCGCTCATTTCACCGCCTGGGGTCGGTATATATGCGCTCGGACACTGTAGAGCCGTGGCATCTGCGGTCAGCTCCGAGCGCACTGCCGGAGCTATAGCCATAGAGGCAACGGCACAGTGCATCGGTGCGCTTTACGTTTCGCCCCTATATGCAAACGCGGCTGGCACGGTTGGGTTCGAATATTAATTAGAACTCCGGTTGAGGCACTACGAGGGTTGTGTACGACGCCCTCAGTATCGCATTCGCTGCGGCGGCGGTCTTTGTCCACAACGATGAAGGCTAAAGCAAGCCGCCGCGTGCTTGGGTGGAAATGAAGCCCTCCATTTTACAAGCCAATTTGCTTTATTGCTAAGCCTCCTAAGCCAAACCAAATAAATTTAATTGACACAAAAAACGCCGGAGAGAACATGCAAGTTCTCTATTCCACATGTTCCTGCTCACAACGATGCGTGAACGAACGCTTGCGAACAACTGTCTGCAACCATGTGGTTCAGGCTACAAGCACGCGCTTGTCACATTACCATGCATCGTACGCGAGTGAGCCCCCGCTTCGAAAAAGCTCGTCACGACGATGCTTGCCACAGAAAGTTTATCCTCCCTGAGCAGACTAAATGTCCAGTATACCTACCATTATTAGGCAGACATGACCGTGCGCTTTGTTCTGCGACGCCAAGCCCGAGCCTAGCCAAAGAATGCAAGACAGCGAACGAAACTCAGTTTACACGCAGTAGGCATCAGCAGGAGCACACGGCGACCCGTTTATGCACAAGGCAACGAAAGCAGCGCTTCCCCGATAAGCCATGAGCACGTATGCCGATGCCACGAATCAGAGCGCCTTATCAGCCATACGACTTCGTTTGGTTACGCTCCTCGGTGTTCTTCCTTTCTTGTGGCGCCTGAACCAGACGAAAGCTCACTGATTTAGAAGCTCCATTAAAATGGACTATAGGCAACCTGCAATGAAGTTTGCTGTGTCGATCGCCGCGCTGTAATACATATACTAGCGAGAAGTGCAAATGCTTCTGAGGTGGCTTTTTAGGACGTTATCACGCCACCTGCATGAGTTTGGAGGGATCATTATGCAAGCTCTGTCGAAGCTTTGCGTAACGTGGATCAGATAACTGGGCTACATCCAGAGCGCCTGGGTAAGGACGTTATCTGTCACACGCGTATCTATAATGCTGCTGAACATGCTCGGTCGTTTATCGCGAACCAAGCGGCTAGCAGCAGCATTTTTTAGTCACGCTGAGGGACAATTGCAGCGCTACCTATGCAGGGCAGGTTCCCGCGACTGCGACACCTAATTTCTACAGTCCAGAAAGTCGCGGATGATTGATGTCAGAATGGAATCATGAACATGCAAGGCTTGTGCTACCACGACACCAAGGTGACACCCTGCAGGCCACCTAGTGCCTATAAGTACTGACTGCTTGAAAACGCTGGGCTTTTAAATCACGACGGCTCGTCACTAACAGATAGTATCGTTTCCTCAACGCGCGCAAACCAAGCCACCTCGCACACATTCATGATATTCTTTGGGTTATATGTTGGCCTTTTTTTTTGCTCGTTGTTACTGCCTCTTTTGTAAGCAAAGAACTCAAGGCTGCTGGACGCAAGTACACAGGTTCTATTCTAGTCGCGGCGGCCGCTGTTCGATCGAGTCAAAAATTGTGTCTCTTATGTGCTTCGCGAAGTCAGTTAAAGAACCTCTCTTGGTCCAAATATCTCTAGATCTCCACAAAGGCATCCCTCATAGCCTGTTTCGTGTTGCTGTGTTAATCCCTATAAACCAAAACGAACACAGAATTGTGCCAAATTACCTGTACTTTTGGGCCCATTTTACTCTGATAAATTTACTTTTTGTCTGTAGGAGTAAAGTTGTACCCTGTTGGGATCCCAACCTATTTTTAAATTGGTTATGTACCACTCAAGTACAACTCATCATCTCAGCATATGATCTCCTTGGTGACTAATGATATTAGTCGATAAGTGATATTATATGTGTGCATGTGGTTGTGCTTGTGTACATTTTTCACAGCTCTCTTTTATATCTCGTTACAGTCGGTCATTCTAACATCATTCTTCAAAGATTGGATTGTTCTGGCAAAGGATGTAAGCGGGCAGCGAAGAGGCCATTGCACTGAATGGCAATGCGTGTGTCTTCAAATGCACCGTGAAACTGGTGACCAATGCAACGTGGTCCTCGGGATGGTACATTTTATCTGGTGGTTCTTGGAACTTTAACGGCGAGGAAAATTTTTAACAAGCGAGGCAAGCGACAGCTCACACCTTGTTCGGCCGAAAAGCCGTCAGCGTTGTAGTTGTCGGTTACGCTTGTCGGAAATAATCGGGGTTGTGTTGAAAAAAAAATCTTATCGTAGTAATTTGTTATTGCATTCATTAATTGTTAATTTTTGTGTGATATGCAATGACGATTGATTGAAATCATTATGAACTGAATATTTAACGAAATCAAAATATTAACGAATTGTAAAGTGTTCGTTGTTCAAATGCGTCAAAATACCCAAAATGAAAAGCCGACGGTTGATGATGGTAATCAAGAATATTTAGACTGTCTGATTGATCAGTAAAATAATTGAGATAATTAAAAATTGAAAAAGAGGTATTCAGTGCTGTCAAAATGGTCAGAATGAAAAGCAATACATAATGATGCTAAAAAATTTAGAGTTTAATTGATCAATTAATTGTTACAGTTGAAGAAATGAAAACTTTAAAAAGAGCGATCAAAGGTGTCAGTATGCTCACAATGAAAAGGCAATGCTAGATTATGCTAAGTAAGAAAATTTAGTGTGCAATCGATGAAATAACTATTTTAATTACTCAAATATGAAACATTGTTCATACTGTCCAATTGCTCAGAATGGGAAGCCAATATTTGCTGATGCTAAGTATTGGTGTACAAACATTAACCAAAAAAATATGTCGAAAGGGAAGACAAAAATCATCGTCCGTAGGGGTGAAACTCTAAAACGTGTGTCTGCGTTTTGTATGTATTAGTTTGCAGCTGGAAACTGTCATATTTGTCAAAATCGCAGCACAGGACAATTTCTGAAAACTCATTAATACGCTAAATATGAAATACCTATAGGAAAAAGATTGAGGCAAGAAGTCTATTGCATAACTAATTCTTGAAATTTTTCAAAGGGAAGAATTATTCCGGTTCATTTTCACTGAAACTTTGTTTTATAAACATCTAACATGTTATGAATTCGAAAGGCGTGCAATGAAAGAAAATTTTGTCAATTTGTCAAATATTGCCAGTATAGCGAATGTTTCCCTTTAGGGCGAGAACTTCGTGTCCTGGCTCAGTTTTATTCATTGGGGATACTTTCCTTGCGCTTATTGCCATTCTCCCTCATGCCTGTCGCCTCACATGCGGGAGGTACCAGGTTCGATCTTTGGTGCCGCCGGGTACCCACCGGTTTTCGATGGGTACAAGCTTTCCCCCGGCCTGATGCTCGACTCTTCTGGGGTAAAATGCTTGGAAAAAGGTGTCAAGGCCCAAATAGTTGCGCCGATGTGGCAGTGATCCGTTCCGCCATCGGACAACAATAAGTCCGCCTCGCGCGACAAAAGCCCATTATGTGCTTTAATCGCAATATGCTGGAAGAAACTAAACAGAAAGTTGGATGGGAGGAATGTGGAGGTATAACGAAAATAGGCAACAGCTCAACAGTTACTTGTTAATGCTGTTGCCTATATATTTAAGTTATTTATGCAGATTCTTCTACTGTTTATGGTTGTTTGTGGAGAAAAATAAGAGCGCAGTAGTACTTTTTAAAATTGGATAGAAATATATATCCAGCACTGAAAGAGCGAAACTCCAGTTCAGGATATATATAGTCAGCTGCTATAAGACAAACGGGAGCACATTCATCTCTCCTGCGAGTGACCACACGCTGTAGCCATGGAGGAAAATATTACCTGAAGACATTTTTTGTGAAACGAGGTAAAAAAGGTATTGAGAGCTTTGGGCAGGAACTGCTGAATTAGGAAAACCTATCTTCAAGTTTGATATCAAAAGAATTCTGGAACACATCAATCAGCGCATTTCAGTCATAAATGAAGCAGCCTGACTGATCTTTTCTAGGCTGGTTTGCGTAGCACACCAAAAAGATTAAAAATAACTAGTTTCACTGCAGAGGACTATTGGTATAAAATGATGGGTGATTTTATATGACTGAACACTGCCAAGGTATCCAAGAAATCGACAGAAAATTAGTCTGTGGAGAATAATAGGGTACATTTAAATGTGCTTTGCCAATAATATATTTCAATATAAAATATTACTTGTGTTTGCATGGGGTAGGAAAGCAGAAAATTATCAACTTTTGTTTGCTAAATGATGACTTGTCCTAAACATTTCTAATAGGTGATAGCAGGGAGATGTGTATTCTTGCTGAGAGTCATGAACAAATATTTCTAATACAGAACCAAGGTTTCAAAAATTGGTTCATTTATGTCCATGATTACATTTCGATTTCAGCTTGCTTTTCAGCCGAAACTTTCTTTCTAAACTACAGTTGACATAATGGAGCCAAGCTCATCGAAGAGAAGCAAAAGCTATAGTTTGAAGACTTCTTTCTGACAGCTACCTTTGCCTCAGAAGAGCTGCGTTCATTTTCATCACAAAGGTATTAAATTAGTAAGGATATTGAAGACAAAATACGCAAATCGATGCATACAAAGGAAAATATCACGAATATTACTTTGCATTGTACACCCTTCCAAGTGGCTGGCATAGAGTCTTACTAAAGCATGAGTGCATAAATACCAATCTTTTGCCGCTAATATTAAGTAGTAGCATGCACGTTTCTGTATAGAAGTGCAATGCATAAATAGAACTCAATATCTGCTTCATGTACAAAAGACAGTATATGCAAATATACTGACTTGTATAATGTATAAAGTAGGACTTTTTGTCAAAATAATGCTGATAATTGATTTGCGTCTTTTTATAACTGCAAGAAAGAAACTTCTTTTTTTTTTTTCATTGAGGGACCAAACCAAGGAGCTTCAACTGCACCGTGTATTTCTGTGGCAGAGGAAGAAATAAATTACGTGTGGGAAACGTGTTGTTCGCTTAGCAGTTGGAACTAGCATTGAAAAAGCTTTGTTCTTTTGTTTGACGACGCACTTCATCGGCGGCCTGACGTACCCCAGTTCTTTTGGCCAACCTTTGGTATCGCTTCAAACTGCACTATGTGAAAGTCACCCCACTGAGGCATGTCTCATAACTTTAAAGTTGAAATCTGCTTTGGAGAAGCTAACCTTTAAGTGCCACTGAGGTATTACTGCGGAAGCTAGTCACAAAGTTTTGCTGCTAAGTTAAATGTTTTATTTATTCAAGGTCAATGAACTTTGGATATGCTACTTATAAAGTACTGATTGCTTTATGCCGCAAAATGGACACCAACAGCAAACCTATGGAGCAGTTCCTGCAGTCCACTTTTTTTGTTAACATAAACAACTTGGTGTACAGATTAGTTTGCAAGACCAGTTTTTGTTCTGCAATTTTGCAACCTTTAATGCCCATGCGACATGCGTGAATAAATCGCATGCGATTAGAAATCAATGAAAATGCTGAAGTAATCAACAGATACCTGTAACATAACTTGTGGTCAACGTCTGTTTCACACACACGTTTGTCTTATTCAAATTGTTTCAGGAATAGCTACTTTATTAATTAATGGTGCCTCCTGATTGAGAAGTATACAGCGAATTAGAGACGAACAAGAAATGGGGACGCAGACACAGGCACTGTGTTTGCATCCCCTTTCTCATCCCTGCCACTATTGCACTGTATACCTATCATGAACCAGCAAGTCAGCCGCTATATATTATTCCCATTGTTTCTTTATTTTTCAAGTTTCCTCATGTTATTTCTTCAGTGTTACATTCCCTCACGGTTAATCCACTATCCCAGTTTGCCTTGTTCCTTTTCAGTGATATCGCATCTCATTTCTTGAAATCACGGAACATGCCATAAATATCGCTTTATCGCCTAGCAAAATGTAATCTAACGATAAAAATATTTTATTGAGGAACCATATGCATATATTACAGTGCAAACCCCACCTTACGGCTTATTTCTTGTGTCACCTCTTCGTCCTTGCACTTCGCGGAGGTCACGAACATATATGATTGTGTTCGTTCAACTGTTTACTCATATTTGTGATAATTCATATGTAAGTATTTGTATAACGTCATATGATATACGTATTTGTACCTGCATAGCTTTTAATAAAGGGCACTATTTGTGCAGCTTCCATTATTTCGAGCTCGAGTGCCTCACTACATATAACAGTTGTGGTTCCTAATAGTTGTACGCTTTGGTCTTTCAAGATAGAATTGAAAGCTATAGAAAGCATAATAGGTGGAACTGAAACGTTTTCAAAGCTTGTTTCCAAAAGCTGTTAGTTGACATATTGCGGGATGAAGAATCTGATTAGCTGAAAAGGAAAATAAAAAGGCAACAGCAGCAAGGAAACGTGCAATGTTTTAGGAATGTGTAAAACAATAGACAGCCAAATTTATTTATTTTATTTAAAAGCTCTGCCCAACGTTAAGGGATGAATTCTATATATCACACAAGGAAGTGATCAGAAAACCATTCAGGTCCTTGCTGGATGCGTAGATATGCGACAAATTTTTGTCTTAATTTTGCCGTTCTGTAAGTTTGTTCGGGCGCCTGTACATCAACAGTGTACTTAGCCTTGCACTTTTGTCTCCTGCTGTTGCCTCTTTATTTCATTTTCGAAGTCATTGAACTACAGGTACTCAGTACTGAAAAATCATCGCGAAGTAAATATTTTCAATTTTGTTGTGCTCGTCTGCCCTCTACCATATTACTTTTTGATGTCATACCTACATAAATCCTGCTAGTGATGTTTGTCATGCACAGCTGAGGAGAGGTCATGTCTAAACGTTGGCTTGCGAACTGAGGCTAACTTTGAATCATCGTTAACTTTTATTTGGTACTGTTTACTATCTTCTGCTGATCGTTCTAAGTGATCAACATCATTCTAAATATTTCATTCTGATATTCACGAAACCTGTGTATGTTTGTTTCCTGTGACTGCCAGTACTTCAGCAGCAGCTAACATAAGACAATTCTGCGCAGATGTGGGGTCATGTAAACACAGAACACTATACCTCTCGTATCCAAGTAATGCCGATGGTGGAAACGTTTGTCTCTCATGTACAAAAGCTTTTGTAATGTAGTTAATTGCTGCCTGAGACTGAATCAGTATTAGTGTCCTTAGCACACCAACAAACTGCTGTGTGATTGCACTCAACTGCCAAGCCCGTTTGGCTCCCCTGTTAGGCAGTGATTTTGAGCCCCCATAGAGAAAATGCAACAAGCTGAGCACTGCTGCCAGGCAGCGACTTCGAGCAGTGAAGCCATCGAATAGCTCAACCACCAAGCAAATTGGGCACCCCTGTCGGGCAGCGATGTCGAAGAGAGAAACCGTCAGATAGGTTGAAACAACACCGGTCAGAATACGTGGAACGGTGTCCCGTTACAAATATGCTCCACATAAAGCCCTTGCAATTTAACGGCAACGTTGTTCCACATGTAAAGTACTTTTATCCCGAACACTGCCCCACATATATAAGCGGAACGTTTTTTTTAACGTTCCGCTTACTAAGTGGAACTTTAGGCGGAACCAGATTAAGAGTGAAGGCTTGAACCTCAATATCCAAAAGACTAAGGTAATGTTCAGCATGCTCGGGAAGGAACAGCAGTTTACGTCAGGTAGTGAAGCACTGGAAGTAGTCGGCGAATATGTCTACTTAGGACACGTAGTAACCGCAGATCCGGACCATGAAAGGGAAACAGCAAGGAGAATAAAATTGAGATGGAGCGCATATTGCAAGCACTCGCAGATTATGACTAGCAGCTTACCGGTATCGCTCAAGAGGAAAGTACACAACAGTTGCATCTTGCCTGTACTCACCTATGGGGCTGAAACGTGGAAGCTAACCAAGAGAGTTCTACTTAAGTTGAGGATAATGCAGAGGGCTATAGAGCGAAACATCGTAGTGGTAACGTTAAGAGATAGGAAGCGTGCAGAGTGGGTCAAACAAATAACTCAAGTTACTGACATTCGAGTGAAAATCGAGAAGAACTGGGCATGGGTGGGACATGTAGTGCGAAGAGAGGATAACCGATGATCGCTTAGTGCAATAAACTGGATTTCAAGGGAAAGAAAGCGTAGCAGGAGGCGGCAGAAAGTTAGGTTGGCGGATGAGGTTAGGAAGTTCGCAGGGGTCAAGTGGATGCAGCTAGCACAGGGCCGGGTTAATTGGAGGAATATGGGAGACGACTTCGCCCTGCAATGGGTATAGTGAAGCTGATGATTATGATGATGATGATGACTATTTCCGCGGAAATGCTTCTGAGAGGTGTTGCTTCTGGCCACCGAGAGAGAGAGAGAGAGATATTTTAATGGCAACAGGAGATGTCTGCCTGGTGGTAAGCCTAGCATGCTACTCCTGATGAGGGTTGAGGGATGAGGGTGACAGAGTGTGGGAGGGGAAGGGGAAATAAATGAGAAAAAAAGATGTCTGGCCACTGAGGGTATCTGCCGACACATGTGAGGAGATACAGGAAGCCTTGGCAGGGGTGCAAAGTTCCTATTTGGTCCAGGTGCACGTGTTCGAAACGGGAACCAGGTGGATGGAACGGTTGATGCGCCGTCTGACTGTGGCGAGTGATTTTAGCGCACTGGCACTGTTGACATAACTGCGCCCAGCGCCAAAAATCGCCGTTCGCATTAGGCCAATCGGAGCGGTTGGTGGTTAGCCGCTGGGTGACGCGAATGCCAGGGTGACTGATGCTGTACATCAAATCGAACACCGCTCGTCGGAAACTGAACGGAACGAAGGGCCGCGGGTTTGCTTAGGAGGTTTCACACAATACGTTGGCTATGATGTTCAGGAGCAGTATTTCCGCCAGCACCAGAGGTCACTGCCCATCATGTAATTTGCGTAGATCTGGGTCATCTTCCTGTGCTGCGGAGAGTGCTTCGAAATTCATGGATGCGGGACAGACAGAGAGTGCGCCGATTCGAGAAAGTGCGTCACCTGCTTCATTCTCGGGCCCCGGAACGTGGCGGATGTCGGTAGTAAACTCCAATATACATATCAGCTGTTGCAGCTCACGTTCAGAGTAGGAAGAGCTGCTGCTTTTTTAACACGAGCATTAGCGGCTTGTGAACGCCTAGTATGCAGAACATGCGGTCTTCGAGGAAGAAGCGGAAACGCTTGATGGCGCAATATAGATTGCTAGCATTTATCTGCCAAATGTGCTGTACCTTGAGGCGTACGCCTCCATTCGTACAGCCTATCCCAAATCAAGCATCGGCATGGTGGAGCGCCTGCTCCGGACCGAAGCTCGACAGGCAGCACTGGGTGGAGAAGCTCCCTCTCGTACTCTATAGGCCTGCGGTCTACCATAAAGGACGACGTTGGATTTAATGCTGCAGGGTTGATTTATAAAATACCGGTTAGATTACCCGGAGAATTTTTGGGAGAGCAGTCCCGCGCCCCGCCTTCCCTTGCGCAACACATATAGAGAGGATGCAAGCTTGGCTACAACAGCTACAGCCGCCCACCCCCCGCGCACCAACTAAGCCGCAAGTATTCAGCTTCCCTGCCGTGGACGCCGCTAAGCACGTGTTTGTGCACCGCGAATTAGTGAAAACACCGCTTAATCCCATCTTCGACGGACCATTCCGGTTATTACGGCTTAGCGACAAACCCGCGACTATTATAGACAATGGAAGCCGGGAGGAAATTGTCGCTCTCGGCCGCGTGAAGCCTGCGCATTTCGATGTTTCCCTTCTGGGCTCTTAAGTGCTTCAATTCTTGACTTTTTTTCTATATTGCCATTTACTCCTCCTCTTTGCTTCGTAACTCTAGGGTGGGAGACGTGTATGGGGACGAGCGAAAGAAGCGTCGTGGCCGGCAGCAATAAACCAGGGAACAGGAGGTGATGTTACGGCGCCGGTTGGCGGGCAGCTCGAACCTGCGGGGGTCTTTGCTCCGCACCGCTCCCGCCAGTCGGGCATTCTAGAAGCATGATTCCGTTCCCTCAACGGTAGGGTCCTCTGAGCAGCGTATCGTGGCGACAGATAGCGGAATAATTGTAAAAAGAAATAATAATTGGTTTAAATCTTGCCGTACTCGTTGCTTCAAAAAAAAAGTGGCGCAATGGATTGACACTAATTACCTCAGCACTAAGCGAATAAAACATCTGTTCGAGTCCTGTAATAGCAACTTTGTATTTTTTTTTACCGCAGCATTAAAATAAGCTACCAAGTTCATTACTGGGGAGTGTTCCCCTTTAGGTTACGATATGTACTGTTTTTATTTCTTAATAGCCGCAAAACCAGCCGTGAACAGAGCCGCGAGGTGATGGCATGACAATGGTAACACTAATCAATTACCTTCACCGTAAATATTTCTTGCCTACAGTGAGTGTATGCTACCTTTAGGTTGCGTTCAGAGACACCTTTCGGTAACTATTGCCGTTTAACCCGCTGAGAGGCAACCAGTGAGGAAAAAGAAGTTGAGGGACCCAACCGTTTAGGAGACGGAATTACGCATTCAAGACGTAGCCCCGGCTGCCCGGAGCGCAGGTTTCCACGGGCTTCCACCAGATTCCGAAGACACACTCTCTCTCCGGCTTCCGTGCCCCCTTCGCTTTAATTTCGCTTAGGAAATAAGACAGTAAGCTTTGAACCTCCGTTCTTCATGGACATGGTTTTTTCTGGCTCGCACCAGCACCGTGCTCGAAGAGCAAGGGCAGACAAAGATGTTGTTCGATCTGCTGTCGCCTCAGCTCGAGTTATTTACCTAATTTTGCCTAATTTGGCTATTTTTATTTGAACCTTCAAGAAGGTCACGTCTTCAAAGCGGTACTGTCCCTATGGGAAGAGTATGGCTGCTCCGGCGCCGGCATTTCTAAAGAGAACGCGCCAACCCAAGGAGGCTAGCACGGAAGAGGCGGCCATGACTTCCCAGGGCATGGAGCGACCAGAACATGGAGACGACCACCCGACCAGCGAGACTTCATCGCTCAGAGGGGATGAGTCAAAGATCGTGGACGGTGACTAGTCGGGGGCCGATACGGTTGACGTGGACAAAGAGGGCTTCAAGTTGGTGAGTCACCAAAAGCAAAGAACCCTCGGGATCTCAATGGTAATTTTTCCCACTGAGAAAGGGATTGATCCCTGCTCGGATCCGCTCCGATTCGTAGTCGGTTCACCATGCAAGGGGCTCTTCAGCTGGATGTCTTAACGGAAAAGCAGGTTGACAAGCTCCTGCAGTGCTCTCAGATTAGTGAAATCAAAGTTAAAGGGCGGTTGCCGCATTCCTACATAAAGAACGCCTGTGTTATTGAGGGTACCAAAATGGCACTCACAAAAGCGACCTCCCTGATTATTTGAAATCACAAGGTGTTCTGCAAGTGAAGCGACTCATGCGCCGTGTGGAGTCTCAAGGAAAGGAATGGGCTGCGAAACCTACCAACTCTGTCGTGCTGACATTCGCTCCCAACTCAGAGCGCCCCGAAAAATTTGACCTGGGATTCACAAAACTCGCAGTTGCCGATTTCACAGAAGCTCCTCCACGGTGTTTCAGATGCCAGCGGTTTGGAAATGTGACCAAAGTTTGCACAAAGAATTGACGCTGTAAGCGGTGCGGGGGCGACCACGATTTTAATGCCTGCAAGGCAGACTTCGCTTGCGCCAACTGCGGTGGTGATCATCCAGCGAGGTCGCTGCCCCTTCCGCGTGAGCGCTCTAGACCGTCTAATATCTTTCATTGCTGATCCCACAACACAACAGACTGAGAAGCCTATGCCAGGAACTGAAGAGTTCCCAGCGTTGGAGGCGGATGTTGTCACATCAACCAGCTGTGTCCCTAAGAGACCTGAGTCCAGCAAGATGTCAAAGTTCACTGCGCGCTAGTCGGTTATTCGACCTCCAGTTAAAAGGGGCCAAATTTCTGAGCGACAGGATCATAGCCAGACTTGTCGGCAGGGAGGACTTTCCAATGCCTTACAAGTGACAAGAAAACCAGCTACTATGTGTCGGCATATTTCGTCGACGTTGTGAGTGAGTTCGTTGCGCAAAATAAGGAGCTCAAAAATCAAAGTGTGCCTGACCTTCTCCGTGTTTTGTTTGGGGGCCTGCGATCACATGTTCCAGCGATGCCGCCTGGTAAACTGAAGACCTTCCTACGGCTGGTACTTTCATTGCACTCCATGATTGCCGCCTTTGCAACCAACTTCCTTACAACTTAATATGGTTAGTGTTCAACCTCATAGATCGAAAATCCACCTAAAAGTGCCGTTTATATTGCAATAAAACTGCGCTGGGATTTTAAGCCAGTTAGCTTAACTGGAAGTATTCTTTAAAGAGACTTGTGCTCCAGAATTGGCGCTGTCCGAAGCTGGCCGGCCAAGTGAGAGATATTTGACCGGATATGTCGCCCATACAAACTGCAGCATAAAGTCATTTCCTTCAGGCAGTGCCGCGCTTTGCGTACGAAGAGAAATCAGACATCTTTCTTTTTTTTTCACGGGTGATATTGAGGTAGCGGCTGTGAAAATACAGCTCGGCTTTCTAACTATTTCTATTGCATCCGTGTAAGTGTCTCCGAGGAAGAAGGAAGCAATTGATTTGTTTCTGCAGCAGCTCTGCAACCGCTGTCCAACTCCTCGAATCACTTGCGGGGATTTCAACGCCCATCATTCCGTGTGGGGTGACAGGAACACGGATTCCCGTGGACGCAAAATCGTAGATGTTATTGACAGTTTGGACACGTGTGTTGCCAATGACGGAGGCCCCATTTTCTTCCGACTTCCAGCCTCAGCGACAGCTACAGACCTGACTTTGCATTCACCTAATGTCCGCGTGAAGGGGTCAACAGCACCTGACCGCATGGGAAGAGGTCATTACACAATTTTTGTGTTTGCTGCCGACTTTCGTATGGACTAAAATCAGCCACGTTGTCAACTGGGACAAGTACAGAGAGCACCTAGAACGTGTTTCTGGTGAAGTTACTGACAAAATGATTATTAGTAAGATGGCAGCAACTATGACTGTAAAATTACCTAATCATTTTCCGGCCCCGGATTTAAAGCTCAGGAACCATTGCGCATCGAGAAGGGAGGAGCGACAACTCATGCAGAAGAAGGGGGACAGAAACTTGAATACGGCATACAATAGGCTAAATTCTGCCATTCGGCGGCACACGAACAAGCTCTACAGGTCACAATGGGCCTCATTCTGTGCTAGCTTGACTATATTATCACCGATGACGAGAATATGGCGAGTCATTGGCAGTCTTCCTGGAGAACCTCGCCCTTTGAAGCCTTTGGAAGCTCTAGCAATACTCAAGAAAAAGTCCATCGCATTCATACTCAAGATAAAATCCATTAAATTCATAAAGGCCATCCGGCGTCACCAATGCGGTCTTCTCTCTGTCACAGGCAGCCATTGGTACTTGCCAGTAACCGGAACGTAAATCAAGAGACGAAAAGTACTCGGCACCTTGGAGGCAATCAAGAGATCGTCTATACGCGGAAGGGGGTGATTATTCTTTTTGGTAATTTTGTTGAGGTGCCGGTAATCGATACAAAAGCGAAACGAACCATCTTTCTTCTTTACTAGCACCACTGGTGAAGACCAGGGGCTTTGAGATGGACGGATTACAGACCCATCAACACCCAGATTTCGTAATGCATACATTTGAATGGTGATGTTTCTTGGTTGATATAATGGTTATGATAGATGATAGTGTATCCTTCCCGAAAATCAACTTGACCCTTTGGTTGATTCAGATCTAAGGTTACTGTGATTTTATTACCGATTACCTTAGTAAGCACCTTTGTGCGTAAAGGATAGCCGATTGTTGGAGTGGCACGTAGCCGATACTTGCGTGAAACAGATAATACGGTTTGTTCAGTCGTTAGATTGGTAAAACTTCGCGTTCTGAATTAAGCCACAGCTCTGAGGCTGTTTCGAGAACGTTTATTCTAGCTGTTGTAGACTTTCCTAGAAGCGAAGCATGTTCGTTCCTCCGCCTTGTATACGTGTGGGGACGCCGGCACGACCACTTTTATTCTATGCTCACAATGGCATCTGTGCATTGGACCGCGTCTCGTTTCAGTTTTGCAATCACTGCTGCAATAAATAATCCGCCATGAAGATTTGCATAGTGCTGAGCCCTTAACGTAGTTTCCATGCAAATTATTTCGAAGATGAAGTTTTCTTATCGTTAATAAGGGTTGTGCTACAGTGAGAAAGTGACCCCTCTCACGCTCCGCGCGTCGTAGAACAGATGACTAGTCAACATCTTATGCTTCCTTCCAAAGAGATACACCACACTAATATCATATTCTTGAAGCCGTAAGGCTCAGCGAGAGAGGTGACCAGTAGGATGTTTAAGGAAGAACAGCAAACACTTGAAATGGTGGTCCGTAACGACTTCGAATGGTCGGTCGTCAACATAAGATTGTAATTTCCCTATCTCCCAAATTATAGCTAGGAACTCCTTCTCAGGAACTGAGTATATCTGCGCCGGCTCCGTCAAGATGTGGCTCGCTTAGGCTACAACATAGTCAACACACCCGAGTTTACGTTGTGCTATCAGAATGCGACTTCACTGACATCTTCCAACGTCTAGCCGTGCGCAGACTTCGCGCTGAGCACCGGCTTCGCACTCGCGTTCAAGCAGGTTGGTGAAAGCTCCAACAGCTACATAGATGACGTCCTCGACCTGTATAAGCGCTTCAGTATCCCTGAGATAGGCTGACCGCATTAAGCGTGCGCTCAAGACCATTGACGATGATGCATCTCACATGTTTGTTGCCAAGATCCCCACCTTAATCAGGGAGAGTTTCATTGCAGACTTGTGCTAGAGCTATGACTAGCTGCTTCGAGGACGAGTCTTCTAACGGCTGCCCTCAAGACTTACCAGCATCGACTTGACGACGGAAGCAATCAGTTCTCTAATGATCCAGATCAAGCAGTTTGTCAGTGAGGAGGTCGCTCAGCAGCTGCCGCTGCTCCCGTCTGTTCCGAGCCCGCCATCAAATCTGGCACAGACCCTTGAATACAAGATCCGAGAGAAGGTTTCCGAGGTTATGCCGTCAGTTTGTCACCCACCTCCTGTTGCAGTTCCTCCCGTTGCTGCGCCTATCGTAGCTGCGCCAGTTACTTAAGCCTACATAATGTCGCGTAAACGAGAACCCTCGCAGTTGCGTCCGCGACAACCGCCGTCAGCCTTAGCTCCTTTTCCAGCTCCCTCTCGAGTCATCTCCGCTCCTGCTGTCCGGCCGCGCACCAAGGTTTCCAGCTATGGCGCACACCGGACAACTTGCGATTTGCTACGCCTATGATGTCACGGGGCACGTGATGCCTCACTGCCGCGGCCGCGTCGTGTCCTTTTTTGACAAGCCGTCCATCGAGTATTTTATGATCCTTCTCAGCATTTTGTCCTGCCGCTCCTCCAGAATATAACAAGTTTTATTGTAGGCGAGCTCGTTGACTATAGGGCTAGGCCATGAAAACCACTTGCCGGTCGGGCGCTCGTCCTGCTGGTGCTCGCGTCTCGTGCCGGCGCGCTGGCGCCAGGTCATCTTCTTCTTTACATCCTGTAATGATGACGATGTACGCTCAATAGTTAAAGGCAGTGCTTACGAGATAATAGGTCCGCAAGCCATACGGTCTCTCCTAACAGGTGACACACCCCCAGCTCACAAAGAGAAAAACAGTTTTCTTTTGGACCAACAAATGCGTCATAAGGAAACAACATGAAATTTATAAGCAGAGCAAGTGGTCGATGCTGTCGAAATCGTACCGTTACAGCAAAGCGGGAATTGGCATTTGAACGCAACAATTCAAAAACAATTAAGGCGTGAACAAGGAGATGCGCGCCGAAAAAGGGCTTTGGGTCAGTGTTGCCAATTCAAAAATAGAAATCTGCTACAAGTGTTAAGACCTAATAAAAACCGGCAAGTTCAATATTCGCATCGAAAAGCTAACTTTTCCCCGTTTTGTTATGTTATTTGGCCTGTGCACAATATGTTGAATATTGTTACTGAGCGGTATTCGCTGGCCGTGCTGACGAAAAAGAAGTGAGACAGTCCCCCAGAAGAAGAAGACGCAGACGAGTGCTGTGCTGTGCGAGTGCTGTGCTGTGAGCATCCTCAGTGGCGTGGACAACTGCCTTACTGTGAATATTTCCCGTAACATCTCTTGGTGGAGGTCAATCTTTCGATCCCCGTCAGAAGCTGGATCTCCGCAGTGGCCGACGCATTATTACCACCAGTATGACTACTGACGCCGCTACATCTACTGCCGCCGCACCTGCTGTCGTCATGGCCCATCCCCGTGACCCCGGAACCTTCTGTGGGACCGACGACGTTGATGTCGACGACTGGCTGGCTCTATACGAACGAGTCAGCAAGCACAACAGGTGGGATCCCACACTTATGCTTGCTAATATCATCTTTTACTTGACTGGGACAGCGCGGGTGTGGTTTGAGACCCATGAAGAGGACCTCACATCTTGGGACATCTGTAAGCAGAAGCTACACGACCTCTTCGGAAAGCCCATTGGCCGTCACCTTGCCGCGAAAAAGGCGCTCGCTTCTCGCGCGCAAACGTCTACAGAGTCTTACATCACTTACATACAGGACGTGCTATCCCTGTGCCGCAAAGTCGACCACGCCATGCCTGAGGAGGATAAAGTCGGCCACATAGTAAAAGGCATTGCCGACGATGCTTTCAACCTCCTTTTATGCAGGGATTGTTCCACCGTGGACTCTGTACTACAAGTATGCCGACGTTTCGAACAAGCGAAACAGAGACGCATATCACAGCGTTTCGACCGTCTACCGAACACGGCTGCCAGCTCTTCCTGTGTCGATCTTCCGCCTCCTCGACCGCCAACTAATGCCACTACTTTGACCCGCATCGTCCGCCAAGAGCTCGAGGCAATGACTCCTGCAGCTTCACTCTCGCATACCCCCGACAATACCTTGGCTACAATATCACTCATTCAGGCTGTTGTTCGCCAAGAGGTTGCCAATATGGGTCTTCCTTCTACCTGCCGCACCGACACCGTGGATTCAGGACCTGCCCCTCCAGTAATTGCAGCTGCCTCACCTACTGCCGGTTTCTCGCCCCGATATCGGTACCGCAATCCAAATGAGTGGCGTACCCATGACAATCGTCCCATCTGCTTTACTTGTTCCCGCGTTGGCCACATTTCCCGTCACTGCCGTAGCCGTTGGCAAACGCCATCTCGTCATTTCAACTACGTCGACCGCCGCGGAGACTATGCCCCTCGCTATACCTCACCTCGCCCCGACCAGACCACTGTTGACCCCGGTGTCCCTGCTCGTGATGCCAACCGTTCACCATCCCCGCAGACCCGACGCTCGCGTTCTCCTCTTCCTCGCCGCCGTTTGTCCCCGTCTTATTCCAGCCACATACCGGAAAACTAGCCAATGCAGCTCCCGGAGGTGACGCTGCATTTGTGATCCGGACTGAAAAACCTCTGCTGACCCCTGCCCTACAAAATAATCGCATCGACGTCCTTGTGGATGGTGTTCCCGTTTCTGCTCTCATTGATACCGGCGCCCAACTGTCCGTCCTAAGCTCCTCATTTCGCCGTCGCCTCAAAAAAGTCCTTACTCCAGCCGTCTCGCCCACAGTTCGCGTTGCCAATGGAAGCCCTGCTGCCGTGGTTGGCATGTGCACAGCGCGAGTTACCATTGGTGGTCGTCATGCTCCAGTGTTGTTCACCGTCCTCCAAGAATGCCCCCACGACGTTATCCTTGGCATTGACTTTTTAACAGCCCACTCTGCCCTCATTGACTGCTCTACCGGCCTACTTCGCTTGGACCTTCCGCTCTGCTCTGAAGACCCCTCCTGCTCACCCCGCCTTCGATCAGCACAGTTCTGCCGCCTACCTCCTGAAGCTGCCGTCTACATCCCTATGTCACCATTCCCACCCGTCCCAGACGGCGACTATCTCGCGTGTCCCATTACTGATGTCATCTTGCAGCGGCACGTCACCCTTCCTCATCTGATTGTGCACATCTCCCAGAACCGTACTACCCTCCCGGTCCTTAACTTCAGCTTATCAACTCAGGTTCTGCCCGAGGGAATTTCACTAGCAGAGCTGTCGCCGATGACCGATTGTGCCATTTCAGCTCTGGCTACCGATAATCCGAATGCCGTCCCTGCAACATCTCCCTCGTCCTCTACATCGCGCACTGATCCTGTTAAAAGCATGATTGCAGCTGATCTCCAGCCTGAATTCGCCGCAGAGTTAAAACAGCTTTTGCTCACCTACAGTGACCTTTTTGACTTCGGTACCCGCCCATTGGGTCAAACCACAGTTGTCAGTCACCGCATTGACACCGGTGACGCCAGTCCTATTCACAGGCGGCCCTATCGTGTTTCGCTTGCCGAGCGACGCGTCATCCAAACAGAGGTCGACAAAATGTTGGCGAACGACATAATTGAGCCTTCCAGCAGCCCCTGGGCATCCCCTGTTGTGTTGGTCAAAAAGAAAAATAACAGTTGGAGATTCTGCGTTGACTATCGTCATCTAAATAAGATAACCAGAAAAGATGTGTATCCTCTTCCGCGTATAGACGATGCGCTTGATACTTTGCACGGAGCCAGCTACTTTTCGTCCATCGACCTACGTTCCGGCTACTGGCAGATCTCTGTCGACGAGAGAGACCGTGAAAAAACAGCGTTCATCACCCCTGACGGCTTCTATCAATTCAAAGTCATGCCTTTTGGCCTTTGCAATGCCCCAGCAACCTTCGAACGTATGATGGACTCTTTGCTCCGAGGCTTCAAGTGGACCACTTGTTTGTGTTATCTTGACGATGTAATAGTTTTCTCGTCTACATTTGAAAGCCATCTTCATCGTCTTTCTACAATCCTAGCGCTTTTTCGCCGCGCGGGACTGCAACTAAACTCCAAAAAGTGCAGCTTTGGTCACCGACAAATCAAAGTCCTTGGTCACGTGGTTAATGCTGCTGGCGTTCAGCCTGACCCCGACAAGATTCGTGCCGTCAGAGATTTTCCCACTCCACGTTCATCCAGCGATGTTCGAAGCTTTATTGGCCTATGTTCTTATTTCCGACGATTCGTCCCGAATTTCGCAGCGCTAGCTCGTCCTCTCACCAATCTCCTAAAGAAAGACGTTTCATTCTCCTGGGGGCCTGAACAAGTTGCAGCTTTCTCGGAACTTATTGCTGCTCTCACAACTCCACCCGTCTTGGCCCATTTCAACCCATCTGCCAATACTGAACTCCGCACCGACGCAAGTGGCCACGGCATTGGAGCTATACCTGCCCAGCAACAACACGGCCATACAAGGGTGATTGCGTATGCCAGCCGCCTCTTATCTACGTCCGAACAAAATTATTATATCACAGAGCGAGAGTGCCTGGCACTTGTTTGGGCTATTACAAAATTCCGCCCTTATTTGTTTGGCCGGCACTTTACTGTTATAACAGACCATCATGCCTTGTGTTGGCTTTCCTTCCTCAAAGATCCTACAGGCCGTTTGGGGCGCTGGGCGCTTCGATTACAAGAGTATACATTTTTCGTCGTGTACAAGTCCGGCCGGCTTCACCAAGATGCAGACTGCTTGTCCCGTCATCCCGTCGACTCCCCCAGCCCTACCGACTCTGACGATGACGCATGCGTCTTGTCTGTGTCGGCCTTTTCTAACATTGCCGACGAACAACACTTAGATCCTTTGCTCCATTCCATTATCCTCCGTCTGACCTGCGACCGACCTGATCCATCTCTTGCCTTATATGTAGTCCACGAGAACACCCTATACCGACGCAATATGCGACCAGACGGCGCAGACCATTTGCTCGTCGTTCCTCAACATCTGCGTTCCACCATCCTTGACCAGTTTCATGATGCTCCAACAGCTGGCCACCTGGGTGTCTCTCGCACATACGACAGCCTGCGCCGACGCTTCTACTGGCCGGGGCTCTATCGCTCCGTCCAACAATACATTGCCGCATGTGAATTGTGTCAGCGTCGAAAGAAACCCACAATTTTGCCTTCAGGCTATTTGCAGCCGATCCCCATACCCACTGACCCGTTTTCCCGTGTAGGTGTTGACCTTCTTGGGCCCTTTCCAGTTTCAGCCTCAGGGAACAAATGGATCGCCGTCGCCACCGATTATGCTACGCGGTATGCTATTACCAGAGCCATCCCGACCAGCTGCGCCACAGACGTCGCTGACTTCCTCCTAGAAAACGTAATTCTACATCATGGTGCCCCTCGTGAACTACTAACTGACCGTGGCCGCTGCTTTCCGTCGCGAGTGGTTGACGAAATTCTCCGTTCGTGCTCCGTCCGTCACAAATTCACCACAGCCTATCACCCCCAGACCAACGGCCTCACGGAACGCCTAAACCGTACCCTCACAGACATGCTGTCCATGTATGTGTCTGACGACCACATGGATTGGGACGTTCATTTACCCTTTGTGACATTCGCCTACAATTCATCAGTCCATTCTACCGCTGGATACTCCCCATTTTATCTGTTATTTGGCCGACACCCGTTACTGCCCTTCGACACCTCGCTACCCGCGGCAGACGCCACCAGTACTTACGCCAGTGATGCCGTAGCCCGCGCTCATGATGCCCGCCGGATAGCTCATGCCAGGCTCTCTGCATCCCAAGACTCTCAAAAGTTCCGGTACGACAGTCGCCACCGTAATGTCCACTACAGTCCTGGGTCACTCGTCTTGCTGTGGCTCCCGTGCCGTCGCGTGGGCTTGTGTGAAAAACTTTTGCCCCGGTACACAGGCCCTTACCGAGTTTTGCGGCCCGTGACAGACGTCACATACGAAGTTGAATCTGTGCCTCCGAAATACTCGTCCAGAGCGCCATGCTCTGAAATAGTGCATGTGTCCCGCTTAAAGCCCTATTATGCACGTTCTGTTTCACAAACGTAGAACGCACCGGGACTGTGCTTTTCCCGAGGGGGGGTAGTGTTACTGAGCGGTATTCGCTGGCCGTGCTGACGAAAAAGAAGTGAGACAGTCCCCCAGAAGAAGAAGACGCAGACGAGTGCTGTGCTGTGCGAGTGTTGTGCTGTGAGCATCCTCAGTGGCGTGGACAACTGCCTTACTGTGAATATTTCCCGTAACAATATTTTCAGTGTATTAGAAAGGACGTATTGTCTATTTTGGCTAGAAACTTACAACTAAAAATGCTTTTGTTGGCAGGGTATCCGGCTGCAAAATTATGTCTTACTATCCTAAGTACCAACTGCTGCCTGCAAACACTTTCATTTTCAAAAGACGCTTCCTTCATGTTAATTTGTCGAGCTCTCTGCAGGCCACTTCCACTCCTGTCGCCAGTTTCAGGCGAGATTTCAGTACTGCTGATCATTTAGATATTCATTCCATGCTGATCATATGGACTAACATTCCGAGCAGTTCACAGCTTGAGCAGCATTTACTTTGCCTTCGGAACATGGCTCGAATAATTAAGATGGTATTTATGATCTCTGTACTTTGTTTATATCTGATAATATTCAGTTAACATCCTTTGCCTTCTACTAGAATAGCATCGGCATAAAGCGAGAAAAAATTGCCCAGCTCGAAGAAGATATTTTTTGTCAGAAGCGTCCTTATACTAGGTAGCGTAGAGAGACGGGCTCGTTTGCTTTTGTCAAAAGCCCCTTTTTCACCGCAGATTACGCAGCGCAGAGAAAGTAGATACGATCGACGAACGCTGAACTTCAGTCGAACTTTCAGAGTTCCAGCTGACGGGAGTGGGCAAACTGCATTGCATGAAAAGGGCATAAATCATTTCGGGAGAGTCCTGCAGCCACTCTTTCCTAAACTTCAGCGCATAGTTGAGAGATCCCAATCACTCTTACTGCACGCCCGGTATCAGCAGGCTCGGTGATTTCAATAAAGAAATGCAGCATAAAACTTAATTCAGGTAGTGTCAAGGCGTGTTTGCAGATTCGTCACCTTGAGATCTCAGTGACGCCAAGAGCTCAAAGCGACGCTTGCTTGCAGAAGCGAATATAGTTTCAAGGAACTTGCACTATTCAGAACAAAAATATAGCATTACGAAAACTGCGAATAAAAATGCCAACGCGACATTAATAACGCTAGATAGTCTGCCTTCCGCAATGCAACATTTTTGCCTGCTAAGTGTAAAAACTGGATAATTAGCGGAACAGCCGATAAATTGGTAACACTGCTCAGGGTGGTACAAGAAACTATCCTGGCAGCAGCAAACACCTGATCTATCTTAGGCAACAACAACCATCATTCGTTTTCTGCTGTCATACTGGTAACGAGCCGCCTCGTCGTCCTTGTACATCACAACGTCTCGTACTCGCAGCTGGCAGCGAGACCGCGCCCGAGCAAAGCTCCCGGCGGAAATCCCACACACTCTTTCACCGCCATTATCTGCTGGTGATTTTCACCAAATATAGGCGGCATCCTACTCGGGCTAAAATGGTGACCGCAACAAGCTCTCCGTCAATGATTACCCTCGGCACAGTAACAAGTTTCCTTCATTAACTATTCACTCGCGTTGTTTACTTTTAACATGTAAGAAATTGTAATAGTTGTAATTGTAATTGTAATTGTAATAGTGGAAAGGAAAGAGGAAACGACACGCTGGAGGTCGTTGGCCTGAGTCGGATCCCGCCTTGCAAGCAGATCCAAGCGTGCACAATCCGGTCGCCTCTATAGGGCAAATTTGGCGTTTTCAAAATCACGAAGCCTGAGCGTTCCTGTGTGGCGGGAATGTCAGAAATACACGACTAGGTCTCTGATTTAACGCTGCATTGTTGCGGTTAAGCAAGGCTGTGAGAATTCATTGCAGGACGCTGAAACTGAACTGATCCGCGACGGCTTCGCTTTGGAGCGGCGTCAGCTTTAATTTAAATTTTAAATTACTGCCGCCGATTCAGCTTGCTTAGTCAAACGCGAAGATATGAGCGTGTGTGCATGCTAGGCTTATGAAGCTCGTGCTTCCAGACATGTGGCTCGTTGCTAAGAAGTTTCGTTTGTCCGAATAATTCTCGTGGTATCGGCGTCGGCTATGGTATTTATACTAACCGTGGAGCGCACGTAGCCTCTGGTGACCACATATGTATGCGACGCGTCGCTCTGTGATTGGCCAGAGCTGTATGATGACGGCACCAAATGCACAGCACGCAACAGTGGCTGTTAAACACGCAGGGTGATCGGCTGTACCAACAGCGAAGTCATTTAAAGCAGTTTCCAGTGAAGCTGTTCTGTTCCCGTTGCTGCACAGCGGCTGAGCAGCCACCACAATAATGTTTTTTGCCTTCAATATAACAGAAGTACTCGCACAGTCAGCGGCTAAGGGCCAGCCCACTAACAAGCTAAACCCCAGTTCCATTTGCGTGTGACAGCTTTGTTTCTACGCAAGCCCAGACCGTGAGACCCAGAGTCTACTGAAACATGTCTCCTCGTTTTCCTTGCAGAGAACCGCAGTCTGCACGCGGTGGCATGAAGTGAATAGCAACGAGTCGAGTTAGCAGCAGAGGCGATATTATGCTCGTGGGCTTCTGTTCCAGTCCTAATCCTCTACCAGGAAACATATTCAAAGCAAATTACCGATCAGTTCTCAAGTCTCACCTACCATTTTAGGGCGAGTTAAAGCAACCTGCCTCGCCGCATAAGTATATTTTTTCTTTTCCCCTCCGGCAATTTGGCTCAAATGCGCTCGTCTCTCACCAATCCGATCTCTTTAACTTGGTGTTTTTTTTTTTCTTAAGGTGACCGTGAAAAACTGAGCACGTAGAATAAACGCACTTCAGTGAGAAGGTATAAAATGCGCAGAGAAAAAACATAAAATGCTGGGGCATTTATTGCGACGCATATTACGAAGATGTATAGTTTTCCGAGCGTCACGGTTCTATCATGGTTGCAGTTAAAAGACCAGCCACATTTATAACCCATAGTCGTTCAACTAAAGAGGAGAAAAAGCTTAAATGGCGCCGATCGAGTCTTTACCAAAAGAGGTCGTCTTTCTAAAATTGCTGCGAACAGACGACCGTCGATGTCTTTTTTTTTTTTCTTTATTGCATGCTTGTTGTCGGGATTGCCTTGCCTATACGTAATTTCTGCCCTTGAAGCGCCTCCTCCTCTACGCTGGCGGTGGGAAAACAATTGAATGACACCTCATGTCGTTTGTGCCTCTGTGACTAAGAAAACAAGAACATGCAGAAGTAATGCCCAGCTTTCCTTTTTTTTTTTTCCCAGGACGCGCCCGTGACGACATCTAAAAGTGGTTGTTAGGTTGTTCAAGCATTATAAAAAGCGAATCTTCGGAGCAAAATCTCCGTCGATGTTATCGCGAAATGATTTCAGCGTAGCGCCGATAGCGTGGAAATTGCAAATGTCTAGTAGAAAAAGCACGTGAAAAACCTCTGAATGTTCCTATTAGAACCGGCAAAAGCGAATTGTTTCGTCGCTGCCCATTCTTAGTCGACTAGCTAAAGACGCCGCTGCAACGTGGCGCCGAATTTAATTATTGAGCCAGTTTTCCTTTTTCTGATGGCCTTTGTTATTCTTCATATTGCTTATTAAAGGTTTAGAAAGCCCTTCTAAAGAGTAGTGTTTTTACCATTATCAGGGAGTCAGTGTGGATGACGCCTTATTTTTAAATATTATTTATTTTTTCTTGAGCTACACAGTGTAACACTCGGGAGCAAAAATTGGCGCTCACTGTGATGTTTGAATTATTTTTTTTCCCCCTTTAAAGTTGTATTCCACCGCTCTTTTTATGTAGAGTTCTGCTTTTGAGCCTTGTTAAAAAAAAAAAAAAAAATTCTATAGTCAGTTTATGTAAGTTTTTTGCTTCTTTCTGCAACGAAGTAATGCCTCCTGCTATCTATCCCATATCTATCTTCATAATTAGGGTTCAGAGAGATGGTTATGTCCTGCTGACAGTGTTCGCACTACGTGGCCGATATGAATGATTACTTCTTGCAGGGATTGCCTCCCATCAGTTGAGGGAACTGTTTCGGTTGGGTAAATCATTGGAGTTACGTTGGCCATCCCCCATCGTACGATACAGGTTCACGATCTCTCCGCAGACTGACAAGTTGAAGGAATATTAGGGATGGATACATCTTATGTACTTTGGTAATGATTGGGTAGGTAATGAATTGCAGGAATCTTCATGTGTATTCCCCAGCTGACCAGAGCAGATAGAAAACATATTATTCTGCTGTGGCAGTACTATATGAGACTTTCTGAATATGTTGTTGGGTTAAGTGAGCCGGGATGATCAGTGATGGGAAGAGAAGCTCAGCACAGTTTACGAAAGTGATTTTATGCCGTTTTCCCATGTCGCATGCCCCTCACATGATACCTTCATATTTGCAAATGACAAACCCCTTTGTAATTGATGCGAAAATGTTTGCGAGAATGTGAGAATATTTAGTCTCCATAATATATACGTCTATCCTTGCGCTACAAACAGTAAATACGGGACAAAATTTGAACTATATCTCAAATTGCTAAGCTGGAGCTCCTATTGCCTACATACCCGATACGCCGGCTACGGCCCTATACCTTAACACGGGACGAACTACGGGCTACAGATGCTTAGATATTATCTCACCGCATTACTAAACCGTCTCTTTGATGCAGGCATTGACATTAATAAATACAACAATTCTGACCTCCGGGCGTTATTTCACTAAAAGATTATCATTTTTCCCTGGTCTGTGGTGGTAATGTGTTTCTATAGGGTCGAAATATGTATTCTCGTTGAATGCTTAGAGCAACCCTTCAGTACGCCAAGATCGTGTTGCCTTCATTCATGTATGTTGAAAATTATTCTTTTTTTTTTTGCGCTGTCAGTGTGTTTACTACAGCAAAATTAAGTGCTATAATGTCTGCATACAGAATGTTTAAGTAATTCCTTCAGTGCATGCCTTGATTTTGTATGTTACTTGCCCTTAGCATGCATCTGCCATCTGGGACCCCACTCAACTTAACCTAACTAAATCCATTGAACTTGCTCAAAACCGCGCCGTTCGATTCATCTACTCATATTACTTGTACTCCACCAGTGTTACTTGTCTTAAAAATAATGCATGCCTACCTAACCTCCAGCAACGCCGCATTGTTGCAAGACTTCGTTTGTACTATAAAATGTTTCAAAATTTTCTTTATAACTGTCCTATTCAGCCTGCTCATCGTTCTTCAGCCTCCACAAGCCACCATAAGGCCGCTTACTCTACACCTGCTTGCACCGTCACCCATTTTCACTCCTTCTTTGTTCAAACAGCTCGTGACTGGAACAATCTTCCCACAAGTGCCATCCTTCATACAAGCCTGGACCATTTCAAGAAAGCCATAGAGATATTGTTTTATTAACACCAAGTTTTTTGCCCACCTCTCATGTAAAGCCCTCACCCAAGGGCCCTTGAGGTATCTGAAATAATAATATATATATATATATATATATATATATATATATATATATATATATATATATATATATATATATATATATATATCGCGCGCTTACTTTGTGTTTCCTCTGCTCATCCTTAGATTATGAGTTATGAGTTGGGGTCATGTATGCCTTTCTTGTTTTCATGTGACCAATGGCGCCACTGTTGTTGTTGACCAAATAACTTATGGCACATACCCACAGAGGGGGATTGGCCAAGAATTGAGTAGCAAAGAAAATTTTCTAAGTATACTTGGATAAAAAAAAGAGTGATTTGAGGGGTAGAGGAAAGGAAACAAAACGGGAAATAAGTGAAATATAAAATGAAAAGTGGTAACACACACGGAAGATTGACACTGCAATTGTAGATCAAGTGATGTGTAAATATTTAGCAAGGCAAACGATTTGATTACAGTAAAAAAAATTTGCATGGCGGTGAAAACAGACCTGTGACTGTGCCCAATGATGGTGACGCAAAATTATTACAGTGTCGGGCTACTTAAACTGAGGCCAAGCTGTTGCGATGGTCTTTCCATCAACAGTCTTCTCAACGTAGTGAAGCGGCGGCAAAACAATAAAAAGTGATCTAATGATTCCTGTTCACCGCAAAATGCGCAGACTGGAGAAAGTGCCAAACCAGGCCTGCTAAGATAGAAATTTAAAGGTGGGATACGGCATCGCAGCCTTGTTAGAGAAATCTCAAGTTCTCAATGACATAACTTTCTATTCCAAGAATAATTTAGATGCAGGTAGTCATCAGATCTTAAAAGATATTCATTTTTCATATTTAATAGAACGTTTCTCCGAAACCTCGCTGCGGTGATGTACGCTGTCGCCGGAAGGATAAAAAATGCAAGGCCATTGAGAGACTCTTTTGTCAAGCAATCAGCAAATTCATTTAAAGTCACATTGCTGTGGCCTGGTACCCATACTATATGTACAATTTTCAAATATCCAGGGATCAGGGAGAGAAAGGTTTTTACTATTGCAGAATCCGCCGACGAAGAGAGGGATGAACACAAGGATAGAGAGTCGGAAATTACAGTCACTTTAGAAAAATAGGGCTCTAATTTCCGTAAAACAAGTACCACCGCCAGAAATTCCACTTCAAAAATTTGGGTGAAGTCCGGAAGCCGGACAGAAAAAGACCAGTCTAAATGCGGACAATATATACCCACACCCGCCTTTTCATTACATTGAGATGCGTCAGTAGCTACTACTAAACTAGCAGAAAGGCTTCTTAAATGATCTTCTAATAATCCGTTTAGAATAACGGATGATAAGTCTTTAGCATTATGGGGAATATGTCGTCAAAGATAATTTCAACACATAAACCGATGGTTTGTATGGGTAGAATACTAGGAAGGGAAACATTTAAAGGGTCCAGCAAATGTTTGACCATAACAACCTGCGGGGTGTGAAATTTAGACCAATGGACACCGAAAAATGAGGTCGGTTGACAGCAAAAAAATAGACAGATCGGTGAAAATCTGATTCATATATCCTTAGGTACGTCTGAACAGTTAGAAATTGTAATCTTTATATCATGGGAGGAATTCGGGCTTCAAGGTAGAGCACATTTTTGGCAACAAATTTTGGAAGTGTAAGACACAACTGAAGCGCTTCTCGCTCCAAGAGAACAAGCGGTCGAATTTTATAAGCTGCTGAACCAGAAAACAAGACTGAACCGAACTCTAAAATTGGTCGCACATAACATAAATCATTAAAAACACATCTCTCCGCATTCCAGACCTGAGACGACTAATTCGGCGCAACATGCCCACGGCCCGAGCCCCTTTCGTAGCAATATGGTTAATGTGGAGCTGCCATGAAAGATTATCATCATAAGTGACCCCTAAATACTTTAGATTTAACCTGTGGTATTATTTGCTGCTGATACATTACAGACAGACTTACAGGATCTTTTATATTGAATACAAGAACTGCGCTTTTGGTCACATTTAATGTGAGACGCAAGCCACACAACCAATTCTCAATAGAGTTTAGGTACGTTTGCAAGCGGAGATAAAGGGATTGAATATCCGATGCAGTTACAAAAAAACGCAATGTTATCTGCATATACGTAAGCGCGAACGTCATGATTACCTGAAATTGAGCTGAGTAGTATGTTGAAAAGGACTGGTGAGAGAACTGCTCCTTGCGGCACTCCCCTGGCTTGCTTATATCTGCCAGATTGAACGCCATTTAATGCACAGTAAAATTCTCGATTTTGGAGGAATTCAGATATCCAGGCTGCTAAATAATGTGTAAACTGAAGAGTTTTTAATTTTTGCGATAGAATGCTATGTTTAACACTATCATAGGCTTTGGCTGTATCTAGCTTTATCAAGGTAGCGTGCATTTTTTGGCGCCGCGCTAAAAGAACTCGACTCTCTAGGTCAGCATGCGCATTCCAGATGGAACACTATTGACGGAAACCAATTTGACAAGGGGTGAGGATATTTTCTTGATTCATGAAGTCCGAAATACGTATAAGTATGACTCTTTCAATTTATTTTACAATGTTTGATGTTAATGCAATTGTTCTGATATTATCTATGGAAAAGGCACCGCCTTTATTCTTAAGCAAAGGAATTATTTTGGCAAGTTTCCATTCTTGGTGTACCCAAGCATGTTTGATGCAATAATTTACTAGCTCTAATAACGTGTAGGTGACTCGTCAAAAAGAATGTTTAACATTTTTGAAGTTACATTATCAGGACCGGGAGCAGCAGCTGGTAATCTCATAACTATAGGAGAAGGCTCAGAAACGGAAATTTGAGGATCATAATTAACTGAATCCATTGGCATTAAAGATATCGAGCATGAAGGAAGTGTAGACGAGAAACGCTTCTCCAGTCCTTTGCCAATTGTTTCAATTGTGTCTATTGCTTCATGGGGAGTCAAAATAAGGGAATGTAGACTTTGTGATCGCCGAATCTTTTTCCGCGAGCGTAAAAAACCAAAAAGAGCAGTTCGGTTGCCAAATTTGAACAGGAAATCAAAATGCTTAACATCATACTCGTCCTTCGCTTTTGCAACTGTATGTTTAAAAGTAGCTGCAATGAACTTATAATCATGCCAGTTTTTCGGGCACTGGTTGTGGAGAAGCTCTTTCCATGCCGCTTTCTACGTCTGTAATTTCGGGAACAATCAGCATTCCACCAAACAGCTGAAGTATTCCCCTTCGAGCTCCATACCAAGATCTCAGACTTCTTATAGCAATCCTCAACCATCGAGCATAAACGTTTTGATTTTTTTCTTCATCCGTGTTAGTCACTGACTCAAAATTAGAGCGTAACGTTAACTGAAAGTTACTATAGTTAATAAATGACTTCAACTGAGAAGTTGCTGGAGTTACAGGGCGACTAACATCAAGCGCAATCGGTATGTGGTCGGGTGCCACAAAATTATAACGAAAAGACTAGGAGAGGTAAAAGTTAAATCTAACACAGATTGAGTGTGTTTTCTTATGAAAGTGGCCGAACCCGAATTTCTACAGGAAAAGTTATGTGTTACCCAATCCCAAAGACGCTTGCCACAACTATCAGTCTTGTAGCCCCATGACACATGATGCGAATTGAAATCACCAGCCAGAAGACCTGAGTTTCGACAATTAACTAATAGCAGATCTAATGGTTTTGTATCTTGTACACCGCTAGGGAAATAAGCATTCACTAAGGAACACGGACAGTGCCCTGGAATTTCAAGGTCTAGGGCCAATAACTTACAATCTATAGAAGATAGCTGGACAGAAATCTTAGCCCTGTGACAGAATTTTGTATCGATAAATATAAATAAACCTCCTCCTTCTGATTGGCGATGTTGTCGGAATGAATGATAATTTTGTAAATAGAAACGCTTTTCGGCTGTTAGCCAAGTTTCTTGCAAAACAATTAGATGTGGATTATATTGAGAAGAAATGTAAACTAAATCTGTTGAAGCTGTTAGAATTGAACGACAGTTCCACTGGATAACTTTTAGTGCCCCTATGATTGCCTGCCCCAAAATACATTTGGCTTTGATGCATGCAGATTTTTATTTGATTTTGGCTGGGACCGTGGAGAATAATGGTTGAACATGGGAGACCCACACCGTTTTAGGATTCTTACATCTGATTCCACCATCTCTGCGTCATTAATGTCTCCATCCTCATCTGGAGGAGTAGTCCTTTGAGGCGAATCAACAGTAGTGCTTTCAAGCAGTTGATACCTTTCCAAGGGCATGTTTGCTATGAAAGGGGCTGTTCCTGATTGCAGGGCTTGCGTTAGCTGAACTGCCAGAACGTTAGAAAAACACTCTGTGACAGTAGCAACTATTCGGTCGACCATTTAAGTCATTGAGGCTTACACTGCAGCCATTATCGCCTTTGAGATTGATGCATCCAGAGGCACCCTTGATCGGGCTGACACACCTGCATAACCGCGCAATCACTCTTTAACTTCTGTTACAGCGTCACGGCGCGAACAGCGTTTTCTACCTATTACTTCTGGAATTTGAAGCTCCTGTTTTCGAGATGGACACTCCAAGGAGTTTGCAGCGTGGGCTCCACCGCAAAGGCAGCATTTGTCGTTTTGTTGTGAACATGATGACGAATGATGACCATCGCCACATTTGCAACACCGCACGGAGGACTCACAACCACGAGCAGTCTGACCATATCGCCAGCAATTAGTACACTGCAGTGGCTTAGATTCAAGAGGATCCACACGAAAGATCAGTGGTCATGCTTTTATCTCTAACGGGCGTGAAGTTTCTGCAAATGTGGCAATCACTGACTTTGTTGGTACCCGCGATTATTAACCTCCCGGCTACAACGATACACCGCTACCACACCAGCCGCCGAAAGAAGGTCGAGAGTCTCAGCTGGAGTTAAAGAAGAGTCTACTCCTCGGACCAATCATTTTGTGCATGCAAGATGAGTAGGGATAAAGCTGCTCACCTGAGCAATCCAAATGAATTGCATTTAAGCAGATCCTTAACGCAATTGAGGTCTGGAGATCGGCACAGTATCCCGCCACGCCCAAACTGCCTCACTTCTGTGATCGAGTCATACAGTGAAGAGGCTGCCTGGAGAGCAGCTCGAACAGTGCCAGGGTTATTCATTTTGATAAGTCCGCCATCCTTGGGTACCAGCGCCACAGGAATGTTTGGAACGCCAGATCGTTGGTACGCTTCCAGAGGTAGATCGTGAGGCATATACTGAAAGCCGACCAGGGGGAGCTCCCCTGTACGGGAGACTGCGTGGACATCACTTTACAGTTACAATCTCGCTGCGAGCGTTATCAACACGATGAAAAGCGCAACTTCGCAGATGAAAACAGAAAAAGAGAACCAGCCGCCCAATACTTAGCCGATTCACGCCTTCTGCTCGTAGCGGTGCCCTGCACGTTGCTTCACCGTGCCTAGCTTATGGCCTCGGGAGCTTGTCAGTTTGCTTCTTTTTCTCCTGGAGCCCACTGCTCTCTGTAGCAAAACAATAAATAAACTGAAACTCAGAAGACATCGCTGTCAACTCTGTTTTATAATCGTTTAGAAAATTCGAAACACTAAAGAACGTCTGGAGGACACTTAAGCTCCCCTTCTAATGGTACGACAAGACAACGTTAATGAGCCCGATCAGCGGCCCCACAGCTTACGCAGCGTATGAAGACACAGGACACTGTTCCATATTTCCTAAAGACCTATGAAGCTCATATATATGCGGCAACATTAGACCTCCGTGCAAATGATACTGTGTGGGTAGTTTCCGTAGCGAGCGACGGCTTTGTTTCTGGCGTCACGCCAACAGGCAGCTATCACGTCCGCACAAGACCGACCTCAGCTGCCGCTTTGCTCACAGCGGAGCTTCGACGCCGTTGTCCTGAGCCTCTACTTGTTATGTAGCCATGACGTCTATACCCCCCCTCCCCCCTCCTGCGTGATTACCGCTCGAAAAGGTAAAGCTCAAGGTTTTAGGGCCCACGCAAACGACGAAGACGACGGCTTCTCTGCTGCATAGGATTCACGTTACCGCTTCACGAAATTGATAACTTTTTTTGCAGCCATCGTTGGTTTCATGTGAGAAGGTCCATGTTCACGTCTGCTGAATATTTAACTTTCTACGAAAAACAAATGTCTTCAACAAATTATAAAAATGTTTGAGCAACAGCAGTCTAATACGCACCAAAATGCCCTTTTAACCTTATCTTACCATGGGTTTGTATGTACCAGGAAACGCAAAAGAAAAAAAAATACTTTTTGTGCAGTGTAAACAGCATTGCTATTCAAGCATTTGCACCCCAGGTTACCGCATTTTATCGTCCCGTATGTCACCATAAAATTACACTGGACAACATTTTGATGTAAGTAGTGATGAAATATTTGATTGCGTCAATTGTATTTATTACAGTTTGTTCTGTCAGTCAACGTAGTAGATACCAGCTTTGAGTAGCGTACTTGCTGTGGATGAACTGCAGCTTTTTACATGAACAAATGTAAGCATTTTTGGGTGACAGTTCTCAAGCCTGCGTGTAATTCAAGTAGTGGCTCAGACATCTAGTTCATTTCTAGCATGTTCTTATGATATGTGGTACCACGTATACGCTGTTTAATGCCCTTCCAATACTCGGCGTGAGCTGTGAAAGACGCTGTATAGTGGAGAACTCCGAATGAACTTAGGCCACCTGGAATAATCACTAATTTGTATTTTGCTTTCCTTACATGAGCATGCATGCATCAATTTCATGTGATAGCACCGGTGAATTATATTCGCTTCTCTCCCTATAATTTGTTACAAGTGAGCAACATAAAGTTGTCGCCTGTAGTTTCCCTGTTTCTTCGTGGCATCGTAGAATGTTCAACGAAAATGGTTGGTGCTTATCAATATTCATATGCACTATTTTGCAGATTCTCAACTTGCATAAGGCTTCAATCCGTGTAATGTCAACTGATTAGTAATCTGTGATGAGCGGGAATTACGAAGTAAAAATCGGGGAATATTACAGTTTCAAACATGGAGTGCTAAACTCAGAAACGGATGGCGGATACTAAACTTCTTGATTTACGCAGTATATTTGATGTAATTAGTGACTCTTTTATTTAGATATCGGGCCTTGAACAGCTGATGCAATCTAGGTGCGAGGCGACCGTCCTCTGCTCTGCTCTCAAATTCTCCCTTGTACAATAGTGTAAACCGGGTCCTGTAAGCAATCACCATTTTAAAAGCTTTCTGTTGACTACGCCGCTGTGTCCACGAAACACAGACCATCAGAACTCCTTCGTTACGATAGCCGCCTTAATGTGAAATAGGGGCACATTTTCTGTGGCATTTGAAACGGAAAATCGTGGTTCGATTGCATATGCCAACAGCTCAGAACAATAACATGAGCATTGTGCAAAACAATCAAACTTATCCGAAACCGAAGACACGGGCAAATATTGGTACGGTAATTCAGCCTACCTCTGCGCATGACCCCGTGGCGCAAATAATGGCGATTTTCTATACAAACACAAGATTACGACTTTTTTTTTCTTCTTTCAGTGAACTTTTCCCAAAGAGGATCAAAAAACTCCGCCTTATTTATATTGCCCCTAGATGGCCAGGGGTGGTCCTAATAATGCGAAAAAGTAAAACATGCGTCGGCCGGGAATCGAACCCGGGCCACCCGCGTGGCAGGCGAGTATTCTACCACTGAACCACCGACGCATGGAAGGCAGTGTATCTGGCGCTGCTTGTTACGGAAGAGTGCCTTTATGTAGGTCATCTGCTGGCCGGCGTCAGATTCTGAAGCGCTCTTGGACGAGATGGACTAGGGTGCCTCGATGCGCGCCCTCTCTGCCTCGATGCGCACCCGCTCTCCGCTTAGGGTGAGAACAACCGCGTCGTCTGCTAGCGCGACCGCCATTCTCTTGCATCCGCTGTTCGCGAGGCGCGCGTTTGCTGCGTGGCGATTTATTGAGGTGGCCCGGCTAGCAGTGGGAGCTTGAATTGGACTTTACCTTTGATTATCATTCATTTTTCAGTTTAGATGAAAAGTAAGATTAAAGGTTCGGTGATGCATTCGTATTTCGAGGCAGTTAGCGAAAGTATAGCGAAAGCTTTTCTTTGTTTCGCAATAGGTGATCAGGGCGGGTACCTGCTCGCCGTCGTTGTCATATCGGCGCCGTGAATTTGCTATCATTGCGCTTCCGTATGGTTGTAGCGGAAAGATGAAGTGTGTGAATTGAACAGCTGCATATTCAAGTACGAACGCGTGGCATGCTTACGTACACGTACACTATTATGCAACGGTAGCAAACTGTGTTATGCGTATACTATGCAATCAAAGCATAAAAACTTAGGCGCACGCAAGAACAATGATTTAATACCTTGATTTAAAAATGCAATATCTACAAAATGATACGAACGACGATCACGGCAAGTATAATACAGTTTATTATTTTTGCGCTTAAATTTCTTCACGCTTACGTGCGTGCATGTGCACGGGAAGTTCACACTGATTACAGCGTCTTTATGGAAGACTAACACCAGCACAAGTTTTGCTTCCGTGACCACCAGCCCGCATGGCTGGATGCTGACGCAGACGGATGCGTAGCCGCAGTCTTGTGTAAGTGGCTATCAGCATTTTGCCTATTGCGCCCTTGTGATCTGCGCATGTGTTGAGGCATGGCCGGTCTACCTTCGCAAAGTATTCTGTGAGCGATTTCAGCGGCGACTTCATCGTGTGTATATTGTTGGTGCACCACGCGACAACTCCTGTGAAGTACTCCTCATAGTTGTTGAGAGTGCGGATCACTTCCCTGCTTGGATAAATCAAGTCCCGTCCGTCACTCACATACTCCTTGAGAGTTTTCAACGAAGCATATTCGTTACTTGCTGTTCCGATGAGAGCATCTTTGCACTGGGAGCAAGATACTGATTTTAAGACGCTTTTCAGGATGTAGCCTACAAGGTAGTAAAGAATTGAACATTCCGTTGACGTCAGATCTTCAATGAACAAAATCTCAGAGTCATCTAGTTCTTCAGGCAGATTTTCTTGGCACTGCTTTTTTGCTTGAGAAAGAAGATCGACGAGGTACTCTCGATCATCAAGCTCATAGCTCGTCGTTCGCGGTGTATGTAGAAACTGGCTCACACTTACAAGCCTTAGAGCACATTTTAAATCATATGCCGTCGGCACTGGCTTCCTTAGACGTACTACCGAAAAAAGATTTTCGAGGCAGTCTTGAAGTAGCCTGCTCGTTAGAAAAAACTCGTAGCGTTCATTGCCCAGAAACACTTCTTAAAGGCGAAGGACAACTGTTGTGGAAATGAGCAGCCCAGCTTGGGATGGTTTTCATTGAGATGTTGCGCCCATATATTCATCCCTTGTATTGTTTCTGCTGCAAGGCGCAGGGTTTTCAGAGCAGCATAATATTTCTCCATGTTTCGATGGCTTAAAGCTAAAGTAGGATGACGTGATGACATCAGCGCATACCACTTTGACACGAGATCCAAGAACCATGCTGCCATTTCGGCAGACGGGTCAAGCAGCCTTCTTTCACCAAAAATCGGATAGCCGGTGCAGCTTCTATGAAGAATTAAAGAGCTACTCCAACCTCCATTCTTGTAAAGTGGCCGCAGCTGACATGAACCTCTGACAGGGCAGGGGCTACTTTAAGTTCCCTCTCTGCATCGTAGTCTACCACTGCCTGTACGTGCTCCAGTTTCACGTTTGGTGACGGGAGGTTGTTGTCGAGCACGGTGGCATCGCTCAGTGTAAAAACTTTGGAGCTTAAAAGTTGCCCTCGTAGGCTTTTCAACACATGTGCTGCATCAGCAGTGAAAAAAAGTTTCTTTACCGTTCAAACATGGATGCGGTATTGAGCACACTGTGGTAGAATTTCTGTGACTCGAAAACCCTAATTCGCGCCACATCGCTCTATTTGCTGATCCCATGTCGCATGTGACTGCACGGACTCGAAGGGAGATCTGGCTACAGCGCCGGACGATGTCGAGCACATAGTCTTTAAGCAAGGCACCTTCTACGTGTTTCCCGGTGAATTCATACCCGATAACTTGCTTCCAACGCTGATTAATTCCTCCCAACATGAATACCAAAGCATGATTGGCGGGCTCCTCTGGTGTCTACTTCACCATCTCCATTGCTCTGTTTGTTCTTTTTTGTTGTTTGTTTGTTTGATTGATTATTTCTTTAACAATGAATTGTATACTGGCTTATGTCCCCCCCCCCCTATGTATAATGATCCAGGCGGGCCTTTAGGGTATCTGAATAAATAAAATAAATAAATAAAGTGTTGTACCTCCAAGGAGAATGTCTTCACCTCGATCGAGTTCAAACGCTGTAGCAATTTCCATCTCGTCTAGAAACAGCACGCAGTCCTTCTCCACGTTTTCCATAGTTTCAGCCTTGCACTTCATGATGTCAAAAACTTCTTGAAGGATTCCTGGAAGGAACCTCAGTCCCTGGATCCTCCTTGCCAAAGTCCTGCTACACGGAAGGGGGTAACCCAACTTCCTCAATGTCTCATATCCGGTCGTTCCGCACGCAAACTTAATTTGCAACCCTTGCTTAACTGTATCTGCAGATCACGTGTGGCCCTGCGCGCTATTTTTCGAAAGTGCGGAAATTTGGTCTGCGTTCAAGAACCGTGTATTTTTTGCAAAATTATCACCCTTGCTTTCATGGTTCTGAACTTGCTTTTTGAGCTTTTGGATTGTCTTCTTAGCAAATGCGTGATGTTCTTGAAGCGTGGCGTATTTTCTTTTCATGTCTTCCAACTGCTTTTTCAACTCGGCAAACTCCCTTTGTGTCTCACTAGCTGTGGGTGTTTCATCTGTCGAGCTTGGACTTCTGACGTTAAAAGATTCTAAATCTGAGCGGTTGACTTGGAGGTTGTCCGATGACATATTTTGCGATTCTATGTGAGTTGACTCGGGGAGCAAATCTGCCTCTGATGCGGTATGAAGTCCTTCAGCGGGGTTGTTCACCTCTTCATTGGTATAGATGTGGGCACATGCTGCATTCTGTCTCTAGGTGGCTTTCGCTTCCTCGGAGCAACTGGATCAAAAAGATGTACAAACCAATGATCAAATTGACCACAAAGTAAAAAGAAAATGCGGAAATCACAGATAATGGAAAACCAAGGCAGAAAGCAAAGCGAAAATAAGGCATGACCAGTGCTTTGAATTTTTTTTTAATATCCGCAAAAAAATCTAAGCGTAGGGGCAAAAAGATGCACATAAATACTTGACTTTTTCCCCGCTCCCTGTATTACTTACAATGTCGCTTTGATTATATACATCTGCATTCATTAAAGGAGGAGACCAATTCTGCCTTTCAAGTGGAAATGGGTTAAGTCTTTGTTTGAGATGAAGGTTGTTGCGTGAGCCGATCGACAGTAGATTTTAACAAGTGGAAGCTAGGCTTCTGATAGGAGCGTGAGAAGCAGATTTCATACATACATACTTGTACACATAGCCTGTTAAAGGCGAAATAAATGGCTCATGCCGGGCCAGAGGCTCAAATGCCATTGAAATGTTTCCGAGCGATCACTACTTTTTTTACATAAAGAATGTATGCGCTTATACAGAATCGGGAAGTGAATCAAACGGGAAGTACCTACCCCTGAACGGGAAAATCGTTGGTACAGCATTTGGCTTCAGCTTCCATCCATCTGCCCGGTTTTGTTCAAAACAAGATTGTTCAAAGTGAGCCTGCATGAGAAATTGTTATATAAAAGCCTTATTACCTTAAATTATGATTAAAATACTTATAAATCAAGAAAATCAAACAAACACACACTGGCCCGCCTATAGGTCCACATCCGCACACCATGCAGAAAAAAAATATACTTCACATTATATTTTTTTTATTTCCATGCGCTACTTCCGTGACATATGAAAGCTAGAATAAATATCTTGAATAGCATAATTTTCACACAGAACAGAAGTATAAATGATTTCAATTTGATACAACGCGAAGAAACACAAGCCTAAGTGTCGCATGAAATTTTCACTCCGTGTTTCACTCAATTTCCTCGCTGCTATATGCGCCTGTCAAAATGCAGCGATGGCTTTTTATGAACTAAGCGTGATTCACTTCTTTTCAGGCTTCGTGGCTCAGAAAGACTGTAATACTTTTACATGGCTGAGCCTTATTTTGTGATGGCAAGTAAAATTAATGGAGGTGCATATGCGCCGGAGGTTTAATATCGCTTCCCAGCTCTAAGCGACTACACGTGCGTGTGCAGTGATCAAATATCAGAGGGCTGCGAAAGCATGATATGACACCTCCAGGAACACAAAATCGTAGGTCTAATTATCAGCAACAGACACATAGACAAGCTGACATAAGCCTGAATGAATTTAGCGCAGAGATCGGGTACTTACGCTGCATATGCAGGAGTAGTTCATCGGCTGCCATATGTCCCGCTTCACTTTCACGGTCCACAGAAGACGTCGCTTTTGGTCTCTAGGAAACGAAAACATCCTCCAACCATTTTTAGCGCTGTTAGTTCACTGGGGAACGCAGCACCCAGGCATTCTGCAGAGACTGTGTAAAGAACGCCGCTTTCCGTGTCTAGCGTGGGACGGCGTGGAAGTCAGTGTGACGGCGGGAGCGGAATGCAAGAAAATGGCGGTGGCGCCTCCCGATAACCGGTTTTGGCAGCGACGACCCCTTCAAAGAGTGGCGCCACCCTGAGCGGAGAGCGGGAGTGCATCGAGGCACCCTAAGATGGACGGCGGTAGCTACGCATGGGTGTTTGCCAGGGGGATTGGAGTGCCCTTATTCTTTTGTTCAAACGCTGATCACATTAATTTTAAAGTCAGTTATTATGCTACCACTCTGCCTTGAAAAGACACTGAACGTTGTACTTGTTCTAGCTTCAAGTCCCTGATTTTTGTTTTCATTTCATGTTAGTGCTTGTCGAAATCTCCAACTATGCGAACAAGACGTACTTGACTGTTTAAACGATTAAAAGATGATAGAGTGAGGCTAGTTGTACGCTTCACTGGCGTTTCTATTGGAGGACTAACCTTGTTCACGAGTAGTTTGTTTTTACCCGCAGCTTCCACTTTTATAACGGGTTGGGCGAGCGAGAAAATAAAATAGAGTAAGTAGAAGATAACCACGAAAGTTTATAAGAGCCATATAAACGAGAGGAAAGAGAGTCGGAGGTGTATAGAAAATACAGAAAGCTGAGAACATGAGGCTCATGGAAATACAATATCCAGGAGTCACCCCAGTATTGTTTGCTACTAGGTGCTTGCAGGTTGACAGGTGTGTGGCGTTGAGTCGGAGGTGTACAGAAAATACAGAAAGCTGAGAACATGAGTCTCATGGAAATACAATATACGGGAGTCACCCCAGCTTTACTTGCTACTGTGTGCTTACAAGTTGACGGTGTGTGGCGTTGAGCTGACCTGGCCAACAGCGCGGGTGTCCGGTGAAGGAATGCAGAGCGTTGTCACTTCCAACCAGTCCTGGAGGGAAGGAGGAGGGGGGAGGGGTTAGACCCCCCCCTTCATTTCACTCAAACACAAATAAAGAAGGTAAAGAAATCTTGAAGTGGCTTTATGTGTTAGAAACCTCAAATATTAGGTAGCCAGAAAGAAGAAATGGTTAAAAACAGACAGGGATGGGGACGGGAGGATGTTTGTATGCTTTGGAGCCAAGGAGATGATTTGAAAGAAGCTGGAGATAATTGTCCGAAGTAGTAAGGTTGAAAGTTCGGGGAGTTGAATCTGATTCGTATTGAAGGTAACGCAAAAAACGAGGACCAAGGAGTAGAAGGACACAAGACGAGCGCTTTTTCACAATTAAAACTTTTCAATCAGGGTCCAAGTTCTTTTTTGGTTGACCACTGCCAGGGATGTAAATACTGTAAGCCGGACTGTAAGCCGGAATGTGAGCCGGAATGCAAGAAATTTGGCTAGAATTCTATACTATCACGTGAAAACATGCAGTGCTAAAATGTTTTATTTTTCTCTTGCCTAGCTTTGTGTTGTTGTGTAGATTTTTTTCCCGCATTCGTGAGTGCAGTCTACCGCCTCACTCATCATATATATGAACATGGATCCGACACCAGCCTTCGGCTATGGATCCGCTAAACAATTCATATTTGAAAATTGTAGCAATCATTAAAGTGAATGAATTAATGAAATGAGGCACACGTTTGTCCCCAAAGACCTGTCCTTTTATTGCGAGCTGTATTTCACGCTCCATCCCGGGTCTGTCCACGTCACCTCTACGTCCTCGCCTCCCAACTTGCCCGAGGATTAACAATCCGGGCAGTCAGTCTCACGCATCCAGACGCATTTGCTGAAGCCCCCCAGACTTTCGCTGAAATTACCAATTTTAACAAAGAGACGCGACGCCTTTTCCCGCCTCCCCACCCCGACCTCGACCGAGCACAAGCCACGCTGCTCCGCAGATTAGACACTCAATTCTTAGTCACTCCAGACTATCACTAATTACTAGCGGGGAATACGACCCCGCATGTCCAAATTGCAACAACGGAGAACCCGCCACTCAGGCGCACATCCTCTGGGGATACGGAAATAAGCCGCCACCAAAGGCCCTCCTGCCAACTTCCTCTGCGGAAAGCTGGCACCAACTCCTTACCAAGCCCGACAAGAACACACAACTTGCACTTATTTCGTGGGCCCAGGATGTCGCTCCCACCTGGGGGCCACACAGTACGCACCTGCCCTAATTCACGACATCTGGGGCAAATAAAGTTGTTTTTTCTCTCTCTCTCTCTGGCTGCGGTGTGGCGATGCAAACACCTCTGTGTTGCCATTTAGATGCTCAGAAGTAAACAAGGCAAGATCTTGCTCGGGGTAGTGCCCCTCAGAGTGAATTTTTCGCACTGTTACGCATGTGCCAAATAAGAGGAAAAGGGTTGTTGCCACATGCATATCAAACGCATTCGAATCATTCACGGGGCACTTGAGGATAAAACAAAATCGTGCACTACGCTGTCGTAAACCGGAAAGCACGACTACGGGTCAAGAACCAATACCAAAATACACATATCAGTTTTTAAGGCATCCATCTCAGGTAAGTCATCGACTTTACGAGTCCGTTCTCTGGGAAATAATCGTAGCGGGTCACTGGCATAGTCGTCGTCTAACCATTGGTCACCTCAAGGGGTGACAGGAGTGCCAGCGGGAAAAATCTTAAATGGTCTTGGCGGCTATTCGAAGTTGTATATGGTACGCCCATATGTTGTCTAAACTATTTGGCGATGGCGATGGTGACCACGAAAAAAGTGGCATCGACAACGACGAATATATCATTGGTGAGGAGCAGATGAGACATTTTTCTTTGGTGTCATGTTTTGGAGGCTACCTAATCACTGGCTGGTCTCTTGTGCGCATCTCTGAGGTGTCGACACAGTTTGCGCGCCTGGCAGATGAAATTGAAGCTTACTGTAGTAAACTTTGCGCAATAAATTATTCGCGGTGCGCTGGAACGTTTTGTGACACGTTCGAAAATCACTTGGCGACAAGGAATTAACTGCAACAATAAATTCGGAACTTACAATTTTGGTTTTCCTATTTTGTGCACTCGGCCTGCTTCTTCGCATGGCTGGCCGCCGGATACTCAGAGCCTAATGTACTCCGTAAACATACTTACGCGTTCAGCCTCTCCCAATAAAAGAATTTCTACGGCAGTGACATACCTTTTTTCTTTTTCTGGCTCCCTTCCAGCCTGATAAACGCCGCTGTCGGGGCACGTCTGTGTAAGAAAAAAACGCAACTGGTAGCTGACCCTCAGCCGGCTGTCGTGCTGGACTATGGCAAGGGACTAGCGCATCTGCCAATTTAGTCGAGTTATGGGGTCTCAAGATGTCACGTACTCCGTGGACCAGTCAGCGATTTTATGATAAAGGAGATGTAATTAATAACTAATTACTATTTTCGATGGAGGCGAAAAGCAAGGCGCCCGCGGGTGCTGTGAGATGTCAGTGCACGTTAAAGAACCCCATGTGGTTGAAATCTTCGGAGCACTCCACTATGGCGTCTTTCATATATAGCCCAAGTCGCTTTTGTACGTTAAACGTCACGAGTCAGAATATAAACCAATTTATTTTTGTTTCTACCTGATAAGTTATACTTTAATCAATTTGGTTAGACCTGAGTCGTAGAGTTGTCTTGTATTGGACAAGCCGACAGAATTTCATCTTGGATTAGCTCGTTCAATAATGGATTTCCGCGGCGCAGCACAAGGTGGGCGCCTTCGTCTCTCATTTTTCTTTTAATGCTTCCGGATATCTATGGTGCCTGTTGATTGGTCAGGAGGGTGGGCCGTCGTCAAACCACGTGACGTCGTGACGGCGCACAGTGTGAATTGTGAGTGAAGGATTGTTAAGTGTGGTAGAACTCGATCTGGATGCTTACCACTCGCGTGCAGCTTTCGTTGTGCGTTCGAGCACGGATGGCGCGCAATGCGAAGGAGCGCCTAAGACCCCCTACTGTTCCTATGTGTCCAGGAGATCAGGTCATAGAAACTCGTTCAGTACTTTTAAATGGATAGTGATGGCCACTCTATCCAATTATTATTCTCTGCACAAAATAGCAGTGCGGCGTTTTCACGCTGTGTTGGTGTCTGTTCTGTAACAATCTCTCAGTAAGGTATTCGATTACCTCCACACGGTTCAAACTTGTAACGCCTACACCAGAAACTACTCAGTGAGCACTGTTTCGAAAAAAAAAAAAAAAAAAATCCAATGGCACTGTAGCCTCGCATCAGGGGGGAGCAGCGAGGGGGGGGGGATTAATTTCTATGTGGTACTTCCTGTAAATAGCCAAAGGGATATTAGAAATTGAGATAATTTAACGCGATAAAGGGCTAAAGTTAAACGCATTCCTCGGAAATAAACTACGTTCATAGCTACCCAGTAAACACCAACCCATCTATGAGACGGCTATAAACTGTCTTGCCAAGACAAGCAAGATGCCTGATAGATGTCTCAGTAGACCTCTGAGATGGCTACTAAACATATATAATATGTCTCGACAAGATATGCAAGACATTGCCAGATGTCTTGATATTTCTTGTAGTGATCTTGTAGCTCAGCTAATGCACCCACTTTTTTAGGCTACAAGACGTCTTGCAAGATATCTCCTAGAAATCTGGAAGACAAATAACATATTAAACGGAAGTCAGTCTAGCAGATAGCTATAAGGCATCTTGTCGAAGATAAACAAGTCACCTTATAGACATCTGAAGTGGCACCCAAGACAGCTGACAGACATTTAAAAGATGCATTGACAACATATGAAAGACGTTTTTATACGTCTTGGTACATCTTGTAGCTGCCTTCTAGCTCAGCTAATGCACCCACTTTTTTTAAGCTACAAGACGTCTTGCAAGTCATCATCTAGAAATCATTAAAATAGATTCTGAATGTCTAAAATGAGCTCTAGAATCTCCTGCAATGCTCTAAATTATTTATTCCCTGCTATTTCTTGCAAAACTGTCTGAAATGCTTATGTATTTACAGAGGTTTTCAACACCACTGCCAGACATAAAATATAGTTTCATCAGATGCTACAACTAAAGCTGCATTGCCATCACACACCCACAGCGCTCTTTCACCCATTCAGTTATGATGCAAGCTAAACTGATGTACAATTGTAAATCAATTTTCACGCACTACAACTGTTGTCTAGTAATAAGAACTGTGTTTTTTATTACAAAGCGTGCCACATTTCACTGTTAATGGCCATCAGGTGCTCTTTGGAAAGTTTGGTAGTACCTGCACCCAATGCTAGAAAATGACATGAGTAAACTACAGAACTCTTTAATTTCCTCAGCATTATACATTGCAAATAGGCAACTTAAACAACCTCACGCATGTTAAAAGCAAGGAAAGCCACAAGCAACAGTATGCAAATGACAAAATGTGGTTCTCTGAAGCCTAATATTGTACCAAGGAAGAAAACACCAGAAAGAGCCAACTCATGAACACATGACATGAAAAGAATGATGCACATTGTCATTCATTCTCACAGATATTAAAACTGCGAACAGTAAGTGAGATCTGTACACATTCTTTGTTACAAAACATGCCACACTGCACGGTGGACAGCCATCATTGGGTGCTCTTTGGGAGATTCGGCAATAACTGCAAAAGGTGCTAGTAAACAAAATGTGTAAATCATATATTTGATTCTTTTCAACAATTCACAACGAAGTTAAAAGCACAGAAACTAGACACTACAAGTGGTATGAAAATGACAAAATAATAATGCAGTTCTGTCCAAGCTTAAAATGATCTCTTTACAAAAACAATAAAAACATCCCTACTCCAAACAAGAACAGGAAATGACTAGAAATAAATAGGGATAGGTATGCAAAAGTGTACAAAACTGGTTGAGTGGTTAAACGAACTATCTGCATAATGTTTGTACAAAATAAAACAAAGCAACAAATTCGAATGAAAAAGCTTCAGTATACAGAAAAAGGTGCTTTCACAAAGGACCATCATCACCAGTGTTGCATTTCATAATACTATATGTGCATGCATGTCACCAACTGAATGCTGGTCATACATACGTCTTGTAGAAACTGTATAAACACTTGAGCATTAGGCACGACATCAAATCCATTAAAAAATCTACACTGCAAAAAAAGAAGCCAAGACTGCTTCACTGCTGCTGTTCCTGTTAGCATGACTAGAATGCACTGAAAAAAAATGCAATGGTTGCATGCCTGTCATAATTACGTTCTACTATCATAACTAAAAAGCACTAAGGAAAAGGTAGCAGGTAAGGGTCTTACGTCACTCTACAAGAAAAACAAGAAGGCACCATAAGGAAAAAAAAGGAAGGAGCAAAAGGTTTGCGTCCCTGTTATTGTACATACCAACCACCATATTCTATCTCAAAAGCTGTTTGCAGCACTACAAAAGATAAGGGCAGCATGAACGAGCCATGATGGCACAAACTGCCCTTACCTTTTGGAGTGCAGCAAACAGCTTTCGAGGAGTACAGAAGGCACAGCAAAAAAAAAATAATAAAATAAAATTCAGTGTTGCACACGGTGCTGCTCTTCACATTCTGCTGGTATAAAAAGAAGGAAGTTAACTGCTGAGATAGTTGGTTTTCAGAAACAAAAAAGTTATTTAGCATAACACAGACACACACAAGAAAGAAGACACCACGTGTACTTACTACAACTGTTTATTTAGGGGCAAGCAGTCGATGCATAGCTTTCACTGCTGATGTGCACATGTACAAGGCAACAGGAAAACAGCCCCAATCTTATCAAAGCAGGTATGAGAAATATCTGTTCAGCCTCAAAGAAAAACTGAAGTGTCGCTGACACAGCTCGAACCTGTTTAATGTATAGATGGTATCCTCTGCTCCCTGAAAGCTTGCTCAGCTGAGCCATCACATAAGCTACGAAAGCAAACAGGTCAGCTGTCAGAAGAGACATGGCCAGCATTTCGTAAAGTGCACCACCGTCTATAAAATTCTACTGCCATGTAGAAAAATCTTATTTTGCACAGGCAGGATTCTGCGTGAATGGCCAACTTAGGGAGCATACAAAAGACATTAACAATGAAGGTGAGCGACTTGTCTTGCACCGTAGGGTTTGCACCAATTGTGAAAACTGTGGGTAACGGCTCATGAAACACTAGAAGCCCTTCATATAAAAAAGCAGGTTACAGCTGTGTCAGCAGCAGATTGGTTTTTCTTATCAGACTGAAGAAAAATTTCTCACGCATAGTTTGACAAAATTGGTGCTGTTTCCATGTTGCCTTGTACCCGTGTGCATCACCTGAGTAGGCTATGTATATCGGCTGCTTTCCGCTGGACAGTTGTAAGTGGTGGTGGTGTTCTCTGTCTTGTGTGCGACTGTGTTATGCTAAATAGCCTGTTATTATGCATGAAGAAAAGGCATTGAAAAAAAACCAAACAAGGTCTAAATACCACTGCCAACATTCTGGCATGAAAGCATTGTAAAATGAGGGAGCTGGCATGGGTTGTGCATCTGTTATTCTGCACAACCCCTAAAGGGCAGAGAAAATTGAAAAAAAATAAAGAAAAGAACACTTCTGGGGCTTTCAGATCCACTGCAGTCAGTTACAAATTAAGAATGAAGGGGCGAATATCCCTCAAAGGAGGCTTTTCTGCCAATCAGATCGTTCTTAACACTGGTACCACTCCAGCCCTTGTCCACAGCTAACTAGGCTGGGCAGCTTTTTCTTTATCGGTACTGAACACCAGCTGCACTGCCTCTTTTTTGTCACCTACTGCCATGAAAGGGGGAATTCCTTTGTGGCTCAATTGATTGAGAGGCTCCTCTCTGTCAATTGTTGGAGGCACACCTTTGCAAAATTACAAAGCTTCAAACTTGAGTTGTAACTTAGCACAGAAGGTGCCTTGATCCCAGCTGCTTGCTATTGTGGCACTGTTCATGGTGGCTGTGCAGCGCCTTTAGATGTGGACTTGGTCTTTGTCACAAGGCAAACACCAACCACTCCTTTGTGACGTCGGCAAAACTAAGTTTCATTGGTGTCGAAGGCTTTCCATGTCACACCTGCCAGGATTAAAATCAAAAGCACGATTTAGATATATGAGCTCCCAAACAGAAGGAAAAAGTCCCACTGTTGGCAACTCTACGTTTTTGGCAGTCAAACCATACCTGTGTATTCAGTCAGTAGCCCGCGACTGCCCAGTGAGATGTCAGTCCCATGGCCCTCATCACTAAGTTGTGTTTGCAGCACAGACATGAAAGGATAGTTGCTAGGCAGCCGTGGAGGTGGTGGCAACCTGCAAGGTGTTCCAATGCTTTAACGATTTCTTGTGAAGTTTAATAAAGCAAATCACTGACTACAAAACACTGGCACAAATTCCACTATGGGATAAGAATTTAACCTCAAAATATGTCACATAAGGTTGAGAGTGCTGAGTACACAATAGAAATATGTTTAACCAAGACACGCACTAGCAGCACAAAATAATGCTGAATATAATATATGTATATTAATAACTCCTTGATGACCTCGAGAGCTAAAACATTTCCTTGTCTTCACCAACAGACACACCTGAAGAGAAACACCATTTTCCTGATTTATACATTCCTTTTTTTTTTATCGAGAGTCACTTTCTATGCTGGGTAAGGTTTCTGCCTCTGAGTTTGCCAAGTGTTTCATTCGACATATGTAGAGAAGAAATAAATCTATGTATCATGTATCTATGTATGGATGCATTACCTATGTATGTATCTATGCATGTATATATGTAAGTACCTATGTATATATGCATCACCAGTTTTTCCTAGCACAAATGAAAGCAATATTTTAAACAGTGAGCATACACCCAGAGCAAAAAAAAAAAAAAGAATGCATAGCTCACTTGCTTGAGCTGTTTGGTAAGTGTTTTGCTTACATGAAAATTCGCGCAGACACAAAAAAACAAGAGCACCAAACACAGACACAACAGCACAATGTGAAAAAATGCATTAAATTAAATGAAGGCATTTCACCTTTGATGCCAAACACCTTCACTTCGGGAGGAGTCCATATGCTATCAAGAGGTTTGTGTGGAGTCACAGCTTTGTTGTTGAGGACAGCCAAAAGGCATACACTGAACCCATATTATAACATGGCTACATTCTATACGCCTTAAAAGTAAGTTAAGATTCAGTACTCTCTTTTCTTTTCCCAGTTCTGGACAGGAAGAGTCTACTGGCACTGAAGCAAGAAAACAAATGAAATTGATATGTTTTCGTGTATTAATAATAAGCTTTTCGTTATACGAGGTCCCTCCGAAAGATTTGCTTTCGACTTCCTTCTGTACCAATTGAACTGAAGCTTAATTTCTTAAAACATTTCCGCCAATAAAAAAAAAAACAAAAAAAAACCTGAGGACCAAAGCAAATAGAGCACCAGCACATCACACAGCATGCAGTTCAGGAACTTAAAAAGAACTAAATTGTGCTTTCTGACTATATGAAAATGTAAAATCACTTAATCACTGAATATATACGGACTATAGTATTGTTGTGGCAATGTAATGCCTGACTGTAAACATTTTATGAACTATTAAAATTAAATCACTGCAGAATGTTTGTACGCCGTTCCTATCTCGCCATGTGTTTCAACTTGTGCCTGTGAACAGGCCGAGAGTATTTTGCTAGCAGTTGGGAGAGTCGCTGTGGCCAGAATGCACCTTACTCTCCCCTCTAAGGCGGCTTACTGAGATCATTCTTTTTCTTTTTCGCAACCGCGGCATAACTTAGCGCGTATAGAGCTCTGCAGGCTGCCATAAGCAATGCACGGCTTCCACTCGACGGTGCGTATTTTCTGTATCTTGCTGCAGAGTGAAGGCCACACTAAGCATGCAGACTTTCGTGCTCAGTTGTGTTTCCTGGGAAAGTGTTAGAACCAGCGGCAATCAACGAAAGACGTCGGATCGCCAAGCTCATTTTGAAGAATTACATCGCGAGGTTCCGCCGCCAATGGCAGTTCAAGAAACGCGGCGAGTGGAATTACAAGCGCAAAACCTTCCTGCATGCACACAACTATAGATGCGCCATAAAACACCGCCTTTCGTAATGACTAAACGGTCCGCGCGCGCTATCTTGCTTGCCCATACAGCCTGCGCCGGCGGATGCACACAACGGTCCTTGCAGCATATTTATCGGAAAAAGAAAACACTCACTTTACTGCTCCATTAAGTGACACATTTAGAAGAACCAATTTCTTACTCACCCAGCGAAGCTTGCCTTGCAGCCAGAAGTAGCAGCCGCTGTGCGGGATACATTTTGAACGCAGTCACAAACCAACGGCCTAACGTGCAGACACGACTAGACACGACGAAATGGCCGGGGCCCGGCGGCCGAGCAGCGCATTGATACAATAACTTTAAAAACAATAAAAATCTGAAATATATTTCATAAAACAAGCTATACAAGAAATGTAACTGTTGCTTATGTCGTATTTGTTTCAAAACGGTAAACACATCCTGCGTCTTGCGTAATTATTTTGGTGAACTATTTTCTATCTCGCTGTAAAGAGGAGGGGTGCAAAAAGGCCACGACGCGCGAAGTTTGGGAATGGCGGGTCGTGCATAGCTGGCGTTCCGTATTAACATCGGCGCAGCAAATCGTTCCTCTGTGCGAACTACTGGCTTTTATCCCACACGGATACATAGCTAGCTTAATGTGTCGTAGTGAACACTCAGAGTTTGGAGTCTTCCGGCGGGCTGGACTGCGCCCAGCGAGGTCGAACACAGATGTGGCTATGGGCTGCACCAATTAAATGATGCAAAAATGAAGGTGTCAGCGACTTTTGTACATTATGTTCAGATACTCATCGCCTAAACAGCATTTCTTGGTGCCATATTGGTCCTGCATGCTGGAAACAGCCCAGATTGCATGCTTAATTCAAAAGCGCAGGCACTTTGGTACAGTGGTTTGCAAGCTGAAAAATTGCTAGAACAAACCTTCGACAATATATACTTAGAGTATGCAGAACAGTGTTGTCCAGTAAAATTGTGTGCATATTGCACTACAGGCGCATATGTGACCATGAAACGTCTTGTGAGGAAGTATGGTAGACTTCTGAAGCAGAACTCTAGAAGACATCTTGCGTAAGCCGGCTAATAATTGTCTTGCATAGCTGAAGACATAAAAATCCTTCACAAGACAGATTCCAGACATCTTGCCGATGATGTCTTCTAGACTAGCACCAAGCGACATCTTGTAGATGTCTTTGATAGCTCAAGATATATGTGACCAATATAGACATATCAAGACAGCTACAAGATATTCTGTGCTCAGTGGGTAATTTTCCAGTGGTTAGCTCTAGCGCAATTACCGACGTCTAAATCAGTTTTAAAAACATTCGTAAGGAGAAATAAATAGCCCAGCATCCTTTCGAGCAAGAATATATCCCTTTGTGACCGCCTCTATCATCAAGAAAACGCGTTTGAGACGCTGGCCAACGCAATGACCTACATTCATACTTGCGTAACACGTTACGCTATCAGTAGCGGTAGGTGCTCGAAACATCTGCGTCGGTGGTTCAGTGGTAGAATACTCGCCTGCCACGCGGGTGGCCCGGGTTCGATTCCCGGCCGACGCACTGTTTTATTTATTCGCTGTACGATTTGTCCTCACGTGCAAGATAGAGGACGTTATCCAAGCCTTGTCAGACCGAATGGCTGAACCTTTTTTTTACAAATTGACTGCATTGAAAAAGTTTTATTGTTATCTGAAAGCGGGCGTCTTATACCTCCTTGTTTTATTTGCTGATTCTGCTACATCTTTGTCAAAGCAAAAAAAAAAAAATGAAAGAAAAAAAAAGCTGACAGCCACTCCGCACTTGGGCTGCGTCTGCTGCTCGCAGAGCCGGGCTGGCCGAAAAGCGCAATGGAAATTTAGAACTGTCTCAAATTTCATTCTATTTACTTCAGTATTGTTAAATGCATACCTATACGGATTTACAATCAACATTCTGCAAAACATTTCATATTCATGGCAGCCTTTCGAGCCAGAATTGGCATCCAGCTCGAAAGCCAATTATCCTGCTGTTTACAACGTATGTCTATCCTTATGGCTACAAAACAATGCGCAAGCAGGGGCCTGAATGCAGATTTGAACTTGGATGGAAGCGCGCCGAAACGGCTTCTTGCATTCTATCATCCCTTTGGCTGCAGCTGTCAAGGAGCTCAAGTTCATTTATTTTTTATTTAAGAACATACTGCCATCCTGAGTGTCAGGCTTTAGGCAGGATCAGGCATACAATGCTTTGCAAAACATACAATTTACACAATGCATACATAGCGTCAATACTCGGAGCCGTAACTACTCATCATAAATACAAGTCAACGTTAGACCAGCAAGCGACGCCACGATGTGAAAACATTACAACAAATGTGTCAATATATTGAGGACAGCGCGTGACAGAATGAAGATACACTTGTGCATTGGACAACATCAGCAGGTAAGGTATTCCACTGGCGAGTCGTTCTAGGAAAGAATGATTCTTTAAAAACGTTGGTTTTAGAGGAGTATTCTTTAACTTTTTTTAGGGTGATAGGAACGTGTTGTGCGTGGGTTAGCGGTTTCAATATAAAGCGCTTTATCAATTCCTAATTCGTCATGATAAAGCAAGTAAAAAAGCTTTATTCTTTCCCGGTAACGTCTTGATGCTAAGCTTTCCAGGTTGGCATCTAGTAAGAGTTGGGTTGGAGATGTGCGCCAGTTACATGCGTTATAAATGAATCTTACTGATTTACGTTGTACGCTTTCAAGTTTAACGATGTTGGTTTGTGTGTAGGCTCAGAAAATCAATACCCGGCTACGCAATGACAGGTGGCCCAGTCGTATCGCGGAAATAGCGCCGGCGACGTAATCCCCCTACCGGCCCGCAGGTCACGACCGCCGATCTCGAGCTATGCTTGTGGGCTTTGTCGGAGCCTCTAATTTGTGGCACCTATTGTGGGCAGTGCGAAGTGCTTCAGCAAAGCGTAGCCCCACAGCAACGGCCTTAATATTCGGCGCTGGCTTCAGTCCTACATTGCAAAAAAGAGATGTTGAATGTATGTGGAGCTTCGCATGCGCAACTTCTCTAGTGGATCACACTATACTGTAGCCATTCCTAACCCCTATTATGCGTCGAACCAAACAATCGATAAATCAACTTCTCCCTCAGGAGGCTCCAACTTGAAGTCAGCGGTGTTTAACTGATGTAATTTTTTGGTGTGGAGGTCTTCAGAGACAGCTCTGGGAATGTCGAATTGGGATTGGAAGGAGCGTCCTCACTTGTGTGGAGGCCACGGTGTTGCCGGCCTTATTTGGCGTTTAAGGCCATCGCGGTGTTTCACTCAGGAACCCAAAGGGCTGATGAACCACTCCCATCGACGGTGTCTAAGCAGACGTCGTATTTAGCTCGAGCAAATAAAGTTGTTTCTCTCTCTTTCTCTCTCCCTCTCTCTCTCTCTCTGAGTTCGAGCGTGCACTGCAGGCCCATTATTTCCCTTCCTCCTTATGCGAAATGGTCCCAATATTGAAAAACTGCATGTAAGGGTTAGGTAGCCATGTATCTGTTAAAAAACAGTGTAAATATACCACAAATATCTGTGCTTTTGCACTATCAATGACACATAACCTCAACAAAGGCTACTGAAAGCCGCATGAGAGCGGTAACATTACGCTGAGCAAAAGCTGATACAAGAAAGTGAATTTTGAGGACTTGAGAAGTACCATCTCTTCATTAGTTCACTTCCCTACGAGGTACTTGCAAGGCAGAACAGAAACCACGGAAACCGAAAGGGAGCGATGGATACTATCTACAATCTGTAGAAAAGGCCAGTACGTACTTTTTTTAAGTCCATACGTTGCCTGTTTATCAGAGTAAAATGTCACTTTTTGTCAAATCAAGCTTCTCGACCTTCAATTACTGCATGTTAGAGGTAAGGGCGCAACAAGAATACGATGTGTTAACTCTATGGGACTCCAGACCTATAGCTTCCTATATATCCCTTGCCTTCTTATTCGCTTTGGCACGGTCATCCAATATTGTTTTCTATAAGCCCAATAAGCCTCAATAAATAAAGTTTATTGCGGGGCTTTAATAAGCCCAGGCTGCTAGCGCCACTTCGTGAGAAGCGCCAAAAACAAGGTGTTTGCTACGATGACGCGCATTTCCGCAATGAGGCACTCGCATCGCAAGACTCTTTGTACTATTAGCATTGTATTATTACAATGTTAGACATTGTACTCAGGAAGAAATGCAAACTTTAATTCTTGGGAGACGAAGGAGGCACTGTAGGCTTCTCGTTTAGCGCAATTAAAGGGGTCATGACAGCTAACATTTGAGCATACTGATTATTTCGTTTGACTTCACACACGTTAAACTATAAATTCTCGAAATTTGAACTCATTCGGTGTAGTAGATAGTTTTAAAATGAATATTACTATTAATTTCGTAATCAGCCTTCTGGTTTGGCAACCAGTAGCCACTGACGTCAAAACGAGATCTCATCCCCATGTCTGAATTTGTTGGGTCCAGCAGAAGCCGGAGATTACCCCACGTCTTGGAGAGATCCATGCCTCCTCCATTTCGTCGCATCTGCTGAACCAGTTTTGTTCAATTTCCTTGTTATGCCTCGCGATTCGTCTTCTAAGATTCTTGTTCCACTTTTGCTTTTTCAGCCTGGGCAGAGACAAACATTGTATCTGCCCGTCACTGAAGATCGTAACGCCGCATGAACGACATATGCTGGAGCTGCATTTTCTTTTTCCGTGCTGGGGTTTTCTTGTACACAGGCGGGGAAATGCTAGCGTTGTAACTTACGCTGTTGGGTTCCTTCGATTTTCAATTGTCAATAAAGTGACTACAGATGAAAGAGTGCGGCTTCAACTCCGAGCATCTCGCGCCGTCACTCCTGGGGAACAGAAGGCACAAAGCATACGGTAGCAAGCGGAATTTTAAAAATTCGGCACTTTCCGTGACGCAGTAACCAAATACCTAGATTCGTGCCTCTACCTTTCAAAGAATCATGCTTAGGTCACCCGCTACTGCTTGAGTGAAAACCCGTTGAAATGAATCGACTTAAAAGCGCCCGACGAGTTTGCGTAGCTGCCAGTGCAGCCAAAAGCGCACCACGTCTCGCCAACCTTGTTTGGCCAGACTTCGTTTCACTGAACATATTCACACAACTAGCCCAACTTTCTGCTCTCTTGAGGATATATTCACTCACAACATCATCTAAACCTTAGGATTGTAAAAGAAGGCTAGGTCGAGACGGTGAGGTCGTGACGGCAAGGACAGCGAAGCCTTGTCTAGCGTTTTAATCCGATCACGAACCCAGGCGCGCGCCGGAGCCGGCGCCGCGGGACGATGATGATGGTATGTACACATGAAAGAAGAAGATCATAGCATGTACAAATAAAAGAAGGTTCACAGAAGGCTCACACAATCTGCCCGGGGGTCGGAAGCGGCCAGCCTGGCCGCTCCTATAACTAACCGATGTACCGCGGCGCACAAACGGTTTCAAGCGAGAAACATGAGCAATTTCTGTTCCACGGTGGCGTCGATCGGCTGGGGGATCAACAGGCGTGACTTTGTAGTTAACTGGAGAAGTTTGGCTGATCTCGTAGGGACCAAGGTAGCGGTAGTGAAATTTGTCACTAAGGCCAGCGGTGCGCAGTGGTGTATAAAGCAGTACTTCGTCACCGGGACGATAAGAAACCACGCGGTGCGTAGAATCGTAGCGACTCTTGCGGTCTTCCTGGCACGCTGCTGTATTGAGGCGGACAAGATGACGGCATCTGGCCACATGAGATAAGAACTGGGTAGGTACTGATGTCCTACCCAGTTCTTATCTGGAGGAGTAATCGGGCGTAGAGAAGGAAGCGTCGAGAATTGTAGTGGGAGGACGGCCATAAACGAGGAAAAATGGAGAATAACCGGTAGTCCGCTGTACTGCTGTGTTATAGGCGAAAGTGACGAATGGTAGAATAGTGTCCCAATTTCGATGATCCGATGTGATGTACATGGAGATCATATCCGATAAGGTGCGGTGAAATCGCTCAGTCAGCCCGTTAGTCTGGGGATGGTAGCTTGAGGTTGTCTTATGAAGGGTGGATGACGCGTAAAGAACTTCGGCAACGACTGTCGATAAGAAGGCCGTCCCGCGGTCACTCAGGAGCACCCAAGGAGCGCCATGACGCAATACAATTGATCGCAAAAAGAAATTTGCTACTTCTTGAGCGGAACCGGTCGGTACAGGTGCTGTCTCAGCGTAGCGTGTAAGGTGGTCGACAGCTGTTATAATCCAATGGTTACCCCTATATCTTCTCTTGTGTGCGTCTTCCCGTGCGCTTCATCTTCAGTCAAATTACAATGCACCATCTAGCCCAACTTCAAGTTTTGTTACCCCTATCGTAGAGAGGTAGGGGACCATATATGTCAATGCCGACTACGTCGAATGGCGTGGCGGGACAGGGAACAGGTTGTAGAAGGCCAGCGGGCGAAGAAGTCGGCCGTTTGCGACGTTGGCACAGAGGGTAGGATGCGACGTATTTGGCAACGCTGGAAAGTAGGCCAGGCCAAAAGAATCGTTTTTTCACGCGGTCGTAGGTTTTGTCAACACCAAGGTGACCTGCAGTAGCGTCATCGTGGAAAGCCGCCAGTATACGTGGGCGAAGCGCACGCGGCACGACTGGGAGCCAACGAGTTCCATCAGGGCAATACACGAAGCGGAGTAGGATGCCATCTTCGAGATTGAAATTGCGAAGCTGTCGGCGAAGCCGAGCATTGGGTGGGTCCGAAGCGCCAATAAGGCGGTCGATGATGGGACGGCAGTAGGCATCGGCTAATTGCTGTGAACGGAGAGCGTGTTTGTTCTCAGAGTCGTCAAATGAAACTGTTGTGATATACGCCGGGGAAAGAGACGGTCGGCTGTGGTCATAGGTGGAAATGCATTGGGAAGAAAAACAGCAAGCCGATTCCGAAAGTGGACAGCGAGAAAGAGCGTCGGCGTCTTGGTGTTGGCGACCCGATTTATAAATGACGTCGAAATGGTATTCTTGCAGGCGTAGAATCCAACGGCCAAGTCGGCCTGTCAAATTTTTGAGCAAAGACAACCAGCAAAGAGCATGGTGACCGGTCACAACTGTGAAGTGTCGACCATAGGTAAAGGCGAAACTTTTGGACAGCCCAGACGACGGCAAGGCACTCCTGTTCGGTAATGGTGTAGTTTTTCTCAGCTGGAGTTATAGTCCGACTGGCGAAGGCAATCACTTTCTCACGCTAAGTTGCATCGCGCTGCAGAAGTACAGCGCCAAGACCGAGACCACTGGCATCAGTGTGCAGGATGGTTGGAGCACTGTCACTGCAAGTGTCCATTGCAAGAACAGAGTCTGATGTGAGGGCGTGCTTCAGGTTATTAAAAGCAGCTTCGCACTGTTCAGTCCACACGAAAGGGCTGCGTGCTTTAAGTAGTTTTGCAATACTTGCAAAATGCCTTATAAAACAACGGAAATAAGACGCCAGGCCGAGAAAACTGCGCAATTCTGTAGTCCGTTGTGGACGAGCAAAGTTCAAGACCGCGATGATTTTTTCAGGGTCTGGACGAATGCCGTCAAGGCTGAATGAGACACGTGAGGACCTCATTCGGGCGCGTGAGATGGTCGTTAAAAGTGGACGAAAAGATGACAATGTCATCCAAGTAACATAAACAGGTTCTCCATTTTAGTCCAAGCAGTACAGTATCGACCATTCTTTCAAATGTCGCTGGTGCGTTACAAAGTCCGAAAGGCATAACATTAATTTCGTAAATGCCGTCGGGAGTTGCGAAAGCGATTTTTTTCTTTATCGTCCTCGTGCATAGGTATTTGCCAATAACCTGAGCGGAGGTCCAAAGTCGAGAAATATTCAGCGCCTTTGAGGGAATCAACGGCGTCATCAATTCTTGGCATTGGGTATACATCTTTGCGTGTAATTTTGTTGAGTGCGCGGTAAGCAACACAAAAGCGTACCGAGCCGTCCTTTTTTTTAACTAACACTACTGGGGAGGACCATGGGCTTGTCGAGGGACGAATAATATTGCGATGGAGGATGTCATTTACATTTTCTTCAATTACTTTTCGTTCAGAGAGGGAAACCCGATAAGGCCGTCGGCGAACGATGGAGTTACCTTCAGTAATGATGCGATGGTGCGCAACATTAGTCCGTCCCAGTGGTGGGGAAGTGGCATCAAAAATGGCTTGGTAGTGTCGAAGCAATGTCAGCAGTTCATGGCGTTGGTTCGGCGTGAGGTTAGGATTAATAGTCTTTGTGAGAACAGAAATAGAAACGTCTGGCGAAACACGGTGCTGAGGCAGAGGGGCGGTGAGCACCATCAAGGACAAAGGTTGAACATCCACCATGCAGGGGAGAGAAGTTCCTTTTGGGAGCACGAGGGATTCACTTGAAGTGTTAGTGGCCGCTACTGTCGCTGAGCCGTTGCAGAACCTCACAAGACTAGACGGGAAGGCGATACCGCGTGCAAGATGACGATAAGATGGTGCGATGAGTACGTCCCCGTCATTGATGTGGTCAGAAACAACGATAAACAGTTCTTCGTACTGAGGAGGCAAAACAGTATCAGCGGCGGCAACGAGGGGAGGATTTCGTTCAGAAACTTCAGATGAAAAATTGCTGTCTGTCATATGGATAACACGGTCGCCACAAGAAATTAACGCCGAAGCGGTTGACAAAAAATCAAATCCAAAAATCATCGGATGCGCACATGGTGAGAGCACAGCAAACTGCACATGATGGCGGACGTCGTCAATAACAACTCGTACGGTGCACTTCGCTAAAGGGTGCAAAGGAACGTCATTGGCTCCACGGAGTTCAGGCCCATCATATGGTGTCGTCACTTTTCGCAAACGGTAGCACAAATCAGCGTGAATGACAGAAATTGCAGCCCCTATATCAATCAATGCTTCGACCGATAATCCTTCAACGAAAATAGAAATTACATTACACGGGCGATCAGGAGGACTTTTAGTAAGTTCGCCGAGTGCAGTTTGATCTCTGGAAACTGCAACGCTTAGTTTTTCGGATGATGGACAGGGAGAGTTGTTGCGGGTAGGAGAGGGGAAACTGAGCGGTGGTATGGGGCTAGGGACCGGCGTCGGGATGCATGGGTTCCACGAGGCTCAGACGAGGATTCTGGAGGTGGGGATGATCTTCGAGGTGGGCTTGGAATAAACCGGCGTTGATAATATGACGTTGAAGGCATGTCACTTTCGAAGGTGTCGTAACCACGGCGCTCGTTCTGGAGGCGGCGACGACAGAAGCGGGATATATGTCTTCTAATGCCACAGTAATAGCAAACTGGTCGGGAGGGGCGCCAAGGTGCGTAATAGGGGGGTGCAGGTTGAGCCGTCGCTATTGCATTGACGTGATTGTAGGTTGGTTCCGGTCGGGGCGGGGGAACCAAAGGATGGGAGGATGCTGCGACGTGCGCGTAAGTCAGTACTGGGCGAGGTGCAGGAGGGTCAGATGCCATAGATTGGGTGATTGTTGCCAGCTCTTCTTTGATGATGCTGCGGAGACCGGAGTCATTAGAAGTTACGGAAGAATGATTGCACCCGTGTCGACAGACAGGCTTGAGGGCGTGGAGCTCCTCGCGGATGATGGCTCGAATAAGTGCCCGCAGATCGAGATCAGCATAGGTCGGGCCAGTAGCGTTGGCGAGCTGCAATCGGGAGGACTGCAGCTGGTCGATGCGTTGGCAGGTCGTAATAATGGCATCAATAGTTGAAGGATTCCGAGCAACTAAGGTGTTATAAGTCATAGAATTGATTCCTTTCGAGACGTGATGTACTCGTTCAGGTTCCGCCATGGTGGGACTAATACGCCGGCAGAGTGCAAGTATGGTCTCTATGTAAGACGCATATGACTCATCAGGACCTTTAAGGCGGGACGCGAGCTTGGTCTTCGCGATCTCAGTCCAAACTGCCGGGTCGGCGAAGTACTGTCGGAACTGCTGTTTGAAGGTGGGCCAGTTAGCTGTGTGGGGCTCGCGGTTGATGAACCAATTCCTGGCGACCTCAATAAGGTAGAAGGACACGTTGAGAAATTTCAGAGCATCGTCCCACCGGCTGTAGGCACTGCAGCGTTCATAGGTGTCAAGCCAGTCATCGACGTCTTCATCGCGACGACCAGCGAACAGCGGCGGGTCGCGCTGTCGTGTGGGCACAGTCGGAGGGGGTGGTGCAGCCGAGGTAGAGGGTCCGGCCGGTTCGTGGGTACTGTCGGTAGACATAGCGATGGTGGCAGTTGCCAAACGGCGACCGTAACGTAGCTCCAGCGAGAGGCAGGGCCCAAGGCAGCAAGGGGATCAAATTTCACCTCCACCACTTGTAAAAGAAGGCTAGGTCGAGACGGCGAGGTCGTGACGGCAAGGACAGCGAAGCGTTGTCTAGCGTTTTAATCCGATCACGAACCCAAGCGCGCGCCGGAGCCGGCGCCGCGGGACGATGATGATGGTATGTACACATGAAAGAAGAAGATCATGGCATGTACAAATGAAAGAAAGTTCACAGAAGGCTCACAGGATTTACAATTTCCACACAAACGAACGACAAACAGCACGCTCCCATGCGCTGGCAATGCGCCGGCTGGGGCCAGCGCATGCCAGCGATTTAGCGATGCGCCGAGAGGTGGCGCCACTCGTTCAGCTGTCCAGTCCCTATAGTATTATTGAGAGGGTGGCAGGCATCGTAATTAGGCCTAATAAGCGGTATAAACTGAAGTTTGTAGTTATGATGACCAGCAGGCAGTTGAAAGCTTCTACGAAGATGTAGAATCGCCGATGCGAAAAGTGAAGACGCAGTATACTGTACTAATGGGCGACTTCAATGCTAAGGTAGGGAAAAAGCAGGCAGGGGACCAGGCAGTAGGTGACTATGACATTGGTGCTAGGAATAGCAAGGGGGAGTTACTAGTTGAGTTTGCAGACCGTAATAACTTAAGAATCATGAATACCTTCTTCAGCAAACGGAAGAACCGGAAATGGACATTGAGAAGTCCAGCGGGGAGACTAAAAATGAAATTGACTTCATACTGTGCTCAACCCCCGCCATTATGCAAGATGTAGAGGTAATCGGGAAAGTGCGATGCAGGGCACACAAGATGGTGAAGTCCCGAATTAGCCTAAATCTGAAAAAGGAACGCCACAGATTAGTAAGGAAGAAATCCATCGACGAATTAGCGGTGAGCGGAAGGGCAGAAGAGTTAAGGATCTCGCTACAGAATAGATATTCAGCTCTAACCGAGGATGGCGACATTACCCTAGAAGCAATGAACAATAATTTCAGAGATATCATTACTAAGTGCGCTGCAGAAGTAGGCGGTAGGATAGTTAAAGAGGATACCGGTAAGCCGTCTAAGGAGACGAAAGATTTGATTAAGAAACGCCAGAGTATGAAAGCTTCCAATCCAACAGACCAGATAGAATTGGCCGAGATATCAAAGTGAATCAATAAGTGCAAGGTGGCCGATATAAGGAGAAAATTGAGCACGCTGTAAAAAAGGGGGGAAGCCTTAAAGCGGTGAGAAGAAATTGGGCATATGCGAAAACCAGATGTATGCGCTAAGGGAAAAGGTGGGAAACGTCATCACGAATATGGACAAGATAGTCAAAGTAGCCGAGGAGTTCTATACTGATCTCTACAGTAGCCAAAGTAGTCAGGACTGTAATGAGATTGGCGGTAGGGAAAAACAGTCAGACGTTCCACCAGTGACGAAGGACGAGGTCTAGAAAGCAATAGAAACTATAAAAAGAGGGAAATCAGCTGGAGAGGATCAGATAACTACAGATTTGTTGAAGGATGGGGGAGGGGGGGATATCATGCTAGAAAAACAACTGGCCACCCAGTATACGCCGGGCCTGGTGTCATCGACGGTACCGGAGCCATGGAAGAATGCAAACATTGTCCTCATTCGTAAGAAAGGGGATGTGCACCGAATTCACTATGCTTGGTTGGTAGCATATCTTGAGCTCATTCAGAAGCTTATAAGCTTTTGTGCTTGCCTGCCTCACAAAAATGCAGCTGTTCGACGTATCATACCTCAGTCCAGGCAGGAGCATGACGTACCAGCCATTGCAAGTCTGGAAGGCCTAGCTTGTATATGCCGATCTAGATCCTCTTCTAAGCTTTTTAGACGCTTATCTTTTAACTATGAGAAACAGTTTGAAAGACCGTGAAGAAGCAATAAGCAACACCTTCATCCCTAGCTCCTAACTTCCTAATTATCCAAACAGCGGCCGAAAGTCATCCCTTCAATCAAATAAAGGCTTTATTCCTTCATTACCTTTTTTTCTTTTTCTTGTCAGCTGCTGCAGCTCGCTGCGTTTTCTATGCCGCATGCTATATTATTTTAAAGATATTTTAATTTTTATGATCGTCTTGCTTATGAAATTTTTTGCAGCTTTTATGATGTCTCCTCTCTTCGCATTAGCTCCGAGTTGAAGCCCCGTGCACAATTTCGCTTCACTAACATATGCTTCACAAAAGCTGTAATCAACGCTCAATTAACATGATATGAGAACTTTATGTGCAACATATCATTACCGTTACAATTAACCGCTCATTGACACCTCGCCCTAATGGCTCGTCTATTTCCTCGTCGCGAAAATTCCCAAATTTCCTTTGTATTTCTGGTACTGCGACGAACTCAAAATGATCCAAATCAAACTGCGCTTATGCAGCTAGCTCAGCTGGGCCGATTTGCGCTATGTAGACTGATAGGTATTGTGACTGGCCATAGGGTTTTCTTGTCAGGAAATACTGGAGTGGGTTGCCATTACCGGGCTTCTCCAGTGAATCACATTTTGTCAGAACTCTCTGCCGTGACCTGTCTATCTTGGGTGGCCCTACACAGCAGAGCTCAGAAGTCGCTGGAGAAAGATTTGATGTTGGGAAAGGTTGAGGGTCGCCGGAGAAGGGGTAGGCAGCGAACGCGATGGTTAGATGGCATCCTCGAGGCACTGCAGATGAAGTTATGTGATGTTAGGAAGATAGTGAGAGACCGGAAAGCGTGGCGTGACATGGTCCATAGGGTCACGAAGAGTCGGACACGACTGAACGACTGAACTGAACTGAACACTGATAGGCTCTTAGAATATTGCAAGTTCTCTGCTGGCATTGCTGTCGAAACACACGGGGTAGCGCGATTATTAGGGTGCTTTCTTTTCGACATATAATGCCTTTTGCGTTCGAAATATGTGCCAGCAAGGAAATAAAGAGCCTTGCTACACGAATCATCACGAGAGTACTTGAATATAGTTCCTTTTCTAAATGCAGATCAGCAATTTTTCACTTCGGAGTAAGTTATCTCATATGTGCCGAGCTTGTGTCCACCTTTTAATATCGAGGAAGTCTATCAGTGACACGAACAAATGGCGGACTTCCAATTAATCGTTTCAATATGCTTCATTGCCCCCGGTGAAAATTTGCATGCAGGCCAGCATGAAGAGGTCTAGTGTTAAAAAAAAACACAAAAAAAAAACAGAAAGCTTCGTCTTGAGAGAGAATGTGATAACGCCTAACGCCGTCTCTTCGTTCCGCAATTTTAGGCATCTAGAGGCTGGCACGTAGTTGGCAAACGCCTATTTGTTTTTGATTTTAGGGTAAAGACACAGCATATTCTCGGCGCACACCCTAAGTTTTCAGTGAACGGCATAGAATCAGAGGCAGACACGTACGTCGGCGGCTTAAATCCCTGTCACAAATTGGACTGAAACTGGAAAAGAAGGTAGATGCTAAATAAGAAGCGAAAAACTGCATGACAGCACGCTGAACGCTGCACAGTGAACAGCGCCATAATTTAATACGAAATGACTTGCGCGTCAGGATATCACGTAATAAAACGAAATAAAACCGAAGAGCAGACAAAGTTACTAGAACGCTGGTTCTGGCGAGCAAGTCGACAAAGCTGCCACACTTATTTTACGGCATTAAATTTTACATCACACAAACGCGTTCTCTGAGGAGATGCATGTCTTTGAAGCCAAAACTGTCATAATATAGTCATAACTGCATAGCAGCCGTGCAGAGTGTAACGGCAGCACGTAACAGTTACGTGTATGCCGGCTTCCGCGCCGCGTGTAGCAGGTGACGCACCCAACAAGGAGCAAGAGCACGGTGAGCAAGAATAGGGTGCCTCGATGAGCGCGTTGCCTCGATGCGCGCTCTCTCGGACGGGAACGCGCGCATCGAGGCACCCAGTAAGAGTGTGAAACAGTTCGAGCACGACGTGGTTCTAGTAACGTTGGCTGTGATGTCATAGCCTAAGTCGCTTTGGGGCGTTAAACCTCGTAAACCAAACATGAACAATCTTTTTTTCTCTACTATAGCTCTTTTTCAACATTTCGTGTCCTTTTTCAGGAATGTAACACTGAAATAGTCTTCTTTTCATGTGTTGCACCTAACTAAATATTAAGCACCTTTTCAAAAGAGCAGTGAAATAGCTATATTTTAGTACATTGTTACAAAAGGGTTCTAATACTGCAGTTTTGTTTTTCTCCAAGACCCCTCAGCTGTCACGTCTATAGGAGCTAATTATTTATATATGCAAACCGACGTTTCTATAGCATACGCAAGTAGGAGATCAAGAGCTGCCCAGATGTTCCACGCCTTAAGCAACTATAAGGATAGGATATTACTACTAGGAGAGAAGTCTGCTACTAAAACGGCGAAGAGAATAATTTTCATCCCGTTCTGCGGAGGCTGGAAATGCATCAAATTGTCAGGTACCGATCGTCAGAGAACGCAGGGAATTTCTGAAACTGTGTGCCAGTGCGCTGACACGCACTGAAGAACGCTGCACAATTGAGTCCCGTTCTTTTTTTATTATTTTTTTTTTTTTCAAATATATTAGAACGTCTGTGACTGTTCAAATAATATCACTGACTACCGACTCTTCGTCAACATAGATGAAGCTCATCTGAAAACGTTGGTAGGATAGCGTGCTCGCTAGGTCGCGCCACCAAGCAGAGCGCCTAAATGGACATACGGAGGTGTAACGTCACTATGACGCAACATTGTTGCCCCCTGGCGACGCGGTCTCAAAGGAGCGGAAATAAACCAGCGACACTGCCGCAGCAGCTGAGCGAGCCAGGTCCAGCCAGCTGACAAGCTCCGAAAGACAACAACAAAAGTCGAGCCAACATGGCGACTCATAGCGCGGACAAAGAGTGAACAGCTCTGGAATCGCTGCTTTGTTTTCAGTTCTTTCACCTCCTTCCTCCGATCCTTGCCGTCGCACAGCGTCAGCCGATGCAGTTCTAGAGGATCGCGTGCACTTGCACCACACGAAAGCAGCGTCGGAGTACACGGCATCGTCATGCTCGAGCTCGACGTCGTTCCCGAGAAGTCGTTAGGCAACGAAAGCTGGGAGCTGGTGCTCGGTGAGTACTTCGACCGTCGCCGGACTTCGTGATCCGTGCCCCTTCGTCACAGTCCCAAAGGACTCGGGTAGCCCCCATTTGTGCGTGTGTGGGGTTTGTGTAACTCTGGTGTGCCTTTCTCTCCGTCGTCTGCTCTGTGTCTTTCCAGTGTGCGCGCGCCTACCCCTCGTCGAAGTGAGAAAAGTCTACGGCGTAGTGAGCATCGCATACGCGAGCACATTTTTCTCGGAATCCATACGTTGATGCTTGACCAGCTCGAATCTGTTTGCTGAAAAACTGGTGGTGTTGCTGCAAACACGCCCTGGCGAGGGTGCTACACGCGTTTTCACGGCGCGTGGTCTCCGCATCCGTGAACGGCTGAACGCTAGCTTGAAATCTACTCGCGCTGTTCACGCCCAGATGAATCGTCCGCGGACGACGCGCGAGGGATGCAAGGGTGTCTTGCTTGTGCATTCTTTGTTTTGTTTTGCGCCTTCCCTCAGCTGGCTGTCTGGCCAGGGGGCCTTATTTTCTCCGGCGAAATCGCGCCCGTCGGCGACCGAGTGGTCGACCTTGCGTGCTTCACATGAAGCGCTGGCCAGGTTCTCGTTCCCCTCGCAGAAAAACTTGGGCGGAGTGTGTGAGTCAATCGCTAGCAGCTCCAGCTGACCGTAAGAGAAAGAAGCTGTCGGCGAGCTGCGCTGTTCTCACTGCTATCGCGCGCACGGTTCTCCTACGGGCGCTTTCGTGCGATGCGTGGGGGAACCGAGACCTGCGCTAGACGACGAGCGAGCGCGGTCGGTGGTCGGACCTGCAGCAACAGCCTGTAGCGTGTGTGCGTGGTTACGTCACAGCCGATAGCGACGAGCCTTCGTCGACATTGGAAACGCCGTCGCGAGCGGCACGGAAAACAGCTGTTCGTGCGCGCTCCGAAACACGTCACTGCGCGGAGAGGAAGGGAGGCGAGCGGAGACAGCTGCCGTTGACACTCGGCGATCGCACGTCCCATGTCTCGGGGTGGTAAGGAGACGGACGTCAATTGCTCGGCCCACTGGCGGGTCGGTTTCCGTCCGTACGGCCAGGTGCGATCACCGCCCAAAGCATCGCCATGCTCCGCAGCGTCGTCACCGAAGATGCGTCTCTACCGCCGCCACTGCGCGTCAAGGCGACAGGAGTGCCCCACGGGACGCTGCATATGGGTGCTGCCGTCATTCTCGCACTTTCACTTTAGCTGTCTAGCGTCACGTGCCCGGCCGCTGTCGTTATCTTTATTTGCTCGTTCGGGGTGCGCTCGCACCAGCCATCGGCGCTGACGAGTGTGCTTCCATGGCGAGACCTCTATTCCTTTGGACCCATTCATTCCTGCCTATAATTATTAGCATTTGCATTGCATTATGATGCGAACTCAGCATTGCCTCATTTGCATATGCCTTTCGCCTTTCATGGAAGTCCCTGACATGAATATTTCCCTCTCTTACTGGCATTGAAAGGTCCTCTCTGGTGGTTTCTCAACCCAGCTGTTTCTGACATCGTTGTTAAGGTCATTTTGTGGTTTCTTGGAATTCTGTGGCTAACTAAAAACGAAGGCCCACTTATATTGTTTTGCTTTCATTTTTTATGCTGTGTGTGGTGCATGAAAATGTGAGACATGTCATCAGTCTAACTCCTTGCCAGTGTGGACGCTCGGTTTTTGCAGTTTAACAGGCAAGACTGCTTACAAAGATGGCATAGTTTATCTGCTGCTTAGGGCTGAGTAGGCAACTCAGAGCTGACCCATCCATTGAGCTGTCTGCATCACTGTGCATGCTGTTTTGATGGCAGCAAATTAACACTGGTGAAGGTTATCCTTTCATAGTTTCGTCAAGGTTTTGCTCAATGACATGTCCATCTAGTATAGCGAGTATTTGCCAGCAGAGGCAACTCCATCAGGCAGAAAGTGCTTGGATTGGCTATAAGGAGCCATCTTCTTCAGCTACCCCTACCTGCACCTCCTATTAAGAATACCAACGGGCTTGTTGCAGACAGGTCAGGCAGTGGCAGCAACAGACTCCTGTTGATGCTTCTGGAGAAAAAATCATTGCATTCGAATTCTTACAGGAAACGTGATGTATTCCGTAGTTTGATTGCATGTCATCGGGCCACGAAACTTAGCGTAAGAGAGGGAGAATTGGTTTGTGAATAGTTACGCTATGCCGTTTCCAAAACATCCGAAGCTTTTTACGTGACAATCGTCAGGGGCCTGTGAAATTGTGTACCCCTAATTCTTGTAGTGGCATGTTTAACACACTTTTTGGAACATGATTATAAGGGGAGAAGGGAAGTGCTAAATGTGGAAGACTTTGACGGTTTGTTCTCTGATCCAGATGAATGTGTACTGGTATCCTCACATTGCTCTGCCTATTTGGAATCCAGCCACCATTTATGGAATGCTTGACCACATGAAATTATCTCCACTCATATAGATGCTAGGAAGTGCAGAAGCATCTGGCTGTGTTTCTGGTGATTACGCACAATCGCCATGTTTAGCATGATTGCACCCACTGGATGAATAATCTTGCCTTGGGAATGTATTCAAGTTCAAGAAGGTGCTAGAGGCACATTTTTTCATTATTTTTTCTAGGTACTTGTTTTGTGCTTTTATGCATGAACCTGTTGATTGCTGCTATGAGAATGGACTCATCAGCATCATAACTATGTGAAATCAGTGCTAAAATGGACAAAGAGAATAGAGAACCACTGATGATATCGGCAGTGCTTCTTTCTGCATTCCTGTCCTAGCCATACCACAATAAAACTGGCTAGCCCCACCCGCAGTAATTTTGGGCCTCACTTATTTGCCGTGTAGCGGTATGACCACATTGATTGTTTTCCTGTTGCAGGCATGGCATTCAGCCAAGTGGTTCACATTCTTCAGCAGCAGTTCCGCATTATCAAGGGTGTCCAGATAATCTACAATGAGCAGGTGGGTTCTGAAGAGGGATGATGGGCAGGGCTTCAAAGATAAACACGAAAACAAGAAAACCATTAGTTGTCTCATCAGGCTGTGTATAAGTTTAGACACTAGTGGATTTTTTTCCTGGCAGAGGCAGCACTGCTTTGGGACACTACTCTGTCTGGCGGAGTAATTGTCAATCTGTATTAAACATTGTTTGCAATCATTTGCTTGTGGGCATCTTGTGTACTCGTTAGCCAAGATTCTATCTAATGCATTCTCAGCAGCGAGGAATAATTGTACCGTTTTTAAGTTGAAAAAAATTAAGAAGTTGTTTATGCATTTTATTATATTGCTCCTTTGTTATATGCTTCTGGTGCTCCCATCTAAGCCAGTTGTTTTGCTTTCTTTTTTACCTTTTTTTATGCACTGTCACCTTGGTTAATTATCTGTGCACGATGCTTATCAGTGTCATTTTGTGCTTTGAGCTTACTGTTGGCGACTACAGTTGATGATGCATTGAGTAGGATTGTACCTCGATCATTGGAGAATGATAGAATTGAGCAGATTGTTTCAGATTTTTTTCTTAGAATAAAAGGTAGCGCAAAATGACGAGGACAGAGGAAGTTTGTGTGAAGCGTTTGTGTTTGTGTCCCTTCCTCCATCCTCGTCCTTTTGTGCTACCTTTTATTCTAAGAATGTATCACCAATTAGCCCAGCAACAAGTTTTATTGTTTCAGGTTGGTTAAATTGAATTCTGCATTCGTTTTGTGTGGCCTAGTGGTAGGGCACTGGCAAGGAATTGATAGTGTTCAAGTAAACAAAACAAATGCTGTAGGGATGATAGTGTGGGCATGGAAAACATCTCACTGGACATTTCGAGTGCACTCTGCAGCACTCTATAGCATTTGCACATGGCCAAGGTCATAAGCTGAGGCCATGCGTAGTCCGTGAGAGCAAAGAAAATGGGTGCTGTTAGCACATAGTCTTGTGCTCCACAAGATGTGATATGTGTGTATGATTTAAAACCCTTGTGGACGTTTCAAATGAAGGACATTTTATTGATCATAAACAACATCTAAGTTTGCAGTTAAGCTTGTGTACTGTGCTAAAAATCTGCCCAATGTCTGGCTGTGATGCGTCTGAATCTATGTGCTGTATTGCCAACTTTATAAAATATTGTTTACGACATTTCAACTCATGTCATCGAAAATCAAATTTGAGGTATTGTATGAACCCCCCTTAAATAACGTATACAAGCCGTTATTATCTTTCGTGGCATTGCAAACAAAGCAGCAAAAGGCAGCATGTTTTGGCCATGTTTTGTGCAGTGTCCCCTAGAGAGTGATCTGGTGATCCTGCTCTCTGAAGATGGCATTCGGCTCAGCTTTGACTCAAGCTCGCAGAGGCTGAAGGTTATCGAGGTCACTGACATGTCCAAGGTCAAGTTGACCTACTGGTGAGTACTGGCTGTGCTGTTCTCTCTTTATTTTATTTTTTTTTATTTTGATGATTGCCGAGGATGGGATTTCATGTGTGCAGTAGACTATCATTTTGAACTTGCTGAAACTATACTGCTGGTTTAATTGAAGGACTGCTTTAGTTCCATAAATGTTAAATCTATACAAAAGGCTTTAGCTGATTGCAACTCAGCACAGTTCTCACATATTTTGAACCTCCTTTGAGTCCACATCGTCCAGGGTGACCTATACACAAGTTGTAAGTGTTAATAGAAGTTCATTCTTTCTAACCTACACATCGCGCGAACCAGCCACCCAGTGCATTACCGGTGCATACTTTTGGCGAATCATTTTCATTTCCAGGATCATCAAACTGCAGTGCTACCAACCGTAACATTTTATTGGTGGAAATATCAATTTAGGGCTCAGGACTTGATTTTGAATTTCACATCATAGTAGCTTGTGGCATTCAAAACACATGTAAACACGTGCTGTGTAATGCAAAATTTGTGTTTTGAAAGAAATGCTCATTTTATCGCATGATGCATTCCTCAATTGCAAGCTCTTATTATCGTAGAAATCTTTATCACTGTAAAGGTGTATCAAATTTTTGATACTGATGCCTGGGTACGCTATTTTGTACATTTATTGCGAAGGCCCAAACTAGCAGCTTTCGTCATCCGCTTTTGTACAATTTTGTTTCCGAAGAAATAAATTGAAATTTAAAAGAAAAATAACTTAGAATATAATGCAGACCAGCTTGTTGCATATATAGCTTCTCATTCGTGTGTGTTACAGAGACTTTGGCTGCTCGTTAAATCTAGGCTTCCGTTCGTTAAATGAAGCAGTAAAAACAAGTACCTTTTATGGGGCATAAAGCTTGAGAGGAAAGTCCTGGCAAAATAATTTAAACAATTTTTAAGTTGTCTGGGGAACGTATTGGGTATTTCAATTTACCTTGGAACCAAGCAAACTTTTGCAGACCTTGGACTGGTCAGCACAGCCTGCTGTCGGCTCGGTTGCATCAGACACTGCACTGAGAGTAGCCATTGTACCAGCTATCTTTTTTCTCCCAGAATACTTGGGGGTCTAGACATGTAGGTGTATTTTTTATGTGACGTGTTCTGGGCTTGTGAACTGAGCCAGGATGCTATGATACAAAAGCTGTATTTCATACCATTTTTTATTCTCTGCCCACTGCTACTGGATCGGGACCTGTGTTAGTTTGAATGTAGTGTCACTTTAGGCCAGTGACAGTGATAACTGCCAAATTGTCATGGAAGTGGGTTGCATTAGCCCAGGAGCCATTAGGTCGGAAAAGTAATCACAGTTTTCTTTATGCTTAAGCCATAATGAGCTATACAAAAGGTTGTGTTGGTTGCAGCTACCGTGCAGTGTCAGCACCATGTTATGATGGCTAATAATTACCATCATTGTCATCATAGTCAATCATACCTTCATGCTAGCTGTGTCCACTCTCTCGCATGGCTGGGCTGCTGGGATATGAGAAGCAGTCATCCTATGCTTGCATTGGTAGTTAAGGTTGTGCTTGTGGCATGTTCTGTGTGGTGTTGAAACTATTCATTTTTTTTTATCCTGTTCAACAAAGAATAAATAGCGTTGAAAACCATGAAACTGCAGACGAAATCCTCAAACCTCTCTTTTTACCTAACTCGTGTGATATAGGGAGCATTTGAAGTTGTAGACTTTTGTAGATTTTAAGAATTATTCGACACATGTATTGAAGGTGAGTGACCTGTTGAGCACAGAGTGCAATTTCTAATTTGCCGGAAATTTTACATATCTGCCTCCTTCAATCAGAAAGTGAACTGATTTTTGATTAAATTTCTAGTTTCCCAGGCTTGCTGCCTTTTGGGTATGACATTCTAAGTGCAGGAATGTGCAGGTATGTGCAGCTCATCAGTGAACACCACCAACTTTGGCAGTGTTGAGGTGCTTGCTCGTCCACTGCTTTTACTTAGGTGGCTGTGCCCACTAAGGCCAGTGATTGTTCTGTGTATACTTGCCTATCTCAAACTCTAGTTTATTCTCAATTCAAGGATCTCTCAAAAGGCGTCCACTGAAGGCAGTATATGCTGACGATACTGATAGATATTGAATTGCCAATTATTTTCCCGCAAAATTTCTAAATGCAGGTAATGTAGCACCTGATATAATGGTGATGAAAAATGGTCTTCACGTCTTCCCTCTCAACTTGTACCCCAGCTTGGGTATATCCCCTTTATCCACATGGCATACCCGACATCATCACATTCACTCATTGACGCCGTATTTTGCGAAGACTGGTTGTTTTAAATATTCATTTTTTCTGCAGACAATATCCGATTGGAACCATGTTATGGCACTGTCATAGTTTCGCAAAATTTGCCTGTTTATTTTTATGCGTGTTTCTTTTGATTGTATTCTGTATCTTCTGAGTTTTGTTAACAATATATGCCTGTCCTGCTTGGACCCTGAAAAGGGTCTGCAGTATGTACTAAATAAATAAAAAACACAAAGAATACACTGGGTGATGTATGCAGAGACTCAGGTGAAAGCCAGCACTGAAGGGGCCGTATCCAGCGGAGGTTCCTTTCGGGAACCGTTCTCTTTCAAGATGACGTCAATTTGACGTCAGCAAGGCAGCGGGTGCCACCTCACGGCGAAGACGGGAAAGACAGCGGCCAATCAGCGATGGCCCCAGATCGTAGGCGTGTCCATCACGAGCATGTGGCTTTTTCTGGTACCAAATACTTGTACCAAAGTGGTGTTAAGCACGAAATAAATCTAATAATTACATAGTAATGCAAACTAGTGAATAATAGACTGAAATATTCTTAGAAGCATCCTGTTAACAACTGCCAAGCAATTATCTTGGCTCATGAGTACCTTTCTTCGCCGCTAGATGGTGTTGCGCGCGCGGCGGCGTCGTCTGCTTTCTCGCTCGCTGTGAAGTTTTTGTAAGTTCTGCTACAGTGGCCACTGTAGTTCTGCCTTCCGCACAGAGTGGCAAATATCCTAATAACGATGTCTACAACGCCCGTAGTATGCAGTCCGAATCACGCTAGCTCTTTGACGGAGGAGTTGCTGCCGCCGTTGCGAGTACGAACGAGCTGCTTGATACCGGCACCGCGCCGGCGCGTCCGCGCCTGCCTATGTAGCTGGGCAGCGTCCGTAGCCTTATCGGCCGCTCAAGCGTTGTGAGTATGCGCGACCTTTCCGTGAATAGCTGTCAATGTAGGACGCAGCCGATGACATATGGAATCCGACTGCACTCGACCCAGGCAGCCACTGTCTGCTCCCCTTCCGCTGATGTAGAAGGAGGGAAAACTCAGCCCGCACTTACGGACGCGAATTATTTGTCTCTACGACTGCCGGATTCAAATGGTCGCACTGCTGTTGGCCGAGAGCTCCCGATCTCAAAGTAGCGATCGAAGCGCGTAGAGCACCTTTGCTTCTGACGGCAGCCCGGCATACCCCTTCGTCCCCACTTCGCTTGTAGAACATGTAGAAGGCGTTGTCTCGTTTTTCTTTTTTTTTTTTACTGCGTCAGTTTACTAAACCCGCAAAGCGCTGACCAAAAAAAAACACGCACACACAAAAGAAAGGATACCACAGCCGTACTCAAGCAGCTGCGCGGCGCGCGCCGTCGCTCGACTACGGCCATGAGGTGCCACAGCGAGCGCAGAGCGGTTCCATCTCGAAGCAGACCAACTCGTCGCGGTTCCTGCGCCGGCCGGCAAAAAAGTTCCTTTCGGAGCGGTGGCCCTGCCCCGTGCCGCTCCGTGACGTAGGCGAAAAACGTGGAGCCGCCTCCAGAAGTTTTGGGGGTCACGCCGGACGTGACGCAGCAACCAATTAGGAGCGGCGAAAGGAACCAGTTCCCGAACGGAACCGTCGCGGGATCTGGCCCAAGGTCTCCACCGGGCACGAAAGCCAGAATTTTAAAAAGTGCTGTAAATTATCGGCTTGCTTTTGAGGTCTTGCTCGTGGCACGAATGCTCGGTGATCTGCGCTCTGTGTAATCCACGTAATGCAAGCATTTGATAGCCACTCTCTTAACTGCCTTTCGGGAACCCTTTGACGCAAAGTGTATTGGAAGAGGTTCCCCTAATTGGAACTCTGCAGTATTTGTAAATACCTTTAGTCTGCTATGAGTTTGAATTGTGAAGAGTTCAGTGTGTAAGCCCTCTTGAAGGAGTGTGCGCCTTGAGCTTTTGTTTAGGGTGAAACATGCGAAAATTTCAGTTGGCCGTCCATATGCAAAGGAGGTGGTGGTGGTGATGTGCCATTTCCTGTTTGTTGTGCAGCGGGAGCACCTTCTGCTCTCCCGAGGTGCTGCCCACCAGGCAGCAGATCGACGACTGTTTTGGTGCCACCCACCCGGGAGGTAAACGGCAGCCATTTTGCTTTGTAGCATCTCCTCCTTCCCTGCTTTCATCGCCAGTCGCGTAACTTGCTTAGCAGCAGCACTGATTGAAATGGCTTTGGTCAATATGCGGCTGCTTATAGCATGCTGTAGCAGACGTCACACAGCAAGCTGAAAAAAAAATTTGTCCGGTTCGCCCAGTGTGTCACTACTCTTGGAGTGCTTTTCGATTTCCCACTCTTTGAGAGCTGACATAAAGGCCGGGAAATCTGGGAGAGTATGAAATGGTAAGGGTAGAAGACATGAGCCAGCTTATTTGGCTGACATTTTAACAATGATGGCACTGGTTTTGTAGACAAGTGTCATGCTTGTAAACAAAGGTGGTGCTGGGGTCGGCAGGGAAAGGGGGGAGGGGGGGGGGGTGCAAAAGTGCAGCATGGTCACCCTGTGCCAAATAATGCTGCTTTCGAAAATAACTAGCGCACATGAATATTTCATAATGTGTGTGTCGCTAGTGTAAGAAATAGTTTTGTTTATGCCTGGAGAGTAGTTTTTCGGCCTCTTTCTTGGCTGGGATTGCCAGGTGGAGTACTGTATGAGCTTTCTTCTGTGCTCCTTCAGTTAGCAGCAGTTTCGTGCGGCCACAATGAGTGATTTGATTGCTGGGACAGACAAGTTGTAACTTAGCTGCCTAGAACTAGATGGTCTAAATTTTTCTCTGAAGGATACAGTGATATATAGGCTGCGCATGTGACGCTTGTAGGGAATGAGAATTGCTATCTTCAAAGAGATATATGCTCCTAGATGCTTGCTCAGGTCATTGTGACGCTTTCCTTAAATTGGAATCTGCAGCCGGGGGTATTATGGCTAGGTGCGTTGTGTTAGGAAAGCGCTGAAATGCTGTTGTGGTTCAGCATCATGCGAAGGCTTGTGATTTAGAGGACAGTTGGAATGCAACTTGTCTTTGGCTGGAATGGCACCTAATGTGTGTCATATGTCATAAAATTAATTGAGACAATATTGCACGCTTGTTATAATATGGGACTGTAGTAGTAGTTTCAAAAAGGCCAATGGCTAGGGACGTGTATACCCGGTGGTGTGCCACGGAGTTAAGCAATTCTGAACTAGAAGGGAAAGGCAGGCTCACCTAATGCTGGGCTCCTTGAGTGTGAATGGCCTACGGGTGGCTTGTTGTGAATACTGATGTAGACATGTTTGGAACCTGTTTGCTGATGCAGGAATATGTTTTCCATTTTGCAGAGTACGATGCCAGTCAGCAGATGTTTGTGCTGCACTTCCGGGGCCTCTCCTTCTCCTTCCTGGCTGATCCCAAGGTGGGCATGGCTGTTGTGCTCACAGTTGTTGTGTAGTCGTCTGTAGACTTCTTTGTCATTTAATTTTGTCAGGCTGTAATGTTCACGGCTGTGCGCCAGCAGGTTTGTATTGCAGTATAAATAGATATTATAGAGATAATATAAAGAAAAGCGAGAAGATGGGGCTACACTAGTCTAAGAAAGTACCTCTCAGAAGCACTGCTGTTTCTTTTTTTTTTCCCTTGGGAATTTTACTTTAAATATTTCTGCTAGTTTCCACCCCACTGGCACCACCCATGAACCATCATTGGCCTTGCATCATTTCTATGACGTCCTTACAGCAATACAAGCAAGATGGAAAATCTCTCAGACAGTCAGAAGAAACAAAAAACAAACACTGCTTTCTCTTGCTGGTCACGTGGGCCTTTATTATAATACTGTTCAGCAGATGGTGTCACTTTAATACTTGTTTTAAAGTTCAGTTTGTCACCTTTCGTTCTAATGCTGGTAGCAGCCTCTAAGTTTGGCACAGACAACCTTGAGAGATTGTGTCCACTGTTGATTTTGAAGTCACACTGCCTGGGATTTCACACGGACGGACTAGGCGATATCAATGCACTTTGCACCTCAAAAGCACTCACCATGCTCTTCCTCTACAGTAAACTTCTGTAAAGATGAACTCAGTTAAGATGAATTTTTGAATAAAAAGAACGCTGTGAGATCATTCATAGGTTTCCCCCCATACTTCTCAGAATAAAAGAAAAAAAAAATCTCAAAATGAACTTTTTTGCGTATCATTTGGTTAAGATTACCTTTCACAGCAAATTTCAACCACAGAAACTCCACAGACTGGCACGCACGGGGAATCCTCATTCCACTGCTAAGAAAATATATATATATAACATGCTTGTGTGCAAGGAAACGTCTTCCACGCATAATCGCAGAGGAATGCGGTGAAGCAGTTTTACGAGAGTACATTTGTTCAGGAAGAGTGGAGAGAACTTACTTGTCACTGTAGCAAAGCCACAGCACCATCACACGTTCATGCTGGCAATGGTCAGGTCTCAGCATAGCACGTGCACAACATGCTGCACACCACTGCCTCCCCCATAGGTTAAAAAGTGTGTACACACGAAGTGCATTCTCTGCTGGTTGATTTTAGGCTTAAGAGCTCCAAGGCCGCATTTTCTATTTACATGGCATCGAAGTATGCATTACAGTCAAATCTCGATATAACGAATCCTGTGGGACTGCAAAAGATTGTTTGTTATTTTGAAATATTGTTGTAATGAAAACTCTGCGATTATAAGCCAGTGGTCAAACCTAGGTATGAAAATGGCATACCTTGGCAGTAGGCACATGTGTAGACGAGCAAAGGCTGAAGTGAAACTGTTGCACTAACTCCAGAGCTGATTTATTTGAAGAAATCAATTATTTTCTTCTGCCGCGTGCAGTAAACACGACCACGCACTACATTAGACCACTACAGTACATACACCTTCCACTTTGCACAACACCTCATCGGGTGTGTGGGTGCACTGAGCAGTAAAAGTACGGATCCGTGTGCAAAAAATGTCAGAGTTCGATATGACCTCATCTTCAGTGCTCTCTGAAGTTTGAAAATCTTATCTCAGTCTTTCAAGATTACGGCGGTTGATGGGGCAATGCTAGCTGTCTACAGAGGCTGATTCACTCTTTCTCTGCGTCGATTTCTTGCATGAAAGCTACATTCCTATCTTCTTGGCACTTCGTTGGCTGCAGTCATCGTCGCGACTCGAACAAATTTCGCAATAAGGTCATCATCGATAAAAAAATAAAAATACTGTCCCGCACGTGCGATTGGCACGAACGACCGACCAGCGAAAAACACACAACACAGGAAGAAAAAAGGCAGGCGGCTAGGCCTAGGCCTGCTGGCTACTGCATAATGAACCACAGCTTTGTGATTGTGCTAGGAGCTGGCACTAGATATGCTGATGATGATAGCTACAGCCCATGGACCATACACACAGAAACGGCGGTTTCTGTATCACGCGTGAGTTGCGAGTTGTGGTGCTGTTAATTTTAGCTTAATTCGTAGTACTGATGTTTCTAGATTATAGAAGAAAAAATAAAATATGTATGTTGTTCTGAAACATTCGTTATCTTGAAATTCATAATTATGAAATAGTTTTACATTGAAAACATAGGAAATCTGCTGGGGATTCCTAAGAAATGGGTTAATGTGGTGTTTGTAGTAACGAAAGTTCACTGTATCAGGGAAATGTAAATAGCAGATACAGTGAGGAAGATGAGGCAGTGAGAAACAAATAAAGCCAAACCAATGTCATTTCTAGGCAGGAACGTACGAGCTCATTTCATGCTCTCTGTCTTCACCTCATTTCATGTATGGTGAAGTGAATTCTATATATTTGGAGTTATTTTCTCTCTGTAAGCCTATATTAGCACTGATTGCTTTTATTTAACATATATTTGAATGCACCTAGCATGCTTTTGCATCTTCTATAGGGACATTTCTTTTAAAGCCAACTTCTATAAGACTTGTAATGCCACGAAAGGTTATGTGCAAAAAAGAGACACAAAGAAACATAGGCACGAAAAGACAAGCAGAAACCCTTTCGTGTCTATCTTTCTTCATGTCATCTTTTTTGCGCATAACCCCTTTCATGGCATTACAAGATTCAAGCCAACTAGCCTGAAAAAAACTCTTCAGTTCTAATAAGATGAACAATACTTCTTGTCCCTTTGAGTACGGGGCTAAAGGGTCAAATTTTGACCTGTCTCACCAACCTGGATTACATTATCAGGGATGGCTTAGCTTCCTCTGATTAGAATATATGCTAGGTTTCATCACCTTGGCTAACCAAATAGAAAAAATGATGTAGCTTTCATAATGAGTAATTAAGTGTGCCAGCTTAGGAAACCTATCATTTCAAAAATCTTGGAGATGGACTAATCGTTTGCGCTTAGGTAACTTCTAGCTAGCTCATTGTGCAGGATAAGACCAGTTGCAGGTTCTTTATGACATTTTTGTAAAAGGCTTAGTGCGTAACTTAGATTGAGTGCGTGATGTTGCACTGTCCCTGTGCCATTTTTCTCTCTTCTGGGGCAGTGCAAGTTGGACACAGCCTTGGGCTCCTCCCCCACGGGCCAGCTGCCTAATGGGAGCTCACCGCTGGTTTCTCGCATGGCCATCTACTATGGCAACAGCCTTGTTGACACCAGGTCAGTTTCAGGTGCATGATCTGCTAATTAAGTCCTTGTTTGGACAGTCTTCACTATGGGTTTTCAGTTTTATAAGCTTGCGCAAATGCTTGGAGTTCAGGTTGTGAATTGAGCATGCTCGTTATTCACTTCATATTCGAATCAGCCAATAGTTCATGTGATCGGCAGCATCAAGTATTGCTTACTTTCATAAATCTGACCGTTGGAAAAAAGCACAATATCTGATCAGATTATCCATGATCAATTTTAAAGTGCCATGAAAATAGTACTGAGTCTCATCTTTGCAGTACTCTGTGTCATTAATGATAATCATTCTGTCACCTTCCCTCCGCTTCTGTTGAAAGCTTCGCCTTTCTGTTTTTATTACACTCTGGCGTACACCAAAGCGCACTTCCAGAATTTTGCACGGAGTTTTTGAAGAAGGTGGTGGGGTAATACGTAGTCATGTGTCACTAGCAGGGCAAGTGACCTTGTAACTACCCTGCCTGTTGCATAGTATGTTGTGGTCCCTGTACACCTGTACATGTCCATCTGGCAGGCGTAGCAGCAGTAGGATTTCTCTTGTCGCTGACCATATATTTGTGTGGATGGGGCAGCATATATTTTTACCAGTGAAATTTCTCGAGCCCTTGTAGTGCAGCACTTCTTATGTGACTTCCTATGCTGCCCTAACACATGCCTTTTTGGCCCATGAAAGCAGGCATCATTCCATTTGCAGCAAACCTATTGTGGGAGTACACGTCCTTGAGCATACGGTGCAGTCCACTTATAGCGATATTGAGAAACTTGAAAATCTGATCGTTGCAACCAACCACCATTACATCTGGACCACCAAAAAAAGAAAAGAACATACCCACACATTTTTACATACATGTAAGCTTTCCTACTTACTAGCGATGAGTAAATCGGGTTGAATAACGGTAATCATCGTAAAGAGCACTGAACACTTTATTACAGTATACATCAATGGCCATAAAATAACATAAAAAAGTCGGAAATTCGCACTCGCTTGAACAGCAGCTAAAGCTTGACAATCGCTTTAAGCATCGTTTCCAGAAGGGCATATTTTGGTGGAATTTATCTTTGCGTGCATGAAACTGATTAGCAACTAGATGAACTGCAGGACATCCCCAGCCTTGATGATCATCAAATTGTAGAGTGCGAATGTCAGTATTTTTTCACGAAGCTTCCAACCTTGAAACCCTGCCAAAAATCCCGATGAATCTTTCTGTTTCATCTCAAGAGCTATCGTGCCATCTGTCAGTATGGTCGCCGCCATCTTCCACAGATGCAGAATCGGCAATGGCGATGATGATAGTGCTCATTTCCTTCCGTTTTCACCCCATATATCGAGTTTTCTTGTCATTGTCTTCTTAATATTTGACCTTTTATTAAACGTTACTTTAGTCAAATTTTCTTGGTAACACCTACCGCGCGGCGATAAAGCTATTGTTGTATCCGATGTACTGCCGGTAATTGATCGTTATTTCTGGTTTATTTTTACATAAGGGCAATGGGAAAAATGATAAATCTCAAGAATTTGATCGTTATAAGCGATATATTGCTATATCTAGTATCGTTGTAAGTGGACTTCCACTTATGGTGCGTGGCCTCTGACATTAACAGTGCTTCGAATGTTGACTTGGTCAGGTTGCTTGTTGGGTTGGCTGAGAAAAGTGCGAAGCATGCTAGCAGAATTGCACCAAAGGTTCACTGGGCACATTTTTTTGAAACTCGTCACAATTTCTCCACAAAATTGGCGTGTAAATAAATTTTAGGTAGCCAAACCTAATTTCACTTCATTTGTCTTTCAAATTTTCCTGCTTACAAAAGCTCAGTGAAGGTGGAATTTTTTTACCATTTTGAATGCTGCTGCATGAATGGTAGGAGCAGCAAATTGGGGAAGCTAACTTTGTGAAAGGTGATGTCGTGCTTTCAATACAAAAGGTTTGAAAGCTCACTGCTGAGGAAATTATTTTAGGGCAGTAGTTCCAGTTAACTATTTCCTGTCTGTGGGAAAAGTAGTGGTTTTTATGTGGTGTCATTAAAATTTTGTTTTTTAGCAAAACTTGCTTGGTACAGGAGTGTATGGTATGAAATTGTAGAGGAGGGAATTCTCACAGTGGCATTAGTGATAATCAAGTTATTAAGTAAGTGATAAAAAAAATGCTATCAGAAAAAAAATTTTAGTTAAAATAAAATACACACAAAAACATCAGTTTCTTCACACTAATAAAACAAAAAAAATTTCAACATATAAATTTTTTAAAACAAGGTCCAATGCAACAGTGCAGCAAATTCTAGCCTTCTGTGAACAGTATTTGCAGAGTTAGGAAAGAAATCAGTAGTCGAGGTCGACTACGCTGAGGTCGATCCCTCGCTGTCTTTTAGTGGGAAACATGACTTTGTGCGCTGGCGGTGGCAAGTAATCTTACCCGAAAGACGTTGATACCCTGCAGGCGACAGTTTTGACCATCAGAACACTGATCTCTCCCGATGAGCGCGCAGCAAAAGGGGAAATTTTCGGGGACAGAAGGGAAACTTGTCGGGGCATGGCTGTTGACGTTCCAGGTTGTTTTGACGCAGTTTCGCTGTCAGTGCTGAGGTTGAAAATCTGATTTTTTGACCGATTTTTTGGCCACAGAGAGTGATGAACTCCTTAAAGACACTTGACTTGTGCCACCTTTTGAAGCTTGCACAGCTTGCTTTTCAGTGTAGATGAACAGGCTGAAGTTGAAAATGAGTTGGGAGAGCTTCAGGAAGACCTCATCGTAGAACCATAGTGTCTGCAGAGAAGGACACACGCACGGCTGCACTGATAATTGCAGTTTTGTGCGTTTCTTTTTTCTGTGTCCTAGTCTGCAAGTGTTGTGGTTCCATGATGACTGACACAAACCAACTGGCCCCGCAACATACTCTTCTCAGGAAAACACAGTGATGAAGGCAGCTTTTTTGGGCGGTTCTCATCAACACATGCATATGGGCACGCTTTTTCCATGCTTGCATTCTTGAGAAGCAAGTTTAGAAACGGGATGAGCATGGCTGCAGATATGCAATGCGTTTTAAGCTTGATCCAGGCTATCCAGATTGATGTGCTGTGCCCCTGACAGGTTTGACCATGTAGAGAACATTCATAGCAGTAGTTCTCTCCCTTTTCGATTTCGATGACCTGAAAGGGTCCCTTCATCGCAGGCCCCCACCCCTTCCGCTGTGCTGCTTTGGGAACCAGAGCTTCCTGGAGAACCTGGAGGTGCTCAGGGAAGGGGACACCACACTGGGTGTCCGGCTCACCCTGCTCACAGAAGGTGACCACTTTGCCTCATTGCCTTTGTGCATGCCTGGGATATTCTCTGGTGATTTGCAGCATCCCCCTGTTGCCTCAGCTCATTAGAAACAGCTATTGAGAAGATGCACCTAATCCTGTTCCCTGCGTTTTCAGTTTGAAACTCCTTTTTCCTCTACTATTGAGGTTAAGAACTGCGTTTAGCTGATGATGTCTTCAGAGTAGCAGTGCGTGTCAATATTCAAAATTTTGGATATGAATCGATTATATTTGTTATTTGATTCACATTCAAAAAATGGGAGAATTTTCTAATATACCGAAAGTTTTTTTAATTCACGGCAGTGTCGCCGCACTGTGTAGCGAAGCACTCTCAAAATGCGAAGGGGTCATTTTTTAAGAGGAACTTTCTCAGCAGTGCGCACAGAGCAAAGCACAGAGCAAGTGTCGTTCTCGCTTGGGTTTCATCTCAAATGGGGACACCATCGTGCAGGCTTTCGTGAGACAAAATTACTTTGATGCAAGTGTTTTTGGCCATTTTTTTTTTCTTCTGGCCTATTTTATATTTCAAGCTTTAGGTTAATTCAGACATTTTCTTTGGTCCCTTGAATCGCAAATTAATGAGAATTTAGTGTATTCACCAGCCATATAGGAGCTGCACCCTTTTTAATGCAGGACCTTCCTGTAAAAAGACCAGTGTATGAATTTTATTTATTATTTATTTATTATTTATTAGTGTATTTATTAGTAGGTTTTGCACTTCTGTGTAATTCTAGTTTAATTTTATTTGCAAGTACAGTCGAGTCCACTTATAACAATATTCAAGTGGCACAAAATTTTCATTATTTTAATTGATAATTGTTATAAATGGTTTGCACGAAAAAAAAGCATAACAACTGCAGAGAGGGGTCACGGATGGCAAGCGACATGGGAGCTCCGCCGAGACATCGTTTTGGTGGCCCCGAAAGGGGTCTTGTAAAGAATACGAGAAGGTTGCCACGGCTGCCCCTCAGCTTGAGAAATCCCGAAGTAACGCTGGGATGAAGAGAGAGAGAAAGACGAAACTTTTATTTAAAAGCAGAGGAGATTGGAGCACGCAGGCCCCTGAGGTGAAATCGCCGCAAGCATCTTACCACGTACATCTCACTGGCTTGCACGAGAAAACCCCATGTCCGTTAACCTTGCTTGCCTCACGCGAAGCGTGTCGACATCCTTCTCCATGGCATCTAGGTACACCACGTAGTGCAGCGGAAGGTCTCTTGCGAAAACAACGCCCCAGAGGGACTAAACCAACTGCAGGGCCTCTTGCGAGAACAACGTTGAGGCAGCCTGCCCTACCGCGTCATCGTCGCTGTCATCGTCAGGCGCCTTGTCGAACGTGTTTTTGCCCACTGTCAAGCGAGGACTTTTCTTTGTCGAACTTCTCAGAGGAGCGGATGACCGTCGACACCGTCGGTTGCGATAGTGCATACTCCTTCGTGATACTGCACTTGTCTCCAAATCGATAGTCGTGCGCTTTCTTTTCACCGGCAACGTTGTCCAATAATCAGCGGATGGATCAACCATCTTACGTTTCGGCGGCGATTCAAATGAGACTAAGAAACCACATGGCCAGGAACGACTTCGACGCAATCAACTTGCACAAGCAACCAAATCTGTTTGCAGAACTGCGCAAAATGAGGGGCGAGCGGGTGAGTGGGCAGATCAGCGGATTAGCGCTATTGGCGCGTTGGCGAAGTCCACTTGTGTTTCGGAGGGTGGCGCAGCGCAGAGCTATGGGCGCAGTCCATTTGTGTTCCGAGGGGTGGAAGGGCAGCGGGAGAAAGGTGCGCGGGCTTACAATGCGGAGAAGGCCAGAAAACAGGTTCTATTTTATGAGCGCGCGGCGGGGAGGGCGCAGCAGCTGGAATTTTTTTTTTTCAAGGATTTCGCATTCAACTACCTTTTGGCACGAGAACGAGACTTCATTGTTATAACCGATAATGTGGCAAGGGGGCATTGTAGTAAGCGGGTTATTTTGCCATAGAAAACATACAAAAGTGGACGGTACAGCAGGTTTTCATTGTTGTAACCGATATATTGTTAAAACCGGTATCGTTATAAGTGGACTCGACTGTACAATGTGAAATCCGAAGCAACGCTTGCCATTTTTTCAATTTTTCGTTATTTCTTCATGATCTGATATTTGAGTTGTTATTAAAAGGCATTCTTTTTTTTTTCATATTTATATGTGATTCATATTTGAACATTTCAATATTTACACACCCTTAGTTGAAATGCATTGTCCTGTGAACCTTTTTTTTTTTGCTTTTTTTTAGGATCGTTTATTATTTGTGGGGTCTGTTCATTATGCCTTTCCAGCGTTGTCATGCAGCCCTTTTTTTGGTGACAGAATCAAATGACGACACCATCTTGTTGGCTTATTGCGATTTGAAATGCAGTGAAATCTTGTGGAGGAGTCTGCAAAATAAAATGATTTTCTGGTTCAGAGCAAATAGTAGTAGTTCTATAAAAACAATTTAAAACAAATACATTAGAACCCCTTTATAGTAAAGTCACAGGGACCAGCAAAAATATTTACTATATCTGGGTCTTTATTATATCAGTTGTTGGCGATGACAAGGTTCTGGAGATGCTGTCTGGTAGTTAAATAGGCACTTACTGAACACGTCTTGTTGCTTAATGAAAGAAAAAGCTCTGAAATTCCTTCCATCTCACTTTTATCATCTCTTCATGCAATTTTTTGCTATAAAAATTCTTTTTTCCTCATAATCATCGCACCACCAATATTACCACCGCGAGAGTTGTATGCTAGTAGTAACAAGTGCCATCTTTGGATCGCTACTGAACCTAGCTGGCCTCGTTGTGTGCACGCGCTACCAGGCAGTGTTAGCGTGCTAGCTTAGATCATCATCATCATAAGTTATGCTCTTCTTTCTTTTTTTTTTTCTTTTTTTTTTTTTTTAGCTCCATGATACTCGTAGTCTTCGCCATTTTGCAAGGTGTTTCCGCGTCTCATCATTGTTCCTTTCGTCCGTCCGCGTTACTTGCTTTGTTCTACCATCTATCATGTTCTTGGTGCCGCATCACGATGGGGCGGTATACAAGTTATACAGCTGCTTTTAAGCTGAAAGTTTTTGAACACGCGCTACAGCATAGCATCTGCGCTGCCAGTAGGCACTTCGGCGTCAACGAGTTCCGCGTAGTACGCTACTGGAGACGGCGATTGCAGTGTCGACACGGACTCGGGTCAACTCTCTGATGAAGAGTAGAACTGTATGGTCTGTTGTGAGCATTATACCATGAAACGTGGGGAGTGATGATGAGGCTGCGTGTGGCAAATAAAGTGCATTAGCGATTTGTGCTTTTGGTGACCCTGCAGTTTTATAACAAGGGTAAGTCTGCTTGAAAGTAATGTTTTGATTATATTTACAATAGCTGGCCTAAGAATCCCGATTCACACCTAATTAAAACATGCTTTTAGCGGTCCAAAACATTTACTCGAAAATTTTCCCCGCATAATTATTGCACCGCCCAACTTATCATCAATTTTCCGCAAAAAAAAGTGGAGCATTATGTAAGTAAATATGGTAGCTTGATATGTCGCGACATCATAGGTTGGCTGAAGCCTACTTTTGGTTTCGGTTTCATTGTTGCTGCAGTTTTAAAATACTTCCACTTGATATATTTAAGAGCATCTTTTATTACAAGAGAGAGAGGATTTTAGGGAATGTGATGGGATTATGAACTCGGAATGTTCAAAAAGCCCGCGCAGAGTTGCTCTTTAGCCCTCTGCCCTACGACTACAGATGATACAAATGGTCGAGCCGCGATTGCAACCTTGACCACTGTGCTTTGCTGGCACATTGTTGACTTCATGATCGCTAGTAAGGCTGTACGCACGTTTGCATAAGCCTGTGGCTCACACGCCAGTGCCTGCATGGTCGCTAGCTGTGCTGTGTGTGACTGCTGAAACTGACTTATGTGCCAAAATTATTCAGAATATGGACTTCGTAATCATTCCGAGAAAATGACTGTTTACTTCGAATTCTGTTTGACCCAGAAAACCGCTGTTTGTGCAAGCCTACATGTGTGGCATGCTGCTAACATGTTACATAAGTGTTTAGATGTGTGCTCGAATTATACATGCAAGGAGTTCATATTTTGCCCGCATGTGCAGCATTACTTGCTTTACACTGCTAGATCTTAAGTCTGAATTCTTGGACAGCTGGTACTGCTCTCAAATATTGAGCCTCTGATTGTGATTCTAGGCTTGGCTTGTGAGTTGCGTTCCTTGGTGTCTTACTGCACTTGGGAGCTAAGCTGGAGGACGGGGTGTAGCCACAGCACTAGTTACCGCCTTTCGAATTTGATAACTTGATGCCCGAGTAGTCATCAGTGGTCAGCTTGAGGTCTGCCGTGCTGGTTGCTATGCAGCGTACGAGGCATCTCGGCTGTCTGGGCCCATCCAGAAGAAGCTGACGAGATGCGTGCACTTCGGCGACTCTGTTCAGGTGAGTATCTCACTCGAAGAAGCACATCTTGGAGGTGGTGGCGTCTCGTTGAGGCACTCATAAATGCTTTCAGCAGGGCTTTGTTACAAAAGGTCTGAATGAGTGCACGAATCTCATGGCAGATGCTTTAGTCATTTAGTGTGCTGGGCGGGTGGGTGGTTTGAAAGCTCCCGTAAAGCGCTTTCGCTATATGCAGTCGAATCCGGATATATCGAACTTGAAAGAGACCGCGAAATAGTTCGATATATCGATAATTTAGTCTTTTAGTGTGCTGGGCGGGTGGGTGGTTTGAAAGCTCCCATAAAGCGGTTTCGCTATATGCAGTCGAATCCGGATATATCGAACTTGAAAGAGACCGCGAAATAGTTCGATATATCGATAATTCGATATACAGAAATCGGCTGGAGACGTCATTTGCGATCGTTAAAAATGATACTGTATTTGTCACGTAATCAACCCACTCGCATAATGAACCCACCTCCCACTTTTGCCCCCGCAGATTTGAAAAAAAAAAAAAAGCGTTCGGTGGCACGTTCTTTCCTTCCTGACCATCACATACACAGCTCATTTACTGGAAGCGCGCCAAGATGCTACACAGCGATAATGTCACGGCGTGTTTATCTTTTGACTATACTTTTGATAGATCCTGCGGTGGCCAGGAGCGAACTTGGCAGAGTACCCATGATGGCTTGATTGCACAAGCCTGGTTCGATTTATCACGCTGCGCTTGGGGCGGGTGTTAGTCCACTGCCACAAAATCATTGGAAAGCGGGATATCTGCTGCAAATACCGTTTGAACCGAACAATGCTAAAAGTCGGTGTCATGATCGCAGCTGACTGCGTGCTTTCGTTAATGCATAGATGTAAGAATAGATGACTCTCGCAAAAACAAAACCTGCCGCGTCTTAACGTTTGCAGCCGCCATAGCCTACGCTGCACCGCACGTTCAGCACGACAAGTTAGCGAAATAAAAAAAGAAGAAAGAGTAAGGACGACTCTCGCAAAAGAAAAAAAATAGCTGCTTCTTAACATCCGCAGCTGCCATAGCGTACGCTGCGCCGCATGTTCAGCACGACGGCAAGAATGAACGACTCCCGCAAAAAGAAAAAAAGAATTGCCGCTTCTGAGCGTCTGCTGCCGTCATAGCTTACACACGTTCAGCACAACGACTAGGGTACCTCACCCTCGACACGAGACGCACATCGCACATTAGCCGCTGCGCGCAGAGCATCACAGCATACACTAGAGAAAGCGTCTGCCACAGGCTGAGACGTCACCACAGAGATCTCGGTGGTGACGGTTGAGCTGGATTGTTCGCACATGCATAGTGCGTGCTGCTGCAAATGAAGACCGGGAAAGAGAGAGGAAAGGGAGAGGGCACACCCTTGCGCTTCGCTCTATCACATATTTCCCCTCTCCCAAGCACCATGGCTGCATCGGTTCCCTCCCGTTCCTTCACGCACATGGCTAGCAAACGTCGCGTGCTGGCATGCGGCAATGATCACTGCAGATGCGCACGCCTTTGGGGAAGGCGCATCGCACCGTCCAATCCGTGGTGCGGAGTTTGATATATCGAATGACCGGTGAAATTGACTTCAATATAGGACCCAGCTTTCCTATACTTTTACATGGGATTTTCAAGGGGATATTCTGTAAGTGCGATATAACCAAAATTCGAATTATCCGAGTTTGATATATCCGGGTTCGACTGTAGTTGGATTTGCTTGTTCTCAGTGTCATTTAAAGACAAATTGGACCATACTGAACTGGGTTACATAAAGAGCCACATTTCAGCACACAGCATCAATATACTCGAAGACACTTTTTCTTGGCAATGGAGCGGCAATGGAGCCAAAGCTACGTAGCCAAGACGCATCGTCTTCCTACGCAGCATAATGCAGTCCTTAGTTACATGAGCAGTTTCTGCAAAAACAAATTGAAATTGTAGCGCTAGTTATTTACAGTATATTTTTTACCGCGGAACCAATTTTCCGAAATGAAGCTGTTATGCCTAAAACACTTTTCTTGGCTTCACCGGGTTTTCTTGTCTGATGTCTGTTGCGGGTTTTCGAGACGCCATACTTTGCAGACAAGATGGAGACAGCCGCCTGTTCGGGTCGTTCCGGTTGTTTTGGTTCGTCCACTCCGCAAGGGTTGGTAGTGTTTTCGCCAGACAAGATGCAAGTCAAGTTCAAGAGATGCTGGCTGTCGAAGCAAGTAATGGAAATGATCTGCAAAGTCTATGGAAACCGTAAGCTGCGCGGTCGAACTACAAGGCGGATTGACAAGCCTGCCTTACTTTGCGCCCATTGCCAAGAAAAAGTGTCCCCGAGTATGGAAAAATGCGGAAGTCGAGACGGTTGCATGCTTGCTTGTGCAACACGCTCGGGGCAGTTGAGCCAGCATAGAAAAATAGTGCCTTTTCATCAGCCTTTTGTGCCGCCTTCATGCATAGCTTGTGTCTTTGTGCCGTGCATATGTAATGCATGTGGGGAACCTGTTTGAGTTCGCTGACCTGTGTGACCTCTCACACCACTCAGGACGTGGTGTGGGCCCTGGGCTCCCCAAACAAGGTGTTCTACAAGGAGGAGGACAAGATGAAGATCCATGCCCAGGACTCTCACCGCCTGCTCGCTGCCAGGGCCTCCGACTACTTCTACAACTACTTCACCCTGGGCCTGGTGCGTCACTCACACACTTTTGCTCTGCGGGGAGAGAGAAAAAAATAGTGTGTGCATTGAGAAGCCTTTGACATTTGTGTTGCTTGCCGTAAAGAGGCCTTGAATGAAGGGGGGGTAACGAGTATTCCAAATTGAGCTTTAGTCTTGTGAAGAAGGGGCAACGGCATGGCTGCATGCAATCGTGCTAAATATTACCAGCAACGCCAGTGTTACTTATGGACAGAACCTGGTTTGGCAGTTGGTCCTTTGAGGTGGTAGATCCAGGCCAGAATTGCATAGGCTCAGTCCCTCAGGAGAGCATATTCAGCAAATTAACTCCCAACGAATGTACCAATATCACCAATTTTTTTTTATCTACAGTGGACTCCCTTTAATCGAAACTTGACGGGGACAAGGAAATCTGTTTCATTTATTGGTAGTTTCATTTAAGGGTTGTGACCCCCAAAGAAACTGTGCAACGTAGTTTGTTTCAGGTTGGCATGCCGCTGCTTCACTAAATAGGCATTCATCTTAGCTAGGCTGCACGTGTGCTCCAAGCAGCCCTCTCGCTCAAAGTACTGCTGGAGTACTTGAACTGCCTGGCTAGCCTCATTAGTCGACACTAGAGAGCTTTGATCGTTATGATGTTCGGTCTCCTCTTCACTGTCATTATCGTTGGCTTCGTCGACTTCCTTCAATATGTCAGTCAAGGTGTCCTCACGGCAGGTGACAGCATCATCATTAATAGCTTCATAATCATCCATGGTCACAGTGCCACACTTGGGAGCCAGTACACTAAAAACAGCTTGTGCTTCAGCAACTTCATCAGGTTCTTCTTGGTCAGCGGCCACTGCTTTGGAAAAGCCCGCATGATGAAAGCAACGTTGAATTGTTGTTGCCGTAACTTCATCCCATGAGTGAGCCAAAATGTGGATGGCAGAGAGGAGGTCTACGGTGTACTCTTTGCCGCTGTCCATACACAGCATCATCCTTTTCAGGACGTGGCGACGGAAGAACACTTTAACATTGCGAATCACGCCCTGGTCCATAGGCTGGAGTACTGCTGTCGTGTTCGCGGGAAGGAATTCCAGGTGAATTGAAGTCAGGTCTCGCACTTCACCATGCGCGGGGCAATTGTCAGCAAAAAATACGACCTTTCTGCCTTTTTTAGTGAACTCTGTGTTCCTCTGCCGCAGCCAGGTTTCAAAAATGGCCTGCGTCATCCAGGCCTTGGTATTTGCTTCATATAAAACCGGCAGGTTTTTGACACCCTTAAAAACTTGCGGTTTCTTTGCTTTGCCAATAACGAGAAGCTTCAACTTCTCGGACCCGTCCATGTTCGCTCCCACAAGTACAGTAACACGGTCCTTACTGTGCTTACCCCCCGTGCACCTCTCACCTTTAAAGGGGCCCAAAACAGCCTTAGCGATACAGTTTCCCTATGCCTAGTATGTGAAAGAATGTCGATGTAAGATAACCTTCCCGCAAAAATTTTTTAAATGCGGCATTTGGAAGCAGAGTTATTTGCAATCAAATTTTGAATATCTGCGCCTTCGCGGCTTTCCTCCTCTTTTCAACTTTTTAGCGCGCGCAAAGGCTGGCCCTCCTCCGAGGCCTCGCCCACTGACACGTCACAACTGACGCATCTGCGCTTTTACTTTTTTTGCTTAGCGCCACACGCCGCAACTTCCGTTTTGTCGCGCTTGCTTGCCGACGCGCCGCCGGGGGCCTCTTGTCGTCTGCTTCATCGTCATCGCCCTTCGGCAAGAACTCGCAAGTTTTGTTGCCACGCTATACATCCCTGGCGTTGACCTCACCTTCGATTTTGTGTTACGTCGTGTGCGCGACGGGTGCAGAACAGTTCTGGGCTAGACTGGTCACTCTCTTGAGTTCGCGAAGGCAGTTATCGAAGCGCTGAATTGTTGTTGTTGACGGGACATGAGCGGGAGGTTGTTACAGTGTGCAGTCCCTGGCTGCGAAGGTATTGCTAGTGACGGCAGGAAAAACATTCTGCATCAAGTGCTTCAAAACGCCAACCTCCGGAAACAGTGGCTACAGATCATCAGATAGCCAGCATCGGTGAAGACAGCGTTTATCTACGTTTGCTTTACCCGGATATGTGGTGGTTCGCGATTTTGGGATCCCAACAAGACAGTCTGCATGAAGGAGCGGTACCAACGCTGTTTCTTCCAACCCTGCCGGTAAGTGTAAAATGAAAAGATTGTGATAATATTAGCTTTAGACGCGTTATCACAGTACAGAGTGGATTGTTTTTTTTTAACTCAGGCAATCTTGCTCGGCGTTGTGGCATGCATATAGCAAGATTTGTCATGATCACTGTGAACTACACTGCTCAAAATAAACCAGTGGCGAGCTTACGATGGGATTTTATTATTTTTTAATGTTATGCTAGTCGACCCCACGCACCAATGCACCCATATAAGCCGTATACTATCATCGTCGGGGTTCAGCAGCGGATTCTTCAACGGCGTGTACTTGTTGGGGTCGAGTCCCATCTCGGTACTCATTCGCCGAAGTCGCTTTTCAAGCTCGGGGTTCATAATATCCGTACCGCAGCAAGGGCATGAGATCTTAGCGAAAGACTAGAAATTCAGAATCGAGATCGCAGAGAGCGGTCTTCCGGGCGTTGCGGAGGGAAACTCTCTCGTGCACCTTGCCCGAACCTTGAAACCTCCGTGTTTAGGTTCCTCTTGCTTTTGACTATATGATGCCCCTTCGTGAAAGATAACGATCGATTGTAAAGAAAAAAAAAAAGGAAGGGGATGAGGAGAAGGGGACTGCGTAGTTGTGCGCTGTGGTGTAGTTTGTCAGCCGCGGTTCGGCGTCAGCTGACTGCAACGGCGAACACGCGCGCTGACAGGAAGTAAACACTCTGTTCGGTGCCCGATTATTATCGCAGCATAACTCCCGCCCTGTAGCTTTTTTTTTTCTTTTTTTTTTTTTAGCGCCGTGTGGTGTTTGTACAGAGCGCACCCTGAAATGTCGCGCGGATGGAGCCGCGTCCAAGTTTACCAACCGAGGCGGCCAGGAATTAGAAACACGTGAAAACCGAGATGGGCGTTGATAAGAAGAAAGAGAAGAAAAACAGGAATGAAGAGATGGAAACAGAAAAAAAAAAATGTGCCAAGAGGCTTTACCCTTCAGCAGGAGGGGGGGGGGGGTCGCGAATGAAACGTTATCACTCGCGTGAACTGGCTTAGTCGCTCAAAGTTGTGCCTCTTTATCCCTAAGCGATCAGCTGCCGATCGGAAGTGTAAGAGTTGGTTTTGACAGGAGCATAGACAGGAGTTATACACAACTAGACTGTCCCTGCGGAAAGGGGGAGGGGGATTAACCGCAACAAGGGAAGAGGACTTCTCCAAATGGCTCACCGACAAGAGCCTTCTCCGGTTCCTAACGGAAAATAATTTGCACGGGTTCTTATAATATGCCTTATGGCAAGCTTGCGTAATAAAAAAAGAAAAAAACAGCGCGCGCATGCAGTAGTGCAACGATCGAGTGACACAGTTCGGCACGTTACAAGTGGCTCACAAATGCACATTTATTTTTGTTCCAGCTTTTCCAGGAACAGCGGGTGCAGATCATCAGCCAGCTGGATGGAATGGAAGTGGACCTCGCAGGAGATGGGCGTTGCGACTCCCCGGGCTACAGCGCCAAGTACTGCACATACAACGTTGTTATCATTCAGACTGACCATATTCTACAATGGGAAAAGGTAAGAATAGGAGAGGTAAGGCAGTGCTGCGATATGAAAATTGGCAAGCTGCAATTCATATTAACTGTGTGAAGTCAGCTGCAGTGCCCAATAGTGCGAACATGGGGTCTGGCCTCAACTTAACGAGTCTCAGTGCAGTCTTTAACAAAAGGCGACAATTTCTGCATATTATTAGGAGAAATTATTTTCAGCCTCACCAAGAGTGCCCTTGGCAAGTGCTGCTTGCATATCTATACATAAAAATAATCAGATTAATCATTATATAATACAAACAATTGAATTACAAAGCAAAATGTTTCATCGTTGCAAACCATTGGGGAAGAGGTACATTTGCTGACATATATTATTATGTAATGAGGTTTTAATTTAATCTATCTACAGACCGCCACCCAGCTATCCGGACATATTGCAAGAGCAGCAAATCGCCCATACAGCACTACTTTGATGCTTGGCGCATTACTAAAGATGCATGCAGTTGCTTGCTTTAAAAATTAGGGCGAATACATGGTAATAACATTATTCTATACTGCATTTAAGAAGTTGGAAGCTGTGAGCAGGTCAAACGACTGTGAAGCAATAGAACCATGGATCCAGACAATCACAAGTCTATGTTGCTGTCCTTGGCCAGGGTAATGGTGACCTGATCACCAGCATGTAGCAGCCTGTTGAACCACATATGCGATAAGCGTGAGGGCCACGATAGACCATACATCAAATGCCTGCATTAGCTCCTTGCAAACAGGCAATGGATGAGCAGAGGTAATCTGTTTTGTATAGTTTTTTTTTTTGTAAAGTTTTAACATTGATGTTGTTTGGAAGGTGCACGGCTCACACTTGTGGCATTTGTCAACCAATGATAGATTTAAGAGATAGGTAATGCAAATAGAACTTCACAGAAAAAACTTTGTATACATTCGCACATAACAGGAAGTTCACATATGACATAGCTGAGAAAGAAACCCCTAATGAAGTGAAGAAACAAAATAATGTAAATGTGAGTGCTGAGACTGCAAGACATTTTAATACTGAGGCAGCTTGGTTATACATGCTAGTATGGAACACAAATACAATGGGATTTTCCATACTGTCCTATACTGACAATTTTAAAGAAGACAAAGTGTAGCATGTTTGCTCGACAACATCTCTTACATTTCTTTTCACCATAATATAGTAGTACAAGACCTGGGGTGTTTTTAAGAATATGATGCTAAAACTGTTTTCAGCTGCAATGCAGCAGCTGTAAGCAGGTTCAGCATCTACGATTGACTAGAACACACACCAACACTGCAACTCATCAGCCAAATATTTATATATATTTTTTTATGTATATATTTTTAACAGATTCATGTGCTTTCAAGAAGCTGAACTCCATTCTGAAGAACTCCCAGTTTTTGATTGACACTCGACAACTGTCTCCCAAAGCCCAAACATCTTCCCTTGAATCTTTTCACAACTTTGTCACCAAGTTTGCTCCCAAATCAATTGCATACTCGGATGGTGGGATGCAAGTAAGGTTTGTTGAATGAAAGAGAAGACTAAGACATTATTTTTCCCTCCAGTGTGATTATGTAGTCCAACTTTTCTGCATGGCATGTGCAAACAATACGTCCTTGCATGAAGCTTTTAATGTATGTACATAATATTGTCATTTTAAAAGGAACAGAGACCATAGGAAATAGAACACAGTGCGAAAAAGAAAACCAGAAGTTCATATCATTTGCTCCATTTCCTTTTGCTCCTTTTGATTCTTCAACTTGCTAAGCAGCCCATTGGAACTTGCAACTAAGCAGATTGCTTTTAGTTCGTGCTATGGAATAGCCCTGGAGGGCTGAAAAATTGCTTTGTGACCAATTTCAAGCACCTGAAAACAGTCATTCTCATGGTCTAGTGCTGAGGTTTAGAGAAAAAAAGTTCAAAGGTTTTTTTTTTTTTTTTTTAATGTGAGGAGGGGGAAGCTGCTGTGTTACTGGATGCATTTGGCGCCTTCTTTTTATGGAAGTTGGGCTTGACTTCAGTCTCCTTAGTGCAGTGCTTGAACTGGAGCTCTCATGTTATCAGGCCAGGTAAAATGAGACCCTACAATTGCGATTCACAGGAGTCGACCCTGACATCTGCCAAAAAAAGTGCCCTCCACGTAACTCAATCCCAACTTCTGCATAAAGTAGGCACTCAGTGCACCTTATGAGCCAGCTGCCACAATCCTTCCATCCTGATAGTAAATATACTGCTGTAAAATTAGCTGAACTTGTGTCTTTCTTTTCAAAACTTGGAACACTTCCATGTCAAAGGTAGTTATCATACATTTGGAGGAGACTGCAGTGCACACTTCTGACATTCAAGGATGCTTCATATAATATGGTAAAAACATATTTGGTAGAATGGTAGCACTGGCCATTCTGTAATCCCCTTCCGTGGAAAAAGTGAGACAGGAGGCTATAGACGTACTGCACAGGCCACCAAGGGTCCTCATTGAAAGTCATTGCTGTTATATTAGAATAGGCAGGTGGGATGAGATAAAGAACCGTGCACCAGGAATACATACAGACAAAAATGACATGAGCTTAGACACTGCAATGACACAAAGTTGAGGGCGAGCATGGAGGGCTGGCTGGAAAAACACCTTGTCTCTCTTTTGTGCTCCTCATCTTAGTGCAGTCCCAAGACAAAGGTAGTTTTTAAAAAACTGGAAGTTATCAGCGCAAGTTTCCGACCCCTCTAACCATCTCGAATGTCCCGAAGCTAATGTGTTGAAACTGAAAGAATGCTCAAGGTTCACTTGATCACTTGGACTAATGATGATCGCTAGAATACCACAGCAGGGAGAACACGGGTGGTCCACGATATGAAGTTGTATAGCCCATGTCATACATTCATTTTGCTGCTTGAAGATCATTGCATCACATTTTTAATTTGATATAAAGGCGCTGGATATAGAAGCTAAAACAGAAGCAATCTCTGCTGCAGTGATGTGAATATAATGCATAATGGTTTCTTATAGTAGCCTCTACTTGGTATAATTTTGCTAGTAGGCAACAAGAAACACATTTTTTTCCAAAGTATGAGAAATTCATATTTACCTTCTTTTTAGGTCACATCTGGCTGTTATGCACTTCAATGAAAATTCTTCTAAGCTCCAGGCACAGAAAAAGAAAGGAGAGGACGGCTGGAAAGTGAAAATGGCAAAATCAAGAAAAGGACATTTCAGTGCCGCTTCAGTGAAAATGGAGCATACTTTTGGTAAGTTAAAACTTCGTTTTACTTATATTATTACACAAAAAACTAAGTGAACTGTTGTAATCACGATGGCTATTTTGCGCAGCGTACGTCCAGAGGCTCCTCCAGGATGCGGAGAAATGGTCTCAGGGCTCTTCACACAGAGACACAGCTGCAAGCATAGCTTCAGAGCGCCACCTTATGACTGATGCCTATAAAAGACCGTCAAAAGAAGTAATTGCTGCACACAGGCACAGATTTGTGCTTCATCATGACTATTCAATTGCACAGCACAACTGTCAGTATACTTAACCCAAATGCTCAACAGACTGGCATCAGCGAGGCACAGCATTGGCCGCTGGAGCCAAAACAATTGTTTCAATATGTTTGCTGCGACTAACAATAACTGGAGCGCAGTTTCATATGACTTTTTTTGTCGCAGTGAGTGCAGTCTTGTACCCATGTCTCTGTGTTTCGCTTCTGGCTGCGGCCAAGCAAACGTGCACACAAAGCATGTTGCTGTTTGCTTATCGCGGCAACTCCACATGGTGTGCGACCGCTCGCAGGCCCTTCAAGTATTGCATCAAAGCTGCCACTTGAAACAAAATGTAGGAAAGACAGAGCAACTGTGGGTTCAGGGTGTGTGTAAAGCTAGATAGCGAATAATTATGCCGATCAGAGTTGTTCAGCTTCTTGAGGTCAAGCTGGAAGTAAATGGAAGTAATTAAAGTGAGCCGACTTCACAAGTGACCATGTCACATCTCTCTTTTCACAGGCTCGCTGTTCCGCATCCGTTAAGGTCCACAGTTCACAAGACAACAGTGTAATTGCGCTTATTGTTATTATGTGGGCGATATAATACTGTGTTCTTAGCGATAATTTATACTGCTGAGCGACTAAGAAAGCACAACGCTTCGCTGCGGAGAGGTTCTTTTTTTTTTTTTTTTTTTAATAACGTCAATTGTTTACTCTCAGGACATAATGGAATATGCTCTAGGGCTTATCTAGAGAAATTCTGTAGGCCTTCTCTCGAAATAAAGTTGTTTTCTTTGTTTCTTCGGTGCCTCCTCATCATTGCACGTCATATGAAACCTTGCAAGGGGCAGATACAGCATGCGAATGCTAATACGTGTTTACCGCGGCGTCTTGTATCTCACCGGCCTAACCGCTCAGTAGTTTGTGGTGAAACTGCACACGAAGCTTTGATATTGCGGTAACTTCTATTTGCTCGCAGTAAGTTAGGTAAGGGTGCTTAATTCGCTGCTGCTGCGTACAATGCGAACCCGCAATCTGCGCCAGTATCGGGGGCCGAAAGCTGCCAACGCCGGCACATGATACCACGGGTTCGCGCATCGCGCACGGCCAAGCCAGGTAGGTACAGTTGTCTTAGCTAATTTACTATAAGGCAAAAGTTTATAACCTACAAACTTACTACGAGACAAAATGCAACCTCCGTGAGTAGTTTCACGCAATGGAGTCAACGGTTAAGACGGTAGGATTTTAATAGCCGCCACAGTAATGATGCATCACAACAATGACTAACTCATTGCACCTGTGAAACCGTCGCTTATCTGTGCGCTATGTTCAAGCTAGTAAACACATTACTTACCAGCGTATGTTGTCGCCTTGACTTGATCCGAGGTGCGTATTTTGGTTTGGTGGACACAGGAACGGAGCAGCGGTTGCCTCCGAAATTTTGCTGCATTACGTAAGGCGCAGTGGATTGGGGCCCGACATTTAAAGCACCGACTTAATGTTGTAAACCTGTAAGCCGACTTCGAAGTTCATTTCGCATGGGCGACACAAGAAACGAGAACATTCACAGGCGGAAAGTGCCCCGCAAGCACACTGCAAGCAACTGAAACGAGATCGCCGCTCGCGACCGTGCCGCGATTGCCGTGGCAGCCGTGGTGCCTGCGCGAAGTGCGCGAAGGGCAAAGATGCGCGCGTGCGCGCGCGAGACCGGAAGTGCAGGAAAAAAAAGCTTTGAAAAAATTTTTCTGTCTACAAAACATCCTAATTTTCTTTCCTGATAACTAAAAGTTAAGCGTATTTCGATTTTTCTGGCATAAGCGATAGTTTAATGGCTGTGTGACGTCGCAGAGAAGCAGACCAATAGTCATTCGAAAACGCATGCACGTAGCAGCGTTGCACAGAGGAGGAGGAGGACTGGCAAAAGTCGAAGGAAAGAACGCGCCAACTTTCGAATGGGATTGTGGGACCTGCACTGCGCGTAGACGTGTGTTATTGCGTTCAAATGTGTATCGCAGCATAATCTAGCGACTGAGATAGTTTGTGAGGAGTGCTCGGGAGGTGTTTGTGGGCCCCTTTAAAGCTGAGAGTCTTGTTAGGCAGAAGCTTATAAAAAAGTGCCATTTCGTCCACGTTGAAGACGTCGCTCGGCTCGTAAATTGCAAGTAGGTCTTGAAGCTTTTGCTGCTGCCAGTCAGAGCAAACATCGTTGTCTACCATGGCACTTTCACCTGCTATTGTGCGGAAAACAAGGCCGTGGCGCTTCTTGAAACGGCTTAACCAGCCATCGCTGAATTTGAAGTCTTCAATTTCCATTTGCAGTGCAATGTCTCTTGCCTTCTCCTCCAAAATAGGGCCGGTCACTGGAAGATTGGAACTTCGAGCACGCTTAAACCACAGGAAAAGTGCCTTCTCGAGGTCCTCATGCTCGGCCAGACGCATCCTTTTCCTATCGGGGGCGAAAGCGCCGCTGTTGTATGCTTTTTCAATCTTGTCGCGATCCTTCACAATCCTTGAAAGCGTGCACTTTGGGATGCCATGCCTTTTCGCGATAGCAGTTTTCGACTCCTTGGCACACTTCACATCGTCAAGAATTTTCATTTTGGCCTTTAAAGACAACGCATTATGGGGACGCTTTCTAGCAGCTTCTTCCATACTACATGCCGGAAAGAAGTCACGAAACACGAAGTCACGGAACAGAGAGCAAAATGGCTCCCACACAACAAAAAACAAGGCGTGCAAGGTACTGGATTGGATTGGATTCTGGATATCGACATCAACAAAGACGACTCATGCACAGTTTCGGTTTCGTTTATCCGAGTTGCAAGCAAAATGGGGTTTCGATTGTCGAGCGCGGCTCTGCACAGATTGTGTATGAAACCAATTACTTTTTTTGAAATTGTTTCATTTAAGAGGTGTTTTCGTTTATGCGGGTTTCGTTTAGCGCGCGTCCACTGTAGTCATAATTGCTTTTGCGAAATTTTGATTGCGAAATTATGTTACTTTATCGGTCTTATGTTAAAGTTCGTGGTTAAAATTTTAAATGCGCCTCAAGCAAGGAGTGCACTGAAATAGTCTGCAGTAGGCATTTGTCTGCATGGCAGTTGCAGTTTCACTACTGCATCCAGTTGTGCGCTGGTGGCAACCCTTCCGCTTGAATGAAATCGATGAACCATTCGATCTTGGCTCATCGATCCAGTGATCGTCATCGGTGTAGAAGGCGAGCCAGCATCCACTGTGTCGTCAGTGTCGCTGCTCTCGCCGCCACGCAATGCCACAATTTTGTCTGTCATGGTGACACATTCTGGTGATCGCCTCGTCGTTGACTTCGCAGAACACTGGAGCACTATCTGTGCTTAGGGAATCCTCCACATACGCATTCGTTTCGTCCTTAGCAGCGTGCTGGCAGAGTTTTGCAAAGACTGCAGCTTCCACTGTGTCGGTTTCCACATCAGGCCTGCGCCTGATTAAAATTCCTGGAACATAAAGCTCGCCTTCCTAAAATAATTCCTTACGGTGATGACCTTAACCTCATACTATGCTCTGTGAACGTAGCGCACGGACTTCAACAGGGTGACCTTTAAACGGGGGGGGCTTGTCCTCATGTGCCAGCATGATAAATAGCTAAAATTAGCCACTCCAGCATATGCCGCCGATCGAAGCCTTGAAATTGGCGATCACGCCAGCATCCAATGGCTGCAGGCCTGCTGTAGTATTGGGTGCTCAACTACAGCATCAGCTCAACTGATTTTTGCTTCGAGATAACAGTGTGGGAGCGCTGCAGTTGTCAACCAGCAGCAACACTTTCTGTCCTTGGTTCTTGATCACTTCTCACACCGCATTTTTGTAGATGATGCTGTGCCAGTCCTTAAATTGCTAAATGCAGCCTCTATCAGGCTTGAAATTCTCTAATTTTCTAGAAGATAAGTGAACTTCTTTGTCTTAGTGGCCAGTATTGGCTCACTGATGGGCACATTCTGCTCATGGTGCTCACTGGGCCTCTTCAGTACTGGCGCATAAGGCTCCCTAACCCTTTTGCGTTGGTTGTCATGAGTGCATGATTATCATCGATTGTGCGAGTCCATGCTTCTTAACAAAGGCACTCACTTTGAAGTCATGACGAGAATCTTCCAAAATTTACTGCTTTAGCAGTAAAGCCTTGCGTTTTGGTTGATGCCATTTTCAAGCTGAGAAAACCAGTAGGAAGTGTTCCAACCGCCTCTGCATACTCTGCTTCCTTGCTTGCTCTCATACAGGTGCGTGGGGCACAAGCGAGGGCTGCCCTTCACATTTTTTCCCCACATCCTCTTTACGTGGCCAACGCACGGATGTAAGGCTTGAGCACATGACCCGTGACTCGAAGCAACTAGTGCAATCTTACGGTGCTAGCGCCAACTCTCAACACTCTTGCTCTTCGTCACTTTTGTAGTTAGGGCGCATGGAAAAATGGTGAGATGGCAGCGGCCGTGAACTCGCGTATTTGAAGTTTTCGCCCTATCTCAGTGTTGTTCAAAGGAAGTTAGTGCCGCGAACGTCATGCTCAGCATAGAAGACGCTGTCCACAAGGCAAGATTGTGGTCGTTATATTTGATACGTGCTCACGAACATATCGTTGAATATGTTTTTTTTTTTCTCATAGCCTCAGCGAAAAAGTTGACACTCACAAGTCAACCTGTCGTTAGAACCGATAAATCATTATATGTGGTATTGTTATCACTGCAGATAACAAAATAGTTTTAATTGTCGTGTTTTAATGCCCTTTCTTTATGCTTAGAATCGTGCAGCATTTTTCATAGCTGCAGACTGACAAACCCATGCATTGTGAGGCAGCGGGCAGCATACACGGAAGACACTACTGTGAGCGATTGATGTAACCGTAAGGTGCACCTTAATTGCTGCCTTCATTTAGCTAGAGCAGGGGTGGAAGCAAATAAAGATTGCGGCAGCAGCTCAGAGCATAGAGACCAGCAGTGAGTGCCGCAAAGGCTGCTTGTGGCCGTACCTATTGTCCTCTGCCTTGCGCTCGCAGGGATGTAAACTTCTCTTGAATTTCTCCTGAGGGCATTGTTTTCCGTCTTGTGTGCAGGATGTGCTGTTTGATGCCCAACGGCATGTAGTGAAGAAGCTGGTGCTGCAGAGCAACTACCCGGGGCACTTCAACTTCCAGCAGTACTACCGATGCCCCTTCCGGCTACGCCTACGCCTGCCCCCTACCCCCGAGCAGCGCCGGGCCACTCTGGTTGATGTGGCCGATGACCAGGACGGCCACATAGTCACCGCCTTCACGAAGGTGGGCCTGATTCTTCCTTGTGAGAGTTTTGCCGCAGGGTAGGGCTTCTCAGCACTGAATGCTGAGACCGAATAGCAATGGAATTTAGATGGGGTTCATGACGGCGAAGCATTTAGGTGGTCTTATCTAGAGCTACAATCGGTCACTTTCAGCTTACGCCTTGCATCGATCTGTGCTGTATTATGCAAAGTGGAGCTGCTCCATTTTCCTCCATGGATGGCAAATTGCACCTTGATTAAAAACTGATGCAATCTTTCACTGTGCAAGAAACCTTCTGTGCATTAAAAATAAGCAAAAAGAAGCAAACCAGTGAGCACGTTTGCTGCTATCGCCGCCGCCGAATCGCTTAGTTATTTTGAGGGCGCAAGCCAGTCCAATTAAGAGTTAATTTCAGTGCTTCTATGCCTGTGTGTTCTTTTGTGATCATGGCCTTGTCACAGCCTCATGACAATATCTATTTTATTATGAAGTAGTAGGGCTTGAAGTATTATGAAGTGTTGTGCTGGCCAGTTCCAAAGCGCCATCCTCTGTGGCTTTGATGCGAAACAAACCAGGGAGCAGTGCACGACCAGTGCTCATGAACGACACCACTGCGGTAAACTCACGGCATCCAGGGCTGTGAGTGTTGTGAACTTGCGTGGTTTCATGATACGGCTGAAGGCAGCCGACCTTTTCTGACATGCATTCTGTTTATTAAAGCACTAGCGTGCTCTTCGCCGAGTCCCTTGGCATAGACAAGTTGTCTGAGGCCCTCTATATAGCCCATTGCTACAGATGTGCTTACGGGTGCTGGCTCAGACGTTTCATCTGATTCTTCCGCGTCGCTCTCTGCCCGCACTTCAGAAACAATGCCTTCGTCCGTGCACGGTTCCGCAATATCCGCATCTTCATCCACAGAAATAAAATCCTGCCAACCAATGCCAGGGCCTCCCATGTCGGAGTCGACGACGCGCTGCCACAAATCGCCGCCTGAATCATCATCGTCGGAGGCATCAGGCCCGACGTCCGGTACTGCGTCGACGAAGCCGGCCTTGCGGAAACAGTTTCGCACGCAAGCGGTCGTCACCTCCGCCCAGGCCGCCTTCACCATCTCAAGGGCTGAATACAATGAAACTCGGAGTTGCAAGTTAGCGGCTGGATGGTCAACGGCGATGAGCAAGCGCTGCACAATGCGGCACCTATACGATGCCTTAAAAGAGCGTATTATGCCCAAATCAAGAGGCTGCACTTTAGAAGTGGTATTGGGCGGCAGGAAAAGTACAGTCACTGCCGTCAGAGACGTTTGCACGTGGTGCGCTGAGCAATTGTCGAGCAACAGCAGCACGCGCCTGCTTTGCCTCTGCATGTCGCGGTCAAACTCACCCAGCCACTCTGCGAATAAATCCCGTGTCACCCAGGACTTAGTATTGTGCCTGTAGCGCACGGGCACATGGTTCCGAAAGCAACGTGGCTTCTTGGATTTTCCGATTACAAACGGCATGCGCCGCTTGCTGCCATTCATATTAGTGCACAGAAGAACTGTAACGCGCACTTTACTGTGTTTACCGCCAGCGCATGACTCCCCTTTCATGGAGTGCGTCTTGTCTGGAAGAATCTGATAAAATAATGCAGTTTCATCTGCGTTGTACACATCCTGCTCCGCGTAGCTTGCAATAATGGCTCGGTTTGTTGCAAGCCAATTGGCAACGTCCTGGTCACTTACCGAACGCGCCTCACCTACAATCGATTTAAAAACAATCCCATGCCGCCCTTTGAACCAATGTAGCCAGCCATTGCCTGGGCAGAAGTCGGGAAAATCTAGTAGGAATGCGAAGTCATTGGCTTTGCCCAGCATCATTGGTCCACTTATCGAAATGTTGCGAGCCCGTGCGTCGGCGAACTACTACAGCAGCGCATCCTCTACGTCTGCATAGGTGGCCTTCCGCAGGCGTGCGCAGCTGCGCATTCAGTCCGCCCGTGCAAACAGTACAAACGCTAGCGTATGGAGCGACCTGCCTCCTGGCGCTCCGCGTTCCTGGCACAGCCGCTCAGTGGAACAGCCAGGAAACGAAACGACGAAACTTCGAAGACTATGCCGGCGGCCGGCGCCATGGAGACAGGCGAAGACGAGGGAATGGCGAGAGGAGAGGGGAGCGGAGTTGCGAGGAGGGGCGGCAGCATGGCCTTTGAGGCCACACCACGCGCCGACACTCGTAGGCAGCGCGCGTCGGCGAGCAAGGGGTAGCTCGCTTGCGAGGAGGATTGCGCAAACAGACCAAAAGGGATGGGAGCCCATCGTTGTCTCGTATCAGGGCTCCGGGTTTACGCCGTCCGTTCGCTGTAACCGATCGGCAGCGCTCATGGACGTTCGTTATACGTGCGATCTTGTGCCATTGAAGTAATGTATATTTTGGCGGTCGCTCCGGTCTCGTTCGTTATAAGCGAAAGTTCGTCTTAAGTGGGGCCGTTATAAGTGGGCTCGACAGTTGTTTCTTTTTCTTTTGAAAAATGACCCCCAACTTATAATTGAAGTGGACCATATGCACGGAGTGGTACATTCAACCTATATTTGGGTCAAAAGTACTTTTGGCCGAACTGCAGGTAATATTGCGCATAATTCCGCAATAGTTGTCAGATATGGTACGAAAACGGGCTGCAGGAATTGATCTAAATATGTTACCCCCCAATTTTTTTTAATATGACAGAAATGCTTTGTAGACAAAATGTGAGCGTTCCACGTGAAAACTGGCAGCGCCGTACCTCAGATGCAATCCAATCCAATTTTAAAGCTCATGACGAGTCACATGCTCTCAGAAACATCTTCACACATTTTTTTTTTCCACGCATAGGCACCATTTCTGCATCTTGCTTCATTGATGCTAGATTACTGAGGGTCAGTGGTGTGCAGGATTTGTGTGCGCGACAGATGCCAGCATGGCGCCGCAACCTCACCAATAGTACAATACTGCTTTCAAGTGGCAAGTAACCCTTTCTTTGCTTATGAAAAAACGATGTTGCAGCAGGGCGGGAGTTTGACGTGCCAGAAAAGTGCGTAAGGGTTTGGAGGAAGCAAAGCAATAAGATCTTTGCATATGCTGCTACAAAACATTTCTTTCGGGGACTGAAATCCGGATGATTCCTGCCATTGACGATGCAGTTTGAGATTGGGTTCGCGACCAAAGAACCAAAAGCCTCAGTGCTTGCTACAGTGGATGCACGTGCTGTCGCTGAGGGAATGTGCATCCCGCGTGCCCAATTAGAAGTGTCCAAGAAATGGGCAACAAATTTTATTAGGAGGAATGACCTGAGCTCTAAGGAGACGCTTGACCATGTGCCAAAAGTTGCCCGAAGCATGCAAAGAGAGACAGGGGGCCCTTTTGTGCTGCGTGAATGACTTGAGGGCAAAACATCCATTGGTCAAATCAGCAATGACATGCATAGTAGGAGAGCAATGTCCACGAAAGGTCAGTGCCAGTTTTAAAAGAAAAGTTTCCACCCATGGTTATTGTGGTTAAATGGTGTTTTTTAACTATGAAACTGCCCCCGAAGGGTCTCGTGTAGTGTGATGCGGGCATTTTGTTGCTTTGTTCAAGGGCCGCAGAATGCTCGTCTTCAACTTCTTCCGCAGCCACATCCAGTAATGGATGCTAGACGTGACTTAGTCATTATTCTGGGTGGATTGACATCTATCCTTCAGCCGCTAAATGTGGTGCTGAACGCGCCATTTAACAACCACGTCGGCACATTATACAGTGAATGGCTCCAGCAGGAAAGCCCAGAGATACCAGCTGGCCAGCTGAAGCACATTTCTTTGAGTCAAGTTGCACAGTTGCGGGGGGTAGGTAAATGACTCTTGGTTTGGACTGCCAACCGACTTGGTCCCTGGGTCGTTCGCCATGTGCGGAATCTCATCACTGCTTCAGACAGCCATCATCAACATTGACCCAGACGACCACGTCTGTGTCCTTCTCGCAAGCGACAGATAATCATAAGAGGCATTTTGTGTATTAACAAACGTCTTTGATTGACTCAGCGTAATTCAGTTTCGACCCATATTTGAGGCCAGACTTTTTTTGCTAATGAGATTTTGTGAGCTGAGGGCCAGGGTCGACTTATTGGCAATATACAGTAATTGTGCCTTCATTTCTTACGCAGTGGGATGAGCTTCAGGAGCGCTTGGTGAAAGCATCCGAGCGGCCGGTGGTTTTGAACCGGACCTCTTCCACCAACACCACCAACCCATTTGGATCCACCTACTGCTATGGATATCAGGACATTATCTTTGAGGTAAGGATAATGAAAGGGGTCCAATGTCACCTGCGTGTGCTCGACTTTTATCGGCTTGGCACAAAGCAGGTCGGAATTAATCACACCATGTTTGCACTAAAGTAACTCGAGTTTTATTTTTCTCCAAGTAACCTGCTTCTGGACGCACCTCGTATTATGTATCCAGAAGGAAGGCATGAATGTACATTTGAAGCTCGTTATGTCGAAGGGGCCCTAATACTTCTTCCTTGTAGCTGTAGGTAACCTTGGCTGCAATCGCCACATACAAATAGGACTTAACCCACCAGAGTGCAGACTGAGATGAACTTAGCTGGTGTTTAGTCCACTGCATGTTTGGCCAACTTGTTTGGCCATCCAGAACGAGTGTTTTCCGACACAGTTGCTACTGCTTTAAATGCAGCATATATTGGCTCCTGTAGGTAGATGAGAAGGCTCAAAATCAGATGAGTTTTTCCACGTTCGGTAACATCATTGCTCTTGCAAAGCCTCAAACACATGTACAGAATGCTCCCGATGAGGCCGAATATGGGCACTTCAGCTAAAAATGTCAATTTCAACAATGCAAACCTTTCTTCCTTGGTCCGCATACCGTATTCACACGATTCATGCGTGCACCTTTTTTGTGGGAAAAAAAAGACAACTAAAAAGCACATTCGGGTTGAATGGAATGTGAAAATGTGACAGTGCTGACAACATCATATTGTTATGGGCGTCACAGAATGGCAGCCTCGCATTTCTTGCACATCAGTGTTGTGTACCCAACCTATCCAGCCCATCGCAGTCATGGGTATTGATGGGGCTCATTAGCATTTTGCATGTTTCACAATAAACACCAGAAATGCACTGAACTAGAGCCAGTATGAAAGCATTGGTTACATTTGGTGCTCCTGAAACTTGCGTGCAGGATCGGTAGAAGCAAAGGGACAGGATTTCCGCCAGAGTCAACTTGAAAGGGTTTCAACTTATTGAAGAGGGGCCAGTTTTCAAGAATAGAAGAGATTGCTAACTTTGTGCTGCAACAGCAAGCTAACTCATACACATTTCTACGCTAGGTAATTCAAACGATATTGCATTTCTTGATACTTTCTTTGACTGCATTATGCAATTCTTGCCACGTGAATGTGAAGAAACTGCTTCATTATAACCAATCAAGCGTCAAGTTTTGAATTTTTAATTTGTTCATACAGGTAAAACAACCGTGGAAATAAGGCGTGGATGAACCAAACTTTATTTCGGTTCATTTCATCCCATAATTTGCTATATTCGTGCTCGTTATATCGAGGTTTAAGTATGTTACATGTTATGATCATTGTAGAACCTTTAGGATATGTCTGCAAAATCACGCAATTTGTGCGTCACGTTTTCGAAGTCCTAATTTAAGGGGGGACACGGGTCTTTGGGACCAAAAAATGACCAAAAAACCGATTTTCTGAAAATGGCATTTTTGGAATCTGTGGCTATTAATCTACAAGTTCACCAATTTTCTTCTTCCAGAAGTCAGTATTTTCAGCATAATAACGAATTGAAATCATCGCGCGGGCTGAATTTGCGCAGCAGCAGACGATAAAACGGCACATTTTTCGTTGCGCGCAACTGCCGTTCCGCCGGACCGATCTCGGCCATGTTAGGCTCGTTTGAAAGAGCGCTTTCTGGGTTTCAATTTCCCGCCGCTAGCGCTTGTCTGCCCTCAATGGCCACTGAGAAAAATAACCACAAAGAAAAACGAAAACGCGGCATCTGATTCGCTGCTGAGCGCACGTGACTGCAACTGAGCCATCCGATTGGCTGATTCTATCGCACGTCGTCTGCTTGCGGCGGGCCAGCAGCCGTTGAAAGCGTCCGAGACGCCATTTTGTTCTGAGTCGAGACCGAGGCGAGACGATGCCCCTCAGTAAATTCCGCTCGCGCCACAAATTCGGCAAAAAGAAGAAGAGTGCGCGCGGCGACAACTTTCGGAACCGTCCTGCGGCACCCGAAAGCTCCGAGGATGTGCAGGAGCCAGCGGCAAGTCAAGAAGTCCCCGCGGCCGAAATAGGCCTAGCGAGCTCGGCGGCGCCTACGCCCAGCGGACGCGTCCGCCACGACACGACGATGCTGCAGCCTTCGGACTTGATTGAAAAGAAAAGAAAAGCCGAAGGAATGCTGCAGGAGCTGGGTTCAACCGCAGCGACGAAGAGGAAAGCGGATTTCATCGCCACTTCTGACGCCCGTCTTCTTGACGCGACCGGCGGTTGCCGTGCGGACGATACGACGTTCACTGTTGTGAGTTTGGAGTCGCTGAACGAACTGTTGTCTGCTGTGAAATGTAAAGTGTGTGGCGGGGATGTCCATATTTCAAAAGGAAATCGTGAATATGGTCTAGCCGTTAAACTCTCTCTCGCGTGCGTGATTTGCGGGGACGTTTCATCGGCATGGAGTTCGCCGCGCGTGCAAGGCAGCCAGAAGATAAATCCGTTTGCCGTGAATATCCTTGCTGCACGCGCGATGCAAAGTACCGGACATAGGCAAACGGCGCTGAATGATGTGTTTGCGGCGATGAACATATCTCATCGTGGCCTGCACACGAAAACGTGGCAGGACTACGTAAAGAGTAAGCTGACGCCCGCAGCAACACGCGCAGCCGAAGGAGTGTTGAAAGACAGCGCCCGTTCTGTTCGGCAACTCTATAACGAGTTGAACCTTGACAACCCCGGGAACATTTCTGTCTCTTTCGATGGTTCATGGATGACCCGGGGTCATTCATCCCACATCGGTGTCGGCGCCGTAGTAGAACTTTTTACTGGACTGGTACTTGACTATGTAGTTTTCAGTAACTTTTGTGCTGGGTGTGAGCGTGGGCCCAAAGAAGGTGACCCGTCCTATGAGGCGTGGAAAGAAAGCCACTTGTGCCAAAAGAACACGGACAAAAAGTCCGGTGAAATGGAAGTTCAGGCCGGACTTGTTTTGTTCGAAAGGTCACTGGAGAAACATGGCCTTAGGTACACGACCATGCTCTCAGACGGCGATAGCCGCACATTTCTTGCATTGCAAGAATCAGCTGTGTACGGCTACATCGAAATCAGCAAAGAAGATTGCACAAACCATGTGCAGAAGCGGATGGGAACGGCCCTACGCAATGCAATTGCCAAGCATAAAGGTGATGCAAAAGAGAGCTTGAGTGGCAAAGGAAAGCTGACAGGCGACCTTGTCACCAAGTTGACATCGTATTACAGCTGGGCCCTGAAGTCCCATGCTGGAGATGTTGGGGCAATGCATAAGGCAGTGATGGCTACCTATCATCACGTAACCTCCAATGATACCGTGTCAAATCACACCCTCTGCCCGACAGGCGCAAACTCGTGGTGCCGCCAGAATGCTGCTGCAGCCAAGGGAGAGCCTGCTCCCAAGCACAGATACAGTTTGCCACCACATGTGTGCAAAGCACTTTTGCCTATTTATGAGCGTTTGGCAGACCCAAAGCTGCTGGAGCGGTGCCAGCAGGGAAAAACCCAGAACAGTAATGAAAGCTTGCACTCCCTAATATGGTCACTCGCACCAAAGGAGCGCCATGCGTCACTGTTCTCCGTTCAAGCAGCTGTTGCAGAGGCTGTTGTCCGCTTCAATGCAGGAAACCTACAAGCATGCTCAAAAATACTGAGTGAGCTAAATATGAACCCTGGCGTCCAGAATATCAGGAGGATGGCTGAGAAGGACAGGCGCCGAACAGCCGAATCAGTACGCAAGCGTGCCTCTGCGGAAAACATGCATCGGGCACTGAAAAAGCGGCATTCTAGTCAGCCCAAGCAGTCAGATTACATGCCTGGTGCATATTAGCTGTCTGCAAGTGTAAATATGCATATATCTTTTCGAAATTTTGAATAAATTGTGCCTAGTTTGTTTTTTCCCATTTTCTCAAAACTCAAATTTTGGACACTTGGCTGGTTTAGTTCGTCGATATCTCTGCATCTAGGACAGATAGAGATGTAATTCCTTTTTCTACATAAAGCTGAAGGTGCAGTGAATGCAATGATCGAAACAGAATTCTTTATTCAAGCTTCAAAAATTTTTTATTTTGCCAAGTTAATTGAAGCATGATAGGCACGTCTTGAAGGACAACTTTCAAAGTGCAGCAAAATTGCTAATAAGGGTAAAATGGAAAAACTGCTTTGATCATTGCACTCTTTGGTCATTGTACTGTACCGCCATGCATTAAAAATGATGTTTTATAGAGGCGTTTTTTTTGCGCGGAAGTACTAATTAAATGAATAATTAATATTATTATCTCGGGAATTAACTGACATAGAGAAAAACAAGTTACATTTTTGAAATCAGCATAAAAATCTGAACAAGAGGGTATGATTTTATCAGGATTGGCTTTAAAATAATGAAAATAGCTCTAAGACCAGTGTCCCCCCTTAAGTAAGAAAGTGTATAAAATATGTTAGTAAAAGCATTAACTCTCAATGAACCGAAATAAGGGTGCTTGCATAATGCGTGGGTAAATAATTGTACTTAATTTTGGTAGCCAAAGTAGCAGGTGCATCTATAGTACTGTTAAACCTCTGTGTAACGAACCTCCATGTAGTGAATTCCTCGATATTATGAAGTTTTTCAATTCCCCAATGCCACCCCTATTGAAGTGCATGTATTTAAAAACTCCATGTAACGAACATGTCGCGGCGGTTGATCTTGATATAACAAACTCGCGGTGACGACCGTCTCTTAGCAAGTTACTAGAAATTTGGTAGAACCGTGCAAGTTTCAGGCTGATAAAACACGAACTGAAGTGAGAGAAGCGCCTACTATAGCAGTTGATACAACGCGCCGTGTTTCAGCGCCGACGCTGCAGTCTTTGCAGCTTTCACTGTCGGAACATGGCACTACAATAGTTCACGCTTAAAAGCGGCAAACATAAAACAGATAAACGACACGGGGTGAGCAGTGCGCGTCCATCGCTGCCACATGGATGCTCGCGGGCTCCCACGCGTCGGTAGCGGGAACAGTGGAGCGCGCTGGCGACGCGAGGCAGTCGGTTTCCATGGGCAACGGTGGTGGACGAGCGCACGCGAACTCCCTTAGACTGATTTCTTGTCCATCCCCTTTCCCCGCTCACTCGCAGTCGCGTCTCGCGAGTCGGAGAGGAGGTGGAGGCTGCCGCCGCGCTATCAGCACGATTGCAAAATATTTTACCACTTCTATGACTTCAGATAATTCTGATTTACTGTAAGCATTTTCAAGGTGGTTTCCCTTACATCAGCTCTTAATCTGGTTTTTATTTACATTGCCCTTTTGGGTCTTCATGCGAAAACTGCATGTAACGAAAACCTGGATGTAACAAAAAATCGCGGACATTTTACATTTCTTCATAACAAGGTTTTACTCTATGAATGCACCAGTTTTGCAAGGTCATAATACACCAGAATTATGCAGAGGGTTTGTGCAGTCCCTTAAGTGTTCTGCAATCAAGGTTCTGCTGTTTGTTGTGCACCGTGCAAGCGTGTATATGTGTATAGCTTGGGTGCGTGTGGAGGGCACTTGAATGTTCAGCTTGACACTCTTGGTGTCTGCCTCATCAGCTGCCCGGATGAAGGGCAGCACTGTTTCCAAATGACTGCCGCCAACAGAAAGGAAGAACCAGTGGCAAAAGCACATAAGGGATGAGCATTATTGGCTGGTTTTTGCTCGCATGGCACATGCACATGATGCAACCTATTCTATTCAGTCGACAACTGATTTTTCGGACTCTCAACGGACCACGAAAATGTCCGAAAAATCGGGTACTCCGAAAAAACAAATGTGCACCAAAAAAGCTCAATTTATTGCCTATTATTGACTTTGAGGCCGGAAAAAGTCATAAATGCTTTTCTGCACCATGCTTCGCTTCCGTGCTAACAGGTCCGCCTGAATTTTGCTTGCATCAGCTCAGCTTGCGTCGGCTGCGCTGCTGCAGGTGAGTCATCGTCGTCGTCGCTGTCGGACTCTGCAAGCACTTGGCAAATAATTTCTGCATCTGTGGGTCCAGCGCACAGTTCCAACTCTTGGTCCACGTCTGTGAACTCTGAAAACGAGACGGCCAATGGAATTTCGACACCAGCAGTGCAAAGGTCATGAATGAGCTGCTCACTGCCTGACAGCTGCTTGATGACGCTCTCCCCATCCAAGGCAGCCGACTCGTCATTCAGCACAAATCTCGCGTGGCGGTAGCAATTGCGCAGCATTGTGGGTGCCACCAACGTCTACGTATCGGCGAGCGTACTAAGTGCTCCAAGCAAATTGACACAGTAGATTTTCCCTCTATCAAGGCACACCACCACCACCAACCACTGGATCACAACACCGACTCCGTTGAGTGCCTTCTCGCTGCCGCGTTGCACGAAAAAAAAGAAAAAACTCTTATAAAATTCGGAAACAGCTTCTTGAAGAACTGAAGCCGATTCAATTAAATGCGAGCCACAGTAGCGACAGAATGTAGTTCTCGCATCAGCACGACCACGGCTAGGCCTACTCGCTACACTTGGCAACACATGTGAAACGCGCGGCAAACACAGAGGAACAGGCAGTCGAAGCAATCACGCTAAAAGAAAAATGCAATCCAGTGGCAAGCAGCGCAGCGATGGCAGCAACGTTGTTCCGGAAACGCAAGCTGCTAGGTAAATAATTTAGCCTCGATCCAGCGTCAGTTTAGCTGAGGAGCAGACGCAAGGCCGGCAGTGGTGTCCGAAAAATCGAATAGCCCTTTTTAGAGTGTCCGAAATTTTGAGCAGCGTAATACATTGACTTTATAAGGTATGTCTTGGGGCCGGGAAAAAGTCCGAATAATCAAGCATGTCTGAAAAATTGGGTGTCCGAAAATTCGGTTGTCGACTGTGTGTATATATATATATATACAGTCGCCGTTCGGTTTTTCTCACTCAGCGGGACCCGGGAAATGGTCCAAATATTCAAACAGTCTGAAATATTGGTGAACTTGAAAGAAAAAAAAAAATCACTTTCTGCAAACAAGCAGCTTTACAAATCATGCACTTCGCCGCTCCCCATGTTTTATTCATATCTCGATAATAGGGAGTTATAGTACAATCTGCTACTGATATGCTTTTGTGCACTGCCAATGCGCAATTACTTGCGTGATATGATACAGCCTCCAGTCAGCGCTCGGTGATCATTGCCAACAAAAAAAGAACAAAGAAAAACTCGTGATGAAATCATTGTTCTGTGTTCCATGGCATTGTGTAGTCTAGGTGGCTTTGATATAGTTTATAGTAAAAGTTGCCATGGAACACAGAACAATGATTTCATTGCGAGTGTTTCTTCTTTTTTTTTTGTCTTTCCAATGGGTGGTGCACAAGCACAAACACGGAATTGCAAAAGCAATGCCCGCATTTTTCCGCAGAATAACGAGAGAACTAGGGGATCTTAGCCATGCCTTTTTTGGGTTCAACTATACATATTCATATAGTACAGTACATTTCCAATGCAGCAACTGTTGAAGGAATCAGGGCTATTTTGGAGTTTGAATGCTCAAGTTGTTTGCTATCATCTCTATTTAGTCCATTGTTGTGCTTGACAGTTTTACTGAACGCATACCTGGGACAGTGGTTTGCTGTTGGCGAACAAGTCAAGCCAGGCCTTCACATTCAGAGCACTGCACATAAACTTTACATTTCTGTCGTAGATGGCCATTTTGACACATTCATGGAAAGAGACAGTTCTCAAAAGCGATACCTGTTTACGACCTTCTATCTTTTGATGACAACTCTGCACTTTGAGGCCGCAATTTTCGTCGTCCTGCCCCGCCGCGGTGGTGCAGTGGTAAGATGCTCGACTACTGTGCCGAAGTACTTGGGTTCGATTCCAACCACCGGCCTCTACGTTTCGATGGAGGCGAAACAGAGAGGTGTCTGTGTGCTGTGCGATGTCAGTGCATGTTAAAGATGCCCACGTGGTTGAAATTACTCCGTAGCCCTCCAATACGGCTCCTCTTTCTCTCTATCCACTTTCACTCACACACTCCTTCCTTCCCTTATGGTGTGGTTCAGTTCTCCACAGATACTGTTCCTTTCCTTTCCTGTGAAGCAATTATTATTTTGGTTTGCTGAAAGGGTACTGCCTTATGCTGCAGGTGATGCGGAACAAGCACATAGCGTCAGTGACGCTGTACCAGCGCAACGGCCGACTCCACCGTGCCAAGGGCACAGCTTCATGACACCTCCTCCCTGACACAACAATGCACATCTTCACTAGTCACCACAACGCTGCTCCCTCTGCGCCTCTGCCCGCTGGACCTTTTCTCTTCCACCTGCTGCCGCCGCCACCGATGTCTTCGTCACGTGAGCCTCCACTTCGTCGGTCGCCTCCCGGACTTTGAGCTGTTGCAGATTTTTGTTGCGTGACATTGTTTCTGTGTGTCTGGGAGTGGTGTAAACTTTTGGAGGGTGCCGGTCGAGGCATGCAGGAAGCTTCTTGTGAGCTTCCCCTTGCGATTCCTGAGACAAAAATGGCAAGCTTTTGCTGGGCTTTGCTTCGCATTGGTGGAACATTCGACGTTTGAGGGTCTTTAGTGTCCTCTTTTGGAGTTGACCTTTTTGACCAACCCTTTAGCATCCAGTACATTGACTGATGGTGCCGTGAGAACAAGCAGTGAAGCCGTGCTCTTGCAGGAACGACAATGTGCTCACATCGTGTGAACGATTTAACTTTGTCGAGCACGGCTGCTGTGGTTGGCGATGCCCTCTTGTTTTATAAATGATGAGCACCATATTCTGTGCTACTCGCTGGCTAGCTGATAACGAGGGCACGTAAACACATTTCTGCTGGGTCGTTGAAGGGCATTTACGTTGACTGGGCAGACCTAGCCACTGCAACCATCTCATTAACTGTTTGCCTCCATTTTAGCTTTTTGTGGCCTGTAGGAAGTGTGTTTTGCTGTGCCTACTGTCGGAAGGTTTGCTGAGAGGGTTATATTTTATTGTCGAAGCAACTGCAATAGTATCCATAAGAGATGGAACTTTATTGTCACGCCCAAGGTTAGTGACATTTTATTTCAAATCGAGCCTTCCGTGGAAAGGCAGTGTGGTGCAAACACTGTGGACCTACTAAAATATATATGTTGCCCTTGCAATTCCCAGAGGAGAGCGGAGGTTTCCTCATGTATGTGTCGCAATCTCGTACATGGCCACCAATGATCAGAACCTGGTGGGATTTAACTGCTGGGGGCATAGCTAGCCTCCACGTTCAGAGAAGTGCCAGGCAAGCAAGGCTGGCTACATAAACGAGGCTTTATGGCTGACGAACACTGTAGTCATTACATTAATTCGTTTAACACTTTCACTCTGTAGCTTTTACCTAAATGGAATGCTCTTCTTTTCTATTGGTCTTGCAAATTCGAAGTAATAATGACATTATTTTACTTTATCCGCTTGCATGTATTTGTACATATAAGTGTAAGCAAACTTCAAAGCTGCAGAGCCATCATATTAGTAGTCACAAATGGTCACTCAGCTTGACTGGTGTGACACATTAGCAAGCTCATTTGACACAACTTCTTTCTTGCAGCGATTCTTTTAATCACTCACAGGCCTTCCAACCAGATGGACGTTTTAAATGTGTTTGTCTATGAGCAAGTCAAGTGGCCTGCTCTTTTTTGCAAAGCTGCCAAGACCTTTTGTGTGTTTTTTTTTTTTTTTGCGAACATGGGCCATCTTTTGAAAATGGAACATGTCAACATCATAGCAGGTTGCCTTCCTTTGTGCATTCCCAAAAGGCATGGAGCAATCCATGAATGATCATATATCATATAATGGAGGCCACTAATGTGAGAGACGGGAAGTGTTTACAGGATTAGCAGTGTTCACTCCGATTATACTGCAAATATGGTGCTAAAGACAACAACAAGCAAGCAAATATGGAACTAAAATCGGCTCCTCTCTGTTCCAGAGGCATCAGTCTTTGTCTTTTTTGCTGTATCTTCAATTCCTTCTTAGAACCAACTAGCCTGAGACTGCAGCTGCTCATGTTCTTTTCATGTGATGCTCTTCCTTACGGCACTGGACTGATTCCTTTAAAAGGATGTTCTGCGTAGTTAAAACCAGTCGAACATACAAATACTGTGACAAGGTTTCATGGCTCCTGCGACAACGTTTCTTCACAATACAAGGCTTGCATGGAGCTTGTGTGTTGTGTATGGGCTCTGGAATAGTTTCCGAATTTTTTTATGAGTGGAAGATGCAGGAAGGTTTGAGCTGATGTTGGTAAAGTAAGGCAAAAGTTGGTGCTGGATGAGCTGCTCACATTCCCAGCCTTTCTGTCTTCTTGCTTGCTGTGTTATCAAAAGTTGATCTTGTCAGTTGTCAGGGTTACTTTAATATAAGGATTTTATCCCATTTTTGCATTGCCTTCCTTCTTGCTGATTGGCTGGAGTGGTGCCATGTCCCTGGTTTGACTGGGCTTGAGCGAATAAGGAGGGAAGAACTGGAGTAATCGCGGGTTGGAGATGCAGAAATGGGCTAGAATGAGTTATACACTCAACTCATATCAGTATGGTTATCTGTTTATATTTAGTTTCACTTGAATTAGGCTTGAAGGTTCAGAAAATTTCGCATCACCCTAAAAGCTTAGTCGGCTGAATTCATACGAGAGATGTGGGAGTCAGCTAAAAAAAAAACTGGTGCTTTAATGTAATACCAGAAGATGTCACTTGTCACTGTTGTGAACGAAGTCCGGGCCATGTTTTGGCATTTCACGTGAAGGGTACAATTAAGTGCACAACTTTTTTCTAGCGTGAGCAGTCGCTTTCTGACACTGGACGTAGCACGCAGTTAATTTACCTGGGAATGAAAAGCTTTTTTTCATCCTCGGTGTGCAGAATACTTGTAATGGCATTTCAGTGAGGCTTCAGGCACAGTTCGTAAAATTAAAAGCCTCTAATATATAATACTGCAGGGTCCTGTGATATTTTCGTATTGGTCATGTGCATGTGCGTGACGATATGGGAAAGCTTGGCATGTCCCAATTCTTGTCTTTAGTGCACGACTTTGATAGAAGGCAGAACCTTCTATATGTGGTGCGACAAGGTGCATACCATTGTGTGTGGCTTAGTAGCCACAGGAAACATTTTGCCACCCCAGCTGAAGACAGATGTGGGTGGTGTTTTTGAATGTCGCATTTAGAACACGGCGAATCACCATGTCTTGTAGCCATCAGCACGCCTGGCTTGGGGTCTGTGAGTCCTTATTTTACCCGTTTTTGTTTTTGTTTTGGTTCGGTTTGTGGAAGGCACTGTGGAGACAGCTCTCTTGGCGGTCTGGTGCTCTCCTGCAGAGGCCAGTTATCTTCCTGTAAGAAATACTTGGTGGAGCTTCATGACCGGTAGAAACCTATGACAGGACCCTGCAGAAGCCTGTCTAGTGAGGATGCACACTGAATCTGAAAAGCTTTGACCACAGGAAGAATTTCTCATACGGGTCTTAAGTTCTGACACATTTTCCTACCCCGTACAACCTGCCTGTACAACCCCCGGTTTGCCGTGTTGTGCCCCGTACAACATGCAACAGGCAAGAAGTAGTTGGAGCTTCTCACACCTGCGCAGTGGGAGCCTGTTGGCAGTGAAGTTATGCATCCAGGCTTTCTGCAGTGCATTTTACGGCGCATTCATTTGCTACAAAGCGCTTGAACCGCACTGTGGTCATTGCTGGTGCATTACGGGCTGTACTGCGCCCGACTGTGCGAGGGGTCACGCAACATGGCTACATGGATATCTTTCTTGTGCACTTGCACGACACTGTTCCGCCAAAGTAATCGGGAATAACCTTTCTTTTTTGTGTGTGTCGAATACCCTTCACTTGCCTTCTGTGGCCTTCCTTACGGATCGCTTTTGAAGACCTTGCTAGTTGCAGGTGGATTCCATGTCTACTTTCTCATCTGCAGGAGACATGCCAGATCAGACATAGACTCCAAAAGGTGCTGGAAAGGCAACATCAGTATGTTTGGCTGCCACAGGTTACGTGCTGGTATATATTTTGTGCTGAGCAACCGTTAGGCTTCAAAAAGTGAGCTCTCTAGGGTGATGCAAACGAAGCTCTTTTGACTGCACAATGCTTATAGCACCTTTTGTGTTGTTTTACTCTCTGACCTGGCTCTGCATATTACTTGTGTAGTGTCAACAGTGCATTGCTGAAGTGTGTGGTCTGTTTAGTGTTCTTCGCATCAGTTGTAGCTCCCATGCTAGGACTCTTTTTTTTGGTGTGTGAAGAAGTGTGAGGCTTTGTTGTGCGGATCACTTTTCAGCTTAATTCACTACACGAGACTTTTGCGCTGGCCATCCAAGATTGAAGATCTCAATGCGTAGTGTTTTTATTCGCAAGCATGTGCAATGTTTACGAGAAGCGGTAGCAGTGGAAATGTTTTGCTTCATGCCTTACCAGCGCGATGCACCAAAATCTGTGCTCCAAATGGAGCTCTAGGTTGACTTTTTTTGAACTTCGCCTTCATCTAGTGCGAATCATTGGTGTTCTGCATAAGCCCCTCCCTTTTTTTTATGCAACTCTACTGGAGAACAACACCATGCAGAAAGGATAAACATATTTTTATGAGGCTTCTATTGGGACTGGTTTCAGTGACTGAAATACCTGGTTCCTTACCCATCACATTTCACATTTAAGGCCGCGTGCTCTTGTCAGAGATCCCTGTAGCAGGCATCACATTTCGAAGCCTATTTTGGCTTTGGTGTTTACAATGCTTGCTGTGTGACACACTTCATGTGGTCTTGCTGAATATACTTTGAAGTATGTACAAGTGACCTGCATCAGATCGCATGTTAGTCTTGAGGACCTTGGCTCATACGGCTAATAGCATTCAATGCTTAAAAATGACACGTGCCAATGCTGCGTTGTGTGATAAAACCAATACTGAGCTCTGTTTGAAAACACCTTTCTGTTCTGAGAAAGTATATCCGCTAATGTGTGCGTGTGTAGGGTCAGTGTATATCCGCATGAGTATTTAAGTGTGCTTGTTCTTGTTGTCAGAGCGAAACTGCACTACTGCGTAGAGGATCATTTACCAGTTGCTACCGATGCCTTATAGTCTGGACGCTCTCTTTTAGTTTAGCTAAGTTTGTCCGAATGTTGTGCTATTATGACATCGTTTTTGCCTTTGTTTTTACATGGGAATTATTTTGCTCGAACCTATTTGGTATGAGTGAGAATATGTATGCCTGACGTTACCTACTACAAGCACCGACTGATGGCGAATGCCACAGTTTGAAATCAAACAAGGTTTTTCATGCCTTTCACTACATTGCTTCTCGCGCCTTTGTTGGTTTGTGCGCAATTTCACGACGTATATGCGAGCATCTTAAGAGTGTGACTGGTCCGTGCTTTTGTTATATTAATCTTGTTTTAGTTGGGTGTGGTAATGTATAGTTTCTTATTGCTATTGTGGTAACAGCTGAGCTATTGTGGTGACAGCTGTCTAGTGTTGTATCATATGCACCTGTGTGCCGATAGGAGGTAGGATCGCCACACGTGAAATTGAAGTGAGCTGTGTTTGTGGGTGCATGTGTGTGTTGCATTATGTATTTTAACTTTGGCTTTCTTGGCGCCTACCAGCAGGAGACTTATGTTTGTTTTACTTGTGTTTTCGACATTACACGTGACGCTTAGCATTTTTGCGCAGACCTTGTCGCGCTGAAGTCGCTGAGGTGTTTGCACTTAAGGTCCTCTGTTTGGCCATTGCGTATTGCCTGCATGTCAGGAACAAATTTAATGTGCGTGCCACAACGCGTTGAGCGGGCATGTTCCCGGGAACTGCGCCTTCGGGCATTTTGATGTAATGTACGGTCGTGCGCTGTCTTTGTACGTCATTAGTACTCTGCATAGCCTGTGGCCACTTTCAATGGAAACACACACACAAAAAAAGTGTAATAAACACAAATTGGACAATTACTTTGACTCCGTGCCATTTGGTGTAGTCTGCTTTCTCTCTCCTACCTTTCCCTGCTCACTGCTTTCTGTAGCTAACAATGAGATCGAAAGGAAATAAAAACAAAAGGGGCGTCAAAGAGTCAAACAATTACAAACTGATTAGCTTACTGTCTGTTGCCTGTAACATATTTACTAAGGTATGTCAGTACTGGGGCAACATTAGGCTTCTGTCTGCAAAGGACAAGGCAGGCTTTCATAAAGGCTGCTGCATAATAGACCCTATTCATACTGTTATTTGTGAGATATAGAACTGCATACGATACTGTAACCAGCGTCTATTAACTCTGTTGAAACCTTGGCAGTCTTCTAGGTATTGTGGAACCGTGGTGTATAGCCATATATAAAAATATATGAAGGTATACGTACAAGAGGAGCTCCACAGTGTCATGCTCCTCTGTAAGGAAAGTAATAAAATTACAAGGAAAGGTGTTAGGTAGGAGAACACAATCTCTCTGACTCCTTACTTTGCTTATACTATACAGTAGGTATTTGAACATATGGATTGGGAACAGTTGGTGGTAAATGTTAAAGGGACCCTGAAAAGGTGTTGATGGTCATAATTCTGACGCAACAGATCTGTGGAGGTGCTCTTTGTGAATATAGAGTCGAACTTAAAGGCTCTACGTGCACCCTGTAACCTGTAATTTGCAAACAATTTTTAAAAATTGCCCCTCAAAATTAATAAGGGCTACACCTCGCTGTGCATCTCAAGCCGTCCCTGCATCACTGACATAAAGAGAACAGTCTGCGTGCGCCCTCATCGGGCGTGGCGCTAGTGCCGCAGTGGGGACAAAGTGCAGTCGTTATCAATTTTCGAATGTGCCAGCACTGAGGCCTCGACTTGCTGATTTCACTAGTGTGGCTTTGCACTACATCGTGTTTGTTGTGGCAGGTGGCAGCTGGCAGGTGACATGGCCAGCACTGGTTGGTTGGCGGGTTCTGGGTGAAGTCACAAGGTCACATGATATGGGGCATGTTGGCTGGAGCTGCAAGCTTGGGCACGCCCTTTCGGATGGTGATCGAACCGTACGGGACCCTTGGTATTAGAGTTGGACACCCTAGTCCTAGGCCACAAAGACACGTCTGTACAGCTTGGTTTAAGCAGCTCCCTCTATCAATTTTGAAGTGATATTTCACATAAAATTGTAGATTATGAGATCATAATGGTGAGTATGTGAGGTAACAGGCAGACAAAAAAAAAAGGAATTAGTGATTAGGTGAGCAATAAAGTGTATGTTTGGGAACAACGACCTGCAAGGTCATTGATCGAAGGGAGCCAATAATGCTTTTAAGTGCTTAAGGGACCCGCAAAACAAAGACTGGTCTTGACTACATTGTTGCAACCATATGCAACCTTGAATAAAACCATTGATACTGCATAACCGCAATAGGACAACAAAATTGAAAGAAATAGTGCGAAGCTCCGATGGTGAATAGTGCTAGTGCACGTAATTTGCATTTCGCCTGAATGAAATAAATCTGCTGCCATTTTTATTCTTGTGCATGGGCCGAAGGAGGTGAGTTATGGGTGTCATTTTTAATCGTTGATGTCTTCTATATTGGTGAAGCTAGCTTTTAAAGCGTGTTGCAGAGAAGATGGGATGGAATATTGATCATTCATACACGCTTTCTAGCCTAAGTAAATATTGTTATATGGTGGCATGACAAGCGATGGAACACGGCGACACAACAGAAACAGAACGACGTGATGACATGACGATGTGGTGGGAGCGCTCCGGCCCGTGCCACTGCCCGCTTTGTCATCTTCGTAGCATTACCCGGGGCCACCGAGCGACCGTCCCGATCGATTGGTAGAAATCCAATGCATGACGTGACGATGAACACAGACACAGGATTGGGACATAAAACGCTGGATACCACAATGAATGCGAAGATGGGAGGAATGCTTGCACCTGAGCATCAAGTCCAATCTTCACCGTTTGCCGAAGGCCAAGTGTCATGGACACGCTGAACGGCTTGGGCGAGGGTGCTGTCTTCGCTCGAGTAGTCGTGAGGTCGCTTCGTCGTGGGGTCGGTAGGGTTGGCTTCGGGCTCTTCCTGGTCGTGTGTTGTGGTCAGGGCAGGGGACGAGGCTGGGGACAGCGGCTGGTCGGGTCTGAGCAAAAAGGGTTGGAGCAGAGCTGGGCGGCAATCTCCACGGGCTTTCGGCAGATGGACCCGGCGTACGGTTGGCTTCGACGGTGCAAGGCGAGGATGGGAATGAACCGCACCTACAACCAAATGTTAAGGGAAACGTACACAGCGGTAAATGCTAGATAACTGTCAGAAGCACACACCACTAGAACGAACCCAGCTTAGCCTGAGCGTCGTCTTTTTCACAACCCCACACCAACGCGTCGTCGTCATCTTGATATAGCGCACCGTAACAGTATTCTCCGCGCGGGAGAAGCACCGTCCCGGTGCTGCCTACACAGGAGAGCTTGAATGGTATGGTTTCAGACGGGCGACGTGCACGATTTCTGGATGAGGGGGTGTTGAAGGATACTTAAGCTGTAGAGGGGTGATCTCATAGGTCACATCGGTGACTTGTCGCAGGACGCAATAAGGACCCACGTAATGAAGCAGAAGTTTCTCGCACATCCCCACACGGCGGGTCGGAAGCCAAAGAAGCGCGAGGGAACCAGGAGGGTAGTGGACGTCTCGGTGATGTAGGTCATAACGCTTTTGCGAGCACTGAGACGCGCCAAGCCGGTCTCGAGCAATGTGGCGGGCGGCATCAGCACGGGTGATGGCATCCGAAGCGTAACTACAGGAAGAGTCGTCAAGAGGCAGCAAGGTGTCGAAGGGGAGTAAACGGGCGCGGCCGAAAAGTAGATAAAAGGGGAGTATCCGGCGGTATCATGGCGTGAGGAGTTGTAGGCGAACGTGACGAAAGGTAAGGAGATATGACCCAGTCACCATGGTGATCGGGCACATACATATATAGATAGCATGTCGGTCAGTGTGCGATTAAGGCGCTCAGTAAGACCGTTCGTTTGCGGATGGTAGGCCGTGGAGCGCGTATCACGGAAATAGTTTGGGTGTGGACCATATTCGGCGCTGCGATCAGGAAAGTAGCGGGGTCGAGGTGGCGGAATCCAACGGCTGCGGCAATGACGAGAAATAAGGCCGACACGTGAACAGTTGAAGTAGATGGGTCGGTCATCTGAGGTTCGCCTTTCGTCCGGGTAGCAGTAGCGGTATCGCGTCGGCAAGGGCGCAGTCGGAGCCGCAGCTGCTACCACCGGAACGGTGGGCTGGACAGATGGCTGTGCGTTAAGTTGGAACGAGGGCTATGCGGAAGACTGGCCAGAGTTGAAGCCCACGTTCGCGTTGAGGCCCACATTTGCGAACTCCTGGCGAACGACAGATTGTATTAAGGCTAGTAGCATCTGCCGACTGAGGAGCGAACGCAACGGGCGCCATAGCTTCTTTCTATCCTGGTCACGTTGGAGGGATGAGATGGCTGCTGCAGTGTTGGACTATCTTCGCACGAAGATGTAGCAGCTGTGTTTGGCAAGCGGTCGAAGCAGGGAGTAATGCTACGGTGTTTTACTTGCTCAAACTGCCGGCAAACTTGGATGACCGAGTCGACTGTCGGACAGTCTTTGCAAAGCAACAGATTGTAAACATCGTTTGCAATTCCCTTTAATATGTGGCCCACTTTGTCTGACTCGGACATGGCTCTGTCCACTTTTCGGCATAAGGCTAGAATATCTTGAACATAAGACAAATGTGATTCCGTCGAAGACTGGGCACGGGATGCGAGGTCTTTTTGTGCGCCGAGCTTGCGTCCGATCGACTTGCCAAATAGATCGCGAAGCTTCTCCTTGCACGTATCCCAGGATGTGATATCGTCTTCATGCGTCTCAAACCAGACGCGCGCCGTGCCCGCCAGATAGATGACGTTGGCGAGCATGAGGGTCGCATCCCAATAATTGTGCTGCTTACGCGCTCGTACATACCGATCCAGTCTTCTACGTCGGCATGGTCGGTGCCGCAAAAGGTGCCCGGGTCACGAGGCTGCGTCATGACGACTGTGGAAGCTGGTGGTGCCGCCGAAGATGATGTCGCGTCGGGTGTCACAGTGATGGTACCAATCTGGCGTCCACTACGCGGAGATCCAGGTTTGCTACGGGCGCACTTCCAGCAATCCTCAACCAAATGTTACGTGGTGGCATGACAAGCGATGGAACATGGCGACACAACAGAAACAGAACGACGTGATGACATGACGATGAAATATGCTTTAATGGCTAGCGGACGTGGCGCGAGCGCTCCGGCCCGTGTCACTGCCCGCTTCGTCATCTTCGTAGCAATATATCTTCATTGTCCCTGTAATGGAGAATGCTTTGGCATTTTGTTGTCCACCGCTGTTGGCTTTCTAAGTACTGTAAAAGTCGGTGCAAAATACGGACCCACTTATAATACTACTGTAGGTGTAATTTTGGGGTAGAGAAAACAGAGAATAAGTTTTTAACCGCGTGTATTATGCAAGCGAAGGAAGATGAACAAATATATTTATTTGCAGTACATTTCATGGTTGCTCCACGGGGCGTACGCGCTCTGTGCCAGGTGTCGAATATTATAGTGCCGCGCACCTTCATGTGCTGGTGCTTGTTTGCTTCGCCGACATGCTTAATAAGAGAATGTCACGCATTGTGAGGAGAAGAGCGACTCGCATATGCCCCAGGAACTGCGGAAATCACATGATCGGATAGGGCAACACAGCATGCTGTCCTATCTTTTTGCGTCTGTGTCTTTAAGGGTGTGGTGTCTTTTTCAACTAAACAAGCAGACTGTTTCCAGTTCGCACGTGGGACAGCAGTGCGTGAGTTACCAGTTATCATATGCGCGCTCACTCCTGTTCGCGTCCAACAGCGCGCGGAGGCCAAGGAATGGCACAAGCGTGTCTGAAAGTTATGTTACAAAGTTCGTACTGTGTACAATATGTTGAAATACTTTGCAGAAGTGTCTGTCAGGGTATTTAACACGTTCACTAGTACAAGGCTCGAGAGACTGAACGGGAAATAACACCGCAACAAAAACTTTTTAGAACCACAAGCAAACAATGAGTACTCTACCCCGATTCATGTGCAGTAAATTGACAGCAAATGAAACAATTAGGGAAGGCGCAGTGATGGCCCCGTGAGCTGTGAAAGAGCTGACGTCAAGGTAAACGCATCTTATTGTATGCCATGAAGGTGAAAAGTGCGGAGAAGCACACATAGTTCATCTAAATATTGACGCCATCACACTTCACTCCTGCGAACGGTAAAGCGGCTGTCTGTAAAGTAAAGGGGCTTTACAAAGAAGGAACCGCGAAGTATAATCAAGGAGAGCGAGATCGAAGGGGCCGGAGCCTACTCTCAGCGCATATCCTAGTCACCAGCGCGCGGCAGAATGCGCGTCTAGCGCCGCGACAGCGGATAGCATCCGCCCCCGGCTATTCAGTGCGGCCTGGGAACTTTTGGTTACTTCTGTACATTGTTTTGACTTCATTGCTTTCATTGTTGACAGAAGTGCCCCAAAGTAGTAGGTGGATCCAAACATGAAATTGCTGGAAAGAACATAAAGGAATTCCTTGCTTTAAAAATTAGATGATCTCTTAGATATGCTTCTTAAGAGGAGAATGGTGAAAACCTACATTCCTCTCCTATCATTTGCCACTCATCGCTTATCGGCGTACGTTGCAGTGCTGCATATAATTACATATAATTGGTTCACAGGAAAGTAAAGGTGCTGTATCTGTCGCAATTTCTCCGGCAGGTGTGTCTGAATGATACACCATTGCTCCTGTTGCGTGGCATTCCTTGGCGTGCGTTCAAGTGTGGGATTGCAGATGGCAGGGATGCTAGACAAGAACTGATCTCGCGGAATATGACGGATCTTGCGCACAGATCTCGTGCACAACTGGTGCACGAGCCTAGATAAAGGCTTTCGCCTTAATAATGTTCTGGCCGAACTGCAGAACGGGTTCAGGAGTTGTGGGTGCCTAGATGATTGCATTTTCGTAATAAGTCAATGAATAGAACTAGCCAGGGCAAAAAACAGACCGCTGTATTTAGCCTTTTTGTATATAAGCGGTGCATACGACAGCGTAAGCAGGGAACAATTCTGATCTGAAGGCATTGGTAAAAGTAATTGAATTACGAAAGGAAATCTACTGAGATAATAAAGTTGAGATTGCACGGAAAGAGAGAAGTACGTTTAGTCGATGTGGTAGACGTAGCCGGTATAACAAGCAAAACTGTTTATTTATACATCAGGTAATGGCGCCCGTTTTCGCTATCCTTCCTTGGCGCGGTCATGCCGGGGTCTCCCGGCGGTCCGCCTTGTTAGCTTGCCGCTTGGGGCGCTGTCGTCAGTGGCGCCCACAACACCCCCCCTTTCTTGAAAGGTTTGATCTCACAGGTCCAGGCGTTCTGGTTGCTTACAAAAACGTCCACTTCTTGTGGTGCTCGTATCCTGCAGCGGTTACAGGTGTCTTGCTGTACGTCTTGCTTGTCCTCTGTCGGTTTGTACAACGTAGGACCTTGGTTCTGATGTTGGCTGTGTTAACATGCACGTTGTGTGATGCAGCTCCAGCGAGGATGCGCACCCCTGTGCCTGGTAGTAAGCGCTCTCGGCTCCGTACCAAGGTACGGAGCATGCTAGAACCCTCTTACGCACAGCTTTCGCCCTCGCTCTTGATCACGTTCTACGTGACGCTGGCGGTAAGAAAGGACGTCCCACGTCCGCCGCTATGGCTGAGGGTGGCGCTGGTGAACACTCTCAAGGTTAGTATACAGACAACATAAATACCCAAGAAAGTAGCAGGGGGGACAGCGGCCGATGTAGCTCAGTTGGAAGAGCACCGGACGCGTTATTCGGAGGTCGTGGGTTCGGATCCCACCATCGGCACGTTTTTTCTTCTACTTTGTGTCTAATTATCTTTCCCGTTAAATAGATTACATTACTAATTTCTGTGATTATCCAAGTAAACATTAAAAAAAAAGACATAAATTACCATCCCCAACGCTTTCCTTGGCCTCGCCGACTGTTGGTTTCTTTCCTTCATGTATTATAACGAGCACCCTCATTTCCCCTATATATATATATATATATATATATATTTATATTTATATGCAATATATTTAGACTGCTGAGATTGCATTATCTTTCAATTAAACATGCGGGCTAAAATTATAACTGCTGAAGAAATTTAGTTCTGTTTTCACTAATGCCCCGCAGCCTAATGGTCATGAAGAGCGTCGCGAATCCAAACCAAGTCGAAATCGCGGCCGCGCCGAGAGCCATTCCTGCCAGACCGCGTGTAGAATATTGGGCAGTGTGACGACCGGCGCCGGAGAGCGGGCCACTTTTGCGATGACAGGAACCGACTCCCGCGAGAGGGCGCGACGTGCAACAGGGGTGCCACGTTCGGCGCGTAGCGGCCGCGGGGATAGCGGGGGTACAGAGGAGGGGCGCGGTTCTTATTGGAGCTATTTTGACACGCTACGTAAATGGTGCGATATTTAATAAAGGGGCTACTTATTACAAGTGCTTAAACTCATCCCTGTCATTCCATTACGTTAATCTGGAGACGCCGTGCTCGCTTGGGCAGTCCTACGGAGCAGCGCGCGATGTTTGAATCGCTATTTCAAACTCTCAACATTTCTTCCTGCGGACAGCCATACATCGTCCAGATGAGCTTGTACTTAATGTTTTCAACGAAGCGTGGTGTTTTGCATTCGTTCTTCCAGTAAGGGAATAAAGGCTACTGCCGAGGAGCGCTATTAACAGGCGGAGAAAAACAGTATACATGCGAATCAAAGCTTGTGCTTCGTAAGGTCTCTTAGGAACAGCTTATTTTTTACGAACCTTGTTTACGAACACCTGCTTACATTTTGCAGCTTGTGGTTATTAATACATAACAACGTTTATCTTAAATCATCAGAAATATGTAATATATTTTTTAATAGGTGTTCTTTATGTGTCCTAATCACCGCTTATAGAAATTACGAATACAGTGTGCGAGCAAAACACATTTATTTATTACAGTTATAATATAAAGCAATGCGGTATTTAGCGGCAAAAAGAAAAGGAACATATACGCGACTCAAGCATTTATTCTCTGCTCGTAATTAACAAATACATATATCGCGGACATTTGTTTACGGGCCGCTGACCAAAGGGTGAACCAGCTGTTTAGATTTAAAAAATGTCAAGTACAGCTAGGGCAATACTTCAGATAAAATATGAAAAATTAAACCTGTCACATACGTATACGAGGGAATACGTTCATAGTGGGCACTTGAGAGCGAACGCTTTGCTGGCATCAAATGGTACAGAGCAAAAAAAAAAAAAAAAAAAAAAACACTTATAATTGCGCGTCGTATAGGCGATATGATGCAGTTCTTGGCGCGCACCGCAAGAAAACGAAAAATGCGAAAACGGTGACGGGCACCAAATGCACATGCAATTAATATAAGGCCGAATTCAGATGCGGACACTAATGCGTGTTTATTCTTCGAGTGTGTGGTATGGACTGTGAGTAGTCGACTGGATATACTCGCCAACTACTGCTTGCCGGACTATAATCGGGCTACTTGGCGCGGGTACTATTTGCAGAACTAATCAGGCTATAATTGTTAACAAGGTTGCTATTACACGTGGAATACTTCCAAGGGAATTCAATTATTTTCCCTTTGAGAACTCTTGTCGTGGTTCGCTTACTTCGCAAAGAGCGAAGCCGCAAAAACACATGAAATTTCATTACTTCAAGTGTGAGCTTTCTGGTGCTCTAAGTAGGTAAAATTTTTGAACCTTCACATGTTAGATGAAGGTTGCAAAATCTGAAGTGCGAAGGCGTCCAAAAGGATCGTACACCCGTGCCAAATTTTTGGGTAAATTGCGACTATAGCTTGGAGCCTATGGCGCAGTTTTTGTTCGTGGCGAAAAACCGTGCCGACCTCACAACCTCTCTTTCGCTGAAGGATTATGTAGCGGAAGCGAATTAGGCTTACACTATATAGCCTCTGCGTCCTCTATTTTCCATCGTTCTTTCTTTTTCAAAGCTATTTCTTTTTTCTTTTTTTTTTTCATTTTATATGTGCACCAAAACAGGACTAAAGCGATCTTCTGGGGTCAATGACTTACATATTACCGGTTCTTTGAGCACGCAGAATAAAAACTACCTGGAATGAAAACATTTTCTGGAACAATTAAGTCATTGTCAAACTATAATGCATTGAGATTAAATGTCTTAAGTATAGCGCGCATCTCCGGGTACTTAAAGCTACCCGTTACAACAATGTTCCAACTTATGGAAAGAAAATAAAATGGTTTGTTCTTATATTAGTGTACAGTTTTACAAAGTTGTTGAATTAAATTCCGACGCTTATATATACGCGTTCGATTGCAGCCTTTTTGTGCACTGCTTTCTTTTTAATTCCCAGGCCACCAATTGGTTCTTAGACTCGATTGTAAATTTCCCCATTTTTTTTATTCCCTGTCATATTTCTCCACTTTTCTTCGTCTTTAGCAGCCTGCTTTCTTCTCCGTCGTGCGTTTGCCGTGCAGCACGACAATTCCAAACCTTTGTTCACATTCGCGGTCGCTCTTTTCACGGTGCTGCGTGCCTCCTTTCTCCCTCCCTTGTAGGCGACACGTTTCTTTTCTTTTTTTTTTTCTGTGCATCCTTTACTCCCCGCTTCTTCCACCTTTCCTGACCCACTGTGTTTAGTTATTTAGTAGCCGTTTACCTGGTGTAGTGTCATTCGTTCGTCGTGTAGTCTCTACCTCTATGCGGGGTATAGTTCATATTTAATTAATCATTCGAACTGAATGCCAACTTTTCTTGTGGCTTCAGGTGACTCACTGTAGTCGGCATAGTCTGCGCGTGAAATAACGGAATATACCATTTTTGACTGTTTTGATAATGGGCAATTACTGTGGCCAGCTTTAGTCAGCGCTCGAACGCACATGTTGCATGTTTGACTTCTTCATACATCCTGTCTCCACACTGCCGTCTTTTCAAAACGAGCGCATTTCTGGACGTCAATTACAGGTGCTTCAGGAATGCTAAAGCAAGCTGTACGGCGAGTGAAGCGTGGTGTGCGAGTCTGAATTTGTACGCCCTCTCCAAGCTGTTTTCTTCGGAGCCCAGCTCCTGTCATGTTGCTTCCGCGAGGTGTTGTCGACGGCCAAAGGGGAAAATAAATTACGTGATTGCTAACAGTACTGAGCCCCATTAACCGGCATATTTATAAAATCTTGTCGTGAACAGCTCGAGACGACGAACAAGCAAACAAGAACGTACAGTGCGCGCGGTATCCACCCTGCTGCACAGCGCGCATACGCTGGCGCCCGGACGGCTGACACACCAGTTGCTGGTGGCGCCCTCTGCGCTGCGGCGCCTCCGATCGCAAAAGCGGCCCCCCGCTACCATGCATTTCGCGGCGCGGTCGACACACTGCCCAATCTTCTAGAGCACTATAGCGTGTAAGTGGTACGGTGGTAAAGTGAGCTAGAATTGGGTAGTGGGCTCACTCCTCAGCCGGCGCCATACATTGCGATGACGCCGCCTGTCAGCAGATTCTAGTTCTGCGCGCCTCCGCAGGGGGCCGCCACCGCCGCCTTCAATGTAGCAGCGCGCAGCAGCGCGCGGCACCGCGCGCTGCGCGCCGTTTACCTTTGCCTGCCTTCCCCTTCGCTGCTGTATTCTTGCCATTGCAGAGGTTTTGTTTTGCGGTGGGCGATGTGACTTCTGATACGAGGAAGCCACCCCGATGACAAAACCATTGTGCTAGGCTGCCGGACATGTTTACGGAAAAGGCGCCACGAATCGAAAGATATGTGGCTCTTGGAAAATAATGGGGGCGAATATAAATACTCCCTAAAGGATATAAATACACGATGACCTGATCACATCAATGACACGTACACCAGCCTAGTTTTTCAGTTGTATTTCATTCTATGGCCTTGTGAAAACAATAAGCCAGGGGAAGGGCAAGCTGGGCCAGCCAGCCGGATTGTCGACATGCTGCATCAAGGAAGCACAAAGCTAGACACGAATGTGAACAAAAAGGAGGACCAGTAGTTAGGAAACAACTTTATTCAACGCATTACTAAGCGTCAAGAATACGCTGGAATATCTGTTGACCACAGCCAGCATATTATAACCGAAGCGCGTGATTATAGGCTAATATTTCACACTACTGGGTGTATGTTGCTAAATAGAGTCTAATGAAATTGAATTGCGAAGCTTGTACAAGCCTGCTAACCGCTTACTCGGCGCAAACTTCCGCGACAATGGCCGCTATTTTAAGTTCAGCTTTTGCTTCTTGAGCAAGCTCGAAAAATTACGGCCTGTGGGGCGATCATTCATGACTTGAAAACCACTGTACACGGCGCAAAGACGACAACACAAGAAATAAAAGAACGCCATGTGAGCATGTGCTGTCCTTTTCTTTCTTGTGTTGTCTTCTTAAATTTGCGCCGTATACATGCAGTGGTTCTCGAAAATATATGTTCACGGAGTTTTTTTTTTTTTTTTTTTCGTGCCATAAACTGCATTCGGGCAGCAAATTAATTGATGCACTCGATCGGAGTAGTAAAAGACACGCTCCCGCGAGAAATCGGATGCTTACAACATATACGCGCCTTGCCTCTCTCATCAGTTATGATTAACACGGGTGTACTTTTTGTCAAGGAAGCTAGCAGTGGAGCTGCCGTTCATCAGCCCGAGATGCCTACTAAATGCTTGTTTTCCCACTCCTAGAGCTCCTGTCCTTCCCTATCGATCAGAACACTGTCTACACGAATATAGCTTATTCGCAATTGTGCAGTTATCTGAAAATTTTCAGATTAAACTGCTGATAATGGACGGGGGATGCTCAACTGCAAGCTTTTAAGATGCGTTCAATAATGACTTGTGGCAATTTTTATGCACCTTTCTTCCATAAACAGCGTCGACAGTAAATTAAAATTCACGATCCAGAAGGCAGGCGCGACAAAAAGGTGCTGACATCTGCGGCCTATTAAGAATACGGATACAGCTTTACACGTTACACACGTAAACCTACGTGTCTCTGTACTCTATCATCGCGGCCGTGAATCACAAACCTCAGAAAATTGGGCAATCGAGCGCCGCAGTCATTTTCATACAAGCGCCTGAATTCACTTTTCGCCAAGGACTCCGGAGAGAAATCGGACACGCGTTTGCAGTTAGAAACCTCTTAGTTCATCTTATAGCACCAGTAGTAGCACAACTTGCTATTATATCCAACCTCTGCATAGCTGCCACATGCAAATCTAGAAAGTGTGGACGAAGACGGTGCGTTTTTCTAAAGCGAGAAGGCCGCGGTCGCACGAACGCAACCCCTCAACCAGCAGAGCGCTACATTGAAGTCTGCGGTGGCGCCACCTAGTGCATGTGACACAGACTGCGTCAGGGAAGGAGCCCCAGTGAGCCCACTAACCCATTCTAGCTCACTTTAACGGTGGCTAGATGGGTAGGTGTGCCGACCGGCAGGGCACAAAGCGTAGTTCCGCGTGCCTCCGCTTCATGACGACGAAACTGGCGCTGCTGTTCTCCGCCTGGTGCTCACCGGCGGATCGTCTGCTACTTGTCGCAATCGCATCGCGCGTTTTGTTAACCTCATTTTTGTTTAAAAACATTACTTATTACTTGCGTTATCAGTCAAAATAGTAGCTGAAACTGAGACGTTTGCGGTCTGGCATTGAAACAATAAACAGACGACACTAACTACCTGTTTTCTCGTCTGTTTTCTGTCTGTCAACGTCCACATGCAAGCGCCGTAGCGGAGCAGGCGGTGCGCTTTTTGTGAGAAGTGATAGGAATGAAGACCAAAAAGGACACAACTTGTTTCGCACCCTTCTGCAAATCCGGCTACAAGTCATCGAGAAAAGGACTGAAAGTCTCGCTGTTTTCGGCGCCGCGGGATCCAGAACTGTTCAAAAGGTGGGAGCTTGCTCTTCATCGTACCGACAAGAGGTTGCAGCCACACTCCGTTGTGTGTGAGCGGCATTTTGACCAAGAGTGTATCGAACGGAATTACAAATATATGATAGAAGGCAACGTTGTTAGCCTCCCACGTTCTCACCCACGATTGACGAAAGATGCCGTGCCTTCTGCCCTGCCCGATGCTCCTGCTTACCTGTCAAGAAAGGTGACCGCGAAACGAAAGACGAAGAATTCCGCAGGCTGCCGCCCAATCAAGGCTGCCAGAAATGACAGCCACGACCTTGAGACAGTGCCGGACGATCCAGGACCTTCAAGCTCCAGTGAAGGTATCTCTACGTCTGTAACCGAAGTGTCACCTCGTCCGGTTGACATTGACTTCACTACCTGCACGGTATCCCACAGCGGCTGGACACATCACTCTATTGAAGATTCTGGCGCCTCTGCGTTCTCGACTTGCAGAAAAAGCGGACAGAGCATCGTTCTGGTGAAAGTAATACTCCTGGAGCACTGTGCGTCAAAACTGCGAGCCACCGTGTCCGTTCAAGGCGCCGTAACACAGAAGCTGGATTTGGAAACTCGTGAACAGGTTGGGGACCTTTTGGCTCACGTGGATGCCATGATTCCATGTCAGGGCATAAAATGCAATGACCAACTTGACACCGTCCTCGCGAAATCCAAGAATATAAGAATCCACGGAAACACAACATTCAGCTCCAAATGCATCGGCATCGCCACAAGTCAAGAAGACTCCTGTTTGCATTGCCGATACGCAAAAAAGTTGCTCTTAAATCAGCTGTCGTACAAAAGAACAAAAGACCGGAGGTCGAGGGAGCGCGAAAAGAAGAGAAAGCTTGTAACCGCAAAGTTCAAGAGACTGAAGCGAAATATGTTTACTCTTGAGACAAAACTGGAAGAGATGAGGAGGAAGAACTCAAAACTAGAAAGCTGCGCGCTCATGTCAAGAATAGAAAATTTGCCAGTAAGACAACAGTCCCAAGTCATGGCCTGTTTAAATGCTTCAAAGCGGAAAAGCACGAAGGGTTTTAAGTACCAGCGTGAGTGGCTGCTCGAATGCTTGATAATGCGGATGAGGAGCAAACGGCTTTATGAGCACCTGCGCAAGGAGAAGATCATGCTGCTGCCCGGCAGAACGTGTCTCCAACGGTACCTGCGCGGATTTCGAAGCGGATTCGGCTTCAACAAACGGGTGTTTGCTGCCTTGAAGGAAAAATGCATATGCATGACGGAGCAGCAACGTCATGGCGGCATCATGATGGATGAAATTAAACTTTCCGAGAACCTGACGGTCAGTCACTACGGGAAAGTGTACAGTTGGTGGACCTCGAAAAATTTTCATCTAGCTCCAGCTCAGAATTGGCGGATCACGCCCTAGTTGTTCTCTTCCAACCATTCACGGGAAAGTGGCACCAGGTGCTTGGCGTTTTCGCCTCGAAGGGGAACGTGAAAGCTGATGTGCTAGCAAAAATACGGTGGAGGGTGTGATAATGGCAGAAAACGCCTCACTTTTTGTGGATTTCATAACAACAGAGGCTGCTAGCTGGAATCGTTCCATGTGGCGTATTTTTGGAATTTCTGGGAAAGCAGGACAAGTTGTCTGCAAGTCGCCGCACCCTGTGGACAAGAACCGCTCCTTGCACTTCGTCTCCGATTTTCCCCATTTGGTGAAGAATGTAAGAAACAGCTTTCTCCAGCACCCTTTAACAACTCCTCAGGGCGTGGCATCCATCAGTCACGTTGATGCCGCATGGCAGCTAGATCAGCATAGCCATGTCGGTTTGAAGGCTTTGCCCAGGGTGCACAAAGCTGTTGTAAGGCCCGACACATTCGAGAAGATGCGCGCAAATTATGCGTTTTTCTTGTTCTCTGATGATGTCCGGCGTGGTCTTTTCACGTATAGACAGCAAATTGAGCCAGATTGAGCACAACCGCGGTTCAGTTCACGCGACCGATGAACTTGTCAAATTGATGCAGGAGATCATCAGCATCATGACTTCAAGATTTCCAGCTGCCGCCCTCCGCCCGAACTCTGCGAAAGCTCGGCGACTTCGTGACTTCCTCCCCTATCTTGATGAGTGGCAACGCTCTGCTCAGAAGGAGGGATTCTTATCAGGGAGTCACGCTGTCGAGCACTCTTTCCCTCTTGGATTATCTGTCGTCCAAAATAGGCTACAGGTACTTAATGACCGCCAGACTAAGCCAAGACATCTTGGAGCAACTGTTTGGGGTTCTGCGACCAATGACTGGAATTGTAACGACCATCCAACCCCCGTTCAGTTCTTGATCTCCATAAACACTCTGGAGTTCATGAACTTGGCCAAGTCACCTGATCATGGGAATGTTTCACCCGGTCTACTCAACAGCTTGCTTGACACCGATGATGTCATAGCAAAAGCAGAGTCCCAGCAGAGGTATGTGGACGACTTACTGGACATAGGGAATGTGCAGGCGGCACACGAAATGCTCAGCGCTGGCCAGCTTGACAACGGCCACAGCAGCCTGGCGGTAGGAAAAAGTGATTCGCGGCTGATTTTCTATTTGGCAGGATACGTGGCGCGAAAGTTTCTTTCAAAGACTAAATGTGCCGATTGTGCCACTGTTTTGCTGGCATCGCCAGAAGCTCCCCTTCCGCCTGTGGCCGCTCTCACAGCCCACGTAAGCATGGGGAACTTAATATTCCCATCTGATGCTTTGAACAGTCTCGCGACATCTCTCGAGGAGACCTTCAGTCACTGCTTCACAGTCACTGAACTGAGGCGAGAAAGTCTCGCAGGCTTCGCCTCTTTTCTGCAGCTCAAACCTCCGCCTATGATCGGTTGTGAGGAGCATAAGATTGAGATCACTAACAGCGTCGTCAAGTTTTACTCTACCATGCGCCTCCACTTCTTGGTCAAGAGCAAGAACCTGGCCCGTGAAAACGCGCGAAAAAAAAAAAAAAGAATACACCTGAAATTGAGACGCGTGCTTTGAACACATAGGCATGATTTTGGGGTGTGTTACTTCACTGACTCGAAAACACTAATGTGTGCATGTCATTTATTGCACTTTCAAAAGTTCAGCTAGAAGATACCGTTTTGCAATACAAGCTTATGCACTCGTTTTATTTTATTTATTCGCAAGGTCTGCTTACGCCCATGCACACGCATAAATCACAGCTGAGCACTGTGTTAATATATATTCGCGTTGCCTTGTGATGGCGTGGAACATTTAATGAAAAAAAAAAATTAAGAACGAGGAAGTGACATAACAGTGTTTGGAGTTGCTTGCCTGAAAAATCGGGAACGCAGCAAACACGCTGTACGTAAAAAAACAGCCTTAAACTCGGCTCCCCTGCCTTTGTAATATGTTTACATCCCTTCCCTATTCCCGTAAGACAGCTTGTTTGCAATAAACTCATTTGCACTTGGAAAAAAGTGAAGCGAGTCGCTTTCTGTCATGCGTGGCGACGGCCGGAGGAAACGGTCATGAACCGGGCTTTCGCTGGTGGCGCCACTGCGGCGTCATGAAGTAAAGGCACGCGTTACCCCCGCCGGTCGGCACACCTACCCATCTAGACACCGTATAAGTGGTGATCGCGGCAAATTCTTCACGTGCATGGAGCATTTTCCTTCCTCCATGGCTCACGTGTGTTTCCCTTATTCTAGCATAGTTTTCTTGTGGTCGCCGTGTTCTTGCCGCTGTGTTGCATTGCGGCTTCATAAGAGTTCAGCTGAAATGACGGAGGCCTGCACAGAGGATAACATCAGTGGTGAGTGATTTCTAACCTACGTTGTTGAGCTGTGACACGTGTTGCCTGGCACAAAGCCAGTAGTGCATGTGTTACCCATGCCCTTCGTGATAGTTTGGTAAAGTGCTACATTCATTGTATCATGAAGAGAGTGAAGTGTTCGCTAAGCGAAGTGTCGATCCGGCAACGACGCCGAAGAATAGCAGAAGCTGTTAACGACGACTCGAAAACTGTTCGGCAGATGTCAGTCCTGATAATGGTCGTGACAGCAGATAATGGTCGTGACAGCTGTCTATGTCTGTGTTAATAGAGCAGCGTAAAAATTTTGTAATTAGAGATGTGCCCACCAAGATGCTTAGCTTAGCAATTCGATTTTGTTTTTTTCCAGGAATGCAGCTTCACTTGTGACAACATCATGATTTGGAAGAGACCCTCATCGTGACCAGCTGGAGGCCACCAGGGCACAAGCATTTTTAGACATGCTAAATTGTTCAGTCAAATGCTGACAATACTTCTTTGTAGTTTTCCAGTGCAATGGCGCATGTCCAAAAAAGGAAGGATTAAACTAGTTGTAATGACTCTACTGTTCATAATACGTCTGCTTGTTTCTGAATACCGAACTAGGTTGTACTCCTACTTTGTATATTTGTGTCAAGTTTCTGCACAAAATAGTGCTACATTGTGCTATAGTGTTTGCGCAAATAGTTTACTGAAGTGTTTTATATTTGTAAATGCAAGTTGGGTGGTGGGTGCATTTTCATGCTATGCTTTTGTGCCCAGTAACTGTTCAAACCATTATCTCTGGTTCTTGTTCCTGAGTAGCCTGTGTGTTGTTTTGTAGCTTTGTTGCAAGTTACTTTATAAAGTAATTAAATAAAATAAATCTTGTCTGTGAAATGTAGGCCCATGTGGCACATTTTTCAATCTATGCCAATGTGCCTGTGTAAATGTTCAGTATGTTATATCTCTGCTTCCTTTTTCTGAATAGGCAGTACTGCTCTTTTATATTTTGTTGCAAGTTTCTGCAATTAATAAGTTAATAAAGTGTTATGTTTGTAAAACTTAAGTTGAGGGACATGCACATTTTAAAGCTATGCTGATGTGCTTAGTAACTGTTGACATTATTTGTGCTTCCTGTTCTTGAGTAGCCAAATCGGCTGTGTGCTATGTATGATTGTTGCAAGTTTCTGCATAAAACGATAGTCATGAAGTAAATGTCTTACATTTGTGAAACTAGCTGCTGTATGTCAAGCTAATGAGTATACTGGAATCAAGCTTGCTGTTAGGCTAATTGAATAAATTCTTGACAAATAAAATGGCACTAAAAACAAATGATGGTTATTTGTAATGCACAGGCATATACATAGATCATTTTAATTGCCAGAATAACCACTTTCAGTGCCATTTTCAGGTCACAGCAGCTTATAGCATCTAAATGAGCACTGGTACAGAGCTGATGGATATTACATTTAAGGTCTCATTCAGAGCAAGCGGCTTGAAAATTGGAGAACAGCTGTGTTGTCCAGTGCAGCCTTTTAGGTATTCGTAATCCTCTGCACCGCACTGTCGTGTGGCAACGAGTAATGTTCAGTTGCTCATTCTTGCAACATTAAGCTACCATAATCATTGTGGTACGACGATACCATTGCACATGGTTTAGCCTTTCACAAGATAAATTTATTGAACAGCAAGCATCGATAGCTAGTGGACATCAATGCGGCGGAATATTTCAGTAGCTTGGAATGCTGCCTGAAAGTTTCTGAAACATTACAATAGCTTTGCAGCAATATTGCATTAACGTTGTCATGGGAATGTTGCATGTGTGCAAATAAAAAGTTGTACCAATATTAAGAAAATGTTGCAGCCATGTTGCATTAATATCGTCTTCAGAAGTGGCTTTAACATTGACTAAAGGTTGTTGTAACATTGGTGCAATGTTGCTTCAATGTTGTCTTATGTATGCTGCATCAACGTGGCAAAAAGAGGACACTAGCCACGTTAAGGCAATGTTGAAAGCAAACATTGCGGCCACATTGAGGCAACAAAGTGTGCTACTACGACGACCCATTAAGAGTTCTCCTGATGAAAACCCTTCCACGCTGGGTGTGGCCCTGTAGGCAAGCAGCGCTTCGTGTATGTTGGAATACTTCCTCAAAAGCTGCTTTGCTGTCTGCACAGCCCTTTCAGCCATACCGTTGCTCTGCGGGTAGTAAGGGCATGAGGTTGTGTGTTAGGCTCCTCAGTGATGCACTAGTTCTTTGAACTCTGTGGAAGTGAACTGCGGCCCGTTGTCTGTGCGTATTGTCCGTGGAACACCGTACCGTGCAAACATTGGCTCCAAGACTAGGACTATGTTTTTGTAGCTGTCCTCGGCAGCTGTTCCAGCTCGAAAAATCGGGAGTAGTAGTCTACTACTATACAACATACTCTTTTCCCCTCCAGCGTGAAGAGATCCATGCTGATTGTGTCCTAAGGGTGTGCTGGCAATGGGGTTAGAAGCAGGGGTTCTGTTTCTGGCTTTCTGTGCTTTCTGCAAGTTGGACACTTTTCCACGCAGTCTTGTGCTTGCCTATGCCTGGCCACCATATGCATTCTCTTGCCCTCGCTCGGCACCTCGTTGTGCCCAAGCGGCCTGCATGGAGTTTTTCCAGAACCTGTACTCTGATGTCTGGCGGGATGATTATACTGTCGCCTTTGAATAGAGGGTTTACAAATGTACGTCTGGCAACCATGAGCGGCACCCTGATCCCGCGCTGGTCGCCATATTTTGTTCGCTCCATCCGTTCGCTTCGTGTCCGTCCGTCAGCGCTCGCCGTTCTGTTCGCGCTTTTCACGTTTTAACCTAGTGTGCTGTGCTTGGACCTCTGTTCGGTCCCTGGCTGTTTCTGTTAGAGACGCCTAGACGCGTGTTTTGACAGCCGAGACGTTGCGGGGCCCACCGGCTGCGCTACCGAGCGCAGTTACAAATTGCTCTACGAGTCGTGCATGCCCCTCCCCCCCCCCCCCCCCCCCCCGGCAATCTGCAGCGTCATTCCTATCCAGGTACAGTATCCAATCTGCAGCGTCATCCCTATCCAGGTACAGTATCCAGAGTTCTGTAATGTGGATTTTTTTTGTCTGTGCGCCTTTGCTGTTTACTTAAATGCTTATGAGAGATCATCGCGAGTTTGCTTGGTTTGCGCAATCACCGTCGCTCATTCCACTGGAAGATACTTGGTTGGTGAAATGAGCGAGGATGCATTTTATTTTATGATAAAACATCATGTCTAATTTGACGTAAGTTGGACTGGCGCTTAGCACTTTCCTTCCTATGCCGTCGACGCAGTAGTTGGCATTAGTCTCGGAAATAATCGGGGGCTGCGTAAAAAAAAAGTGCCATGGTAATTTGTGCTTCCAGTGATTGAATATTGATTGGTGTGCGATAGGCGATGGCGAGTTAATAAAATCTTTGTAATTAATTGATCAACTGATGAAATCAAGAAACAAAAAAAAAAGGAAAAATTGGAAATAAGGGTTTAAAGGTGTCAGAATGAAAAACCATTGCTTGGTGATGCTAAGGAAGAAAATTTAGAATGTGTAATTGATTAATTGAAATTATTGAAGAATGTGTTCAAAAGTGTCAAATTGCTCAGAATGGAAAGCCGATTGTTGCTGACGCATGCGTATTGGTGTATAAAAATATAAAACGTCAAATAAAAATAAATAAAGAAGTGATAGAAATATAACATACATAACAACATATAACATACTACACTTGTTTGTATTATGTTACTTTTGATGAATTCATATTTCACTGCATTGTATTCTTTTCGCCCCTCCTGCCAGGGCCCAGTTAGGGCCTGCAGTATTTGGTAAATAAAATAAATAAATAAATAAAAGAGCTAAAATATAACACGCGAAGAAAAAAACATCGTATGTGTGTGTGTATGAGAGAGAGAGACTATCGCGTTATATCTTTAACTGCGGAGCTTAAGCGACCCCCTAATTTTTCTATAACGATATGATATAATATAAATCTGATTTTATGAATACAGCCAGTTGCACAAAGCACAAACACTTCGCAGTAATGTGAGTTGACTTTTCAAATTTCTTTTCGTTTCAGCTGAGTTCTTCCTCTCCCGAGTTCCTCGAAGCTTCCAATGTCGGCGCTTTCATATGAGATTATGGCTTCAAATGTTTACTTTCTGACAGAAGAATAAACAGGAAATCGACATATTTAAAAATTCCAGTGAATTTCAGGTAGCTGTGAATTAGCGAACCATCGGGTGACTCGAAAAAAACACAAAAGTGAAGCTCACGCTTCGTTATTTTATCGGCCGCGCTGGCAGGTATAAAACCTGAGCTGCGCGCTCTGGACGTGGACCGGTTGAAACAGGCTGTACGTGAGCATGTTACAACATACTAGTGGGATGTCATCTTTTCCTGCTTTTATAGACGTCGCGGGTTTGGCAGCCGCTTGCTTTTGCAGCGTGAAACACGCTCCTCGGGCGCACTATAGACAACCGTATTGCTCTCTGCACCAAGCACTACCATTTCGTACTACTGTAAAAAGTAGTTTCGGTAATCATGCCCGTGTCTTAAATCAAATACACAATGGTAAATGTAACCTACGTACAAAATGTTTCAAAGAACGTATTTGCACAATAGCATTCGTTACACATGCATTGCTCCTTCTCCCGTGTCCTCCATCGCAGCATAAGTTTATCCTTCAAGTTCACAAGGCTCCATAGCGCGCAAAACAATTAACCTTGCTGTTTTAGGTGATAGCACATTCTGTGAGCTAGCTCCCAGTCAGAGGGACGTATAGTAATGCTTTACATGATGCAAGTGACCCTTGTAAAGCCGATTAGGATTGCAAACGAGCGGTTGCATACACGTATACCTTGATTCCGTGCGCGTCTATGACGGTGCGCTGGCTGCAGAAGGGCACACAACAACATGCTGGCACCATTCCGAATACAGCTTGAAGCTAACAGCGCCTGCTGTGATGTTAAAAAATGAAACAATTGCTTGTGAGCATTCCAATGCACATTTCGGTGCATGCACGGGTTCTACGAAGGCGCTCGTTGACAGCGTACTCGATGGGAGGCGCGGGCGGACTGAGCAAAACATGGTCGCCGCGCACAATTTCTCTCTCTTTCACTAGATGGCGCTAACTTTTGTAAAGCCTCTATAGCAGATCATCAACTAGCGAAATCTCACTAGCTACCTCGACGTACCTTTTCAGGTCAGGTGACAGCCCATGCACAGTTGGCCATGAAGTAGTGCAGAAGGTAGCCGCCCTGGAAAAAGTTTCGTCTGACTGGATGCTCGCCCTGATTCTGTCCAGCATTTGGTTTGAAGCAGGCAGCTGTTCAAGTGCTAATTCTTCAAACTCGCGCACTGCACTCTAGAGAGTCCTTTCTTTGTTCTGCTGGTTTCCCAGATGGCTTCCGGGACAGAAGGTCAGCTGTGTACAGCTTTTTGCCGGGAGTGTGAGACATGGCGTAGCCGTACTCCAAAAGGCGCATCCTGAAACGTTGAAGGCGAGGACTCAGCTCGTCAAGTCGTTTAGTCGTCAGCAGTGGTATTAACGGCTTGTGGTCCGTTTCCACGTGAAAGGTTGATCCCAGCAGGCATTTGCGAAAATGTTCGCAAGCCCATGTGATTGCCAGTGCCTCCTTTTCGATTCGGGCATATCTTTGTTCTGTATCTGTAAGGGAGCGTGATGCATATGCCACAGGTAGGAGCTTTTCGTGCGACTGCTGTAGAAGTACAACCCCAAGACCGCATGAGGAGTAATGACAAGGACAGGCGCTGTCCTTGTCATTACTCTCTCGTTGTTGTTCTCCGTCGCAGCGCTCGTAATTCGCAGCTGTTGCGTTGACTTGATGGGTACCATGACGGTTCTGTCGTACTGGTCGTGTGCGAATGCAGTCACATCCGCGCCGGTGTCGACCTTGAAGGTAAAATACAAGTTGCTCACGGTAGCAGTAATCCTCCACGGCGTGTTCGCTCCCACTTTGATTTCGCCTAGATATATATAGCTCTCCGAGATCTTTTGGTCGTTGTCGGATACTCGACGTCTCGTCCTTCGGCACATGCAGACGCGGGTGTAGTGGCCTTTTTCCCACACTGGTTGCACGTCTCGTCTATCGCGGGACACTGTGTCTTCGTGTGGTCACACACATCACTTGCAGCGTTCGTCTCCCATCTTGTGTGTACGTTGAGGGCGCGACTTGAAAGGCACCTTCGCCTCGTTCCGGCGAGTTTTGACGTTTGTCTGGCCGCGAACTTCTCCCATGTCGAGAGCTGGCTGTTCGATGGATCGAATTTCCTTGTGTTGAAGTTTCACGCTCTCTGAATTGCGGGCAGCTGTTATTGCTTTTTCGAGAGTGAGTTCTGCATCAAGCTGCAGGCTCTCGCTGAGTTTTACGTCTCGCAAGCCGACCACGAGCCTGTCCCGAATCAGTTCGTCTTTGAGTTCCGTATTCGGATCTTTCGGCCATCTTGAACAGTTCAGTCGCAAATGCGTCGACGTTTTCATGCTGCTCTTGTTTCCGAGAGTTAAATCGCGCTCTCTCATAGATGACATTCTTTAGAACTAGGAAATGCTTTTCCAAAGCACTCACCACGGCGGAGTATGATGCCATCTGTTCATCTGTCAGTTTCAAAGCAGCGAGCACGTCCTCCGCTTCTTCGCCCATGGCGTAGAGTAATGTGTTGATTTGCGTCGTCTCGTCCTGTCCTGTCAGACCGGAGATGAGTCGGTAGCGTTCCCACCTGCAGTGCCATCGTGTCCAATCTTCGGGCTTGCGGAAATCGAACTTTGTCGGCAGTTCCACGGCGTGCGGGTTGAACGTCATTCTCGGAGTGCCGCGCTCTTCGTTCGCGCCGCGAGTGTCTGGCATGACGCTGCGGCCGCTTACGTTGGGCACGCTGTCCTGGGTGTCACGCTGCGTTGGTTATCTCACCGCTGCTTCCATGTGGTAGACGTAGCCGGTATAACAAGCAAAACTGTTTATTTATACATCAGGTAATAGCGCCCGTTTTCGCTCTCCTTGGCGCGGTCGCCCATGCCGGGGTCTGCCGGCGGTCCGCCTGGTTAGCTTGCCGCTTGGGCGCGCTGTCGTCAGTGGCGCCCACAACTGTCGAGGTATGCAAATGACTAAAGCAAGGATGTTCGCTATCACCACTGTTCATGATTTATATAACGAATATGGAAAAAAATCTGCAAGAAAGCAACTTTCGTTTTAATCTCTCATATAAGCTAGGTGGAACGGACGCACACGAATCGCTTCCAGGAGTAATGTACGTGGACGACATTGTTCTATTGTCCAATAGCCAGGGAGATTTACAAGCAATGGTTAATATATGAATACGAAGGAGGTGTAGTCGGCTTTACCTTCAGCACACTTAATTCTGGTCTGATGGTATTAAACGATTTCAGTGATAAAAAGCTGGAAATACGAGGGAGTGAGATACCAAGACCAGCAGAATATATGTACCTTGGAATATGGATAAACGAAGGACAGGTATGCATGGAAAAACATGAACAGGGCAAAGGGGCGAAGGGATGCCACAATAATGAAGCACTGGGCGTTATGGGGGTACAAGAGATACGAATTAATTACTTAAAGGCATTTGGAAAGGAATAATGGTACCAGGGCTTACTTTTGGTAACGCGGGTTTGGGCTTAAAATCTAGTCGCGGTTAGAAATAACTAAGATCTGTGGGAAGGTTAGCACATGGAGCCCACGGCAAAACTACCAACGAACCGGTACAAGGAGACATAGGCTGGGCGTCTTTCGAGGCACGAGAAGCTCAGAGTGAAATATTGTATGAAGAACACCTTGGAAAAATGGATGGCAGTAGGTGGGCAGCTAAAGTATTTTTAAATACTTATATCGAAAGGGCATTGCCTCACTGTGGCGGAAAAGGACCAGAAAACTAAATGTAGGAAGGCAGGATGGAGAAATAAAACATTAAACGACAGGTAAAGAACAGAGATGCTAAAAACTGGAATACTTCAATGGAAAAGAAGCTGACCCTAGACATATATAGAAAATGGAAAAATCTGTTTAAGAAGAAAACCTATGACAACACGAGCGGCAGCGACCTTTTTGAGGCTAGATAAGGATGCCTTAGAACTCGAAGCTATACAAGGAAGTTTAATCAAGAAGTAACTTGTGCTATGTGCGGTGTATGCCCAGAAACAATTGAACATCTTATAGTGGAGTGTGGCAGTATCCATCCATATGTCGATGCGGACACGGGCACTCTAGCCGAGGAAGTAACAAAGGAAGTGTGAATGAATCGGCTGTAGACATGCTTGGCAAGAGATGTTTTGAAGATTGGTGGATAAATAGCAGGGAGGGGACGCATAGAAGCCAAATCGAAATTAAACACTGGTATTATATAAAGATAACTAGGGACTAAAAGGAAAGTGGTTAAAGTTGGCGGATTATCTAAGTTAAAGAACATAAAAAAGAAAGGTTGAGCATGGGGATGACTATCACCACCCCATTTCCAAGGAAAGCTCCAAACAACCATCCATCTATCCACCGTTGAGAGAACGGAATCACTCGGACTCGCCGCAGCAGCTGCGGCACGACTGCTGTCACCCATTAATAATTATTAGGTATTTTTAACGATGCGCCCTTAACGGTGCCCACATGCACTCCCAGACACCCTTAGATATAGTGAGTGGGGGCAGCTGTTCCGGTCGCAAAGGAGATGCCCTCGACTTGCGTGGCAAGCTCTACCGGAATTCAACTACCTTGTAGTGACAGAAGGGGGTGGCCGTTTAGTGCCCAGATGTCGCCGGTTCAAGCCAGAGTAAGGGTCGGAGTGAGAAGTAACAAGAAAACGCACTTTACACACAGCAAGAGACGATACAGAGGAATACACAAAAACACTTGAAATGCACAGACGAGAGGCTCACAAAAACAACGCTAAGCATGCAACTACAGAAGTATTCAATAACACAGAGGCTTACAACACAAAACAATACACGAGAGAGTCACAAATACAAACAACAAATTGTTCACCGGGCACTGCTGTAGTCCGGCGCCTCGAGACTCACGATGTGGCCGCCATACAAGACGAGCGCCGCTCCCTCGCAGGTCTGTGGGCTTGCCAGCGGCGGGTGATCCCCGGGAGTCCAGATGCCACACTTGCGAACACGCCGCAACCACTGACTGACTGATTACACAAGCGGCGCGGTCTCAATAAATAGGGCGCGCCGTGTCTGTCAAGGCGCGCTAAAGCTAGCGCGCACACACACTTCGTTGGTTAGAGCGCTCCCTTTTCCTCCCGTCTAACCACGCGTCGTCATTGGATAGGACCCGTAGAAAATTCTGAAGAGCTCTGGCATACTCCAGACTGATGAATCATCGTCATCGCCGGGTGATAAGAAAGAGGGTGACGGCGACGCGTACAAAGCTACGCGCGCTCTCGCGCTGGGAAGGAGGCTTTTCTCGAACTTTGTGGAAATTTCCATGCGGCGCCGCACCGGCCTCGCGCCGCGCCGGCTTAATAAAAATGTGCGCCGATTTCGTGACAACTGCTCACAGCGCACACCCGTGGCTCCGGAGCAACTATTTGCCATGGTAACGGCGCAGTAGTGGTCTCTGCCCAGCTCAACAAACGACGCTTCTGCTAGCCTAGTGTAGCTCTCGTTGCAAAATTCGGTAGAAACTCTTAGCACAGCTTGTATGTATGGATTCAAAGGTGGCTTGCGCGATGCTGCACCACAGCTGCCATTCTTTATACGGTTCCTATGGTGCGCGCCGCTACTCGACTAGTAGCACGATTGCCTTTGTAATATTTCTGCTTCTCTGACGGCGCTTGCTGCGCCAGGTCACGTGTTCTATTGAGATGAGGTGCGCATGTTGTCGGTACGAATTCCTATCGCATACTAGCCTCCAACTTGGCTAGCAGATGTACATGCTAAATGGGAAGGGAAGAGGTGTGACACCACCCTGAATGCTTCACTACGAACGATTGTATCACAATATTGGTACGAAAGAAGGGAAATCTTTGTGAAAAGGAGGTCCGTTCACTGTGGCTTATGCAGACACTATCTTTCGGGGCCTGCCGTTTGTTGACAACGCCATATGGATTTTGACGTAATGGGGCTGCTTAGGCTTTCGCCTTAAAATATGGGAATGATGTAGAGAAGCAGAGTCGCGAGCCAAAGTTTAGTCACTGCTGCAATATTCCCATGCATAACCGGGATTGCATGGTGGTCGCTTTGTGTTCATAAGATATGTTGCCATAATTACAATTAAAATCCAATCCTTGTAGATTTGCTGCTATTTTCTCCTATTTCTAGCTAATATATACCCTTCTTAGCTGTCTTTGTTTCCTCCCACTCGAATCTATTCCTGCAACCTTGCACCCTATGCTGAATTTATTGGTCCTGACTCTTCTATTGCTTCTCCAAATGGCTGTTTAAGATCGGGTCTCCTGGTTGCCTTGCAACCTATCTAGCTCAATGGTGGGCGTCGGTCTTGTACAATACCCTGAAAACTTCCATTGCACCCTAACCAAGTGTTCAGCTCAGACCCTAATGACGCAGCCAACCACCCTTCTTTACGCCATCGTCACTGCTCCTGATCCTCCGGGAATATGCATAGGTCAGTTCAATCGTTCAGGCATGTCCGACTATTCGTGACCCTATGGACCATGTCACGCCACGCTTTCCGGTCTCTCACTATCTTCCTAACATCACATAACTTCATCTGCGGTGCCTCGAGGATGCCATCTAACCATCGCGTTCGCTGCCTACCCCTTCTCCGGCGACCCTCAACCTTTCCCAACATCAAATATTTCTCCAGCGACTCCTCTCTTCTCATCAGATGACCAAAGTAGATGACCAAAGTAGCCCCTCACAGGTTCATCTGACATTATGCGCATTCCCGACCCCACATAAAACTTTCAAGCTTCTGGCTCTTTCGGATTCTACCATTTCGTCTACCTTGCATTTCCCTGAATGGGCAATGACTATGTGATTTAACTAGGCACGTTATGGACAACGAAAAGATGGTCTCTTATAGGGGAGATGCATGAAAAGGAAGATACCCAAAAACAATATATCATCCAGCATATCATATACAGCTACCCTGGTGTAAGGCCGCGAAAACAGTAGCATTTTTTGTTTATTGTGCTTTCACGCGTAACCCGCGCTGGGTCGACAGGCGGCCGGACACTGCTCGTTAAAGCCAGGATGCTGCGTTTTTCATTTTTTTTTTCTCAATTCTTCCGGTACCGGCCGCGCTCCGATCCCGCTTGGGAATGCAGGATTCTATTAGCTTTTTTTCACCTCTCCCGCGTTTTGAAGACGCGACAAAAGCTGAGCAAACCCAAATACGGAGCCCGGGAGGACCCTTTCCCCGAAAATACTCTGCAGCAGATCTTCCTTGATGGCCCCCCGCTGTGCGGCCGTTTTAAGCTTTCTCCCAAACGCAAGCGCGATCCGGCCAAGCACAAGTGCGATGACCTCAAGCTGACGAGCTTCCAGCTACTACACGTTGCAGGAAATGCATGTGCATTACATTTGAATCTGTCTCCAAGAGCACACAGCAATGATTACAATCGGATAATCCGCATCAAAGCACATGTCCAAACGAGAGGCGCCACAATTGGGTCCGTCCCCTCGCCAACTTTGTTTAGTCTTGTCATGCGCGAGCTCCAATTAGTTCAAAGCAATCTGAGGCCTAAAAACGCGCTGTACAGATGAAATCAGCATCGGAACCATGTTAGGTTCTGATTGCGCCATGCAATATGCCCTACTAACTGTAACCAATACTATCCACGAGCACGCAAGCAGAAAGGGCCTCAGCGGTTCTCCAGAGAAATCAAATCTCATTTTATTCCACCGCGAAAGACGAGGCCACCATCACCTGGCACGGGACGTCCGACTAACACTGCAGGCAGTACTCCCATCTCATACGGCACCAAGCTTATGAATCCTTGACCTCCACGTACAGCAAGACTACCCACAGCTAAGTGTTACCCACAGCTTCTCAAACAGGGCACAGCACAGGCCCTCTGGGGGATTACAAGGGTTTCCAACAGAAATCACAGACCATCATCACGATCATTCTACGTCACCGACGCCTGAAATGCCTATGAATGTCGAAGACGGGCTAGCTCGCCGACGAGGGCTGCTGCGTAGTCTGTATGTTGACATAGAGCCAACGGTGCGTTTGCGTGCCTTTCTTTTCGCTTCGCACCAACTCCGGATTGTCGGAACACCTGGCTAGGACATTTCCAAACCTAGCAAAGTACCACAAATCTGGCCCGAAAAGTTCAAAAATAACACGTGCACTACATGCGGTGAAGTCTCGGACATCCTTCACATGATATGGAACTGCAAATAGCAATTAGAGAAATATAAAGCTCGAGCGCTCGGCCAAGCGGAGTGGGAGGCAGAGCTGGCTCACAAGGGTCTCTCTGAGCAGCGCAGCCTGCTCACCAGGGCCCGGAAGACAGCCCAGGCCAATGGTATCCTGGGCTGAGGAAACCACCCGCGCTATTCCGTTAAACAATTAAAGCTTACTCTCTCTCTCTCCTACTCTTTCTGGTTTGCAGTCTTCGACGTGCTGCCCGTAAGATGACCTTGGGCGAAGGTGGCGCCAGCATATCGATATATAGCAACATAACTGAGAGGAGGGGACACTCAGGCTCGAGCTCTTCGTCGATCGAGCTCAGCGTTCCTTGACTTTGCCAAACGGCGGTGCGCCTACAAAAAATGGGACTGGGAGACAAAAAATATACTGTTGACTAGCAGAAAAAAAAATTACGGCCAATTTGCATGCGAAGTAGGTGCGTAACACTGCTTAGGCGTGAAGGTAAGCACAAGCTGCTTAACAACGCGGCGAGCGGCGCGGAGCCGAGGTCCAGGGAGCACCGCGCGTGCACGTCTGCACATGCGAGGGGAGAGATGTCGAAGTTAAGGAAGCGCCAGCAATACGCCCCTGTTCACTCCGGGGTAACACGTGCTTGTGCAACGCTGCCCTGGCTGCCCATCGACGGCCATCACGTCCGAAACTGACACGGCCCTCTCTCACCGCCCCGCCGGGGTGGTGCAGTGGTAAGACGCCCGACTACTGTGCCGGAGTTCCCGGGTTCGAACCCGACCGCGGCGGCTGCGTTTCGATGGAGGCGAAACGAAGTGGCGTCCGTGTGCTGTGCGATGTCAGCGCACGTTAAAGATCCCCAGGTGGTCGAAATTACTCCGTAGCCCTCCACTACGGCTCCTCTTTCTCTCTTTCCACTTTCATTCCCACCTTCCTCCCTTCCCTTACGGCGCGGTTCGGGTGTCCAAAGAGCAAGTGTGACAGTTACTGCGCCTTTCCCTTCCTGTGAACCAATTTAACTTTAACTCTCTCACTGTCTTACTCTCTCACCGGGGGCATCTATGGGGCCGCTCCACCCCCTCAGTGTTAAGTCGCGTGGTGCGGGCGTCGCCACTTCCCCTTCAAGTTCAAACAGAGACGGATGGACAGAGAGAGGGAGCAAGCGGCTTGTGTTGCAGTTGTGCGGCCACTCCGCCTCCTCAATGCTGAGTCGCGCAACGCGTGCGTCGTCACCTTCTCTTTCACGAAGTTCACAGACATGGGCGAAATCCGTGATTGCGGTTAGTAGTGCTACGCACTAAAATATTAGACGCGTTCAACTCGGCTGCACCGAATGTGGAGCGAAAGCTTTGGCTGCAGGCGGACGAGCGTTGCATCGAACACAGCCACCATTCCTTTCAACGCATCAAAGGTCACCGTCGTTCTAGGCAGAATTCACTTTCACGCGCTGCGCATGCAATGCCAGCAGACGCTTTTCTGCTCCACTCGGTCAGCACTCCGCGGCGGGGCACAGATGCGCAGTGCGGAATAGGGTGCCTGGATAAGCGCCCCCTTGCCCCCGATGGGGTTGGGACAAGTAGGTCACCGCCACTTGCGGCGGGGGCTAGCCTGTCACTGAATTTTTTATCTGTTGTAGGCCGTCATTGCACCCGCCACCGCTTCAGTGGTGGTGGACGACGGCTGTTCTTACGGCGCGCGTCTTTCTCTCCTTCTTTTTTTCTTTCTGCTCTATTTTCTCTTCTGTCCGCACGAGGCAGCGGAGGTGGCTCAGCTACAGAGCTAGTAGCAGGCCCGTGCATTTTCTTTTCTTCTTCCTGCAGCCACAACAACCCCCATCCGCCGCTTGCATCATTACCCTTCTCCTCTCTGCACCGGTGAGCGCATCTGCTGGGATGGCGCCAATGGCGCTACCCTCCTACTCCTCGTCGCGGCGGAGTCGGCGGCACACCACACAGATATAAACCCCGCTTTAGCTAAAGCGTATGAATGTGCCTGCGTGGTATAAGGGTAACGTGAATTCAAATGTCAGGGTAGGCTGATTCTAATATCACCCTCCCACATGAAAGGGCCCGAGGGAAAAGCTCAAGGTTAGCGTCGTGTAGCTTTCGCTACAAAAAAAAAAGTTATCTGGTTGCTGTGCCGACATGCGTCTGTATTCGAGTCATGTGACAACCATGTCGTCATTGCGCCTGTATATATTTGGCTGGAATAAACAGACGGGCTTCTTCTGCTCTGGGCTTGCACACGGGTCTTGCTGCTTGTTGATGCGTCTCCGCTCCGTTGGAACGCTAAAGCTTATATCGGCCGGACGCCGCTACGACATGGTGTCAGAAGTGTAAAAGCTGTGACCTGGGATAGAAGCGGAACATCGAACTTTGGACGGAGCCAAAATCTTCGCTGTAACGGGCCTTCAACAACCGCCATCGCTGGACTTCGACAATATATCAGAGTAACCGGTATGGATTCAGAATTTCGATGACTATCGCTTTGCGTCGGGCCTCAACGAGCGCTCAGAAGCACAGGTACGAACGCGTCTTTACACTATGGGACGGCAAGCTCGGGACATTATTGCCACCTTCGGTCTTTCGGTCAAGGACTCGAAGAAGGTCCACGTCGTCAAGCAGTTAGACGCGTATTTCGTAAAGGAGATCAAAGTCGTGTACTAGAGCGCTTGCTTTCACAAGCGGTATCAAATGCCCGGTGAGTCAGTATAACAGGGCCCGTATCGAAGTATCGCTATCTCACAGAACCTCGAGCCATCTGATTGGTTTAAATGCCGGAAAAGGGTGTTGCTGCATTTTCGGTTCCCTAGTGGCATCACCTGGTTTCGGCGTTTCGACCAATCACAATCACCAGGTCATGCGAGATAGCGACACTTCGACAACGACGCAAACTCGGAATACGGGCCCAGTTATTGACTGCGTTGCATGTCTTAGCGAACCGAAGCAACGCCTTATCAGAGACAGGGCCCGTATTCCGAGTTTGCGTCGTTATCGAATTGTCACTATCTCAGGTGACCTCGAGTCACCTGATTGGTCTAAACGCCGGAACATGGTGTTGACACCTGTGCTGGTTCCGTAGTGAAAACATTCGATTCCGGCGTTTCCACCAATCAGATGACTCGAAGTCACGTGAGATAGCGACAATTAAATAACGACGCAAACTCGGAATACGGGCCCAGGTTCGTCGTCGGACTAAGAGACGAAAAGCTCTCAGAGTCGCTATAATGATGTACTCCAAGCTGTCTCTAGCGTCCCCCTTTCAAAAGCACGCCTTTATGAAACTGTTCAGCAGCAGCAGGAAATTCTTCGCAACTCCACGGCAGACCAGGCCTCGAAGGTACCTCTTCCGTGCGAAAACGTGACAGTTGGCTCCGCAGCAATAGTCGACGCCTTGGGACGTCACAAAAAGCCTCAACGTGGGCACGCCAACTCTTCAGTGCGTCATGACAGACGCTGCATCTACTGCAGTGGTTCCCTGCATCCCCGAACAGTTTGCTTAGCGAGGACAGTTAAGTGCAGTTACTGCGTCGTAAAGGGACACTTTGCTAAAGCGTGCATCAAAAAGACTTCGAGAGGCAACGAACGCAAGGTACAAGTTTCTTCCTTGCAAGCGGACACGGGACAAGTTTTGCATGGGAGAGAGCTGGTGTTGATTTGTGTCTTATCAACAATCGCCACTATTTGGTGCTGGTCGATTATCTGTATCTGTAATTTTAAGGTCCTTAGAGTCCCCTTTCTTGTGAATGAGGATAATGTTTGCATTCTTCCATGGTTCTGGTACCGTCGATGACACCAGGCACTGCGTATACAGGGTGGCCAGTTTTTCTAGCACGATATTCCCCCCGCCCTTCAGCAAATCTGTAGTTATCTGATCCTCTCCAGCTGATTTCCCCCTTTTCATAGTTTCTTGTGCTTTCTTGACCTCGTCCTTCGTCACTGGTGGAACGACTGTTTTTCTCTAGCGCCAATCTCATTACGGTCCTGACTACTTTGGCTACTGTAGAGATCTGTATAGAACTCCTCGGCTACTTTGACTATCTTGTCCATATTAGTGATGACGTTGCCCGCCTTGTCTCTTATCGCATACATCTGGTTTTTGCCTATGCCCAATTTCTTTTTTACCGCTTTAAGGCTTCCCCCGTTCTTTACAGCATGCTCAATTTTCTCCATGTTATACTTCCTTATATCGGCCACCTTGCGCTTATTGATTAGCTTTGATATCTCGGCCAATTCGATCTGTTCTGTTGGATTGGAAGCTTTCATACTCTGGCGTTTCTTAATCAAATCTTTCGTCCCCTTAGACAGCTTACCGGTATCCTCTCTATCCTACCGCCTACTTCTACCGCGCACTCAGTAATGATATCTCTGAAATTATTGTTCCTTGCCTCTAGGGTAATGTCGCCATCCTCTGTTAGAGCTGAATACCTATTCTGTAGCGAGATCCTGAACTCTTCTGCCCTCCCCCTCACCGCTAATTCATTGATGGACTTCTTTCTTACTAATCTGTTGCGTTCCTTCTTCAGATTCAGCTTACTGTCTGTTACGTATAAGGTATTTACTAAGGTAATCGCTAATAGAATCAGGACAACCTTAGACTGCAATCAAGCTAAGGATCAAGCAGGGTTTCGGAAACGATACTCTACTATCGATCATATCCATACCATCAATCAGGTGATTGAAAAATGCTCGGAATATAACCAGCCCTTATACATAGCATTCATTGATTACGAAAAAGCATTTGACTCAGTTGAAACCTCGGCGGTGATGTAGGCATTGCGAAATCAGGGGGTAGACGAGCCGTACGTGAAAGTGCTGGAAGATATATATATATAGTGGCTGCACAGCAATCATAGTTCTGCGTAAAGAAAGTAACAAAATTCCCATAAACAAAGGTGTTCGGAAAGGAGACACAATCTCCCCAGTACTATTCACAGCTTGTTTAGAGGAAGTATTCAGAGACTTGGAATGGGAGCAGTTAGGGATAAGGGTAGATGGAGAATACCTCAGTAATCTGCGATTTGCTGATGACATTGCCTTGCTAAGCAACTCGGGGGATGAACTGCAAATAATGATTGATGACCTAGACAGAAAAAGTAGAAAGGTAGGCTTGAAAATCAATATGCAGAAGACTAAGGTAATGTTCAACAGCCTCGGGAAGGAACAGCAGTTTACATTAGGTAGCGAAATACTGGAAGTAGTAGGCGAATATGTCTACTTAGGACAGGTAGTAACCGCAGATCTGGACCATGAAAAGGAAATAACAAGAAGAATAACATTGGGATGGAGCGCATCTGGCAAGCACTCGCAGATTATGACTAGCAGCTTACCGGTATCGCTCAAGGGGAAAGTATACAACAGTTACATCTTGCCTGTACTCACCTATGGGGCTGAAACGTGGAGGCTAACTAAGAGAGTTCTACTTAAGTTGAGGACAACCCAGAGGGGTATGGAACGAAAAATGGTAGGGGTAACATTAAGAGATAGAAAGCGTGCAGAGTGGGTCAGAGAAATAACTCAAGTTACCGACATTCTAGTGGAAATTAAGAAGAATAAATGGACATGGGCAGGACATGTAGTGCGAAGAGAGGATAACCGATGGTCGCTGAGGGTAAAAAACTGGATTCCAAGGGAAGGAAAGCGTAGCAGGGGGCGGCAGAAAGTTAGGTGGGCGGATGAGATTAAGAAGTTCGCAGGGGTCAAGTGGATGCAGCTAGCACAGAACCGGGTTAAGTGGAGAAATATGGGAGAGGCCTTCGCCCTGCAGTGGGTATAATCAGGCTGATGATGATGATTATTATTATCTGTATCGCTGCCCGGAAATTGCGCTTCTTCCATCAACTACAGTTGGAACCGTTATAGAAAGAAGAGCATTTCTGATCGTCATGGAATTCCGGAGACGGTATAGTGACAGATAATGGACCACAATTTTCATGCTACGAGTTCGAACGTTTTGCTGTGTATGGTTTCAGTCACGTGACTGTAAACTCAAGGCACCCTCAAGAATGGGGAAGTGGCAAGGATGGTGCAAACATCAAGCGACTTGTACTTAAATCAAAGCACCCCTACCTTGCACTTCTCGCATACAGGCCTACACCAGGAGTGCTGGGCTACAGTTCTGCAGAAATCCTGATGGGTTGACGCGGACACGCGTTCCGATGGCACCTCAGCTGCGGGGCCCAGCACAGAGAAGAATGATGTTATAGCAGAAGGCTCGACTTTTTTACGAGGAATTGCACACCGCCAAACCATGCGACGCAGGCTCTTTCACCATCCAGAGTCCGCAAGACAAACCAAATGTGGATGGAACATGGCTTACAGAAGAACAACTGTTTGCAGCTCTCAAGTTCATGTAACCGAACAGAAGTCCAGGGACAGACGGCCTACCACCTGCCTTCTACAAACGTTTCTGGTCGCTTCTGAAGGTGCCATTCTCCAACCTACTTAACCCTGTTGGAGGAAGGAAAACTTAGCACTAGCATGAACGAGGGCCTGCTGACACTCCTCTGTAAAGACCAAAACAGAGCTATGGATCTCAAGGCATGGAGACCCATATCTCTTTTAAATACAGACTACAAAATTTTGACGAAATGCCTTGTAGAGCGCTTGACACCAGAGCTGTCTAAGATCGTCGGACCACATCAGGCGTGCTGCGTGCCTTGCCGATCAGTCGAACTTCATGGTCTCGCATTAAGCAACAGAATCACCTGGCTAAAGTCCCGTAGACTAGGAGGCATCGTGCTCTCCCTTGATCAAGAGAAAGCATTCGACAGGCTCAACTATTAATACCTGTTCAGTCAATTGCAGCACGCAGGAATCGATGTGATTTGTGCGCACAGTGCAAACATTCTATGCAGAACCGCGCTCTGAAGTGAGAAACCAGGGGAGGATTTCCACTCCCTTCATGGTCACGAGGGGTGTCAGAAAAGGGTGCCCGCTCTCCCCCCTGCTATACACAATAGCGATTGAGCCGTTGCTGCAGCGCTTTGCTACAGACCCCTTCATAAGCAAAATTCCTTTACCAGTTGGTCCACCGAGCCCACCAATTTTTTCCTATGCCGACGACGTTATCATCATAGTTCCGGATGCGCGCTCGGCCGAACGGATTCTGCCAATTACAGGCGGCTATGCAATGCAAGTGGTGCACGCCTGAATAAACGGAAGAGCTCTGTCATGCACCTCGACTACAGCATCCCCATGGTTGCAGACATCCTAGCATTCCATGAAACCAGGATGCTGGGCTTCTACTTTGAACCGTGTGGCGCCTCCACGCGCAACTGGGAAAAAAACGAAAGAGAAGGTGATCAGGAGGATACAAGATTTGAGAGCATTAAAATAGCCCCTCACCGCGCTAGCAACGATCATTCGTACCCTCCTCATCACCTTAAGCTTCACGGCAAGCATCATGGACATACCTACTGACACCAAGAAGACTCTGGACAAGCACATATTCCGCTTCCTATGGCAGGATACTCTAGATAAAGTCCGAAGATGCGTCATAAAACAGCCAAGGTACAGAGGGGGCCTCAGCATTCATAGCCTCTCCGCTCCGACTAGGGTACTGCATGTTAGGTTGACAGCGCCTGCAGTGGAATGTGATAGGCATTTGACAAAGATGCTCACCAACTTCTTCCTTTCAACCAGGCTCACAGCCTTCACACAAAGGCCCCCATCACACAGCTGCCCTCGCGCAGGGACGCTGCTAGATTTCTACCGCATGGCGGCAGAAGACTTGATGCTTCTAAGAGAAAAGTCTGCCGAAGACCCTCTCGGTATTGAATTTAAAAGTGCACTTGACTTACTGACACCAGCACTTCCGAAACACCTATAACTAATGCCCGCCCAGCGTGCCCAATGTGGAGTTTCATCACTGCTCATTTCCTCGTTGCGCGTTCCGCGTCGTTTATGTGGCGATTCGTGCGAGGCATATTTCCGACCCGCCGACGAGCATTAGTGTCAAGACTGTCGAAACAAGTCGACACCTGCCCATTCTGTGGAGTACGTGAGACTGCAGAGCACATTTTTTATGATTGCATCCGGCCAACCGCACTCCTCGATCGGCTGAGAGATTTGTTTAGGCTTCCAGGCATCCCGTACTGCACGGCGAGGTATCTCAATCCGCTGCCCAGTGAAGCACGGAAACAATTCGTCTTGGCACTCGCAGAAATTAACTACCAAATCTGGATAGCGAGATGCCGCGCTGCCTTCAGCTCCAAGACGCCGTGTCTCCTGGAAGTGAAGAATAAGATCAGAAAGGAGCTTTGGTTCCACTTTCAGCGAGAACTACGGCACCTTGGCACAAATAAATTTTACGAAGAATGGGGACGCCCAATAATAATATTCAAAGAAGAAAATCGAAAAATAGAAGTCTGCTATTAGGAGTCTTGCTCGCGTCAGGCTTCAATCTGCTGAGGCGTTGCGGAGGCGGTGCATTGGCACTGCAAACCCGCCTCGGCGGAATGAATCCAGATCGCATGAGCCCCTTGGCTGGGATAACGCCCGCTCCTCGAAACAAAAACCTCCCCACCCATGTGGTGGGGGAGGGGGGGGGGGGCTTGCCCGGGGTTGCCGTAGGATGATGATGGTTGTTGGTTGAGGTCTGTACCTTCACAGGAGGGCTGCACCCAGTGCACCCTCCCTTCCATCTGACAAGCAAGGATCATTCGAATCGAAAATCGCAAGCGCGTCATCGTGCTAGGGTTCTCGTTCGGTTGGAGGCCGGTGATCCTGTCTGGGTTCAAGACTTGAAAACCAAGGCAATTGTAGTTAGTGCTGCAGCTACTCCGCGGTCCTTCGTAGTACGCACAGAACAAGGTGCTCTGCTGCGCCGTAATCGACGAATGTTAAACCGCTTGCAAATTTTTCGGAAAGCAGAAGGAAGTTACGAGTTCTCCAATGAACATGTTCAGGAGGAGCCAGGTGAGTCAGTCAGGCACGCGCCTGCTAGTGTAACTAGCTGTCCGGCCGAGGCAAACGCCAAACACCAGGTGCTTTCGGCTCCAGTCACGGTGACCAAGTCGCGAAGAGAAATTCGCCCTCCTGTTCGCTGGGGATATGATGAGTGATCCTTTGTGTGTGTGTGTGTGTGCGGGCTGGGTCTGAGCCATGCGGATTGTTTTCTTTTTCAACAGAACAAAGCTGTCTGTTACCTGGTTGTAAAGTTTGTAAATTTTCCCGTGAAGAAGTTAGTGCCTCAAATGTGTGATAACGGGATTTCTGATCTTGTCCGAAAAGGGGGATGTGCTGACATGCGTCTGTATTCGAATCACGTGACAACCATGACGTCATTGTGCCTGCATATATACTTGGCTGGAATAAACAGACGGGCGTCTTTCGCTCTGGTCTTGCACACGGGCCTCGCTGCTCGTCAGTGCGTCTCCGCTCCTTTGGAACGCTAAAGCTGATAGCGGCCGAACGCCGCTACGACAGTTGCTAAAATGAAGAAATAATAAGAGTTATTTTAGCAGTAACGGCTTATACACCCCGAGCATTGTGGAGGTTGCGCTTCCTAGCGGCGGCGTCACAAAACTCAGGCGGGTCTTCCCGGCGGCCTTTCTCCTTGGGTTTCTATGCTGCAGTCGAAGGTTTTGGCTCACGACAATCGCGATTGTTCCGTTCAGCTAGGGCCTGAGCCATGTCTAAAAACTACAGTTGTGTAGTGTGGTGCTCTAAACTCTATAAAAGCTTCCCGGAAACGCATTTCTTCAAGTTTCTTGGCCGGCGTTACAAATAGGAGCGAAGGCAACAGTGGATTGTTCTGTGCGGAGAAAGAAGTGCTACTCACATCTCGTTGCTTTTGTTATTATTTACTACATCGCTGTTATGGTGCTGCTGTGAAATGCTAATTCTCCCGTTACGTGTACCCCGTCAAGCAGCATCAGTTCGTTATTGACTGCTTTATTTGTTAGTTGTTTGCGAAAGACAGTTGCATGCTTTTTGCCAAAACAGAGGCCGCATCATGTGCACAGTAATGTTTCTCAAAGTGAATGCAGCACGGATCGGATCATGTTTTACGCGTGGCTTTGGATCGTTTCTGAAATACTTATACACGTGCCTGCTTGTTTAACTGTGCGGGAGCTAGGAAGCTTTGCTACTGTACGCCCGCTACTCGTTTGAGGTTTGCTGCATTTCTTTATTTGCGCAAATTTTCTAGTCTCTAGCTGATATGAAGTCAGCACATTCGTGCATGTTTAACAGCATTCTAATTGTTTGATTCTGACGAGAAAATTAGGTCATGGTTGTGACATTTACTTAATGTCCCCTTGCTTTAGCGTCGCATTTGCAACTGGAAATATATACTCGCCTGGATTTATTCAGCAGAATCTGCGCTAGCATTTTGTGAATGCCGAAAAATCAAATGTCTCGAGGAGCCTATCGTATTTCCGATTGTTTACAGACGCTCGAAGGAAAGGACATCTGAGAGGTATCGAAGGTAATTCCGTTAACGTTTAGTGGCGACATGAATCGCACGTTTCACGTATGGCATTGCTTGATTTGTGAACTCATTGTGCACATCTGTGTTTGCACAGACGACGCGCGAGCCGTAAAGCATTGCTAGTGTGTGCATGCTAATCATTCTATATTTTGCACAACTGGCTTTAAGTTTTCAGTTATAAAATATGATTCGGTTCATGCACTTGCCGAATGGGTATGAGGCAGCTGTCTTATTTGTGGAAACAATGTTGTTTCTAAGAGGCATAAAGTTGGAACGTTGCCGCACATGTAATAACGCCTTTGCGACGGTTGGATGTTAACTCTACGCCGCGACGGTGACGTTTACTTGTGCTCACCTTAATTCACCTTCCCCTTTTGTATCTAAATGGGAAGAATTTGGCTGGACAGTTATTTGGCAGTTGTGATATTTCATTCGCCGGAACTCATTTCGTAACTAATAGCTCTTGCAGCTTGCTGGACGCACGCTTGCTTTGCTTTCAAATTGAGTAAACATGGGAGTTCGTGGAAAACAACAAGAACAGCAACTTGCCGCCAGCATTTCGTTAATGACTAGCAAAATGACTCGAAGAACCCAGCATACCTACCCACATTATTTTAGCAACTTACAGATGGTCTCCCCTTCATGAATCACTGCCTTGTCGTGGCGGAGGGTCTTGCGAAACTCGATGAAATCGTGAGCTCTGCTGTGTAGGGCCACCCAAGGTAGGTCACGGCAGAGAGTTCTGACAAAATGTAATTCACTGGAGAAGGTAATGGCAACCCACTCCAGTATTTCCTGCCAAGAAAACCCTGTGACCAGTCACAATAGCATTAATGATATGGCGCCGGAAGATGAGCCCCCCAGGTTGGAAGGCGTCCCACATGTTACTGGGTATGAACAAAGGGCGATTTCTAGTAGCTCCAGGACGAATGACGTGACTCGGCTAATGTCAAAAGAACGCTCAATTGTAGATGTGTCGGGAAGCGACCGGAAAGTCCGATGTTGCAAGGAGATATATCACATAGCAACATGGAATGTAAGATCTAAGACGCAAGGTAAACTGGATGTCGTCAAGCGAGAAATGAATAGATTGAACATTGATATCTTGGGTATCAGCGAGCTCAAGTGGACCGGAATGGGAGAATTTAACTCCGGCGACCATTATGTCTTTTATTGTGGGCACGAATCCAAGAGAAGGAATGGGGTCGCTCTCATAGTAAACAGAAGAATGGGCAAAGCAGTGCTAGGGTACAACCCCAAAAACGACCGAATGATTTCACTTCGGATCCAAGGTCACCCTTTCAACATAACAGTTATCCAAGTCTATGCACCGACCACTGCTGGTGAAGAAGCTGACGTTTAGAGATTTTATGCGGACCTACAATGCCTTTTAGACCGCACCCCATCATCAGACGTCGTTTTTCTCATAGGAGACTGGAATGCTAAGGTCGGGAGTGAAGAAATATCCGGAATTACAGGCAAGTTCGGTCTTGGTGAGCCAAATGAAGCTGGGCAGAGGCTAGTAGAGTTATGCCAAGAAAACAACCTGACCATAGCGAATACTCATTTTCAACAGCACAAGAGGCGCCTGTACACATGGACTTCACCGGACGGTTTGTACAGGAATCAGATTGATTATATTTTTTGTCGGCAGAGATATAGAAGCGCTATACAAGCAGTACAAACAAGGCCTGGGACCGATTGTGACCCCGATCATCAGCTTCTTGTTGCCAAATTTAAGCTTCGATTGAGGAAAACGCAGAAAACTTGAAGGCCTTTCAGGTATGATCTGGATCAAATTCGATCAGAATATGCTGAGGGAGTGAGGAATCGATTTTCAAGAATTATATCTAGAAGACAGAGAGCCTGAAGACATGTGGAGTGATGCTCGTGGTATAATACAAAAAGTTGGTACGAAGGTAGCTCCAAAGCAAAAGAAATGCAAGAAAGTAAACTGGTTATATGAAGAGGCTTTGCAAATAGCTGAGAAAGGAGGACGGCCAAAGGTATGGGGGATAGAGAAAGATACATGGTTCTCAATGCGGATTTTAGAAAATAGCAAGAAGAGATAGGAATGCCTTCCTGAACATACAGTGCCAAGCAGTTGACAACAGCCAATCGAGGAACACAAGAGCTCTTATAAGACAATCAACGATATCAAAGGAAGCTTCTGTGCTAAGCTGGGCGTGATAAAGGACCAACGAGGCAGGGACCTCCCTGAAGCCTCAGAGATAAAGAAGAGGTGGCAGGAATACACAGAAGAACTGTACACGAAGGACTCGGATGTGCAAACCCAACATAAGACGGTTGTGATTACTGATCTCGAGGCGGGCATGCTGAAGAGTGATGTTGAATGGGCCTTAGCCAGCCCTGCGATGAACAAAGCTAGCGGAATTGATGGCATTCCAGCTGAGTTGCTTCAAAACCTCAACCATGACGATGCTGTTAACATTCTGTATACATTATGACAGAAAATTTGGACAACCCTGCAGTGGCCATAGGATTGAAGGAGGACAGTTTACATCCCCATTCCAAAGAAAGGCAGTGCCAAAGATTGTTCCATCTACCGCACGATCGCGCTTATTTCGCATGCTAGCAAGGTGATGTTGAAAATCCTCCAAGGTAGGCTGCAGCAGTATGTGGATCGGGAGCTTCCGGACGTGCAAGCTGGGTTTCGCAAGGGCAGAGGAACTAGAGACTAGATTGCCCACCTTCGCTGGATCATGGAAAAAGCAAGAGAGTTCCAGAAACCCATCTACTTCTGCTTTATTGATTATGCGAAAACGTTTGACTGCGTAGATCACAGCAGATTGTGGCAAGCTCTCCAAGAATAAGGAGTTCCAATTCACCTCATTTGTCTCCTCAGGAACCTGTATGAAGGGTAAGAGGCCACAGTGAGAACTGGGCATGGTCTTACTGATTGGTTTCCGATTGAGAAATGAGTGAGACAAGGCTGCATATTGTCGCCCTGCCTATTTAACCTATATGCTGAGTGCATCATGAGGAAGGCCGGTCTGGACGAGTCTTCAGATGGAGTGAAGATTGCTGGGAAACGGATCAACAACCTTAGATATGCGGATGATACCACTTTAATGGCAGAAAGTGAAGTGGAACTCAAGAGACTTCTGATGCGCGTACAAGAAGAGAGTGAGAAGTTTGGGCTTAAACTGAACATTAAAAAGACAAAGATCATGGCGTCTTGCCCTATTAAGTCCTGGAGCATCAAGGGACAAGAAGTGGAAGCTGTGACAGAAGGAGACTGCAGCCATGAAATTAGGAGACGCCTGCTTCTGGGAAAGAGAGCCATGGCTATCCTTGACCGCCTAGTAAAGAGCAGAGACATTACACTGCCAACCAAGATCCGTATAACTCGTGCTATGGTCTTTCCATTTGTGGTTTATGGATGCGAGAGTTGGACTGTGAAGAAGGCTGACTGCCGAAGAATTGACGCGTTTGAATTGTGGTGCTGGTGGAGACTATTGAGAGTTCCTTGGACGGCCAAAAGATCAAATCAGTCGATATTGTCGACCATAAACCCTGACTGCTCATTGAAGGGTCAAATTATAAAGTTAAAGCTCAGCTGCTTTGGTCATTTGATGAGAGGACAGGAGTCGCAGGAGAAAGATTTGATGTTGGGAAAGGTTGAGGGTCACCGGAGAAGAGGTAGGCAGCGAACGCGATGGTTAGATGGCATCCTCGAGGCGCTGCAGATGAATTAGTTATGTGATGTTAGGAAGATAGTGAGAGACCGGAAAGCGTGGCGCGATATACTCTATAGGGTCACGAAGAGTCGGACACGACTGAACTGAACTGAACAGATGGTCTACTTGAGGAAGATATCTAAGAAGTAACAAGTTTAAATTTATGTTTGATGGCTTTCCAGGTTTTCATTTTAGCCTAGGCCATGCAATTTAGGTAATGGTATGGCACAAAAGTTTCAAGCGAAGCTTTTCAGCTGTCACAGATTAGGCGAAAATTCTGATTGCAGCCTTCTAAAGAAAAAACAACGAAAAGAAACCTTGCGTTGAAATACAAACTTTAGCATGTAAGTTGGAGAGGTGAAATAATTACTGAATGCAGTGTAGATATCATGTTTGATGCCAAATAGCTATAGCGTTGGGCGATACGATATGTATGATAACGTAAGAAGGTACCTCTGAGCAGCTGGGGTTGCCGCACTCGCTTCTTAAGCTTAAATTCAAAAGCAGTAGCACTTAACGCGACAATCGTGACGTCATGTGCGATTTTCATCCGCCGTGGTGGTTGTTCAGTTCAGTCCTCTCCACTACAGTATCCAACGGAGCTCGAGAGGAGACGTCATGCGTTGAAGCAGTCGCGCCAAATACTAGCGCTACTTAAATTATTCCTACTTTGAGTTACAAACGTTCCGCTCTCGCTATTTCAATGACGCATTACAATCGTATCGAATTTAATAAAGATGGTGTAAGTTATTTCAGATTAGTTGAACACGTTTTCCTGTACACAAGTGTGCCACCAAAGCGTCTATTCCGCTCACCCCTCGACGGCTGCTTGATCGGGCGCGCGAAACAGCACCATTTTGCACTCCAGGAAAACAAACTGAACTTATCAGGTTTTTCTCCAAACAGCGAAAACGTGGGTATTGATTTTAATGCGCAAAAAGAGGGATGCCCATGATATGCTTTACGGCGTAGCTGCTCTTGGTGACGCTTGTCTGCGGCCAGCATTTCGCGTGGACGCACGTCGGGTCTCCCTAATTTGGACAAAATTCCGCCTGCGACTTTGGAAAGAAGTCCACTTTCGAGCAATTGAAATCATTTTCGGACGCTGGCGCGGCAGAAATAATCGCCGCACATCTGCACAAACGGCAGATCACATGTATGAACGGCTCTTTTATGTAACGCCTGCCACGCTTGCTGCAGAATTGGGAGAGCAGGGCAATGTACTCCGCCTATGCATCCCTAACCCGCCAGTAGGTGGCTTTCAGCGCCGCCTCTACAGGCGGTGCACGGGGTGTTTAAAAGGTTTAGCCGTCGGCGCCTAGTCGGCGTCGCTGCAGCCTTCAACAGAGCCTAAGAGGCGTGCGCATCGTGAAACAAACGTGACAACTGTACTAGTTGCCCTCGCGGTCTTGTAGACCCAAATGTTACTCCAACTCTCGCTTTTAGAGGTTGAGTAAAGCGAGTGGCGTTGACATCGGTGCGTCATGCTCCTCTAAATTCAATTGGAAAATCCCAGTAATGATGAGCCATTTAAGAATTTAGACATCTTGTGTTTTATTTACCAGTTGGAATAAATGTGAGTGAAAAAGATTGATTCTACAATATTCTCTCATTGTTTCTACAAATTGCATTAACGTAATGACGCGTCTTAACGCCGTCTGGATTTTGCCATATTAATAGCGTTATAGAGGAACCGTACATAAGATGTCTTAGAAAAGCTTGAGCAAGCTTGTCCCTACGTCTATGATACATTTGAGTCATGTGGATCTGTTTCAAGCAGTTCATGAGACGTGTCGTGTTCGGGTTCCGGTCAAAACGTCCCCGGAAAAAGATCTGAAAAAAAAAAAAGCCCAGCTTCTCCGGTTGAAATGTCCCTGAAAGAAAAGTCCCCATTTGCGAAGAAGGAAATGTGACCTCAAACGGGTGCCATCAACCATACTGTGATGTCAAGCTTCGCCTCGCATGATGCCTGGATTATCAGTGGTACTGATTTTACCATCACCGGGTCTTACTGACTTTACATCTTCTATTGTTTCAGCTTGAACATAGTTTGTATTTTGTTTCACCGTTCCTTTTTATTTCCACATGCTGTAAGCTGCGACCCATTTCACTCAGAGAAAACTACGGGAAAGTAAAAAATCAACGCCTCCTCTGCTTGAGCCGGTCGGCCTTAGCTCCCTCCATATGAACTCGGCTAACCGAGCGTCCAGCTCAAAACAAGTTGCACGCTCCACCTTGATGTCCCCTTCTGGAGAGGAGGAAAACGTTAATCTCGGTATTGGCGAGGGGATTGTTGGGCGGAATTCCTAATGCGGAATCCAGTTGACTACCGCAGTCGTCTGAGGTCGGTGGTGCTCATGATATCCTCTGAGCAGGTGGTTGAAAACTTGTTGAGAACAATATGACACAAAATGGCAGCAGTCCTTTGTTAACGTGATTTCAGCCTTTTTCAAAAATCCATTATATATAGTACCAAAGCGCAGCAGTTCATTCCATTAAGATAACAGGGAAACAGTGGATTAGTAAACACTAGTACAAGAAATGAAACTGGTAATTATATAGTGTCCAATGACATTTCTATTGAACCGGCATTGAGAAAAATAGCGAGAACACTTTAGGCTGAAAGCCTAATTCGAGATGAGATGAGCGCACTACACAAATATACAATGCTTGCAGACGCGCATCCGCTACACGCATTCGCCACTCTCATGCACCATCGAAGAATAAACATTTTTCAACCGGGTTCATTTTGGTTCCTTCTCGACAGCCGTACACTGTGGCGAAAGCCTTCGAATTCTGTAACATCTTGTTACAATCCACCGAAAGAGGGTTCACTGAGCCCTTTGTCGCGCACGTCATAAAGCAAACAGTTATGAAGAACACTTTATCTTCTGGTAGTTGTGGACCAAGCGGGGCATGCTCGATACCATCACTAAGAGTCGATACCTTGAATGCGGAGAAGGCGACCTCCACGGCAGGTACTTCCGGAAATATGCTTTTGGTGCCGTTGCTACCAAAGCACCTTTCCCTTCTGCCGTACGACTGTGCGCTTGACTCCGACAAGATGGAGTGGACGATACTTTTGTTGGGCGCCCATTTTAATCCCTCGTTGTCTATTGATTGTACAAGCTGCAATGCCATCAGGAAGCCAAGTCCGCCGTAGAACATTGCGGCTGTGCCGTCGCTATAGTACGCAGGTGCGCTAGCTGCGCCAATAGCGATTTCGACATTGTTCTTCACGTAGTCGTAGGCAAAGTACAAAGGAAAGTTGCTCCCAAGTAAGCTCATGGCGTCTCTGTATTCCTGTGTTAAGTTCATTTGCACGGTCATATTCCGCGAGGCGACCCAGTACTCAAAAGTGGACGATGCATTTTCGGATATATCCGAGTAGGTCTCGTCCAGATAATTACCGATCAGCAGCGACTCCGGAGGCCACATCTGCATCTGAACGAGGGCCAGTTTCTGCGCTACCCGCGCCTTGCTCTCGATGTCCATCCAGTGGGAGTCATTGACCTTGCCTACAGCCGTGGAAACGAGGTTGCCGAATCCAGTGCTGATTAAACGGCGGTCTTCCACAGTCAGGCGAGAGATAGCGCCGAGAGATAGGACGAGCACCTTGAAGGATGCTTCCACATTATGCGCACAATATGACGGGCGCATACTGTCTGCTTTTTCCTTGCTTCCAAAGCGTGCCGTCATGAGACTGATTTCAGCGAGTGGCGAGTAGAACTGCACCAACTGCCACGCCAAGAGTGCCTTCAAATTTTGGTCTCCGTAAGCGACCGTTAAACTGTTGATAGTTTGAAGCAGAACAATATCCGTAACAAGGACCTCGTCATTCGGAGTCAACTGCGGCTGCAGCTGAAGACCTTCCTCAAAGCGCGGTAGCCAGTAGGCAGTAGAAGCGTTTGGGACACGTCTGTCGACTTCGGCTAAAGAGAAGAGAGACGGTGTTCGGCTGGGAGACCTGATGACACTGTATAGTTTGGAAAGCACCGTGTATTCCAAGACGCGCATCTCATCAACCGCCGTCACATTCACATCGCGGTCAGCGTCGCTATGCGGAGAGTAGGCTGAATAGAAACTCTTGTAGTAACTCAGGTAAGATTGCTCTACGTTCTCGTAGTACCTCCATAATACTGGCACATATTTGCCGGGACCAACAACGACGCGCCGTCTACTGGATGAGCTGTGTTCGAGGACGGTGACTACAACCCAGAAGGACACACGCCACCGGTAAGCGAGTGACAGTGCCACACTGAATGCCGAATGTGTTGTGTTGGATGGTTCCGGCCATGTGAGGTGCGCCTCTTGGAGGAAGGCACGAAGCAGAGGGAGATGGGATTCGAGGACAGGGCGGCGACCGATGCACATTTCGTACATGGCTATCGGCTTTCTCCCTGCTTCAAGTTTGGCCGTGCCTCGGCGCAGTGTATCGTCAAACGCGCGGTACCACGTGGAGCGTAGGCTGTCTATGGTGGACCTGACATCGTGATCAAACTTCGCTTGCTGCCATCTGGAGCAGACGAAAGCCGAGAAGTCGTCGCAAGGATCGATTGTCTGGTCGATGATTCTGGCGAGTAGATCTGCGTGATGGAGACAGCCGTCTGTGTCGCAGAACGTTTCGCTCATTGGGTGAGAGAGCAAGATAAAAAAGATGACGAAGAAGGCTCCTACGACCAGAATGGCTCCTGTGATGACGCGGTATGCCACAACCTTTCTTGGAGCAGCAATTTCGGCTTTCGGATCTCTCTGCGAACAAAAGAAAGTCGAAGCTGAAAGGGGCGTAAAATAACTTTGTAAGAACTCTTCTGCTTGTTTATACTTCCGAAGGTTAACTTTCGGAACTTGTAAGTAAAAATAAACTCGCATTTAGGAGCACTTTGTTCTGCAAACACCTACGCACCTCATTATCTGCGTTTTCTCAGAAAAAAACCGAGCAGAGCATTTGAAGGATGACATAACCAACCCTGGACAGCTTGCAAAACTAATAATACACTCTTAATCTGGTTCCACATACGTGTCTAAAAGTTCCATTTATAAGTGGAACTTGCATTTATATAAGTGGAAGTGCAACATATAATTATTTTACCTAAAAAAAAGGACGTCGCTCCTCATTGTAGAATTATAGAGCACGACAGTGCATCGCAGTGAACTCAATAGAATTTTCGTCCTGCTGCCACTACCGCTGCTTAGCAACCAAGAAAGGCCTTTGCCTTAAAAATGGACATAGCTGAGAACGGGTGAGAACACATTTATCAAAGCCTCGAACATCAATGGTAGTGCCTACTTGAGTGAAAATAACCCCCGTAATTTTGATACCCAAAAGTGAGGACAATGTAAAACTGGTATTGGTCGGGGGCATATCTATATATTTATTTATTTATTTATACAACATACCCCTAAAGGCCCTCAGTTCGGGGGTATTACATAGGGGGGGGGGGAGAGGGCATGGCATATAATAAAAAGTAAACAAATAAACCACAATTACAAGAAACAACAAAACAGATAAAAGCATATTGTATTTGCAAAAATACAAAACACAAATTTAGACATTGAAGCTTAAAAGGGTAAAAAAACAAATAAAAAAAAACATGAACAGAGCTGCAGAGAGTAACGTTGATATAAGTTATACAATGGTCTCACAAATAACGGCATGAAAATAAAGCGAGAATTATCATTAACAGAAATAAAGACAGAAACCTGATGCAGTGGTAAGTGAACAATGAGCACAAAAAGTTTAAGCAGAGGTAGTGGCAGAGCGTATATAAATTATATAAAATAAAATTTATCCCCATCAGTGACGCTAGCAACATGTGAAGGCAGAGCGTTCCAGTCAGTTATAGTACGTGGTGTGAATGAATGTGCATAGTTAGACGTACGACATGACAAGCGCTTAACTTTAAATGAATGGTCGCGGCGGTCAAAACTGGAAGAAGGCGAAGAAAAAAAGTCATTATGAAGCGTCGAGTGATGATACAGTTTATGAAAAAGTGATAAGCTTGCAAGTTTACGACGTAGACATAGATCCTGAAGATCGGCGCGTTTCTTCAAGGCTGTGATGCTGGTATGACGCGAATAATCAGAGAAGATAAAACGAACTGCGCGATTCTGCAATGAGTCGATGTTACTTATTAAGTATGCTTGCCATGGTGAGGGTCCCAAATAGCCGAAGCAAATTCAATTTTAGGTTTAATAAGAGTGGTGTAAGCACGTAATGGGAGGTGGGAGGGAGCATGCTTTAAGTTATGTTTTAAGAAACCTAAAGACCGATTAGCGGATGCAAGAATAAGGTTAATATGGTGGTTCCATGTTAGATCTGAAAGAAGGTGAAGACCGAGTTATTTATACGTGGTTACCGACTCTACTCGAGTGTTATTAAAAGAATACGCTGTTTGAAGTCTGGACATTAGCTTAGTAAAACACAAACTTTCTTTCAGAAAGGTCAAGTTGCATAAGCCAAGTAGAGCACCAGACTTTTACTGTGTCGAGGTCTGATTGGAGGGCTAGGCGATCGTCGTTAGCATAAATTTTGCGATAAATCTCACAATCGTCAGCAAAAAGTCTGATTTGAGAAGAGAGTGAGTTAGGTAAATCATTAATAAATATCAAGAAAAGCAAGGGGCCAAGCACGCTTCCTTGTGGAACGCCGGAATGAAGTGAGTCTTATCGTCCGATAAGGCTCACTAATTATTTAATGGAAATGATCGCCAGTAGAATGCAAATAGCTATGGACAACACCGAACGTGTGGTATTAAAAAACCATAATATTGGTGCCGAATAATGCGCACTTCGCAAGGACTGTTTTGGACCTTGCGAACCTTCCGAGTGTCACTTGAGGTTTTTTTTAGTTGTCCTGGAGTATGTAAAATTCGAATCTGTTGCGCGTTTATTGTGAATAAACTGTCAGAATGTGTGGCTGTCAGTTCTTCACTTAGGCAAGGCTGTGCGCTTCCACACCTCCTCTTTGCTATTTATATTGAGCTGTTATACCTTTTACGAATTGATCAAATCTGCAGTTTCACTATTATGTTTGCACAGGTAAAATGGCCTGCTTGCGCGCACGGCGTCACTGTTTCTTGCACAGACGACTATCGCAAAAAGACCAAGCGCGAAATTACCCCAGAGAAATACATTGGATTCGGGCACAGTGATCGGGAGACTACGCCGTCAATGCTTCCTAACACACTGTTGACGAATTTACCTATAAATTACTTGGAAGTACTCTCAGTTCTAAAACTATTTCAGAAATGCGGGACACGAATCCAAGGCTAAAAACGGACGGATGGAAAAGACGCAAAGTTTCAGTTTTTGCGCGTGCAATACTCGAGAACGTGTTTCCGACAGCCAGAATTTGGCATTGGTTGCAATTTCTGTACATCGCCCGCGGAGAAGTACTTTCTCCTAGTTCTCTAACCTGAACATGCGAGCATCAACCGCCTAGCTGAGTCTTTACGACGAAGCATAGCGGCGAAATAAGCGAACCTATGCGCATGCGCGCAATGAACACTCTAGTGGAGCTTTCCTCTGTCAGGCTGTTAAGGGAACTGGACCCAACCCCACTTTCATTTTTCTTTCGTCCGTTATCGATTGTTCTTCAGTTTTTTTGCCACACCGCTGAGAACAGATTAGGAAAGGTGGAACGGTACCGCCTTCAATCCTGTAGGAGAAGTAGGTGCGATTGAGTGAATTTATTTCACGAAGAGGGCCTGAATACCATGCGTGTAGGAATTACGGCAGTAGAGTTAGGAAAAAAGTCTTTTGTGGCCGTACTGCACATTACAGTTCGTTGTCGCTCTTCACTACACACTGTGTATCAGTAGAGCTTGCAAGCCCGGCCTGAGCAGAAATGCTGAGCGAAATAATACGGTGAGCTATTGCTATAGCGCCTCATGGCATATGACGTCTCTAACACGATTCATCAGAGCGAGCGAACAAATCCTTATTCAGGCTTTTCTTTTTATGATTGCTCTCGAGAAAAGCTTTATTGCTTTTCTGGTAAGGTATTGACAATACGTCTGTGCTATTGTTTTGCAAAATGGGAGTTAATTTTCTAAGCAGCAGGTCTGGAAGTGATATCATTAATGCGGCATGAAGAAAAAGCACGGAAAAGGAGTAAACCAATTTTGATCCGCCCGTAGCATAACAAGCGGGTATATATCGCATTCCATACAGTTCAAGAGCTAACGCTTATCGCTTCATTTGGAACTCCATGACAGCGTTCAGAAAAGAAAAATGATGAAGACGATAACGGTGCATTTCCCTCTGTGCTCCGTTGTACTGCGCATACAGACCTGGCGGTCGAAGCTCGTCCTTTCAGGTTAAAAAAATGGGGAGTGTAGACAGTTTCCCGTTTCGGTTTCGAGCTCGAATAGGAAATGAGTTAGTCGTATTAATTTGACTTTTTTTTTTCAACCTGAGGGGGCGGCTTTCGACTTTCCAGTTTGTTTCCGAGGGAGAGAGAGCTGTTGCGCCCAATATTGCCCTTACGCTGAGAAAAGGTGTTACCAAAATTTTTGGTATCTAGTTTTGCGGTCTAAAAACATGCTGTCACGAATATTATGCCAGATGTTATGTATTCTTTTTAAATACTGAGTGTGCAGCATTTGCCAACAGTTTACCGTCCAGGTGGTGGTAAGATGTTTTGCCCTACCCTCTTCAAGGGGAATTATTTCTAAGAACATTAAAGCAGCGTCACCACGCGGCTTAGAAGCAGACACCTGGCCTCAAAACTTTACATAAACCGTACATTTTAAATTCTATTCGCTAAATGCCGTACCCACCAAAAAATGTTTATACATAAGGTAAATGTCCTTATACCTGCACCTTCACTCCCATGCACTTACTGCGAGACCCGTGAGAAGATGTATTGAAATTAGTTAAGAAAGTGCCGTTAAGTCCTACGTCGAAGTCTTTCTTTGAACTTCAATCAGTCCCCTCCCGTCAAAATATGGTTGAAAGGCATATTTTTTTACCCTGAGTTATAAACTGTATACTCTAAGCAAAAAATAGCGGGTCATTGAAGAGTTTTTTGCGGACTACTAGGAATGCTTTCGGCTAGAATATTTTACAAAGTTCTTTAAGGACGTTACTCTTTACGGCATCCGGTTTTAGCCATAGAAAGTGACCAAGACATGCCCATGGTGTCAGGCCTTCAGCACTCCACAGAAACGCGTATGAGCTTAGGAACGTCAACGTAAACAAATGACCACTCAAGGAAAATTTAAAAGGTGTGTAACGTGTCAGAGATCGTCCTCCGCATTCGATCACAGCCACCACAGTGGATGGAAATCATGTATTGGTTCATGACGAAATGATTTTAGCAAGAACTTGGCTGTTGATGTTAGTTCCTGCGCCTGCTTTAATCATCAAGAAGAAGAAGAAGAAGAAGAAGACGAAGAAGAAGAAGAAGACGAAGAAGAAGAAGAAGAAGAAGAAGAAGAAGAAGAAGAAGAAGAAGAAGAAGAAGAAGAAGAAGAAGAAGAAGAAGAAGAAGAAGAAGAAGAAGAAGAAGCAGCAGCAGCAGCGGCAGCGGCAGCGGCAGCGGCAGCAGCGGCAGCAGCGGCGGCAGCGGCAGCAGCGGCAGCGGCAGCAGCGGCAGCAGCGGCGGCGGCGGCGGCGGCGGCGGCGGCGGCAGCAGCGGCAGCAGCGGCGGCAGCGGCGGCAGCGGCAGCAGCGGCAGCAGCGGCAGCGGCGGCGGCAGCGGCGGCGGCGGCGGCGGCGGCAGCAGCAGCAGCAGCAGCAGCAGCAGCAGCAGCAGCAGCAGCGGCGGCGGCGGCTGCTGCTGCTGCTGCTGCCGCCGCCGCCGCCGCCGCGCGGCGCCGGCGGCGGCGGCGGCGGCAGCGGCAGCGGCGGCAGCGGCAGCAGCAGCAGCAGCGGCGGCGGCGGCGGCGGCGGCAGCAGCAGCAGCAGCAGCAGCAGCCTGACTATACCCACTGCAGGGCGAAGGCCTCTACCATATCTCTCCACTTAACGCGGTTCTGTGCTAGCTGCATCCACTTGACCCCTGCGAACTTCTTAACCTCATCCGCCCACCTAACTTTCTGCCGCCCCCTGCTACGCTTTCCTTCCCTTGGAATCCAGTTTGTTACCCTAAGCGACCATCGGTTATCCTCTCTTCGCACTACATGTCCTGCCCTTGCCCATCTCTTCTTAATTTCCGTTAGAATGTCGGTAACTTGAGTTGTTTCTCTGACCCACTCTGCAGGCTTCCTATCTTTTAATGTTACCCCTACCATTTTTCGTTACAAATCCCTCTGCGTTTGTCCTTAACTTTATTGGCCTGCTTTATTGGCTGTCACTAAAGAGAGGAAGACATTTCTATGGAGCAATCGGTTAGTGCTCTGCTTTTGAACGCGTATGAAAGTAGCTCGAATCCCATGTCACCTTTCACTTTTCAGTTAGTTTCCTTTTTAAATTTAAAACTTGCACGTACTTAGCCTTTTATATATTACTGTGTGTTCTCTTTTAGGTTGCATTTTCAGGTACATTTAAATCAAATTTGTTCCTTAAGCACAACGGTATTTGTCGCACTTTTTTCTAACGAAAAATAATTTACAGTTTTCTTCTAGATGCGTTTACGGGTTTTCTCTCATTAGATGAGTTTTACAGCAAAAATTGTGGTTTAAATCTTTGAGATGGCCAAGTGCTTTGTAGCAATAGATTCACCATTTAAAGTTGAGAAGTATACCTGGCCTATAATTTCAATGGCCTTCGGTGTGTCTACCTTTTGTGTGCTTTCTTAAGAGGTTTAGAGTCGAAATAGCTACTACAAAAACTTTCACGCGGCTCGGGACGCCAGTGCACTCAATACTGTCGACAGCTCGAAGTGCAAGTTTCTAGTGCTTCGAACATAATTTTTAATACGCGCGAAACATCCCACTGGTTAGCGCATCGTCTTAGCCAATGTCGACGAGATAACCGGAAAAGCTATCGATGGTGACTATTTTTTGTCAGGTGATGCGAGCTATAACATTGATATTTCGGAAGGCATTAGTTCAAAATGAGCAGGAAACTTGGTGGCGAATTCTGCTTTTGGTGCATAGCCGTTGTCGTGTTTTCTACCGCCGCAAAATTTACTGTGCGTGCTCTATAACAATTCCCGCTACATCTCGATAATTGTTGCAATTACTCATCCGTATTAACAAAATTAGATCAAATTTTAGTCATTGTGACTAGCGTAGGGTTTTCTTAGACAAGGGCGAGTGTATTCCCAGCGTCCTACCCTACCGAATTCTTGCAGCACCTATGGAAAAACGGCGGCCTGCCCGTAAGAAAAAGGAGCAGACATCCAAAGCGCCGACTCTCAACTGAGAGTCTAACCACAAGACCAAAAAACGCACATATCTTCGGAAAACGTGGGCCTGGAAAAAAAAAATCTGCCAGGCACGTCCAGATACGTCGTCTCTCCTCCATGAGAGAGAACTGATGGGCCCCAACATGCCCTTGTGTTAACAAATATAGTAGGTCACTAACACCTTACGAGTCAATTACGATGCCAAAGCAGAATTGTTTGGCAAACAAAAGGCTCACACCCGCAGAATTCGCTAGACTGCTTTGCTACAGCTGAAGATTGTTTGCCCACAGATGCTGGCGTACTCTTTCTTCTCCTTGTGCTGCATTTTTTGTCAGGGGTGCATTAGAAAAACTAGCTGTTTCTATTATTCGCATAACCCCGTTAAGCACGGCATCCACCTCTAAATCACAAATCACTCGCTATGTGTTTCACGCACCCAAAGCGGAACAGTTGCTGGGTGGCTAATATCAAATGAGACATTGCAGTTGCGTCTACTCTTTTTGATCTTCACTCGCCGAAACCAATAGTTGAGACTGACTAAGTAGTTTACTGCAGTGTACATTTCTCACTGCCTCATTTCACTATCTACGTCCCCTCACTTACGCATCGAGCTGTTCAGGCTTCCGTCTAGAGAGAAATACCATGCCTCTCCTCCAGAATTAAAAACAAGTATATATATATTGCATATAATGAATGCTGAATGTAAACATAGAAGTTTGGGCTTTTTGCCACACGTGATGAAAACCGTTTAGCTCACGCCTAGGCGAGGACGGATAAAGAAAGGGGACACATGAGCGCTCGCGTGTCCACTGTTCTTCCTCGGTCCTCGTCTAGCTGTGGGCTAAACTTATTTTATGTCAATGTAAACATATGACCTTTGCGGTGCTGTTCAGAAAAGGTGCGTCTTGTGATGTTCGCACTTGTTTCTTCACAAAAGTTATAAGGCTCAGGCTGTGGCTCCCAGTTTTGAGGAAATGCAAGCTCTGATGCGATCTCCTAGCAAATTACTAAACAATGTTAAGGAGATTTGGCACAGTATTTTAAGTCATCAACTTCGTCGCCTTGAGCCGGCAAGTAAGATTCTAGAAACGGGGACTCAAACGCTTACGATGTCGATGCTTTGGAGCAAGCACTCTCTTAGCTGCGCAGATATGGGACCTGCAATTCCGGAGATCCTGGATCCTCGGGAGCGCATCGCGGGGGTCGGCTGAATGTCTGCCACTGACGACATTAGCGCTGCTTCCAGAGAGGAAGGCCGTGTGAAATTTGTCGAAGGCTGTGCGACATCCTCCTCTTTTGATAACAGAGACATCAGCTCGCCTGGTCCCTGATGTTCTACCGAAGATAATGGAGCCGACGTCAATGATAAAGATATCGCGGCTTGAGCTACGTCACATGCGGGTTGTCCGCTGTCCGTGGGAGCAGGACTTGCGTCGGCACTGGTCGAATTGAAGGCACTGCCAGAGGCGGGATTCCTCGGTGTTATAACAGCAGGGCCTGTCCAGGTTTCGTCCTTTGCTGCCCGTGTTCTTTCTTTCGTTCGCTTGGCCTGCGACGTTTAGGGTGAGATGAGAGAAAACGAGAAGATGGACGAAATGTTGCGGCTAGCGTAGCGACATTGGGAACATATAGTGCTGGAGAGGGACACCAGTGATTACTGAGAGGTCAGAGCATCACAAGGAACTTTCAAACCTCCGTGAAGCAGTCGCATGGACTGCCTGATAACACCTCGAACATCAATAATATTTAGAAGCCTACAGAAAAAGAAACGGCTATTTTGTTTTGCAGAAAACAAGGCGCCAGTTTTGCCTTGGCGAAAAGCAACGGCAGTGTGTTCAGAATTCGCAAGCATAGGACGGACTGAGAGGATGTGCAAGCTCTATGGCGGCGAAAAATGACAAGGGTTAGCATCACGGAAACATTAATGCGCCGCCTACAGGCCATGTCAAAACGAAGCACAGTGCAATCTAACCTGCAACGGTTACTATTTATTTCAGTGAAACCTGTTAAATAAATTGTAAAACTGCAGAAGCTAGATAAATTTGCTAAAAACACGACACACACGAGCGCAATCCTTCAATGCGAGTTTTTGGCGCACTTTCAATGGCTTCTGCAGACGATCACTAACTGGCCACTGTTCACTGTTCACGGTTTGGGGTAGGGATTTTGATACGAAAACTCGTAGTGCACGTTAAAAAAAGGTGCTTCAAAATTTTTAGTCTTCGCACTCAATTTCGAATTCTTCTTTTCAGGTCCGTCAACGTTAAAGGTTGGCTTCCATCTATAGAGAGAAGACGACATGTGTTATGCTTTGAGATGGATGTCTAAAGCTGCTAGTTGGTTACGAGTGACGCTTTCCTGAGCAAGTTCGACGTCTTGCGGAAATAGCGCGTTGATACCGCATAAATCAGGTGTTCGTGAATAATCTTTGTCGAAATACTGTCCCACGGCTGAGATTTGATCTCGGTACGTGATGTATGAGAGGTGGTAAACACGTCTCACCGTCGTCGTCTCCTTAAAAGTGCGCTTCTTGGTCTCTAAAGTCGTGGAAGCTGAAGACTGTTTAGCCCCGTCACTGCCGCGCTTCCTGGTCCTCGTGCGTGTGCTGAGCCGCTGTTGGGTCGAGGGCGCTGTCGCGTCCACCGTTGATGGCTGTCGGGGCACCGAAGAGGTAGACTTCGCGGCTGAACCGTGTTGAGCAGACTGCGGCGTCATAGTCGGCGACGGCTCACTAATCTGCTGACGCTGGTTTTCTGGGGCAACGTGTTGGCTAGTGGCTGGTCCTGGAACGGCACATCCCGTCGGAGGGCTTGAGATATTCCCGGTAGGGCAGAGCCCATCAGAGGGTCTGCCTGGCGAGGCCGATGTGCCTGATTCGGATGCCTCGCTTCGTTGAGGGCGCTTTTGGCAGGACTTCCCGTTGTGCGTCTTCCTCTCGTTTTGGTTCAACATGGCGAGACGCCTACGAGCGCACGAGACAAGGCGTCTACTGAAAGAACGCTCACAATAATATTTGGCCAGAGAAGCCAAGAAGAGATGCTGGATGCCTAGTTTTGATGGCGGCCACCGTTCTTCTACAGCGTGCGCTCGCGAAGCGATCACGCGAGATTCTTCTTCCTCCTTGCATCATGGCACATACCCACGAGGGGGAATGGGCCAGGGTTAACCGAAGACTGCCAAAATAATCCATATGCCATTTTTGTTTATAAATCGATGATGGACAGAATATACAAAATTTTGATTCAAGATCGTAGAATTCAGTGAAAGCAAACAAATACTGAGCGAAGGTTTGAAAGTCTGTAAATTTTGAATAGAATCAGCAAGGGAATCTGTCCGTAGCTGTGATTCAGTTGGTGAGTATTTTGAACTTTGAGACAGCGCAAATACCCAAGCACTCGCAAAGAAGGAGAGAAGAAGCGCGACCGATAAAGTTAATCCCAATTGTGTTACGGGAAGCTTCCAAATGTATAATTCTCTGAAGCGAAAACTTTCGGCAGGCGAGTATAAAATGCTCAGTCTTTTCGATTTCACCACAAGCTTCACAAATATTTGTGAGACTGAACCAAGATCTACATAAGGAAAGCTTTAAATTAGGTATCCGGCATCGCATAAGAGTCAGCGCTACCTCACACTGCCGTTTTTAACATGTCCGAGCCTTTCATGAGTGCATCAGATATTGATATTCAATGGTAGAGCTGATTTGTTACGAAGTCTGCCGTTTCGTTATGGACCCTACTACCCCTCCCCCTTGAATAGGCCTTCGTACCAGCTCTATTTATTAGCAAAAATTACTCTCATTCTGGAAACTATTGCAGTAACCAGGGATCTAGATGAAGCGTATTCTTTTCAGCTATCCAGGGATGAAATATTTAGGTGAGCGGCTCATGCGCGGCCAAAATAAAGCAGTGCCTGCTCGTGGGTTCCCGGCCTCATTTCCATCCAGTGCTTGCGCTTCATGCCGCCAGGTACGCGCTTAATGATATGTAACAGCGGTCTGTAAACCAACGTGTTTCGCGCGAATCACGAAGCGGCTAGGCAAGTGGAATGTGATATCGGGTTACCGCTAGGTTCAAAAGCAATTGCAAGTGATAGCCGATAATCGCGCGCTTCAAACACCATAGCAAATAGTGCGAGAATTGGGCCTAGTTGGCTGTTAGGTGTTTATTTTCGTCCTGTCCGTATACGGTTACGACCACGCACGTTTCAGGCGTCTCGTTTGATGGCGTCTTCTTGGGCCGAGTTATAAGCTATAAGGGACACAGCATTTTGCATCGCTATAGATATAGGAACTTGATTTCCTCCACGATGAGGTACAGTGACGATGAGTGGTGCGTATGCAGGAACGCGCATTATTCCGCTATCAGTCGCGCTTGCTTGCCTGGCCGTCTCGTTGCACTCGAGAAACACGGCGTCATCGCGACGCTCTGGGGACCGTCACAACCTCACAAATTATGGTGCCTCGATGCTGAGAGCGGGCGCGCATCGAGGCACCCTATCACAAATGCAGTCAATACCACCCTAGCGGCAAGAAAAGTGTTCGCAAGGCAGGGGTTGGATGTTGAAGTGATGAGCAGGCATCCTTCCGATTTGCCGCGCATGCGCACGGGACGCATAGCTCAAACCCAGAGCCTAACGTTAGATGTCGCTGACTTGCTCCACAGAGCCCTGTCGGCGCGCTCTAGCCAAGGCTGCTCACGACTGTACTTCATTATCATGCGGGAAAATGCATGTTGGATAAAAGGGCCGCTGCTTGAATGCCCGTCTTCGTGAACATGAAAGATCGGTACTTTCCTATGAGGGGTCGAATTTGCTAAAACACTGCCGGAAGCATAGATAAAGGCAGTTGCTTAAGGAAACCACCACTCTGGGGCTGGGTAAAACAAGGAGCCAACGCGAAATCCTGGAAGAAAATCATATAAAAAATGATGAGAATTGGGTCAGTGACACGTTTATGACCTTGTTCGATACAGAATTCCAGTTCTTAAGCTCCGTACAGCCGAAGGCATTTTATTAGAAATATATTTCTTTTTCTCTTGCGATGTGCGCATGCGTTGCTCCTTCGCTGAAGGACATACATGGATGGGTATTTCTAGAAATAAACTCAGTCGTCCTTTCGCTGGTTTCAATCTTTACCAATTTGTACTAACTGGCCCAGCTCTCCACTCATACATGGTCTTCGACTACAGAAACAGCTTAATTTTGATAAGTTCAGTTCAGTCGTGTCCGACTTTTCGCGATCCTATGGACCATGTCACGCCACATTTTCCGGTCTCTCACTATCTTTCTAACATCACATAACTTCATCTGCAGCGCCTCGAGGATGCCATTTAACCATCGCGTTCGCTGCCCACCCCTTATCCGGTGACTCTCAACCTTTCCCAACTTCAAATCTTTCTCCAGCGACTCCTCTCTTCTCATCAGATGACCAAAGTAGCTGAGCTTTAAATTTAGAATTTGACCCTCCAATGAGCAGTCAGGGTTTATGGTCGACAATATCGACTGATTTGATCCTCTGGCCGTCCAAGGAACTCTCAAGATTCTCCGCCAGCACCACAATTCAAACGCGTCAATTCATCGGCGGTAAGCCTTCTTCACAGTCCAACTCTCGCATCCATACATCACAACTGAAAATACCATAGCATGAGTTATACGGATCTTGGTTGGCAGACTAATGTCTCTGCTCTTTACTAGGCGGCCAAGGCTATCCATGGCTCTCTTTCCCAGAAGTAGGCGTCTCCTAATTTCATGGCTGCAGTCTCCTTCCGGGGTTATCTTGGAGCCCAAGAAGAGAATATATGTCACAGCTTCCACTTCTTGTCCCTTGATGCTCCAGAACTTGATGGGGCAAGACGCCATGATCTTTGCCTTTTTAATGTTCAGTTTAAGCCCAAACTTCTCACTCTCTTCTTGTACGCGCATCAGAAGTTTCTTGAGTTCCACTTCACTTTCTGCCATTAAAGTGGTATCATCCGCATATCTAAGGTTGTTGATCCGTTTCCTAGCAATCTTCACTCCATCTGAAGACTCGTCCAGACCGACCTTCCTCATGATGCACTCAGCATATAGGTTAAATAGGCAGGGCGACAATATGCAGCCTTGTCTCACTCATTTCTCAATCGGAAACCAATCAGTAACACCATGCCCAGTTCTGACTGTGGCCTCTTGCCCTTCATACATGTTACTGAGGAGATATATGAGGTGATTTGGAACTCCCATCTCTCGAAGAGCTTGCCACAATCTGCTGTGATCTACGCAGTCAAACTCTTTCGCATAATCAATAAAGCAGAAGTAGATGGGTTTCTGAAACTCTCTTGCATTTTCCATGATCCAGCGAAGGTTGGAAATCTGGTCTCTAGTTCCTCTGCCCTTGCGAAACCCAGCTTGCACGTCTGGAAGCTCCCGATCCACATACTGCTGCAGCCTACCTAGGAGGATTTTCAACATCACCTTGCTAGAATGCGAAATAAGCGCGATCGTGCGGTAGTTGGAACAATCTTTGGCACTGCCTTTCTTTGGATAGGGATGTAAACTGACCTCCTCCAATCCTGTGGCCACTGCAGAGTTGTCCAAATTTGCTAACATAATGTATACCTAACGTTAACAGCGTCGTCATGGTTGAGGTTTTGAAGCAACTCAGCATGAAGGCACTCAATTCCGCTAGCTTTGTTCTTAGCAAGGCTGGCTAAGGCCCATTCAACTTCACTCTTCAGGATGCCCGGCTCGAGATCAGTAATCACAGACGTCTTATGTTAGGTTTGCACATCCCAGTCTTTCTTGTACAGTTCTTCTGTGTATTCCTGCCACCTCTTCTTTATCTCTGAGGCTTCCGTGAGGTCCCTGCCTCGTTTGTCCTTTATCACGCCCAGCTTAGCACAGAAGCTTCCTTTGATATCGTTGATTGTCTTATACAGAGCTCTTGTGTTCCTCAATTGGCTGTTGTCCTCAACTGCTTGGCACTGTATGTTGAGGAAGGCATTCTTATCTCCTTGCGATTTTCTGAAAATCCGCATTGAGAGCCTTGTATATTTCTTTTTCCCCCATAACTTTTGCCATCCTCCTTTCCTCAGCTATTTGCAAAGCCTCTTCAGATAACCAGTTTGCTTTCTTGCATTTCTTTGGCTTTGGAGCTACCTGAGTAGCAACTTCTTGTATTATACCACTAGCATCACTCCACATGTCTTCAGGCTCTCTGTCTTCTAGATCTAATTCTTGAAATCGATTCCTGACTTCAACAGGATATTCTGATGGAATTTGATCCAGATCATACCTGAAAGGCCTTCTAGTTTTCTGCGTTTTCCTCAATCGAAGCTTAAATTTGGCAACAAGAAGCTGATGATCGGTGCAACAATCAGCCCCAGGTCGTGTTTTTACTACTTGCGCTTCTCCATCTCTGCCGGCAAAGAATATAATCAATGTGATTCCTGTACAGGCCGTCCGGTGAAGTCCATGTGTACAGGCGCCTCTTGTGCTGTTGAAAATGAGTATTCGCTATGGTCAGGTTATTTTCTTGGCAAAACTCTACTAGCCTCTGCCCAGCTTCATTTCCGTCAGCGAGACCGAACTTGTCTGTAATTCCGGATATTTCTTCACTCCCCACCTTAGCATTCCAGTCTCCAATGAGGAAAAGGACGTCTGATGAGGGAGTGTGGTCTAAAAGGCATTGCAGGTCAGCATAAAATCTCTCAACGTAAGCTTCTTCAGCAGTAGTGGTTGGTGCATAGACTTGGATAACTGTTATGTTGAAAGGCTGACCTTGGATCCGAAGTGAAATCATTCGGTCGTTTTTAGGGTTGTACCTAGCACTGCTTCGCCCATTGTTCTGTTTACTATGAGAGCGACCCCATTCCTTCTCCTGGATTCGTGACCATAATAAAAGACATAATAGTCGCCGGAATTAAATTCTCCCATTCCGGTCCACTTGAGCTCGCTGATACCCAAGATATCAATGTTCAATCTGTCCATTTCTCGCTTGACGACATCCAGTTTACCTTGCGTCATAGATCTTACATTCCATGTTGCTATGTGATATATCTCCTTGCAACATCGGACTTTCCGGTCGCTTCCCGACACATCCACAACTGAGCGTCCTTTTGGCTTTAGCCCAGCCGCTTCATTCGTCCTGGAGCTACTAGGAAGTGCCCTTTGTTCATCCCCAGTAACACGTGGGACGCCTTCCAACCTTATGATATGGCGCCTTCCGGCGCCATATCATTAATGCTATTGTGACTGGTCATAGGGTTTTCTTGGCAGGAAATACTGGAGTAGGTTGCCATTACCTTCTGCAGTGAATCACATTTTGTCAGAACTCTCTGCAGTGACCATTCCATCTTGGGTGGCCCTACACAGCAGAGCTCACGACTTCATCGAGTTTCGCAAGCCCCTCCGCCACGACAAGATAGGTTCAATATATTATTAGCGACTTTGCTTTCACAGCGAGTACCCTTGTTTACTTAATTAGGGGGGATGTTTGAATCAGACATAAACTGGCGATCACATATAAATAAGATATTTTCGAAGCTAGCTTATGAATATCACAAGTTACTAATAACTGTGAGTGTTTTGTCACAGCGGTCTTGCGCATTTTATATTTTGCATTTTTACATAGTCGTCTGAGCTACTTCATAGCATCATGGGTTAGCACAGCAAACTTATAACCTGTTAAGCACCTACAGAAGAATGCAATACGTTTAATTACATATTTAAGTATGATGGACGGCACTAAATAAATATTTCACCTGATGCACGTGCTTGCGCTTGACTCTGTTTATTATTATTATTATTTTAATTAGAAGGCTTCTTATATGGCATAGAATGAGGCTGTCTTTTAACTTAAAAGAAGTCATGCAGTCTATTTTCTTAAGGAGAGCGGAGCAAGCTCTGGCTCTTAATATTGCCCATTAGCTCCTTCATAGCCGACAGTCCACCTTCTTGTAGTCGTCTTATTCTTGACGGCTGCATTCCTGAGCATGTCTGTTAATGTATTTAGTGTTGTTCTCATGACACTTAGAATTATAACAAATAATGACCCACTTCCATTAAGCACTTTTACGCTACCTGCGCGCTACACAGGAGCTGTAGCGATAAAACTGCTTTAATTTACCTGTGGCCAGAAATGCCTACAGCCCAATAATGATATTTTCGTTCTTCTGTCATTTGGCATTCAATACTCCATATGTGAAAGTCGCACGCTATTTTTCCATGTTCCTGAATCACTTTTTACTTAGTGCATAAGCAATTTATTTGGACAAATACACACTAAGCTTTTTAAAACGTGCGCATAATCGAGCTGAAAATGGTTATTGTTATGCATTTATTGGTATTTGTTTTTTTTTCTCGTCATTGAGTTGTTAGCGCTTGCCGAATAGTTTTGGGCACTGTATATGGAACAGTTGTTCCCGCCACTAGCCTACCAGGCTATGGGACCAAACAAGTTTTTTTAGGTATTGTATATTGTGAAGATAGAATCGACAATAAAAAAAAATGGAAACAGATAAAACTACTTTACGCTTTACCGTATTCGTCGCTTTCCAGGTTAATTTCTTTGTTACTTTTTAATGGCAAACCGCAAGTCAATGTATTTTCTATCTTCGCTATCAGCCCTTGTCCCGATGTTTTCGTGACGTAAGCGATGGTATCGGCTGACGGCAGCACGATACTGCACTGATCGTTAGAGGCCGATGGAAAAGTTACGTGTATACATAGCACACGGGGTGCGGTCAGCAGAAGGAACAGCCCTGCTCTCACAATTTCCGACGCCGCCCTTGCGCTTCGCTACTAGTTCTGGACGAGGCTATCTGGCACGCGTTCGCGCGTTCTCTTTTATAAATCTCATGACTGTACCTTGATTACCGTGCACTTCCTTGTAGTGATCAAAACACTTCTGGGCCAGGGAATAATTAACCAATCTTCGCCACATATCGAATGCGCATCTCTTCAAACGTTTCGCCCACTGTGATGCCGTTATCATGCATGGATGGATTCAACATAAAAGCGCCCCGTCTCGGGTCCACACGGCTTGCTCCAGTGTTGTGTTGACGTACCTCGCGTTGTTCTCTTGATACTAAAGGTCAGTTGTTACATCGAAGAGAATCCAGGGCCTATGAAGATAAACTAGCTGGATATGATTTTAAACACTGTACCCGAAATGAAGTATACGACTAGTCACAAGTTGGTTTACAGGGTCCAAACAAGGCTTACGGAAATAGAGACAAACATTTCTTCTGTCCAGCTGTGTAATGAAAAAGCTTGCAGAATGCAGGAAGTAATTCACACTATGGCTAAGGAGCTAGATTGCTTGAGAAGTAAAGTAGAGCAGTTTGAAAACCGAATTCGTTGGAACAGTCTAATCATATACGGCTTTAAAGAGGGTCACAGAGAATGTAGGGCAACATTATAAAAACGGGTGAGGCATGACATATTTAAGGATATTCTTGAAGAGGAAGGGAAATCTATTTAAAGTATACACCGGATCGCCAAGATTAGTACTGCAAGTGAACGTCCAGTGATTCTTCGTTTCTTCGATTTTACTAAAAAAAAAACAAAAAATCCGTTCTTAGAAACCAGAAACTAGTTTAAGTTGAAAGGAAAAAGCATATCCATCTCTGAATACTCATCGCCTGCAGTGCGGGAAGCGCACCTTAAACTGGCAATCATGTAAAGAAAATAGTGATAGGGGCGATAAGGTTTCGCTAATATTTGATAAACTGAAGATAGGCAGTGATATATTGCATGGGATAGCACCGAAAATAAGAGGAGACTTGTCAAACGCGAAACGTGAAGCTGATGACGATGTCCCTTTCTTTAGCTCGTAGCAGACTACTTCAGCTCCACTCTCTTTCATGGTTCAATGCTAGGAGCATTGTCAATAAAACCGCAACTTTACAACTAATTGTACTGATATATAGCCCTGGTATAATTTTCATCACTGAAACCTGGATACATCCTCGAATTCACGATTCAGAAGTGCTCCCAAACTAATATTCTCTCCGTCAATTTGATAGTGACTTCCGCGGAGGGGCATAAATATTACTATTAAGCAAGGCTTACGATTTAAAAGAGATGAGGGAATATGCAATAACAAGAGCGTATAGCCCAGTATCAATGTTAAGGGAACTGCAGTGCATATAAGCGGTATATGTACCGACGGCCGAAAGCATCAGTCGATTATTTTGTTGAGATAAATTTTTATATAGTGAAATTAAAGAACTTTCTAAGCTTACCTTAGCTGGGGATTTTAACCTAACTGGAACTGACGGGTAAAGCTTAACAGCCGGTAGAAACGAGCGCAGTAATTGCTAAATGCTTTAGAATCTCAAGTTGAACTTTTGTTTAACCAAACCTGTTAAACAACCAGCGCGTATACCAGGGCAAGTTAGCTTGCTCTCGTTTCCAAAACACTTAGCCTCGATATCAGTATGTAGGGTGAAACCTCAGATCATAACATAGTTTTACTCCCTTTTGATAACTTGAGCTCGAGTCCCGACCAAAGCTGCCGTATATCTCACATATCGGTTAAGAACTACCGCAGGGCTGATGAGCATTATTAATTACATTGAAATAGGGCTTAACGGTATTCAGCAGCAGGCATTTGAAAATGTGAATGACTTATTGTTGAAGTTAAAACTAATGGTAACACACTGTGAAGAAAAATACATCCCAAGTATTAAAAAGCGAGTAAATAGAAAGACCGCTTGTATTTCACGCAGCATTATTCAGCTAAAACAACGGTAAAAAGAATGCATAAAAAGAAAATCGACTTCGCTCTATAGAGCTTTCTCAAATGCCCAGAGCTGAAATTTCTGTTGCAAGAAACCACTTCTTCAAGAAAACGCTGACTAAATTTATATCACCTGAGCCAAAATTCAGAGAGCACTACAGAAACTGCAGTGAAGAAATGCGAAAGCCTGAGCGTTTCTGCTGAACACGGTACAAAGCGCGCCACAACCAGCGAACCCAACCAGTGTTTCGTTGAGCGCGTCAAAATTTACCGGCGTTCGGTTTACAGGAAAGGAAAGGCGCTCTATCTACCACTAGCGGAATCCCACTACTATCATCCTCACGGTAGACAAGGAGAATTATGATGTGTGTTTCACGATCCTGGGCGTGGCGCTGTATTGAAAATAAAATTTCGTGACTAACTTTCTCCTCTGTTATTTGCCATATATATATAGAACCGTTTTGTTTGAAGGTGATTAAAAATGAAAGGGTCCGAGGATTTAGACTTATGGAAAGCGAAGTAAAGATATTGTCATATGCTGATGACATAGCCGCTTTCTGTCAAGATCAAGACAGCGTTTCAGAAGCAATCAAAGATACTAGTTAAATTTGTAGGCAAACGGCCAGCGAAGTCAACAGGGACAAATGTTTGGGGCTGTGGCATGCGGTTTGGTGCAACGCACATTCCCTTTTCGAAAATGTTTCTTGGTCTGTCACACCTGCGAGGTACCTTGGAGTGCCGCTGGAACACTACAAGGATACGAAAAATTACTGGAATGCTGAAATTGAACGTGTCCTCTCAAAACCAACAAAGTGGGGTGGCCTTGATTTATCAATGTTCGCGCGTTCAACTGTAAGCAATTTGTTCATTGTCGCGAAAGTTTGGTATGTTTTGCAAGCATTGTCTCTGTCAAGGGTTAGCGTTCAGAAATTTCTCCGATTGCTGGCGGTTTTCGTCTGGGGTTCAGTTTGGGAGAGAACAAGCTGTACAAATTTGTTTCGCTCGGTAAAAAGTGGAGGACTTGGTTGGGCCCCATTTATTTTCACGACAAATAGATCCAGGTTTATTAGACTGAGCCAAGACTTACCCGAATTTTCGGTGTCCTCTAGCAACTTTAAACACAGAAGACTGATTTTTTCGTGAGGTTGTGGCTTCCTTTAACATTTTAAAAGTGAGATTCTCAATGGAATACCTAAGCGCTGTAACCCAAAAGCAACTGTATAAGGACCTGCTTGATGTAATGATGCCAGCGCCGTTGTATCGATCATTACACTCTGGAGGGGAAAGTAAGGATGTCCTAAAAAGAGTTAAAAAGATGCCTGCACGATCGTCAGCAAAAAGTCTTTTCTTCCTATTACACAGGGGTACATTACCTGTTAAGCCGTGGACGGGGATTCTCGCTCCGCGAGGGAGTATTTCATTGAGAGTGTTGACAACCTGTCCGCCATCTATAATAAGCAAAGTGAGAAACCTGAATGGTTGCCAGTTTTCAGTGAACTGGCCAACCTGAAGCGTTTTTGAAACATTGTGAACCTTACTTTTGCTAGAGCGCTTTGTGGCATTATACTTTGACTTCGTCTCACTGTATATATCATTGTTATCAGGAAAAAAAAAAAAACCTGGGCGTGGTGCAGTTGGTAGAAGCGCTCGGTTGGGGATCCGAGGGATGCAGGTTCTATTCCCTGTGGTAACAGGATTTTTCAGAATGCTTATTTTTTTATGATGTCATCAGATTGATTGACTAGTGAAATCCTGCAGTATGCCGCGGAATCTCGCGAAGTAGGACGCTTCTCCCGGACACTCGTTGCTAACGCACGCACGGATACGCCGGCGAGTAATGAGCGATTAAATGCTTTCGCCTTAAAAACGTTCTAGCATTAGATGACAGAACAGGAAGCATCGATCGTCCAAATGGAAATAGACGGAGCTGTTGCAGACGACGCATAGAGTATCGCGAACGCCTTGAATCAATATTTGTAGTCGGTGTTCACTCGTGCCCCTCCCCCTTAATTCATTCCAGCGGGATATCATTCGAATTTGTCCGGCATTGTTGTAACCGAGCGTGGTGTTCTTAACTTGTTGTTACCAGCTTGACGAAAAGAAATCATCCGGGCCTGACGCCTTGCCTACGGCTTTTCTCAAACGATACGCGTAACAATGGTCTCTGTTTCTGCACAAAATTTTCTCCTTGTCTATACAGAAACAGCGTCCATGCCCAGCGTCTGGATCTCTGCAAAGTTGGTTGCGAGTTTTAAAAAAGAATGGGGATAGACTTTTCGTTAAAATGTAGACCCACATCACTAAGTAGCTGTTGCTGAAAATTAATGAAGCATGTAATTATTTAGACACTAATAACCTACCAGGAAAACGACAAAATCCGGGCGCCCCACCCCGGCAGCTTGTGCATTGTGTCGCGCGCGCGATCTGTCTGGGACAGGACGCTACGTGCGCGCGACTATGTATATATATCAATGGTTTTATATATATATATATATATATATATATATCTGGCCTTTGTCAAGGAATGACATTCCTTGACAAAGGCCGGACCCCGGCCGAAACGTCGGAATAAAGTGTTGTTTTTTCCACCGTGTGTCACCTACTTTAAGTTGCCCTACCGGACCCATTCGAGCTTCAACCCCCATCCTATATATATATATATATATATATATATATATATATATATATATATATATATATATATATATTATAAACGATTGCAGTGGCCGCTCGCGCGCAGGTATTTGTGGACAGTGCTCGGGCACTTGCGCGCGAGCGATGCAAACTCATTGACCGTCTGTACTTTGTAAATAATGTACAAAGCTCCCCCTGTCCTTTCAATGCCTATCGCTTCCCTGTATACTTCCCCTCGCTATCCTCTTCCTATCCCCTTTTCCTTCCCGCCGGCCGCCGCTCAAGTGCTTCAGTTTTTAGATAGCAGTTGCCGCGGCCGGCAATACTCTTTTCCTTCTTTTTGATTATTAAAAAAAATAAAAATAAATCACTACCACCAAAACGACAAACATGTATACTAAACCAGCACGGTTTCAGGGAGGATTTATCAACAGTTACTCAACTACTTGAAATTACGCCTGAATTTGCGGCTGCCATTAACTGTGATCGGCAGGTATGTTCAGCGCTTATTGATTTTGCAAAGGCGTTTTTTTATTGCGAAAGCAATACTACTTTCAATTTTCAGCCCTTCGCGTAGCGAGGCGGTGGCTACCATTGACCTTTAGCGTGACATTTTGGGCGCGCCTCCAAGCACAGCTGTGCAAAAACAGGGGCCCCAACTTGCGCCGTCAACTCGTGAGGCGGAAGCTACCAAACGCGGCCTAACTCCCGCTCCCTCCGTGAGGGAGCGCTACAGTCGGAGTGACGTCATCCCATCTGCCGCAAAAACAGGGCCCCTAACTCGCGACGTCAACTTGAGAGGCAGTAGCTACCAACCGCGGCCTAACTCCCGCTCCTACCGCAACTACCGCCGGGGGTGCAACGTTGGATACTATAGGAGATGGCCTAGCGGCAGGTGGAACAACGCAGGGGTGGAAGAACGGGCTAGTTGGTAAATCATCTTGGAGAGCAAAATAGCGCACTTCAAAACACAGACACAGGAAGGGAACGACAACACAGCGCTGTGTTGTCGTTCCCTTCCTGTGTCTGTGTTTTGAAGTGCGCTATTTTGCTCTCCAGAAACAACGCAGTCTCCCGGGATGCTTTCATTTCTGCTGGCATAAAGAATGCCGTTGCAGCCGGTGCCGGAGCGGCAGTTGTACATTCTGCTTTAGCCTCACCCACAACCAAGTATATCGTTGCAGCCACGGCACTCCTTGCCTCGCTAATAGTTATACGTAGAATAACCACGTAGTACCCCGTAATAAACAATGTAGTTGAACCATATGCCGTGGCCAGAGTGAATCACTGCATAACCATAAAACCACAAGCACCACAACCAGCTACACCACCAGCTGAACCTAGGCGTAGCCATAGCTATTGCTTTCGCAATTACCAGGCTTAACAAAGCTAAGCCACTGTAGCACACTGTACGTAGCACACTGTACGTTAATCGAGAAGCTCAGTCTTATTGGCATTAATTTAAAAATAGTTTCACACTTACCACTCAGGCCATTTTCACTATGTCGAAATAAAAAATGATAAATCAAATACCTTAGATGTTTGTTCAGGTGTTCCTAAGGGATTCATTTAGGGCGTACACAATTTCTTAAAACTATCAATGATATTTTTTCCTGTGTCACTCAGAATTTTGTATTAAGGCTGTCTGCAGATGACTGCGTTGTGTATACTACTACTGTTCGCTCACAAGATGACCATAATAATCTGAACCTAACATTGACTAACATTGCCTCCTGGTGCGACACTTGGTGTGTGAGAATAAATACCAGCAAAACATCACATGTCAACATGACAAAAAAGAATACTACCATTTATTTTACTTTTCTGCTATCAGGATCGACTGTGACGGGTAGTAAAGAAGTCAAGTAGCTGGGGATAACAATCGCCAGAAAGTTGAGTTGAGAATCTCATATAAAGAACATATTTAAAAAAGCATACTGATATCATGGATTCTTCCGACTGAAATTATCTGCTGCACCCTCATATGTAAACAAGAACGCCTATAAAGCATTAGTACGACTCATTCTCGAGTACAGCGCCATACATTCGAACCCCCATCAATCTTATTTGCACAAAAAAAAAAAGATAGGAAATAATTTAACACTTAGCACTCAGCAATTATTTATTCCCGTTACTCACGTTACGACAGTGTGACGCTGGAATTACGAAGACAGACTGCTCGCATAAAATTTCTTTTCCTCCTGCATGACGATTGTATCAATATAGATAAAGATTTACACCTACACAGCCACCTTATCGCCGATCTAAAGAATAACCATCACATGTGCATGATACCGTTTTCTGCTAAATGTGACTTGTTCAAGTTTTAATTTTTTTCCCCGTTCCATAGAAATATAGAACAATCTGCCTACCAATTTATGAGTGATGTGTCGCTTGATGCTTTTTCCACCACTGCTGAATTCTTTTTTTTTTTTTTGCAAGAAATATCGCTTTCGTAGAATTGTAGCCGCTATCCTTTTTTTGATCACTAGTATCAACTATAGCTTGCTTTTACAGAACCGCACTCTTGATATAATGATTACTGTATAGCTTTTTCCTGCTGCCTTGAAAAACTATGCATCCTGTTCGTACTTTTTTCCATTCCTGTCAGAGCCCGAGAAAGGGTCACAGTATTGTGAAATAAAATAAAATAAGATAAAATAAATACGTCCTGGCTCCATAATTTGTTTCCAAATACCCATCAGTATCTCATACCTGTTTCGTCCCCACAAAGCCATAAGCTTCATTATCCTGACATCATTTCAACCTTTAGTGATAACAATGGGATGACTATGATTGGATGGATAGATTATAAGAGCCGGAATGTTCAACTTGTGGCATCCCAGAGACTGTGGACCATATATTATTGGTGTGCCCAGCGTATGCGCGCGAAAGAAGTGTGCTAGCGGCTTCCTTGAAGCGTTTAGACAAGAGGCCTCTGTCGGAGGAACTGCTGCTGGGCGCTTGGTAGGACAAGGGAAAGGGTTTCCAGGCAGTGCGTGCTCTTTGCCGTTTTTTGTGCGCCAGCGGACTTGATTCGCGCTTGTAAAACAAGCTACTGTGCCTGTATATGTATTTCACATGCCTTCTCCCACATCGTCACCCATCATGACCTTCTTTTTTCTCTCCTTCCCTTTCTCCAGTGCAGAGTAGCAGGCCAGATTTGAATTATTCTGGCCAACCTCTCTACCTTTTCCTTTCAATAAATACATCTATCCATAAGAGTGCGCCTTTAAAACGGGGTGGTGGCAGTTTCTACCACGCCGTGCTTTTTTTCATTCCTTTTCTATGTCTTGAATACCGTTGTAAACCATACAACTATTTCCTTGTGTCAGTTATTAAATTTTTATTCCTACCGTTGCGCCGTATTTATGCTTTTCGGCTATCAACATTCTTACACCGCAGATTCACTCACCCGACCTCTGGTGTCGCTAAACCAAAAGGCCACAGGAAGGGTGACTGTGCCTCCGTCGTGGTCCGGATGGATACAATCACATTTGAGTATAAGATGTTCAGCTGTTTGTATGGATTAACTACACATTCGAGATGTGTCATCGCCGTGGGTAAATGTTATTTCTATGGCTGCGTAGGGCATTTCCTAGTGAGTTATCAAAGAAAGATTCCTTCCTGATCTGCCATTTCCAGCTTCTATATATTTCTGCACTCTGCTTCTTTTCCATAAAATTTATCCAATTTTTACCTTCTGTGTCCTTTGCCTGCTTTTTAATGCTCTTTATTTTTTCCGCCCTCCTGCCCTGCATATACTTACTAGCTAGATTCCTAGTTCTTCTCCTCCATTTTGAGTCAACGCATTTTGGGCACCGTTATTCAAGTACTCCCATAGTTGAATGTTGTGTCTATTTTCGTCAGGCATTCCTCACATAATATTTTACTCTGAGCTTCCCACGCTTCGAAACATGCCCAGTCCATATCGCTTTCTACCGTCTCCTTTGTAGCTTTTCCGTGGGCACGTAGTGCTAATCGTCGAACAGCTCGCCTCGTCGCGGCGCGCGGGGATGGATGGAATGAACTCTAATATCCACTGGGAGAACTTCTCAAAATATATATTTTCATTGCGGTGCGCGTTGAATGATATTGACGTAGAAAGTCCACCGCTCACGCAGATACAGGCGGCCGTGATGGCGTTACTATCTGCTGCCGATAAAAGCATCCACGATCATCGATGCCGTTTCGACCAACGTTACTGATTTGGACCTCGTATTTTCTTTATGTTGTGGCATGGGACACGTTGCTCGCCTGTCCGAGCTTTCGCACGTGGTTTTTCACCGAAAACTCGGCAACAAACAAACGTCATTATAGTGCCATCTTTAAGCGAAAAGTTGGGTTCGCTGCAAAGCAGACTTCATACCAGCTAGCCGGGTGAGAATTCTGCATGCATGAAAATAATGTCCACCGTCGGGGGAGGGGAGGGGGGGGGGTTGAAGGAGTAGCGTAACGAATTCTCTGCTTGCGCAGCTACGAGGGGAGGCTTCATGGTTCCGAGAAAAGGCCGAGCCGGCCGAGCCATCTCGGAGTAGAATCAGCACTGGCCGAGTTTGTGGAATGGCAGATGTCAGCAGCACTCCTAGTACACCATGAAAATAATACAAGCCAAAGCGAGAGATCTGGCAAGAGAGTGGTGCATTCCATGAAGCTAGTTCAAAGTCAGCCGCGGCTTTTTGCGGAATGTTATTAAGCCCTTTGGCTGCAGCCTCCAACGTCACGCGCCTACTTGTCAGACGCTGCCGAGCGACTGCGGGGAACATCTGATCAAATTTTAACGATTGGTCTCAGAGAAGAGACTGGAGCCCGGCCAAGCACTAGGACCCTAGGACAAATAGGAAACGCTGATACGAACTATAAACTAAAAACTAACACCAACCTATACCTAACCGGCACTGTGATTGAGCACAATTAGTTTCCGCCGTTGCAATGTTGGCAAGCACATTGAAACTCAGTGCTATTTCACTTTTCGCAGTGAGGGCGAAAATGCATCACAACAATACCCCGCCTTTAGTAGCTCTGTAGCACTGAAGTTTGTTTGTAAACACCAGAGGACAAATCTCACTAAACATAGCGTACTTAAATCCGAATCACAAATTACCAAAGCAGGTCATGCAGTACAACACACTGTGTTTAGTTAAAGGATCTCCGTGATTTAGAAAACACACCTCTGATTACAGAACGGCCATAAAGAGATGCCTGCGCAAAGAAGAAATATATTATTCGTGAGAGGTAGCAAGGATAGCAGAAGGGGTCTGATGGATGCAGTGAAAAAGAAGCGAGGAAGTGCAGCGGTTCATAACAGTACTATCTCATAGCGATGAAATGAGATAGCGCTGCTTTAATCGCTTTGCCCGAAACTCCCATTCAAGTCTCCGTTCATTGCGAATAAACACATCCAACGGACGGTTGCCCTCTTTCCTCTTTAGAGGCTATGTCTTGGCGCCACGGGTATAATCGATAAGGCAGGAATAACGAAGGTTACTGGTACCACCGTAAGTAGAGCTCTGCTGTATATAGTGTTTCGTTAGCTATATCAGTTTTCATAGTTATTTGCTGCTATCTCATACCTATCTCTACCGAATGAAGGCTAAAGGGCAACAACCTGCTCAGCCGCCAATGACGGCAGCAGTAAGCGATCTCCGGATAAGGTATGGGTTTCGGCTATGAAAACGCGCCAACTTGGTTGCGCGGTCGGATAACGTTGGCTAGACAGACTGGTTCTCTGCACTCGCTAAAACAGACAATTTTGTGATGTCAGCTCTGAGATCTGTGATATTACGTCCGAGCCAAGGACAAGCTCATATGTTGTCTATCTTGGATTTTCTCTCTGCCCCTTTGCAGATAAGTTAAGCTTGATTTATGGCCGTGCAGCCGAGTCATGGAAAATGTATTCACGTGTTATCAAAATACTATGATCTGCAGACTGAGTTCGCTTGCGCAATGCACTGGATGAGCAGTATGCCGTGGTATAAGTCTAAATCCTCTAGTATTTCTCCATTTAAACGACTTAAGATTTTGCTGAACACACAATACATGTAGTAAGTGTCAGTATTCGTTTGCTAAGGTCTAAACATATACCGGGGGCCAACAGCGTGATGAAAATGAAGTATAGCTATATTCACAACCCTTGTTTTTTAGTGAGTAAAAATAATTTTTTTGTGAGCGTGGCACCTTTCCCCTGCCGCCGATATGCCTTCATTGTTTACGTTTCACTTTATCGTATTATTAGATGCAACGCGCTTCTCAATGTTTCATTCACGCTTTTCTTCGTGTTCCTCTCAGCGAAGCAGTTTTTTCGTTGTTTCTGGCAGCATCATCCCATCGCACTCGTCATAACAATTTTGCATGGTAGCCATCCTCCGGATCCTTTCTGTGGCAGCCCCATTCCGGAAGAGCTTTTCTTCGCTCCGGCCTTCAACCCAAGCCACTAAGCCAGAGTGCTGCCTCTGACCATCTCTCCTTTACTCGCTACCTTAAAGACGGCGAAGCGAAATTCATTTTTCCATACTGCTACCCACTAGCCCCGGCAATGAGCGTGTGGTTTCGTTTTACCAGTCATCGTTGAAAGGAGGCTGATTACGCCGACAGCGCGCAATACAGAAACGGGAGCCAGAGAGCAGCGGTCTATAACGCTAATGGTAAGCACTGGAATAGTTCAAAGGAGAAAAGGTTGACTGCTGGCGTGTATCAAAATAGATAAAGCAAATCGGCAGGGAATCTATATTTGATAGCTCCCTAGCTGGGGAATATTTCTAGAGCGAGATCAGATTGTCTTAGAAAATGAAACTACTGATACAAATTTGACCAAGAATATTATATACTCGTTTGTGCATACTGCTTGACACCCAGATACATTTGGAATTTTGTAGGGTAAAAATTTTGAACATAATTTTTCACGCGTTATTTAATACCACGACAACAATCAATATATCTACAGGCCTTCCCTTGTCTGGTATTAAGTTTTTGGAATTTATTTTCAAAAACGCACACCGTTGGTTTTTCACCTGAGCCTGACGTATTTTTCAGATCGCAGGACAGACGTCCGTGGGGAAATTTTTCTGCGAGTCAGAAGCTTAGATCATTCCTGCCTATAAATTTATAAAGGTATCATACAGTTTGGCATATTCGCCACACAATTATTCAAAAACGCAATGAATTTAATAGTCTTCCTGATCACGTGTTGTCCACTACTTCTAAAGTCACCTTAAAATGAATGCTCAAATCTGCAAAGCTTTAATGCTAAATAATGCAGGGAAATTTTAAGTTCCACAGGAATATCGAAGGTCATATTTGCTCGTGAGCGCGCGGTAAATTTCGGGAGCAGAAGTTTCTCTACACCGGAAGGTTACACCATTTCTATCATTCTGTTCTGCCGTTTCTTGCTTTGTCTGTTGCTTTTTTTTTGTAGTCTTGTCCGTAACTGCCGGGCCCAGTCCCTCAAGCCTCTTGTTGGCTTTGACGGGCCTGAACCGTATTGTATCATCTAGAAAGTCGCAATGACCATTATTATTTGTTTGTTTTGTTTTGTAGGTTTTAACGTCCCAAAGCAACTCAGGCTATGAGAGACGCCGTAGTGGAGGACTATTATTATTATTATTATTATTATTATTATTATTATTATTATTATTATTATTATTATTATTATTATTATTATTATTATTATTATTATTATTATTATTTGTACAGTCACATGACTCACATTTGCACGAGATTAAGTAGCACGGCATGGTTACTGTTTACAATTAAATCTTTCCTTCCTTTATAGTTAAAAAAAGACAATCATGCATGCACTTGCATACCGTGTTATAAGATATGGCATCACAGTGTTTGCTCACTTTCGGCAAAGGTGGTATGATTGGGTAGACGCTCTTCTAAGGTATATGCTGAGAAGTACCACCTGTGACCATTCCTTTCTCCCTGAAGTAAACTTGTTTAATTTTCTTGGTCTTCCGCCCTTGAAAGTTTATATATAAGCAAACTGTTATTCTTCAGTACTTTTGGAATCTTACCTTCAAGACGAGAGCAGTTTCTGCCACAACCCTACATAATTGTCAACGCTACACGGTCGCCAGATACTCAACCAGATAAGGCAAAGCAAGACGATGTATACATGTCCCTGCAGTACTTAATAGTCTTCCTGATCAGGTGTTGTCTGCTGCTTCTAAAGTCACCTTAAAAGGAATGCTGAAATCTGGAAAATTTTAATGTTAAATAATGCTGGGAAAATTTAAGTTCCACAATGTTTTTCTCTTTTATACAATGTATCTTCTTTAGTATCTGTATTTCAGTGTGTGTGCACTTAACCTGATATCTTATTGCCTTTACTTTTCGCTCTCCGATGTTGCCGGGCGTAGTACTGCAAGCCTCCTCTTGGCTTTGACAGGCCGAGTCTGTATCTATTACAGTATGTTGTGGCAATAAAATTATTATTAATAATATTATTGTTATTATAAAGGTATCGATATTATTCTATAGTTGCGTCACGATTACTTCAAAGTGCGTTACCCTTACTTTGGGAGGTTTAATTACTTGCTGTGAGCGGTGGCAAAGTTCAAAGCACATTTTTGCCATGAGTCCGAAGCTTGGGCCTCTCCCATATACGTGAAAACCAGTAAATTATAATATGCCACACTTTGTTCGTTAATGCAATGACGTTAGGGAGAAGGGAGTAATTACTCATTGCATCCACCCAAGCGCAGCCACACGGCTACAAAGGAAAGCTATACAGCTTTCTCAGAAACTTCGTAGGTAAAGAAAAATTCGTCCTGATCCGGGAATCGAACCCGGCACCACCGCCTTTCCGGGGCAGTCGCTCTACCGACTGAGCTAACCAGGACGGTCAGCAGATCAGATGGTAGGGCGAGAGCGAATTGATCTATAACTCGAAGTGGGAATAGTGTTGCCCCGAAAATGCGGTGGTGCCGGGTTCGATTCCCGGATCAGGACGAATTTTTCTTTAACTACGAAGTTTCTGAGAAAGCTGTATAGCTTTCCTTTGTAGCCGTATGGCTGCGCTTGGGTGGATGCAATGAGTAATTACTCCCTTATTACAAATCTACTCCACCTTGGGGGATTCCCCTAAATATTTGACCAACGTTAGGGAGAACTTTTAAAACAACAACAAAATGACCTTTAATAGTCCAAACTACACTCACTATGACACTGGTCGGAGAGTGTCTCACTGAAGAATCGCACTGCACCGGAAACGCTGAGTGTCTCTCTCCCACTTGAAGGGAGCGCTCCTGCCGCGCGCCACTCACCGACTACACAACGCAACACACGCGCACACAGCCGTACCCCCGGGGAAGAATGGGCGATTCCAGTTCGTATACGTCCCTCCCCCAGAGTCAGTGGGATGGCCCAGATGTCGTGCCGTGAAGACCGCGAAGACAGCACCCAGAATATTCAACACACTTTGCTCTGAATGAAAATGTGCCCTGGACTTATGAAATCTGTAGAAAGAATGAAACTATTTCTTCTAAATGCTCCAGTCGTCCTATGCCGATGCGAGCACAGTCGCCTTCCTTGTGGTTCAGATATAAGAACAGTGATATGAGTGAATAAACTGCAGAAAATAGCAAAAAGCGATTGGAAGATGGGCGACTAAAAACAGGAATTTGGCCTGAATATACAAGTTCGCAATTACAAAGTTGTCGAAAGTAACTCATAGAGGCCATATGTAAAAATGAACAATGATTTATAGATACTATCAATATTACGTTTTTTTTTTCAGCAATACATTTATTTTGCGATATTGTACATGCAAACTTGACTGGATCCTTAAACAGTTTGGCTAGTGAAGGGTTTTTATGTATAAGATAATCATTAAAGATAAGGTAAACATTTCACATATATATATTGTCACGTACAAGGTGATTGAGGATATCAAGAATAGGGTTAGCTCCGATACAACAGCGGTGAGCAGCACAGACGCAAAACCCGCAAGCGACACTTCGTCGTCCTTCACTCAGTCATGCGCCACCTGGCAAAGCTAGGTGGCAATATATATATATATATATATATATATATATATATATATATATATATATATATATATATATATATATATATATATATATATATATATATATATATATACACATATATATAATGTAGAACGTGCAACAGCAGCCGCTAAGCGGCTGCTCATCGCGAGTCTCTTGAGCGGACTTAAGGAAGAAGTGGCCGAGTGACGTTCGTTTAGAAGAGGCTGAAGTTTGCTGCTGATTGTAATTTGGTGCTCTGGACCTGCTTTCCTGTGCCTGTTGGATCAAGGCTCCACTAAAACCCAACCTTCTGGTTATGGGCCTAAAAGGCTACGCGACACTGGTGGAGGTGCGGCCTTAAACTCCATGTTTGGGCCTCTCGCAGCCGCTCATCGAGTCCCGACCGGCTTCCGCTCGTGTTTACACCTGTCCATTGCTGCAGCCATCTCCTCCGGGGTCTGGCGCCGACATTTGCTCCTCAACCTGAACCGGCGCCATCCGACAAGCAATTCGAAGTTTCTGCAATGGCCCAGGCCATTTGCTGCTTCAGCAGTCTCGTGTGCCCCCAGTTTTCATGGCGGTACTGGGGAAGACGGCGACGACAGGATCGACCAGTTTGAGCGAATGGCGCAATTCAATCAGTGGAGCCCTGCTCAGAAGCTGCGCAATGTCTATTTTGCACTTGAGGACGGCGCTAAAACGTGGCATAATAATGGGGATGTCAGTCTTCAAAGCTGGGATTCCTTTCGATAGCAGCTGCGGGATACTTTTGCCAGCCACGACCGCCGTGATCGCGCACGCAGCCTCCTAGGAGCTCGTGTGCAACTGCCTAACGAGAGCGTGGCCATGTTCGCTGAGGACGTGACCCGTCTTTGCCGGCGGACTGATCCTGATATGACAGAATCAGCGAAGTTACGCCACGTGATACAGGGCATTAAAAGAACCCCTCTTCGCTGGTCTGGTTCGCAGTTCACCTCAAACCGTCGCGGACTTCATCAATGAAGCTTCCCTCATTGAGCGAGCCCCGCAGCAACGATGCCGGCCCACTGAGTCTGCCTGTGGTCAGCCCTTTAGCAGCGTGGCCACATTGTACGGGTCCACTGAACATCACTGTCTGCGTGAGCTGATTCGCGAGGTAATTCGCGTGGAGCTCCTCAAGTTTAATCTTGGATCGCCTAATCCGACTTCCGCTGCTGTCACCAAAGCCGTGCGCGGAGAAATCCGTCAAACATTTTTATCGCCTGAGTCGGTGTCGGAGCCACGTTCTATGGCTCTTCATTGACCTGCAGTGCCTCCTGCGCGACAGCTTCTTTTCGAATCACAGCCGTCGCCCGCTCTGCAGCCACCGTTCTACCAACCTTCCTACCAACCTTCCTACCAGTCACCATCTCAGCAGAGCGCAGTCATGCAGCCGTCCGCTCCTCAGCCACTACTCTACCAGCCTTCCTAACAGCCGCCATCCCCACAGAGTCCCGTCATGCAGCCACCGGTTCGGAAGGCAGACGTCTGGCGCACTCCTCGCCAACGGCCGCTGTGCTACCACTGCGGAGAACCCGGCTACTTGTACCGTCGTTGTCCATACCGTGAACTCGGTCTTCGGGGTTTTTCTCATGATTCCCCGCGTCTCCGGGTAGGCTAACGCCCTCCAGAAATCGAAGAATACCTAGCAACTCGTGCAACCTCTTCGAGCGACCATACACAGTCGTTTTTTCCCGTGCGCTACTCGTCAGCCAGCCGCCGGGATTTTACTGTTGCGACGAGACGTCGGTCGCCAAGCCCACGCCGGGGAAACTGAAGGCGGCGACCTCAGGGGGCAGGTTGCCGATGAACGGATGAACAAGTTGGCATGGATCTTTTGGGTCCTTTTCCAAATTCTGATTTGGGCAACAGGTGGATAATTGTCGCTACAAATTACCTCACGCGTTACGCTGAAACAAGGGCCCTCCAGCGCGGCATGGCAATCGAGGCAGCGAAACATTTCACCGAACGCATCGTCCTGAAGCACGGCGCCCCGACAGTTATAATAACGGACCGAGGCACTGCTTTCACTGCCAAGCTACTGGAATCTGTCAGTCAGCTGAGCGGCACTACCCATCGCAGGTCAACCGCCTACCATCCACAAACTAATGGATTGACAGAACGTCTGAACAAAACTCGCCGACATGACGTCCTTGTACGTGGATGTTGAAAATCGGTCTTGGGATGACGTCCTGTCGTACGTCACGCTTGCGTACAACACGGCGCAGCAGGAAACAACACAAATGGCGCCGTTTTCCTTATTGTATGGCCGCGAAGTTTCGACAATGCTGGAAGCCATGTTACCCCATGACGGCCGTGACCTCGAAGTTGGCGCCGAAGAGTTTACGCAAAGCGCAGAAGAAGCGCGACAGCTGGCAAGGGCACGCATCCGGAACTAGCAAGGTCGAGACGCCCAGCGTTCAGATCGCCGCCACCGTCGAGTGACTTTCGAATCGGTCTATAGGCTGTGGCTCTGGACTCCAATGCAACGTCGTAGACTATCCGAGAAATTTCTGAAACAGTACTTTGGCCCATACAAAGTGCTCCGTCAGCTGAGAGACGTCACGTACGAAGGGCTTTCGGACGACTTTTCTACTACTCGTCGCCAGCAGAAACCCGAGGTGGTTCACGTCGTGCGCATGAAGCAGTACTTTTCGCGAGAAAATTAGCACACAGCCTTACCGCACGTTTCTTGCTTTAATTTTTTTTTTGCTTTCGAATTCATAATATTGACGTTTTTTTATTTTTTAGAGAGGGAGGGTAATTTAGAGTGTGCAACAACAGCCGCTTAGCGGCTGCTCATCGCGAGTCTCGCGCGCTGACTTAAAGAAAAAGAAGTGGCCCTGTGACGTTCGATTAGAAGAGACTGACGTTTGCTGCTGATTGTCTCTGGGTGCTTTGGACCTGCTCTCCTGTGCCTGTTGGATCAACCCTTCATTAAAACTCAACCTTCTGGTTACGGGCCTAAACAGCTACGTGACAATATATATAAAGGATGTCACACAACTTTCCCGATTATCTTATTTTTTTATTCAGAATAAAATAAAACAATCAAGAAAGTTGTGTGACATCCTTATTGAATTTCCCTGGCCCATTCGTCAAAAGCGAACTATATATGACAAATGTCGGGTCCCGGCCGAAACGTCGGATTGAAGTATATCGTTTGTCCACTGTGTGACACCTCGTGTACGTTGACGCCCATACCGGAACCATTCGAGCTTCTACCCCCCCCCCCCCCCCACACACACACACCACCACTGCGAAATTTTGGAAACTATAGAGAAAGAATGTCGATATTCAGACCAGCACTGAGGACAAGATAAAAAATTATTGCCTTTTTTTATATTCATGCAGTCTTTATATGGGTCAGGGCTGAACGACGACGTTTTGGTAAAATCTCTTCGATTGCTTGTACTGTTTCTTGATTCGAATCCCGTGGGTATTGGCTGGCATTCAAAACCCGCTGCTGCTCTCAATCGATTTCCGATAGTTTAGTGCCACTACAGTGTGCTGCAAAACGAGCGCATAGCTCTTTTTACGACCTCTCAGTCGGGGTCTGCCTGCTAGCTGTCTTCTCCGAGCGAAAAGCAGGACCAGAACCGCCGATGGCTGCGCGGCGCGCTCTTAAATAACCAGCGCAGAATTTTCTAGGCGCGGAGGAGGAGCGGAACCGGCGCGCGCACACACACACACACACACACACACACACACACACACACACACACACACACACACACACACACACACACACACACACACACACACACACACACACACACACACACACACACACACACACACACACACACACACACACACACACACACACACACACACACACACACACACACACACACACACACACACACACACGCGCGCGCGCGCGCACACACACGCGCGCGCGCGCACACACACGCACACGCACGCACGCACGCACGCACACACACACACACACGCACACACACACACACACACACACACACACACACACACACACACACACACACACACACACACACACACACACACACACACGCACACACACACACACACACACACACACACACACACACACACACACACACACACACACACGCACACACACACACACACACACACACACACACACACACACACACACACACACACACACACACACACACACACACACACACACACACACACACACACACACACACACACACACACACACACAATCTAAAAGCACATTATTTACTGTCGAGGTTAACCTGTCCTGTGAACTAATTATTATTATTAATATTTAATTAAAGCAGCCGAAAGAACCTCAAGGCCGCTTCTCTCCATATCAATTAAAATATTAAAAATAAGTTTGTGCAAATCATCAATGAGGGTAATAGGTTTACGTTTGTCGGAAATGATAACAGCCCTCAGTGTTTGTGTACTGCGCATTACTCCCAAATTTGTTCGATCTTGGTACGAAGTCCAAAGGATCTAATATGATCCCCCAGTGAACGCGTACTGTTCACTGCGCTTACATAAGCATCGACAAGGCCTAATTTCTTCTCGACTGTGTCAGGCATGTTTTGCATTTTATCGACCGTCTTGCTTCTGGGGTGCCGTCGAAATTGCGTGTGCGCTCTCCAAGGACGTCAGGTGTAATAGCCGTCTCAGCGGTGCGCAGTCCTTTTGTTATCGATAGAAGGTTTGCTCACTGACGTTAGTCTTCAGATATCTCGTGATAACAATCGAACAGAGCGAAGTCTTGGTTCTTTTCCGGTCTGTGTATCTTCTCCGGGTTCATTCTTTGACGGTCATGCATTTTGTTGTTGACAGTGCAGCCGCAGGCCTCGCAGGGGTGCCGTCACGGCTGAGAATGCGACTGCCCCTTCGTCGCTTATCCTAACCTTGAGGTAGTCACGTCGAGGTCCCTTGATATCATCTGTAGGGTGACATTCAAAAGTTTATCTGGTGCTTCTTAAGTACCAGTGTGCGATTTAAAGGCCGCTGTGATGCTGGCTAAGCGATGCAGGGCGAAAAGAAGAGGATGAACGCACAGCCCACTTTAGTGGCACTGAACTATCGGAAATCGATTGAGAGCAGCAGCGGGTTTTAAATGCCAGCCAATACCCACGGGATGCGAATCAAGAAACAGAACAAGCAATCGAAGAGACCTTACCAAAACGTCGTCGCTCGGCAATGACCCAGCCCACGTTTGGCGCGTGCAGTGCAAGATTAAACTATAGTAGCACGTCCAGAGAGAGACAGCCATGATCAGTAGATAACTAGAAGATAGTCGGGCAAAAACAAAATTGTAAGCGCTGGACACAGCACTGTCAACACCATATCATGTAAAGTTAATAGTAAAACTTAATAGGCACAAAAATGTATTGTAAAGTTCGAGGTAATTACTCATACCAGAAACCGAAGCCTTTCCAAAGAGGGCAACGAGTCATGTTAAGGCTGTCTTTTCAGCCTCTTGAAAACTTGCTAAGAAATGTATCTTGCTGCCCAAACAAACAAACAAACAAACAAACAAACAAACAAACAAACAAACAAACAAACAAACAAACAAACAAACAAACAAACAAACAAACAAACAAACAAACAAACAAACAAAAAAGCCGTGCACAAAGAAACACGTCGGTCCTTTCACGGATGAGTAATGTCGAAATTTCGGCTAGTTGGCGATCCATTAAAACAGCGCACATAAAACACAAAAACACAGAGAAGAGCAGGACGGACAAGAGCGCTCCGTCCTGCTGTTCTCTTTGCTCTTGTCCGCCCTACTCTTCTCTGTGTTTTCATGTTTTATGTGCGCTGTTTTAGATGGACCTTTCACGGAAGGCTTCACGTGCGGCAGGGTCCTTTGTATACATCGGTCAAAAGGACAGGTATTAAACGTTACTGGAACATCGCCACAGTATAAGAAGCATGACCAGTCGCCGTTTCGGAGACCATGGCAAGACAGTGACAAATGTGAGCCACTCTACATACATACAGAAATCGAAGCATGAAATTGAAGTATTGTTTTCTAGAAGTTCGCACTTCAGGTCAGCCTTTGAGTTTTTTGTAGTCCTTCCCTCCGCATTATTTTTTCTCTCGTTGAATGAAACAGGCCAGTGTTCATCGCGTTGACAGCGCAGTTCTCTGTTGCTTGATCCATTTTGGAAATGTTTTTGTTTCTTCTGATTTTTGCATTTTAGTATGTGATACCTCCTCGTTCTAATAATTTTTAATTTGCCTTGACGTAATGTTGTTGATACTATTTTGAATACCGGTTTTAATTCTGCTCTTTTGTCATAATTTCCTAGTTATACACTGGCGTTCGTTCTTGCTTCCCGAGCATGTTGCTTGTTGAATTATTTGCTTTGTCAAAAATTTGAATTGTGCATTGATGAACAATGTTTTGATATGCATATTTTTTGTTTGGACTGCTTTTTTTTTTTTTTTCTTCTCTAGGCGCCACGTGTGCCGTGGTGGTATTTAAAAGCGATTTCTGGCTCTGAACAAGTTGTCTGAGGTTCGGTGGCTGTCCTGTAAGCTTCTTTGTTCATCCTTGTCTTTCCGCGATGCCTTCTCTAGCCACACAACCCAACCAAGATCCCAAACTACAACCCTATTACTTTGTTGATGGCTCGCTAAATTATTTGCAGGGACCTATGCCGTTTCATCGAAACAGAACCCAACATCTTCGAGGACAGGGTCTTGGTTATCCTACGGATGGTGCAGAATGAGAGGAGGTGGCTTAACAGCCTAACGACTTTTTATTTGACCTTGTTTAGAACGCTTTTGTGAAAACCTGTTTTCCGCTGCAGTATGGGTGCCGAGGGGTATTTTTGCAAACGGGGCACATTTTAAAGCTATATATGCTATTGAGAAATCGGAACTCGGCTAGTAGGAGACATTTAGCCATGTTTTAGTCAAGAAAGATAATTCTTATGTTTCACTAAAAGCGATACCTAAAAGCCTTGAAAAAATTCCTACGTCTCATTCATTGCCCAGCGGAGAATTGGAAGACCCAATCATTCTTACATAGTTAAGATACTGCAAAGATGCTCACTGACTGGCTAAGCCCTATTTTGCGAACAGTCACAGTACATGCTCAACCGGTGTTATGCGCACGCACGCACGAACGCACGCACCCACACACATTATTGATTGATTGAAAACATCTTTATTTAGAGTCTTGTAAAGCATGTGGGTGGGCCGCCTAGTCTGGTGGTCCCCTATAGAAAGCGAAAAAAGCTGAATAACATTCTACTGGCAAGAAAGCGAAACGAAAGATCCTCAGAGGCGCTAATAAAGTAGCTACAAGAGTCGACAATTTAAAGATGTATATAATATTAGCTTTGAGGGCAGCCTTCGTGTTCGTTAATATGACGGGCTGCGGCGATAGCTTGATTGCCTAATGCAGCTTTCAAGCAAGCAAGCTTGTTTGAGTCTTGTAATATTATTCGTTAGTTCAAATCAAATTCAAAGCCGCATTGTAAGTATGAAATACTTTTACAAATCGTTGTCGGCGACCTTAAGGCGACGTGGAAATAGAAGCAGAGCTAATATCTTGGGGTCGATTTCTAGTCATCCGGGCACCTAACGAGACTTAACAAGACAAGTTCGCTCTCAGCTTTCGTACAGTACCGGCATACAAATGCTACGTGCTGCCCGAACGAGGTATTGCACCACTGCGATCTTGTTTCAAGGCTCAGGGCTGAAAGGTAGAAAACTATCTGATTTCCTGTTCCCTACCTCAAACGCGCCGTGGAAGAATACTTGTGTAGTAGGAGAAACGAAACATTGTCGTGGTACGCTTTTAAATCAGCGCTGCAATATCTGCCTCACTGGCCGCATCGGAACTCCGCTTCCTGCAGTGTTTTCACGCGGCCGTCCGAGCGAACAAGCAATCAGACCAGCAGGGCACTTCACGTTGGACATGCATCTTCAACGGTGCTTTTCAGATCGATCCGCCGCGGTGCATGGCGACAATGAGCCTCCGTTAATCGCTGTCCATCTAGATGAATCCCTCCCCTCCCACCCACCTAGTCAGTATGTGCAGACGTGTCATTGTGGCTTGACTAGTTCAGGTAAATCACAAAGCATCGAGCGTAAAAAATGACGTCAACGTGACAAATGCTTGAGCCGAGCAATAGAGGCAGCCGACAGAAAAAGAAGAAAAAAAAGTCGTGGGAGACGGTAGCTGGTAGCTGACATGGCCGAGCACTAACTGGACATAGGGTTTCCTGACATTACGTTTGACAGGGACTACCAACTCGGGCCTCTCCTTTCATATGGGAGGATAGAACGTGCCACGCGGGCACATTCATACGGTTCAGTTAAATCGAGGTTTTATATGCTGGCTGGTAGCTTATGCTATCGCGTCATCCTGAAGGTGGGAATGAAAACAGAGAGAAAGAGTAGCCGTAGTGGAGGACTTCGGTCAACCGCGCAATAAAGGCTTTCGCCTCATCGCAATTTAGTGATCAAAAGTGCCCCCTATGGCATAAATAAAGCTGAAACCATAGGGTAAACTACTATGTACAAAAGCCATGTCTAATTTCAAGCCGAACCTAAACGCAGCAGATAACTCTCGCGTATAATCCAGGTTTAACTACAAGCTAAACCACAGTTAATTTATTCATTATGCACCCACCACACGGTGCATGGTGTCCGACTGTGATGACGGCAGAGTGGCTTGAGTGCCTCAGCCTTCGTTCAGACCATATGCGAAAGTGAGTTTATTTGTGCGACCGGATTAGAGCACAATAAAATCCTCAGTTTTTCCCTTGCTCCGTTTTGAGTTTCATCCAGTGATAATTTCGAGTTCCCAACGGCGACGAGCCTGGAGGAAAGAACCGAAGTTGATGAACTGCACCGTCACTCATGTGCAGATGACATTATAATGCGCCGGCAAATCTATGGCTTCATTGGCTCAGTGCTTAAGTGGTCCCCCAGGACCGCGTCCTTAAATCCTGAAATGGAGCTCCCATTGCAAAATTGCCTTGAAATTGCTTGCCCCATAAAACTCCCAAAATATCTTGATATGCAATACATTGCACATATTGCCGCAAACCTTTGAAATCTTTATTTTGATTTTCTTTCAACAGCCGCCGGCATTCGGCCTTATCACTGTGACTGTAGAGCGTGGGACGAATTCGTTCTCTTTGTTCATGCCTGCTGTTGTGAAAGACAGCTTTATAACGTTTTTTTTTTTTTTTTTTGTAGCATTGAAGGTGCCCAGATTAGTCGCGGAGGATTGCAAGCAAGCGCAACTGCTTCCGTTTATTTTAGACTTTTCCGGTATCCCCTCGCTGGTTTATCCTGATGTTACCGCGCCGACTTAAATTGAATACTGCCGAATGCAACGGGCATTCGTAGATCGATGACTACCAAGCACGCTTGCTGCTATTGCTACCGCCGGTTCGTTTAGTATTTCTTTATTTTTTTGCGGGTTCAAGTCAGCCCAATAAAGAGTTTAATCAAACGCAACTCCAGTGGTCCCATTTGTCGCCTACGGTATTGTCATCACTACGTGACAAAGCTGTTACGTGAATACTTAATTAATTGAAAGGATATTACAATATAGCTGCAACTGGCCAAGTAGCAACCTGCACCACGAAACAGTAGCACTTCGTCGTCATCTGCCTTTTCGCTTGCGAGAGGCCATGGGAGGAGAACACTTCGTCATCTTCTCGTTAGATGACCCCCGGTAGCATGAGCGACGTCCCAGCGGTAAACTGGCGAAGAAGCCATAAGTTCGTATGCCTTAAGGCGGGAAACATGTACAATGGGAGTAGCGGGGTGGAAGAGCAGGACGCGGACGCAAGAAAGGCAAGTTCATGCTTGACGCACCACACGATAATGCCCCTGTAGAAGGACAAATGTTTCGCCGAGAGGCTAACGCGGCGTGCAAGGGAGGAACTAGCGATCCAGGATCATAGGGAACATGGCAATTGCGTCTATCGGCCTATCGAAGGCAGACTTCTTAGAAGTCTGAGAGGCGAGGAGCATTCCACGGGCTACTTGACGTGCTTCAGTGGCTTGAGGAATGGCGTCAATTGCGTAGGCGGTTATGGGCTGGCCAGCAGGCGGGACCAGCCTGCCCAAAGGTAAGGCGGAGGAAAAAGGGTGAATAACATGTCGTGCCGTGCTTCGAAGAATTGTAGGCGAAGGTCACATTGACAACACGAGGTCCCAGTCATGATGATTAGGTTATACATACATAGATAACATGCCCGTTAGAGTCCGGTTGAAGCGCTCGGTATTGAGGGTAGTGCTTGAAGAGTCGGGACGAGACGAGAACGAACGGGAGCGGTCATCGTAAGTAGAAGAGGGTGGAAGGCGGGACCTTTGTGGCTAGAACCATCGTTTATGTCAATAACGGGTGATATGGCCGGTGCAGGAGCAAGCAAAACAAATAGGCTGGATGTATGACTGGAATATAGAAGCGTGCCCTTTGAAACGGGCTGGTAGCAGTATCTGTCATGCTCGTTTTTTCCCCTAAATCTTAATTATTGTTTTAGATCGGTTAACTATACCATCATTCCATTTATTGAAATTTTGTTTCTACATTACTGCCATTAAGTCACTCTTCTGCTTTTAAGTAACCTGTCTTCCAATAGTTTTTTGCTAGCTTCCATCGCAGGTTTATTGTATTGTATTGTATTGTATTGTATTGTATTGTATTGGGTTTAGTGGTGCATAAGCGGCTCAGGCTATCATGCGCCAGGCACAAGGTTGTATCGTGAGTTTAGTGGAGTATATAATAATAATAATAATAATAATAATAATAATAATAATAATAATAATAATAATAATAATAATAATAATAATAATAATAATAATAATAATAATAATAATAATAATAATAATAATAAATACCTTTATTTTCCATCAGAGTGATGGGGGAGGCAGGGAGAAAAAGCCGAGCAATCGGCTTGACGAGCTCCCACCCCCCCAAAGAAAATACAAAGTAAATATACATAGGCAGAGCAGTGTAGCGTCCACAAAAAACAGTAAAATAAAATAAACAGAAGTACATTCGACGAGACATCGCATTCGATGATAGCGCAAAAAAAAATTGATAAGAACCAGCACCTTATTGCACATGAACAGAGAGTCGGTAACAAAAAAGAAAACGAGATCGCAGTATGGTCAGGCAAAGTAAAACAACAAAAAAAAGGACCAGTTTCTTTCCATATAGCAGTAGTAATAATAGCAGTGTCAGCAATGCAGCAGTGACAGTAATAATAATAGCAGTGTCAAACTGTTGCGCACAGAAAAGAAGGAAAGACAGCAAAACATTCAAAAATTGAGTTTTTACACAAAAGAAAAACAATCGCAATCAATTCCCGTCACAAAGGTAGTACATCAAGATAACAACTTTGAAGGCTTCAAATAGCATATCAAAGACAAACAGGTTCAGTCGCTGATAAAACTACTCTGACGTCATCTTTCGATGACTGTTCGAGTTGAAAATCATGCTTATGCAGTAAGTTTAACAATTTTGGAAGGCGACATTGAATCATCTGCTCACCATAGTTTGTGCGGCATTGAAATTCGCTTCATATGTCTGAGTTACGAGTAGGGTAAGGCACTTCCTTTCTCTGCAGGCAAGCCAGTTCTCTCAAAAAGCTGACATTGTTACGTATTTCCTTTTTATAGGCTAAAGCTAAGTGATAAGCGTACATATCATGAATCGCCATTATGTTATGTGTCTGGAAAAGTGGAAGAGATGGATGGTCATAAGGAACGTTAGATATAATTCTTAACATTTTTTTCTGCAGTCGATGTATTTTATGCATGTTTCTTAGGGTTGTCGTTCCCCACACCAAATGACAATATTTTATGTGCGAGTGAAACAGTGCATTGTATATAAGAACTTTAACTTGAGTAGGGAAGGTGTGTTTGTTGATATTAGTCAAGCCAACAGCACGTGACAACTTGTGTACAATGTAATCTACCTGGGCGTCCCATGACATCTGTTCTGTGAAAACGACACCAAGTATTTTAAATGAGCTAACGATATCTACTACTGAATTATTATATCTGATATCTTCATTGATAAACACGTTTCTATTTTTCGGACGAAAGAGAATAGCTTTAGTTTTATTGGAATTCACTGTTAACTTGTTTCGTTCAGACCATTCTTCAAGCCTTATAAGCGCTCTGTTTGCCTGGTCAAATAAATGATTAGGCGAAGTCGCGGAAAAAAGTAATGTCGTGTCGTCTGCATAAATGACAAATTTGGCTTGGTCGTCTATGTCAACAATATCATTTACGTATATATTAAATAAAAATGGCCCTAGGATGCTACCCTGAGGCACGCCTGATAAGATTGACTTGGTGTCAGAAAGATAGGGCCCAAGTTGAACAAACTGTCTACGGCTAGCCAAATAAGATTTTAAAAGTGAGAGGGCAGTTCCACGGAAACCATATATTTCCAACTTTTTTAAAAGTATATTGTGATCTATGCAATCAAAAGCTTTGGAAAAATCTACGTAAATTCCTAAAGCTAACTTTTTTGCTTCGAACGCTTTCATTATAAACTCTTTTTGTGTCAATAGAGCAAGTTCCGTTGATCGATGTTTGCGAAAACCAAACTGTGCAGAGTTCAGTATCCCGTACTTATTGCTGAAATTCAACATTCTGTTTAATATTATCTTCTCCAGCCCTTTAGAAAAAACGGACAACACAGATATAGGTCTGTAGTTCGCGATATCGTTTTTATTCCCTTTTTTGTGCAAAACTGTCACTTTAGCTATCTGCATTCGCTTGGGGAATCGGCCTTGAGACAAACAGAGGTTGAAAATGTGGCTTAGGCATGGTGATATTAAATCCAGTACAAATTTCACAGGCTTGATTTTTAGACCATCGGCATCGGTGCTAGCACTGTTGTTTAACCCTGCGAAGGTTGAAATCACTTCAACGTCAATCACAGGACTCAAGAAAATGGATTCATCATTCGCTGACCCAATATAGCTCAGCGAGTGGTTATCACTATTATTTGAACCTACTTCAACAAAATAATCATTAAATGTGTTAGCTAAACAGGACCCACTTAGCTGCACATCCTTCCATTTAATTTTCATTGGTTCACTTTGGCCAGGACTAGGATTTATGAAATAAGTGAGCTTTTTCCATGTCAGGTCAGTTCTGGTTCCGCAAGAAGAGAATTGATTATAGAAGTATTGTTCTCTTGCACGTCTAATTTCTTTTGTTAATTTATTTCGAAGCGACTTGTACGACTTCAGAGTTTCAAGATCACGCGTCTTCAGGAATTGTTTGTACAGATTATCTTTAGCATTTATTCTGCTAAATAATTCAGGTGAAATCCAAGGTTTCCTAATTTTTTTTCTGTTTCGAAGAACTTTATACGGAAAAGACTCCCTGTAGGCTTTCAAGAAATGATCCATGAACACATTGTAAGCGGAATCTGCATTGCTTTCTTGACGAACGTCTTCCCAGTTTATGTCGCATATTTTTTCTCTGAAGATGCTCAAAGTGCGCTCCGAAATCTCTTGAAACAGTCGCGGTTCCGGTTTATATTTAATGTGTGCAATATTTGGAAGACACAGATATATGCCATAGTGATCGCTAATATCAGTACATACTACTCCTGCTTTATGGCCAGTCCGGTGAATGTTTGTTATAAACATATCAATTAAAGACGATGACGTGTGAGTTACCCGCGTAGGAGTTTTTATAACGTTCTCACATCCAAAAGGCTCAATTAGCTGCTCTAGTTCCTTTTTTGCTGGAGTGTCGGAAAGCATGTTTATGTTATAATCACCACCAAGGACAACACTGAGCTTATTTTTATCTGCAAAACCGAGAAGAGACTCGAGAAAACTGTAAAAACTTTTACAGTTACCATCTGGAGGACGATAAACAACTGCTATGAGTTGCCTATTGATTAGCAAAGACAGAACTTCGAAGTTTTTGTGTGAGCATGTAAACTCGGGCAGTATTTCACCAGAAAGATACTTCTTAACCATTACCGAAACGCCTCCTCCACGACCTGAAGTACGATTTAGAAAATAATTGTTGTACATTGGCAAGCTTATTATATCAGCACTTTCGGTATACCAAGTCTCCGTTAGCATAATAATATCAAACATGAAGTGAAACTGACTGAAAAGTACCTCAAGCTGGGCACACTTATTTTTTGCTGACTGGGTGTTCAGGTGAAATAATTTGAAGGATTTCTTATATTCTGCTTGATAAATATCTTTAAAATCAGCTGGAAAGATATGATCCGTGCCATCCATGACCAAGAAAGAAGAGGGGCTACACGACCGTTGCTCTGACACGCACAAAAACTACATGACATCGTCCAAGTCCTTTTCGTCGCGCACTTGCAACGCACTCGCCCCATCCCTCTTTCTGACGTATATCCTTCCGTTCCTGTGCCAAGCGTACTTGTACTGGTGTTCCCGAGCCCATTCTTTTGTCCTAGCCAGCAGTGTCCTGTTCCTCTTGGTCAAGTTTTCAAGAATGTAACAGTTGCTTTTGGAATCTCTCAATTCTGCTCTCTTTTGCAGAAACGATTCTTTCACAGCGCGCCTTGCAAATTGAACTATCACACCCGGAATCTTATCTTTCGCGGCAGGCAGCCTATGTGCCGTGACAATGTCAGCGGCGTTGAGGACAGGAAGGCTTAGTTCAGCAGCTACATCGTTGACTTTGGATAGAATATCTTCATTGTCAGACACAGGGATGCCGTGAAACTCAAGATTGAGCTTCCTGCTTTGCCACTCGAGTGCATCAATTTCTTGCCTTATCGCATCCGTATCGGTGTCTCGTGCTCGCGCTTCGATTCCGGCAACCCGTTTTGATAGGTCAATTATCTTTTGATCGTGGGTGCGCACGTTTTTCAGGATTTCATCGTACATGTCGGACATTAATTGAACGGACTGCTGCATGCTTTCAACTGTGTCCTTAAGAGCGATTAGTGTGTCCAGTTTTTCATTCATGCCTACCAGCATGTCAGCAACGTCCACATCCTGAGGCCTCAACCTGCTACTCTGGCTACCTCTAGATTTTGCCGTACGGCATGTTGGACAGCGCCAGGCTTTCCTCCATGCTTCCCCTTTGCTTTTGAACGTAGACTCGGCTACTCCAGAACAAGAACCAAAATGATAACAATAACCACACTCAACACACGGCACTCCTTCATTTGAGCATTCCTCGTTACAGGAAAAACATACGGAATCCTCGGGAGGAGGCATTTCAGTCAATCTGGGTTGGAAAAATGGTGGCAGCAGTGGCAGCGGGAAACAGAAATGTTTGAAAACAAGCAAGTGCTCAACACTAACCTGCGAAATGCAGTAACCTTTAGCGTGCGGCAAGACGCTGTCACTGCTGCCAAATGAGCCGGGGGTGGTTCAGTCCTCTTTATATCAAGGCAGATAGGAGGCCTGTGACGTGGGCTCTGCTGACGTCACTCCGAAGCTGGACACGTAGACGCCGCCAAAAAGGCCTTGCGCAGCAGAAGCAGCATAACTGTCCCACGGCGAAAGCGGTTCGTTGTCGGCTCGGCCAGCAGCACCCGCAATACGGCCACTTCGATGAAGCAAGCGTGCAGATGTGCCTGCGAAATGCAGTAACCTGCGAAATGCAGTAACCTTTAGCGTGCGGCAAGACGCTGTCACTGCTGCCTGAATGAATATGTATTCATTCTACAGTTTCTTCAAAACATTTGCTTCCTTTAGAAAGCTAAAAACGCATGACAGATCAACAAGACCATTTTAACCTAAAATCAGTGCTGGATGGAACGGAATGTGTTGATTGTAAAATCTAGCAAAATACTTTTTACTTTGTGTTTCAAGTCCTGTGCACGAGAATAAAACATGGTTTACGGTGAGTTCCTCTCCGCATTCTTGACACAATGGTTTGTTTTCTTTTCTCAACAAAACATTATGCGCCAAGTGTGTACGGCCAATGCGGAGTCGGCATAAAATCACTTCTATGAACCGTTCTTGATGATGACATGATTTCCATTCCCCCAAAATCGGCTTCACCAAATGCAGTTCGTTATTTACCTCGCTACACCATTACAACTGCCGGTAATGTATCAGTCGCGCATGCGCTCTGGCCGTTACCATGCAGCCGCTTGTAGGCTATAAATACCAGCATGCAATCTGGAATAAACGCTCTTCATCTTTTTGCTTCCACGCTGCTTGTTCGTTGTTGGACGCTGGAACAGTTTACAGCGCACTAGCTTCATGCAGTCTCTGTATGGAACATTTATCTTCTTGATTTGTTTGTCATGGGCTTTAGCAGGTCAAAAGTCTGCTCTCTCATTGCCTCCAATGCCGACATGGCTTGGGGCCTACAAAATATTATGTTATGTCCTTGAGCAGAGGCTGCTGCTATATTAAGTATGATGTCTCCAAGTAGGGGAGCAACTGCATTTTTGTGATGAACGGCTGTCAAGACACTTAGAGAGTCTGCGTAACTAATACTATTTGTGATATTCCCATTGGCTATTTTTCTTACTGCCATAGCAAGTGCATAGCACTCACCGTTAAAAATGCTCGTACCCTGAGGTAGTCATACTATTCTTTCCCATTTTCCTTTCACTACTGCACTTCCAACATGCTTGACTGTCTTGGAGCCATCTGTATAAAACTGTGCGCAGTTTGAGTACTTTTCTTTAAGAGCTAAGAATTCTTGCAAAATATGTTCATGTGGTGTTTTTTGTTTACAAAACTGAGTGAATGTGAAATCACAAACAATGGGGGGGGGGGGGGGGGGAGGGCTGTATCATTGTGGTAGTGGATCGTGACATGATACAATATCAGGGAGGGAATTTAGTATTCCCAGCTCTTGGCATTTATCCTCGAACCGGAGTAGCAAGGGTCCGATTAACTGCGGTCTATAGTTGAACAACATTCTATAGCTGCACTTTGTAACAAGAAGGCAGCATATAGGTCTTGGTAATGAGCTTATTTTGAGGAGATATGAAAATGTAACCATAGTTCTTCTGTATTCGAGGGAGGGTTCATTTGTTTCAACATAGAGACTGTTTATGGGAGAGGTTCTATATGCACCAGATGCGAGACGCAAACCAGGTTGTGCACAGGGTCCAGTCGTTTTAGGTATGACGCTCTTGTACACTACACAACCATAATCTAAACCAGACAATACAACAGAGTGATAAATGCTCAAAAGGCATGTTCTATCGGACCCCCAGTGTTTTCTTGAAAGGACCTTGAGTATATTTAGGGATTTGGTAGCTTTATTTTTAAAAGTATTGATGTGAGACAGAAAAGTGAGTTTTTTTTTTTTGTCAAAAGTGATCCCCTGGAATTTGCGCTTATTTTTAACTGGTAATTCGGTCTCGTTCCGGTGCAAAGTGGGGTCAGCTTGTATTCCACGTCTGAGTGAAAACATAACTGCCACTGTTTTCTGTGGAGAAAACTGAAATTCATTTTTGTCTGCCTCTGTCACCAGGTTATTAATTGTTAGCTGCACTTGCGTCTCGCATGTTGCTACGTTTGAGGAGGTGCAAGGCATTTGAAGATCGTCGACGTAGACCGAGTACATAGTAGATTTTGGTATTACTTTAGAAATGGAAGTCATTTTAACTATAAAGAGTATTGTGCTTAAAATACATCCCTGCGGAACACCATTTTCTTGAGTAAAGGTTTTTGACAGTGTACTACCTCGACGCACCTGAAATGTGCGTTTGGATAGTAAATCATTCAGAACTTTCGGCATTCGGCAACGAATCCTTAAGTCTACTAGGTCACGTAGGATCCCGAACCTCCTGGTTGTGTCGTATGCTTTGTCTAGGTCAAAGAAAACCGCGAGGCAATGTTGCTTGTGTATAAAAGCCTCTCTGACTGTGTTTTCGAGGCGAACCAGATGGTATGTTGTTGAATATGGTTTTCTAAAACCGCATTGGTTGATGTCTAAAAGTTAACGGGATTCAAGAGTAAACATTAATCTGATGTTGAGAACGCTTTCAAAAGATTTGGCTAGGCAGCTGGTGAGGGCAATCGGCTTGTAACTGCTTGGGGATGTCGGCGGTTTTCCTGGCTTTAGTAATGGTATAATTATCGCCTTCTTCCAAGCCTCTTGGAGTATTCCACAATCCATATTTGGTTAAAAAAGTTCAAGAGTGTTTCTTTTGAACATTCGGATAAATTGGCGAGCATTTTATAAAGTATTCGGTCAGGACCGGGTGCAGTTTGTTTACCTGCAGATAAAGTGCTTTTTAATTCCTGAATTGTGATTAAGCTATTGTACTCCTCGTCTTGGACTCCACTTGTTGGAAGTCTTTGTTTTTCAGCTGTTGTTTTGTGCTTTAAGAAAGATTTAGTGTAGTGTGTGGAACTTGAAATTGTGGAAAAATGTTCCCCTAATATATTAACTTGCTCCTCCATACTGGGTTTTACGCCTGGGGCTGTCAGCAGGGGAAGAGTGAAGGGAGAGTAGGTGCCATTTAGTTTATTTATCTGCTCCCACATTTTTTTGGATGCGACTGAAGTATTTATTGAGGATATGTAATTTTGACAGCATGTTTTTTCAGCGCTACGACAGATATGCCGAGCTTTATCTCTGAACTTTTAAAAAATGATTAGATTTTCGTATGTTGGGTATCTACGAAAGACGCTCCGTGCCTTATTTTGTTCTTTTTTTGCTGCCCTGCATTCTTGTGTGCAGCAATATTTAATTTTTCTTACCACTCCCAAACTCTGAGGAATGGCAAGATGCGCGGCAGCGAGAAAACAGGATGTAAATATATAATTGAATTCATCCACACTGAGGCTATCTGAAAATTTTTCTTCCAGACAAGCTTCTGATTTAAACAATGACCATGTGCAATTTTCAATGGCGTTGTTTAGTAGAGATGATTGTTGGGGAGGATGAAAGCCTAATAACATGGAGGAAGGAAACAACTTAGGAGAGGCCCTTGCCATTCCCAATGTATTGGAGAAAATGTGGCGGAAGTGACGTCAAAATTTAGGGTTAGCCAAGTCGGGCCATTAGCAACGGCGACGCCGTTGCTATGAAAACTCGGGCCACTAGCAACAGCATTGCTAAGGGCCCTAGGTACGTGAGCGTCGCGGAGAAAGGGTAAAGGAAGAGGAGAGACGTTGCAGCGTCCTGTCGCAGCGCGACCGCGCCGGCTTCAAAAAAATGACGTCAGGGCCTCTCCTAAGCTTTCCTTCCTCCGTGGCTAATAACCACATGCAGGTGATCGCTCCCATAAGGGTTGTCTAGAACATCCCATTTAAAATCGCTAAAAATGGAGGGTGAACAGAATGATAAGTCTAAGCAGCTCATTTCTCTGGAGCTTGGCGAGCAGTACGTTTTCTTTCCGGTGCTTAGAAGGCCCCAGATGTTGTTACATAAAATAAAATCTTCTAAAATACGACCTCTAGTATCGGTTAGTTTACTTCCCCAAAATGATGAGTGGGCATTAAAATCACCGACTATGAGATATGGTTCTGGAAGCTGTTGCAGAAGTTCTTCCAAGTCAGCAAGGGTTATGGTTAAATGTGGTGGTAGATACAAAGAGCATATTGTTAACGTTTTAAAATGAACGACAGTTACAGCCACGGCTTCGAATTTGGTTTTTAGGCTGATTTCGGTAGTTGCAACATTACTCCTGACAACAATTGCAACGCCTCCAGAGAGCCTTCCTGACTGCTCTCGGTCGCACCGAAATACTTTATAGTTTTTCATAACACCTTCTTGTTGGGATCCTAAGTTTGTCCCCTGTATACATAATGATACTGGGGAAAGTGAGCCTAAAATGTATTTTATGTCGCTGTAGTTTTTAGGAAATCCACGACAGTTCTACGGAATGAGGAACGCCATGTTTAACAAGTTATGGTGATTTGATTATAAAACTTAAGTTCGTGGTTTGTCTGGTCCAGTTATTACGTTTTTCTCTCTTTGTTTCGTTCGAAAGAGCTACTCCGCCTCTGCAGCAGTGGCGGAGGAGGGGTTGTATCCATTGCCTGCTCAGAGGCAATGGAGGTCCGCGAATGAGACGCGGATGTGGGGGTTTCTGGCTTCTCCTGTTGGGGGGAAGCCTTATGGGCTGCCGTCTGAGAGGCTGGCGGGCCCTCTTTCTGCAATGGCAGGACAGCTCTTGCTGTTCCTGCCTGGAGTGGGGATGGTCCTGCCCTAATCTGTGCCTGGGCAGAAGCGGTGCACCGTCCCCACACTCCACAACATTGGAATAGTTTGGTTTAGCAGTGAAAACGAATGTGCCCTGTGCAACAAGGTAACGCTCACGTGCCTCTTTAAATGTTAGATCTTCCTTTGCTTTTATTATTAGTATGTCCTTTTCCTTCTTCCAACAGGGGACATGACCGCGAGTACGCGGCGTGTCCACCAGCACAGTTTGCAAAGTGTAGTCTGGCATCACACTCCTGGGACTTGTAATTTGAAGCACATTTGGCACATGTTTGTGGGCCACGGCAGCTCTGGGAGCCAAGACCAAACTTTTGGCAGTTGAAGCAACGCCTAGGGTTCGGGATGTAGGGTCGGATGTCTACTTTGATATAGCCCACTTATATGAAGTCAAGGAGCTTGCTGGAATTGAAGGTTAGGGCTATGTGTTTTGTCGGCACATCTTGGTTGTCTTTTATGATTTTGGCCCTTTGCACTCTGATTACATTTTGTTCGCAAAGGCCTTCTAGTAGTTCTTCAGTGAGAGACAGAAAGTCCTTCTCTGAGATCACACCTTGAACAGTGTTCAGCAATCTGTGGGCAGTGACTGTTACTGGAATGTCCCCAAATGTGACAAGTTTATGAAGATTTGTATACTGGTCTCTACTTTGGAGTTCGAGCGGTAGATCCCATCTGGCCAGTTGCTTACTTTGTATCTGGGGCCTAAGATGTTTGTTAGAGACTTTGACACTACAAAAGGCGAAATTATCCTGGCATGTTTAACAGTCTTTTCACTTTGGATTAGACGCGGTACTTGGGGAAGATTTCTTGTTTTGCGGAAAATAATTCGGCTGTTACATCGGTCCGCCTTTCTTTAAGGCGATCATTTGGTTTTGCTGAGGATGTCATAAAAAAAGTGTGCTGTTCGGCCACAGTGCCAGCCGCCTACCATGGAGCTCAACAAGGGGACGGGACAGGAAATTGCGAACAAGTCCTGCCTCCGCGAGCCGTACACCATAACCATAACCTAATATGGGGCAACACAGGGTAGTTACTCCACACAAGGTTAACTCTTACCGCCAGGAAATAAGGAAAAACCAAGAAGACAGTAGCGGACAGGAGAGCTGTAGGGAAGAAGACAGAAAAGTGAAAGATGGAGGGGAGGACAGGAAGAGGCGACTGCCGATTTCTCCCGGGTGGGTCAGCCCGGAGGTGCCGTCTATGGGAAGCGTAGGCCAAAGAGGTGTGTTGCCTCCGCCGAGGGGCCTTAAAGGTCCAAACATTCGGCATCGGCTCAACCACCAGGATCCCCTTTTCCCCAGACACGGCGATGCCACGCACGGTTAGGCCTGGGTGCTCGGGGTCCGTGGTGTCGCACAGCACACACAAACACCTGCCTTAACAGGTGCTCCCTGCAGGGGGCAGGTTTATTTCCCCGGCCACTGTTGTCTCTAAACTCCAGGGCCTCTGGAAAGTGACTGCGCCTGCATCGACTTCCGGATAGATACCATAAGATTCGAGTATAACATGGTTAATTGTTTATGTGGATTTTAAGCATACTGCACATGTGTCATTCACATGGTTAAATTTCTTTTTTTTAGCTGCGTGTTCTAAGGTACCCTGATCTAGTTTCAAAAAGTAGGGCACTGCTTCTTGAGTTATCAAAGAGAGCTTCCTTTCTGATCTGCCTTTTCCACTTTCGGTATAGTTCTACACTTTGTTTCTTTTCCATAGCATTTTTCCAATTTGCCCCTTCTTTGTTTCTCACCTGTTGTTTAACGCTCTTTATTTTTTCATCCTTGTGACCAGCATACTAACTGGTTAGTTTCCTAGTTCTTTTACTCCATTGTGGGTCAACGTTTTTTAGGCATATATATTTAATTACCTTAGATGCCCACTTGTTACTGTCCAATTTCCTCAGGCGTTCCTCATATAATATTGTACTCTGAACTTCCCACACTCGTACAATATTTTACTCTGAGCTTCCCGTACTTGGTTGGAGTGCCTAGATGGGCGTTTGATGACTGAAACTAAGATCCTAGGTCCCTGGCCACGGCGATCGTCTGCGGTGAAGGCTTCCCAGGCACAGCTCCGCTTTATGAAAAGCACAGGACTGATCGAAAGGCTATGATTTTGCTGTTAGGTTACGTGATATGACTGTGACGTGATGTGATCTGACAACGTCTGTGATGTGACTGTACTGACATCACCCATCCCTCTCTTACCCACAACTTTAATATCTCACCCCTTTCTCCCAGTGCAGGGTAGCAGCCGGTTTCGTTTACCGATTAACCTCCCTGCCTTTCCTCCTCTTCTTCCTCCTCCTCCTCCTCCTCCTCCTCCTCCTCCTCCTCCTCCTCCTCCTCCTCCTCCTCCTCCTCCTCCTCCTCCTCCTCCTCCTCCTCCTCCTCCTCCTCCTCCTCCTCCTCCTCCTCCTCCCGTACTTCGAAAGATGCCCAGCCCATACCTAATTTGTGGTTTTGCCGTGGGCAGCCAGTGCCAATCGTACGACGGACCTTTTATTTATTTCTAATACGCAAAATCGCACTTTCGCGAGAGTAAGCACGGGCACCGTAATACTTTTCCAAATACCCCTCAGAACCTGATATCTGTTTTGTCCCCACTATACCTTATGCTTCATTTTCCCGGCATTTCTTCGCGCTTTTGCCCTAAGGGATTGCTCATGCTTTTTAATGTATTCCAATGCTTCGTTTACCCATACGCCGATATATTTATATTCTGGCACTTTCGGTATTTCGTGGCCGTGTGTTTTAAGACCCTGATCAGTTGAGTCATTGAAAATTATCAGACCCGACTTAAATGCGCTAAAATTGAAGCTTAGAGCGTCCCCTTCAACTCTGCAATACTTAACTAGAGTTTGCTAGTCTTCCTGGCTATCTGATAATAGCACAATATCATCTGCATACATTAAACCGGGGAGGCGCTGCTCTACCACCTTTCCGCCTAATCTATATGACAGGATAAAACCTAGGTTACTTTCTTGTGTCCTCCTTCCATATTTATCATATAAAGCATGAACAGCAGCAGTGATAGAGGACAACCTTGTCTTAATTCTTTGCATATCCTGACAGGGTCCGTACTTCTTATCCCTTCCCATGTAATTTCTACTTTGTTATCCCGGTATATTTCCGGTAGGAAATCTGTTATCTCATGACCAACACCTTCGTCTTTTAATATGTTCCAAAGGAGTTTCCTGTTTACGTTGTTGTACACCCCGTTTAAATCCAGGAAGGCCAAATAATAAAAAGGTCTATTTTCCACTCTACGTATTTCGATACATTGGGTAAGCACGAACAGGCTATCATCTAAGCGCCTACCATTCCTAAAGCCGTTCAGAGGTTCTCCGAGTGTCTTCTTACGTTGTTACCATGATTGCATCTTTAATTTCACCGCCTGCATGTCCAACTTCTATATACAGATGTTATGGTAATCGGTCTGTAGGATTTTATGTGCATCCTATCTCTTTTCCCTTTATAAATCAAATTCATTTTACTCTGCTGCCAGCTGTCCGGAATTTGCTTATTCGTCATGACTGTTTACAAAGCTTTTAACAACGATTCTTTACTTCTTGGACCAAGCTAATTAACCAGTTTGGCCTGCTAGCTGATGTGTGCCACTCGTCTGGATTACGTCGACGTGGGGCGACATAAGCAGGTCGTCCATGATAGACTGCGCGGACGGCGGCGGCAGTGAGTGGGCTGACGGCAGCAACGGAGTTCAGACCCAATTTGGCGAGGTCTTGGCGGACAACGGCCTGAATTAGAGGAACGTCCGGGTGGTTGCGCGACAACATTTGGCATCAAGCTAGCCGGACAGATGGCCTCGAATTCGCAGTGGACGACACGGGTCAGATTTTCGGTCGATGTCGGCTGGTGTTGGGGCGGAAAATCTTGACACGAAGATGTCGGAGCAGTATTAGGGAGGGGGGGCAACCGACTGTGCGATGCGACGGCTTTTTGCGTTTTAAAATTGATGGTATTCTTTTATGATGGTATCAACTGTGCCGCAGTCTTGGAACACAAGCAAATTGAATTCATCGTCTGGGATGCCCTTCAATACTTGACCAACGTTTTTAGACTCCGAAATTTTTGTGATCCACTTTGTGGCAAAGGGTGATCAGATCCTGAATGTAGACCACGTATGATTCGGTAAACGTCTGGGCACGGGTCTCGAGGGTGCTCTTTGCGGCAAGCTCTCGATCAACAGGTTCCTCGAGGCCAAGGGAGGAAAACTCTTCGTCATCATCTTCTCGCAACAATATATATCATTCTTGGTCAAATATTTTTACCTTCGTTTTCGAAGACACCCTCACATCTCGCTCCAGATACATGGCTCAGCCTCAGGAGCTAACGAGATCGATTTCTCAATGATTTGCTTTATCGGCTTTTAATACAAGTCTACATTGTATACGTTTTCTCCTCTGACTATGCCAGTGCCTGCTCTTGCGTTATATACCGTTTCTCCCGCTCCTGGTTAGCGCGTCGTCCGTGTAACCAGCCTCTTCCAACCAGAAAATGGGACAGCACTGCCACGCGCCGTGCCAGGGCAAGTGGATAGGTGTACGGAAAGATGGAATTCCTTTCTCCGTCTTTGTATGAGAGGGTAAAGGAGAGATGGTCAGACGCAATCTGTGGCTTAATGGCTTGGGTTGTGTGGCGAGAGCGAAGGAAAGCTCTTCCAGAATGGGGATGCCACAGGAAAGATTCTGGGTATGGCTACCATGCAAAATGGTCATGAGTGCTGAAGAATGTCCAATGTTAGAGTGATGCTCTGAGAAGCACCCTAAAAAGTACTTCCCTGCTAGGAACGCAAAAAAATGCCTCACAAAGAACCGAGAATGAAAAACGGAAGAGCGGTCTGCGACTGGAGATCGACAGGCGAAGTGGGAAAGAATTGACAGTAACCTGAAAAGTGGGGGAGGAGGGTACGTTTGAGGAGGCGGAGGAAAGGTGCTACGCTGACACAAAAATGCGGTGACTCTCTAAATACTAACACCCCGTATATTTTTAAACCTTGTCTAATGGGGCAAAAATTTTGTAGATTAAATGGAGAAATACGAACTCATGCTCAGAGTTATACAGCAGAGTTTAAATGTGGGTCAGGTGTACTTACTATAGAAATGCAAACCAGTCAAGGGACGAAGGACAGAGAAGAGACGAGGGTCACGCGTCGAGGTAAATATATAGAGGAGCACACAACGGTCGATGTGTGTGCATCGGCTCTTCTCTCCCCTTCGTCGTTCGAGTGGTTTATTTTTCAAAACCTTAGGCTTATTGCAAGCCATAAAGCTCATCCGGTTTGTTTCGCGAGTGAGCGCAGTACGTAGATCATGGTATTTTGCACTATACATGACTACACTCCACGCGGCGCGTGCGTACAGCCATTAACCAAACGGAACGACCGCTCTGCAGAGCGACAAGGAGGAGGTCCAAAATAACATGTGAGTCCGCACTAGGCTAATAGCTCGGGCATAATATCACAGATGTCAGGGCCGACATCACAAAACTGTCATGGTCAACGAGTACAGCTAACGGTTACTTAACATGTAAAGAAGTTGCCAGGTTTTCACGGCCGAAATCAGCATCTTATCCGACGATCGCTCAATGCCACCGTCTAGGGCGGCTGCGAAGGTTTTTACCCTGTAGCCGTCGTTCGGATAGAGAGAGATGTGTGATAGCAGGAAATAAACGGCAAAATTTGAAGCTGACGAAACACTACGGCAGCGGCGCAATCATTGTGCGTATCAGTAACCTTAACTATTCCTGCCTTTTTGAATCTACTCGTGGCGCCAAAACATGACCTCCAAAAAGGAAAGAGGGTGATCGCCCGTTGTGATGCCCATTCGCAATGAACGGAGACTTGAACCAAAGTGTCGGGGAGGGCGACTAAGTTAGTCATCTCACTTCATCGCTATAGGATGATGCTCTAAATTAACCACTACGGCCAAGGAGCAGCTGCACTCTGTTGCATCTTTTTCAATAAAAACATCTGACGCTTTTTTCTGCCCTTTTTACCTCTCGCTACTAATGCATTATGCACTTCGTCTGGGGCAGGAGTCCCATCGTGGCCATTTTTTCACGCAGAAGCGTGTTTTCTAAGTCGTGGAGAATGTGTAAATGAGCGCAGTGTGTTTTACACAGCGTGCTTTGGTGACTGGGGCTTTGGACTTTGACACAGTTTCTATAGTAGGGTTCGACCTCTAGTGCTTACGAACTAACGTAAGTGCTACGGAGCTGCGGAAGCCGGGGAAGGCAAGTTAGAAATTTCGCTCTAACCATCAACGTTGGATACTTCAGGGCTTTATGGCTGTTGCCGACACCACAACGAAGGTAGTTATGGAGACGGTGATTTAGTTTTCGAGAAATTATTGTTTTTGTTAGGGAATTTTTACTCTAGACTTACATCTGGTGATGCAGCGTTCGTCCCATTAATCGGCTGATGGCGACTCGAGACATCTTTGGCTGATGTATTCGACATGCAAAATTAAAGTTCAAATTCATTTCTTCAGTTTCTGAAGTTAAGGGGTCGATAAATGCGACAAATTATAGATTTAGGTGCGAGCTTTACAGTCATGTTAACCTTTTAATTTCCTGAATTGTGAGAAATAACGTTGGGCGTGGCTCGAGTAAGCCGCAAAGCATCGATATGGAGCCTGATGACCGGACAGCGCTGGTAATAAACCTATTTCAAGCATGCTTTTAGTAACAACTGCGGTAGAGGCAGTGATATCTTCTGGTATGATTTTCTTAAAGTGTATTAGAGCATAGATTTATTTATTATGCGCCCATCACTATGCGCATGACATCCCGCTGTGATGACGTAGAGTGGATTATGTTTCGCAGGAGCTCATACCAGACATTCCGCGATGCCCAAACTTTTACTTAGCGCGTGTCCAAAAAAGGGGAAATTTGTGAGCACGAATTAGAGCACGATAAAACGCCTATGTCCATTGTTATGTTTTGATTTCCGACTTCAGACGAGCGTGGCGGAAAGAACCGGAAGTTGATATACTATACCGCCGGGTATGCTCAGGACTCAAGATTGCGTACCGGCCAATGTAATGTTTCGTCATGCTGGCGAATATTATATGGGGCGCCTCGTTGCCTCTGTCGTTCACTTTTTTTTCCATTGAGAGCCCCCTTTATTCCTATGTGATGGAGCTCATGCAGCAAAAAATATAATAAGCATAACACTAAGAACTATAACGCTTTGAGATAATGCGTCGTTATCAACCGTAGCAAAAACTTTAAAGTGTTGAGCGGTCGTGTTGTGGTCTGTTTATAAATAAAAGAGATCGCTAACATATCTGACCCACTATGGTTCAAACATGATTTGACTACCTTTTTGCAGTCAGAATGGCTCTTGTTAGCCTTGTTTCAGTCAGAATAGCGTTCATTGTGTGCAGCTTCGGTTCAGTCAATTCTTCTAACTATGCTATAATCTTATACTTAATTGCTTGTATTTTTAGGGCACACTTTAATAACTGCAGTTCAAATTGTATATTACTCTGCTCTTATGTATGTCTCTCTCTAAACTATGTGCCATTTTCCCTCCAATATCCTGGAATTCTAACCACTTAAACAATGTTCCGTGTTTGAATCATGTCAGGCATTTGTACACAACTTGTTGTGGTTTAAGCATGGCTGGGACCTAGTGATAGAGGGAAAGCTTTGTGATGCAGTGATAGTGTAACACCGCCTTTTGAATCCGTAATTTTTTATATTTTTTATTTCAATTGGATCATAGGAAAGGAAAGACGCAGTATCTGCCACTCTTCTTCTGTGGACACCTGACCGCGCCGTAAAGGATAGGAGAAAGGTGGCAGTGAAAATAGAAACAGAGAAAGAAGTGTCGTAGAGGAAGGCTCCGTAGTAATTTCGACCACCTGATTTATTTATAGGAAGGGGAAGGCGCGGTAACTGTCTCACTTGTTTTCTGTGGACACCGCAACCGCGCCTTAAGCGAAGGGAGGGAGGTGGGAGTGAAAATAGAAAGAGAGAAAGAGGAGCCATAGTGGAGGGCTACAGGGTAATTTCGACCACCTGGGGATCTTTAACGTGCGCTGACATCGCATAGCACACGGACGCCACTTCGTTTCGCCTCCATCGAAACGCAGCCGCCGAGGTCGGGTTCGAACCCGGGTACTCCGGCATAGTAGTCGGGCGTCTTACCGCTGCACCACCCCGGCGGTGCTCGACCACCTGGAAGGCTTTCATAGTTGTGAGGCGAGGAGGTGGTGAAGGATGGCAGTTCCTGGCCCTACGGGGCTGGGACGGTAGGTCAAAGTCGCTTGCGGCGGGGGCTAGCCAGCCACGTAATTTCCTCTGTTGTAGGCCGTTATTGCACCCGCCACTGCTTCGGTTGTTGTTGTGGCTGTAGGAAGAAGGAAAAGAGAATGCACGGGCCTGCTACTGGCTCTGTAGCTGAGCCACCTCCGCTGCCTCGTGCAGACAGAAGAGAAAATAGAGAAGGAAGAAAAAGAAGAGGGAGAGAGACGCGCGCCGCAACAACGGCCGTCGTCCACCACCGAAACGGTGGCGGGTGCAATGACAGCCTACAACAGATAAAAATTCTGTGGCAGGCTAGCCCCCGCCGCAAGCGTGATGGACGACGGCTGTTGTTGCGGCGCGCGTCTTTCTCTCTTCTTTTCCTTTCTTCTCTATTTTCTCTTCTGTCCGCACGAGGCAGCGGAGGTGGCTCAGCTACAGAGCCAGTAGCAGGGCCGTGCATTTTCTTTTACTGCTTCCTACAACCACAACAACAACAACTGTTGTTGAAAGATCGTGTTGAAAGATCTAGATAAAATCGCGAACGGTGACTAGCACAATCTAGAACATTGCAGAAATATACGCGAGTGGCCGGAATCTTCGAGAAACCGCTCGGAGCATCTTGCGCGACAAAGAAACTGATAAAGCTACGTCTCGCGACAACGCGTATGACCAAAAAAAAGAAACCAGAATTGATACGCGTGCCAGAATCAGTGATAAAGCCGCATGCCAACGGCTGTCGAAAAAAGAACAACAAATACATATTTGAATGGTTTGCGGCAAGATGTTGAAATGTCTTGAAGCTCTTATCATGGCACTCTTTATTTCGGAAGCTTATATGTAAAGAATATATTTGTGGTTTCAAAATAAATAGGTCAGTATTCGTTTTCGAAAGGAGCTGTCCAACAGTATCAATAGTTCGTGAATTGACATCATTTGTGCTTGTAAGCGCTGCGAACTTCGCCATATGTAACTTGTCTCTCTATCACCGTGGTGGTGCAGTAATTAGGGCGCTGGACTGCGCTGCCCACGAACGCCACACTCCCCTGATGGGGCTGGGACAGGTAGGTCACTGCCGCTTGCGGCGGGGGCTAGCCTGTCCGAATTTTTACCTGTTGTAGGCCGTCATTGCACCCGCCACCTCTTCGGTGGTGGACGACGGCTGTTGTTGCGGCGCGCGTCTTTCTCTCCCGCTTCCTTGTCTTTCTTTTCTATTTTCTCTTCTGTCTGCACGAGGCCGCGGAGGTGGCTCAGCTACAGAGCCAGTAGCAGGTCCCTGCATTTTCTTTTCCTTCTTCCTACAGCCACAATAACAACAACAACGAAAACAACCGGACAAGGAGGCCGCTTTTGGATGGAAGCGAAAACAAGGCGCCCATTGTCTGTGCGATGTCAGTTCACGTTAAAGAACTCTCGATTGTCGAACTTACGCTACCGCGTCTTTTATAGCCTCAGTCGCTTTGGTACACCAGAAATCAAACCTGCATTTTTGCTTTTTTTTCAGCAAAGTACGGTTTTGTTGTCTGCACTTGCATTTACTCGATTGCCAATGTCGGTTTGTGTTAGCGAGTGTTTTGTGCCCTTATTTGTTTTCCGGACGTGTCACTTGTGTCTGGACTTCATTTACCCCACTCCTACTCAGAGCCTCACCGTAAGGGTAGCAGTATTGTATAAATAAATAAATTTATATCATGAATGAACGAATAAATAAATTAAAAAATATTTTGCGTTATGTAAAGCCCACCAAAGGCTAATGATGTGATTACGTCAATGGCTGCCGCTGGTGGCTTCCATTGCGGGCCCTCGTTTGCGTACCTACAGGGTCGTCCACACTTAGTGCGGACACTCAGCTCAGGCGGTCGCTCTCTTGAAACCGCCACTGCCTTCTACCGGGCCGCACAGCAAAGCACATGACCAGCTCAGACGGAGCCTGCAGTAGTGCTTCACATGACTTGCTACTTGGTTTGAATGTGCGGCAGGGTCGTATGTAATGGCGGTTTAAAGAGAGCGATCTCCAATTCGAGTGTTCGCACTAAGAGTGGACGAACGTGTGCATGCATCTCGCTCATCTCTTGAGGAATATACGCGAGGCTTCTGCATCTTATGTCACACATGCAGATTAGAATGTTTTTGTGAGCTACAATGTTATGTCAAACACTTCATAGATATAAAGCTCCACTTTAACCAAGCTGTATGAACGTTGTGTCAAGCTGTGTGTCAACTACCACCTGTCCGTTGCAGGGTTTTTCACTTTTATCGCCGACGCAATGAACGCCGACACTGACAAAGGATAGTTATGAAACTGGACGTTTAAAGCTAACGCACTAGGTTCTTCTAGTTTAAAACTGTGAAGCCCGCATTCAACCCGCTATGCTTTGCTGCTGCCACAACTCGCGTCGTCCTGAGGGGCGGCCTAGTGCCGTTATTACTCTTATCCGGCCTGTGTGCTATATGTATGCTTAAAAGCTGAAATTTCGCTGTTTACGGAACTGTACAAATATATATTGTAGCCGAAGAAGAGAAGGTGCGAGCATTCCATGAAGAAAGAAGACGCTGATGCGGCCAATCTTTGCGGTGTTCTGGGTATCCCCGCCGTCGCGCTCGTTCCTGCTGCCGCCCTGCTAGCCTGTGGTCACTGTCATGGTCCCGTGCGTTGGCTAGGGCGTGACATTTGGTGGAGGTGCGGGGTGCGAATCCCATGCAGCGCAGCTCTCCACGTAATTGGAGCCCGGTCTTAAGTCCAGGCCGTCAAATTTTCTTAGTGTCTGCTACGGCACCTGAAATCCGCGCCAGTCGACGTCAACAAGGACACGCTACGGAATTCGGATTCTTACCCGAGGGGAAGAACGCCAGGGCTAACGTCAGTATGGCTTTCCAGCCGCAGCAAACTGACAATGCGGCTGCTGCGCGGATCATCTACGTGCCGGTGGCCCCAAGGACTGTCACCCCGTTTCGTGGCGATGGCCTGGACGATGTTGAAGATTGGGTTCAACACTACCAGCGGGTTGCGCGCCACAACGGGTGGACCCCCGATCAGTGCCTTCAGAATATCTACTTCTATTTTTAGGCAACGACACGGTACTGGTTCGAGAACCACGAGGCCTCGTTGAGCTCTTGGGAGCTCTGCAAGAACAAATTAGTGCTCACGTTTGCGAAGCAGCACCAGCGACAGCACGCCGATGATCTCTTCGAAGCTCGAATTCAGGGCCCTGCCGAAAATGTGAGAAGCTTTGTAGAGGACGTGCTGCGCTTAAGTGCTCGCGCGGACCCACCGGTTACGGAGGAAAAAAGAGTGCGCGCCTTGGTGATGGGCGTCCGAAACGAGATCTTTGGCGGACTTATGCGCGATCCGCCGATTACAGTAGCCAGTTTTGTGGCCGAAGCGACTAACATTGATCGCGCATTGACCACGCGAACAAACTACTATCAGCGACTGGGAACCTATCCCAACGTCTCGAGCCTTGCTTCGTCTCGACCTAGTGGTGCTGGCTGGCCTCACCGAAATTCGCGCAATCATTCGCGAAGTTATGCGCGAAGAGCTCAGGAGGTTTTTCCCATCTCCTGAGCAGCCTTCCCCAGTATTCATCGTTACAGCCGTTCGTGAGGAAGTGCGACAGGCGCTTACACCGGAAGCCATCTATACTGGGCCAATGGTTGCTGCTGCAGAACAACAGCCGGCTGAAAGTTATGCTGCCGTTCTCCGTCGGCCTCCGTCCGTACCTCACCAGTACCAACGGGTTACGGATTCTGGGCCTCGACGCCGTGAATTCCTGACGCAGCATGACACATACTCGGAACCGCGGATACGACGAAAAGCCGACATCTGGAGAACTGCGGACAGCTGACCGTAGTGTTTCCACTGTAGTGAACCTGACCATATGTACCGCCGCTGCCCATACCAAGATCACGACCGGCGAGGATTCAGCCGGAGTGATCGGCTACCTCGTTACGGTGAACAACCGTAACATTTTGGACATTTTCCGGATCTTTTTTCCGCAGGCTTCGAGTTTTTGCTGATGGCTGTGGAGCATTGTAAAATGGTTTCAGGGACATAATGAGAGAAATGGTCGACGCTACTGGTGCATCGCAAAGTATTGTTGAAGTTTATTCTGTGCATTGAAAACTTTGTTTCGTGCTTCAAAAATTAACTAAATCCTGGCCTCAGCAGCAGCTTTTCGGTGGAGGTGAAAAGCTAGGCGCTCGTGTACTCTGCGATGTCATTCACTTTGAAGAACCCCACGTGGTCGAAATTCTCGAAGCCCTCCACTACGGCGTCTTTCATAGCCTGCTTCGCTTTGGAATGTTAAACCCCAAAATCGAATAAAAAAATCATCATGATCATCAGCCTGACTATACCACCTGCAGGACGAATGTCTCTCCCATATTCCTCCAATTCACGCGGGCCTGTGCTAGCTGCATCCATTTGATCCCTGCGAACTTCTTAATCTCATCCGCCCACCTAACTTTCTGTCGTCCTCTACTATGCTTTTCTTCCCTTGATATCCAGTTTGTTACCGTAAGCGACCGTCGGTTACTTCGCACTACATATCTTCCTTATGTCCATTTCTTCTTGATTTCCACTAGAATATCAGTAACATGAGTTATTTTTCTTAGCCACTTTGCCCGCTTCCTATCTCTTAACGTTTTCCCACCATTTTTCGTTCCATAGCCCTCTGAGTTGTCCTCAACTTAAGTAGACCCCTCTTAGTGTCCACGTTTCAGCCCTATAGGTGAGTACAGGTAAGATGCAACTGTTGTATACTTTCCTCTTGAGCGATACCGGTAAGCTGTTAGTCATATTCTGCGAGTGCTTGCCAAATGCGCTCCATCCCATTCTTATTCTCCTTGTTATTTCTCTTTCATGGTCCGTATCTGCGGTTACTATTTGTCCTAAGTAGACATATTCGCCTACTACTTCCAGTGCTTCGCTGCCTAACGTAAATTGCTGTTTCTTCCCGAGGCTGTTGAAAATTACCTTAGTCTTCTGCATATTGATTTCAAGCCTACCTTTCTACTTTTCCTGTCTAGGTCACCAATAATTCTTTGCAGTTCATTCCCCGAGTTACTTAGCAAGGAAATGTCATCAGCAAATCGCGATTACAGAGGTATTCTCCATCTGTCATTACCCTTAACATGCCTGTAAATTCACTGTTTTTATACTTCGAGAAACCTTTTAAGAAAGTTCCATATAATCGACTTTTATTGAAACTTTAAACCCCGTAGTCTTTAATTGGTTACACAGTTTCTTCTTCGGACGCCATCAGTTAGTTTTTGCAAATAGCTCCTCCTCCTCTTTGGCTCCTGTGATACTAGTTTACCGCAAGATTTCGTCCTGGATCCCCTTCTCTTCCTAATCTACATCAATGTCCTCCCTAGTGATATATCTTCTTATATAGCCTCTTCAACCTTCAACGCGACTTATAAGCAGATGAAAATTGGCATAAAACGTGGCAAACTAAACATGCTAGGATTGTTTGAAAACAGAAAGTAGTTCCAGGGTAGCCGGCTACTTTTGGATAAGGACCTTGATATATCGGCTGTAGAATTAAGGCACGGAAGTGGAGAGTGATGAGCAAGTGAGACGTGCTGAGACGTATGTGCTTTTTATTCTTGCTACTACATTTGTGTGTGCCATGCAGCTGGTATCGTGAGGGCTTGTGCACTGTTTCCGTGCAATTTGTTGAGTATTGTTGGAGAGGCAGTAAGAGTGATACGCAAAGGCTGTTTAGTTTTATACAATATATTTGGACAGGTGTGCAGTGTCCCGTCATTTGCTTTTATGTGAGTGAGTGAAAAACTTTAATATGTATATATAAAGCTGGGACACAATGCATCACGCATCAGAAGCTTCAGATGCGCTAATAGACGTGATGCTAAATTTTAACCTACATCAAGTGGTTTCTCATCCCACTCGCACTCAAGGTACAACGAAAAACATCCTCGACCTCATACTTCTCAGCAACCATTATCAATTCAACCAAATAGAATTGGACATTCTCGAAGGTATATCTGACCACAGTATACCTATGTGCACATTCCCACTCAGTGACTCCATTACTAGCCTTCCTACAGTTCAAAGTTTCATTAATTTTAATAAAGCAGATGACGTAAGCATACTAAACTATCTAGCTCATGAATTTCCATCCTTCCAAGAAAAAGCCACTCATGTATACAGCGATGTGAATTCATTGTGGCTTCATTTTAAGAACATTGTGCTAAACTGTGTAAATAATTACATTCCAATGAAACGGAGTAAACAACACCTGAAAAATCCCTGGATCACGCGCGAAGTTATCCATGCTAAGCGACGTGTAAAACGGCTTTGCAAGGCCAACAAAAACAACCCGACACCCTCTACGACTTCCAAGTTGAAATCTGCATTACAAGAATTCAAGGAAAAACTAAAACACTCAAAACAACATTACTACAGTGTAAAATTTCCCAACTTCCTTAAAAATAGCCCACAAAGATTCTGGAAACATCTACGCAATACCCAGCCTACAACAAACTTAACAAAAGAAGAGAGAGCTACAATGGCTAATAGATACAATACATTTTTTCAGTCAGTCTTTACGAAAGACAACGGTACACTTCCTCCTCTCCCATCACCTAATACCTCGGTACTTGATCCATTAATAATAACAGATGCCGGAATCCTCAATCTTCTTCTCAACATTAACCCTAAAAAATCCAACGGCCCTGATGGAATTTCGAACGAATTCCTTAAAAGATATGCTGAATGGTGTAGCAAATACCTGGGACAGATCTTTCGTAAGTCGCTGTCAACTGGTAACGTACCGCATGACTGGAAAATGGCTAAAATAATACCGATTCACAAGACAGGAGACAAAATGAATGTTGCTAACTTCAGACCAATATCATTGACAAGCACTTCATGTAAAATACTAGAGCATATCATTTTCAAACATATAACCACATTTCTAGAACGTGAAAACATACTATCTCCTCACCAACATGGTTTTCGGGCTGGGTTATCAACCATCACACAACTAACAGAAGTAGTTCATGACCTTACCCTTTGCATTAACAACCGTTCACAAGTTGACATGATTCTACTTGATTTATCTAAAGCTTTTGACTGCGTGAGTCATAACAAGTTAACTGCAAAATTAGAGAACATTATTGGAAAGGGAGAAGTTTCTGCTTGGATAACAAATTTTTTAACAAATCGTTCACAGTTCGTTATAGTCGATCATACGCCATCTGATACCGTCTCTGTCACATCTGGGGTTCCACAAGGCTCAGTTCTCGGCCCACTTCTATTTTTGATCTATATCAATGACATAACGAATAATATAGGGTGCAAAATTAAACTCTTCGCGGATGATTGCGTTATATACAAAGAAATTAAAAGCCACAATGACCATCTCATCCTTTCCGAATCCCTCAGCAGGGTATCCGAGTGGTGCTCCCTCTGGCAAATGTCTATTAATGTTAAAAAATCAGTAGCCATGACAATTACAAGAAAAAAGCAATCCTCTCTCTTCACCTACAGCGTTAATGGTACACCACTTTTAAAGGTTGATGAATATAAATACTTGGGAATAACACTGACATCAAATATGAATTGGGAGGCACACATAAATAATATTACGACTACAGCACTACAATAATTATTTTATTTAATAAGACGCCTTAAGACCCCACCTATGAATATTAAGCTTCTGGCCTATAAAACATTTGTCAGACCAATTTTAGAATACGCTAACACAATTTGGTTTCCTTATACAGCAACTAACATAGCTAAACTCGAACGCGTGCAAAGAAAAGCAGCAAGGTTTATTCACAGCAAATACAGGCGTACAGACTCACCCTCCCTTCTCTTAGCTCGTTCAGATTTAAACACATTATCGACTAGAGCAAAACAAGCCCGACTAAAATTTCTTTATCAACTACTACACGGCCAGTACAAAATTGATACAACTACGTACATATCGCATTCACTGTCTAGAATAACACGGCACCACCACGAGCATGCGCTAACGGAATACTCTTTTTCTAACGACGCATTCAGGTACTCTTTCTTTCCTCGCGCGATAAGAGAATGGAATCAGCTAAGCTCATCTCTAAAAAACACAAATTCATTGTCGCAGTTCGTAACCCAACTAGAGTTAATCACAAGAGACCATTAATGCTTCTTACTTTTATTCCCGGTTGCCTTTACACGTTACTAACAATTCATAGGAATAATATGGGGTACACCGACTATTGATATCTTTTTATTTTGTTTGTTTGTTTTTTATGAAATGCTGTCATACTGTTGCGAGTATTGTTCGGTTGTTTTTCCCAAAAATTGTATACTTTGTTGTCCGCATTTATTGGAACTGTTTAGAATTCTTTCATTTCTTTTATATTGTATGCTTGTAACATAACATGTGTTTTGCCCGTCTGCTAGGCTCTCGATTGAGAGCGGCAGTATTGTTAAATAAATAAAATAAATAAATAAGGGAGGGGGATGTGTAGGTGGGGTCCCTAGTCCGGGACTCCAGCGGCTGCCGCTGCTACCCGCGCACGTGTCACGAGGGCCCGTTGGGCCTCTAGTAGGGCAGCTGCCCACCCCTCAATTGTTGGCACTGCATTCGGATCATCTGGAGGATTGTGTGGGCAGGTCCACACCATGTGGACCTGCCTTTGCATTTGGGGTCGCAGAACCCGGGGTGTATTGTGTTCAAACGGGCTGGTGTGTTATATGTACCTGTCTGTAGGCGTCGCCATCTAACTTCCTCCGCTTTGGAGAGCCCCTTGGCTGGGGGTGGATATTTTCTGCGAGAGAGTCTGCAGTGCTGTAACCTCTCCGCATACGTCGCCAGAGGGCCGGGATAGGGCGGTGTGGAGGATGGAGGGGTCGAGTCCCGGGGGAGGAGAGCTCGGGCAGCGGCATGGGCGCACTCGTTCCCTTCCACGCCTTGATGTCCCGGTGTCCAGACGAGGCATTTGTCTTGTTCGGGGTGTCCATAATTTTTCAATATTCTGGCAGCCTGGGGACATATTTGCCCTTTGATGTAGTTGCGGTAGGCAGCCATAGAGTTTGTTATTATATAGGCGCAGGTGGTATGCGTGGCGGCTAAAGCAATGGCCACCTTCTCCGCCATTTCTATATTGTCATCGCAGATGGTGAGGGCATCAACCAGTTGTTGTTGGTGAATCACAACCGCTACCGTGTACCCCGCTTCTGACTTTGCTGCGTCTACGTAGTAGGATTCAGTGTCCGTCCCGTACTTCTCCTGGATGTATTTGGCCCGTGCCTTCCGGCGCCCTTGGTGGAACAGAGGATGCATATTGCGGGGTAGGGGATTGGCTATGATCGAGTTTGACCACCCGGGCGGTATAGCCTGTTTTTGTACGATACCTTGCGGGCTAGTCAGGTTAAGGTCCATAAGAACGGTCTGGCCCGTGCGGGTTGCTGCTAGTCGATTTATCTGGGTGGCGCGTTGGGCGGCAAGGAGTTCTTCGGCTGTATTGTGCACCCCTAATTGCAAAAGACGTTCTGTGGAAGTGCTTTGGGGCAGACCCAGCGCCTTTTTAACAGCGTTGCGTATAATGAAGTCGATTTGCTTATAGTCTCCCGTTTTGAGGTGCAGATACGGTGTCGAATACACAATTCTATTAATGATGAATGCTTGAACCAGGCGCAGGGTGTCTTGTTCGAACATACCCCTGTCGTTGGTAGTGACCCTGGCTATCATACGCGCAACCTGCAGACTGGTGTTTTTGAGCCGATTGAGGGCATATACAATTCTGGCCTTGTCGTTGATGTAAAGCCCTAGAAGCCTGATGGTGTCCTTCTGTGGTATTGGGTTTCCATTGAGGTTGACTTCAACAGTGGGTCTGCGTTGGCGGGAGCTGTGTAGTACCAGCAACTCCGACTTTTCGGGGGAGCAAGTAAGGCCGCAGTAAGCGGCGTAGGGTTGCACGATGGTTACGGCCTCTTGAAGGCGGTCTTCGATTTCCGTGGTAGAATAGGCCGTGGTCCAAATAGTGATGTCATCCGCGTAGAAGGCGTACCGTAGATGCGATACCTGATTTAGCTGGGTTGGGAGTTTGATTAAAGCAATATTGAAAAGTAAGGGTGATAGAACAGCACCCTGTTGCGTGCCGCATGTGCCTAGTTGTATTTGGATGGGTTCTGCCAGACCGAGGTCGCCGTAGACGGTACGACCGTGAAGTAAATCTTTAACATATGCATAGGTCCTTGCACCACAATTGATGCGGCTCATATTTTTCAAAATAGAGTGGTGCTTTACGTTATCAAACGCCCCTTTGAGGTCAAGAGCGAGAATTGTCCTGAAGAAAGGCTTGTTAGGGGGGTTTATGACTTCTTCCTTAAGCTGGAGGAGTATATCTTGGGTGGATAGGCCAGGCCGGAATCCGAACATGGTGTGTGTGTACAAGTTGTTTTCTTCAAGATATCGGGTAAGCCTGATGTGTACCGCCTTCTCCATAACTTTCCCTACGCAGGAGGTGAGAGAGATGGGCCGTAGATTGTTAATATTTATGGGTTTGCCCGGTTTGGGGATGAAGTGCACCTCCGCAGTCTTCCACTCGTTTGGCAGCCGGCCCATGCGCCAACAGTTGTTAATGTAATTCGCGAGCTGCGCGAGGGCTGCGTCGTAGAGATTGGCGAGGAGTCCCACTGTGATCTTGTCCTTCCCAGGAGCTGTGCCTCTGCGCATGGCTAGGATGGCGGCCTGTATTTCTTTGACAGTGAATTCCGCATCTAGTTCCTCGTTTGATTGCCCATTATAGGGAGGGAGGGGGTCCGTGTCGACTGTGGTGCAGAAGTACTTTTGTTTGATGGTTTGTATGAGATCTCTATTGGAGCCGCGGTAACCATGTAGAGCCTTAGCAAGGTTCTTGCGCTGGTCGCTTTTGGAGTTGTTGGGGTCAATGAGGCATCTGAGTAAGCTCCAAGTTTGTTTCGAGCTAAGGTTACCACTCAGGGAATCACATCTTGTCAGCCAATTTGATTGAGCAAGGTTCCATGCATAGTCCTCTGCAGCTTGCGTTAGGGTTGCGATGCGGTGTTTGAGCGTTCTGTTGTGGCGCTGGTGGCGCCAACGTTTCACCAGGCCTCTGCGGGCGTCCCACAGGTGCAGGAGATGGGAGTCAATAGCAGGGCGGTCTAAAGATATTTTCAGGGTTCGGGTGTACTTAGAGGACAGGTGCCTAAGGTCCGATGCCCAGGAAGCGTAATCAGTGATATCTGGGTGATGAAGGTCAGCTTGCTCTTTTCGAAACGCGGTCCAATCAGTGATTTTGGCAGTACCGCGCATATGTCGATGCGTTTTGCTTGCAAGATGGATGATCAGAATGAAATGGTCACTGCCTAAAGTTTCCAGTGTGTTTTCCCATAGGCAAGCTTTACCGCCGTGGGTTAGTGTGAGATCGGGGCTGGTGTCACGCGTGACACTGTTGCCAAGTCGAGTAGGTTGGGTCGGGTCGTTCAACATGGTAAGCATGAGGTTTGATATGGTGTCTGCTAGGATGCGGCCTTTCTTGTTTGCTTTCGGGTAGCCCCAGGATGGGTTTTGAGCATTGAAATCGCCCAAAATAAGGAGCGGAGCTCCTTGGGCGACAGTGAGTGCCTTTGTGAACACCCTGGCGCAAGGGAAGGCAATTTGGGTGGGTTTACTGTAAATGTTGAGAATGTAGGTGCCCGTACCGTTGCGGTGTCTAGGTAGGATTTGTACAAAGTCGTACACTGCATCATCTTCTTCTTCTAGATCTAAAGCAAGTGCAGTATAATCCTTGTGAACCATAATGCAAGTTGCTTGAGTGTGTTGGTGTGTGGAGTAATTAATGAGTTTTGCGGAGTTGTTAACCTCCTGTAAAGCGATGACATCTGGTTGGTTTGGGAGAGAATCTATGTATTGTTGAGTGAGGCTCTCTTACGGTGGAAGCTGCGGCAGTTCCACTGTAGGACGCTTAAGTTGTGGGTGGTTGCTGTCCGGGCGGTACAGGTGGAGAAGATTCTTCGGAAATGGAACGCATAGGTTCGAGGGTGGGTTCGAGGCAGGATTCCAAGTCTTCGTCCGCGACAGCGTGTCGGCGACGGAAGCCTTTCAATCGTGGGGAGGCAGACCGCATGAGTTCCGCCACCTGTTGTTGTAGCCGCGCTATCTTAGCGTCGTGAACTCGTTGGTTTTGAAACATAGGTTCTAGTAAGAGCTTAATTTCTTCCTTCATCTTTGGCACGACTGGTTGCATAGCCTCCTCTGCCGCATACTTTGAAAAAGCTCTGTCCTTAGGTTATGTATAGCCTGGGTTACCCACGTTTTAATTTCGGTATACTGCTCGGGTTCCCCTGTGGCTTCAGATCGGATGGTAGGGGGGTTGGGTGCGAGTGGAGAGGCGCTAGTGTCAGTGGAGGGTAGTGGGCTGGTTTGCGTGGGTGATGTGTTGTTTTGGGGTTGAGATAGGAGCTGTTCTAACCGGCGGTTTTCGGCTTCGAGCGTGTTGAGCTTATCTTGCATTTTGGTTTGTGCCAACAACTGAGGGGAAGTAATGGCTACCCTAGCCCAGCTCACCTTTTGTGCGGAGCCATCTCGCTTGTCTTCTCTTTGCGAGATCTATCTATCTATCTAGAAAAAAAATCAGAGTCTCATCATTCTCAAAGGCTTCAACTGTGTTTGCTTTGTAAAGGATAAATCAAGCATCATGACAGTTCGAGAGACAAAACTGCATATAGTTATGTTGATGTAAGATTGCGAGATAGAAGACGATGAGGACGTTTTATGTAACGCCGGTTCCCGCAGTTTATACACTTATAGCCTTCAAGTCAGGCGGGACTTAACAGGGCTTGCGTTCTTTTTACTTTGCTACCGATGTGCACGAATTATGAAGAGTAGCATGTATCCTTCAGCGATCATAGGCTTGTAGCATTTAACATTGGAACAAAGCAAATGAACTCAAATACTTGTTCAGATCTATGGAAATTTAATTTTACGCTTCTTGTTAAAGACATCATTGACAGCAACATAAAAAAGCTAAAGCGATTATTAAACTCTGAGATTTTAGATTGGGAACTTTTGAAGTAAGGCAATAAGATAAGTGTGCTTTAGAAAAGAATAATGTCCTAGGGATAACCAAAAGAGAAAATGATAAGAACTGTTACTCCAGTTAAATTTTGCTTTATGCTTTAAATGTGTGCAACCTGGAAAGGACGCCACGTTGATTAAAGGACTCAAGAGGCAGTCGAACGTTTCGAAAAATACACCGCTGAAAAGATAAGAGCACGAGAAGAGCAGTTGTTGCTCGGGGAAGTGCTGACAAAGCGTTCGCTAAGTGACAAAAAGAAATATGCGAGCTTAAAAGAAATAGATGGATTTATTGAAAGGAAAGGCAGACAGGGCCTGAATGATTAAAACCTGGCTTGCTACTCTGGACTGGGGAAGGGGAGAAGAAAGAGAATCGTGATGGGTGACGATGTAGAAGAAGGCATATGAAATATATATGCAGACCTGGCAGCTTGCTTTACAAGCGCGAATCAAGTCCGGCGACACACACACACACACACACACACACACACACACACACACACACACACACACACACACACACACACACACACACACACACACACACACACACACACACACACACACACACACACACACACACACACACACACACACACACACACACACACACACACACACACACACACACACACACACACACACACACACACACACGCAACGGCAAAGAGATGAAATGAAATCAGAGACAAGGTGCTAGGAAAAGTAAATGGTGACCATGCAGTAGAATTTGTCTTCTTTCTTGCCAGGTTTGCGAGAAAATAGCTATATCATCTAGATATGCCGTAGCGTAGGCTTGATGCTTAGCGAGGAGCGTATTAATCATTCTTTGGAAGGTCGCTGCCGAGTTTTTTAGCCCAAAGGGCATCATTGACCCTCATGGGTTACAAATGCGGTGAGTACCTGGCTGTGCGGGTCCATCGGTACCTGCCAGTAGCCACGCCTCAGATCGACCAAAGTGATGAACTGCGCTCGACCGACTCTAAAAATTAGCTCCTGTGAGTTAGTCATTGGAAATGCGTCTGCACGGGTTCCTGCATTCAAAGTTCGGTAGTCAATACACATTCGCACTGACCCGTCTTTCTTCCCCACACACACAACAGGGTGCGCAAATTCCCTCTCTACAGGATAGATTAATCCTAAATCAAGTAGCTCATTCACTTGGCGGCTTACTTCTTTCTTGAGCAGTTCAGGCACTCGGTAAGGAAAAGCTTTCTTCGGTTTAAACCCTTCTTCTAGCCTTCGGTGCCTTCCTACTTTCGCCAATCCCGGCCTGCCATCGAAGAGTGCACGATGTTTTCGGAACGACCGTCGTATTTCATTCTGCTCCATCTCACTGAGGTGGGCTAATTTCTCTAACGGTATTAGCTCCTCATCTTTTAGAGGGGGTGCGACTTGTGGTGCACACTCCACTTCTCCAAACTCATGATCGTCATCAAACACTACACCAAAACTCGGCGTAGTACGGTCTCATTCGCGTGGACCACAGATCTTTTTCCCTGTTGCGTTTCTACTCTGCACGAATGTTGCCTCTCACAACCAATTACTGTGAAAGGACCGAGCCACTTAGGAGCCATCTTGGTTGTGCGGTCTGTGTCAAAAACGAGAACCTGATCCCCCACATTAAAGACTTTATTTCGCGTCCTTCTATTGTATGCTTCTGCGTAGCTAGCTTGTCGCGCCGTGCTTGTGAGTCCTTCCACATTGGCCGCTAGCTAAAACTTCTCCCGTAGCTGTGTAAAGTACCTCGCAGGTTCCTCTCGAAGCGTCGCTGGTACACTAACTTCTCCTGCCCACGTCTGGCGAAGAATTGTAAGTGGACCTGTCGGATTTCTGCCGTACAAAAGCCTAAAGGGTGCTACCCCGGTAGTGTCGTGGGGAACTTCGCAGTAAGCCCACAACACAAATGGGATCAACTTATCCCAATTTTTAGGGTCTTTCTATTACATGAAAGAGCATGTTCTTTAGTACCCGATTCCATCTTTCCACGGCCCCGTTGCTTTCAGGGTGTTCCGGAGTGGAAGATCTACGGGAACAGCCTAATTTCTTTAGCATCAGCTGAGTGAGTTGTGCATTGAAATTTGTTCCCTGATCCGAACAGATAGTCTGTGGGACCCCTGTTCGACTGAAGATTTCTAATAGAGCATCACGGTAGCCCTTGCCGTTAAGGAACGAAGACATACTACTTCCGGCCATCTCGTGCATAAGTCAACATGGCACAAAGCATATTTGTGACCCCTACCAAATGGCGTATCAAGAGGCCCTATAACATCTACATTAACAACCTGAAAGGCATGTTCAGGCCTTGCTATTGGCGTGATGGGTATATTGTCAGTTTGCCGTCTGTCTGAGCGGATCTTGCACCCATGGCAAGACTGGCAGTACTCTGAAATTTCTTTTTCCATGCCAGGCCAATAGAAGTAGTACTTTATGCGGGCTTTGGTCTTTCTTAGACCCAGGTGTCCACCCCACAGTGATGCATGCGCCAAGGACAGAACTTACTTTCGTTTTTCTCGGGGAAGCACCAGCTGTCGCACTTTAGTACCTGCTATTGAGTCCCAGTGGTGAAGCAAACCCTCGCTAACGAACATGCCCGCCTTTCCGTGTTTAGAGTCCTCCCATGCCTTTCTCAAGTTCTCATCAGCGAGCTGTGCTGCTCGAAATATTTCCCGCTGGCTAGACAGCGAAACTCTTCTTTCTCGTCTGACTGTGCTTCCTCTTGTGAATATTCGGCATTCAGTGCCGTGTTGACCTCGCATGTCAGTGCCTCATAGTGCCGATTTTCTGCGTTTTCTAGTTCCTTGTTAGATACCCTGACTGCACCCAAACTTGTGTGCTCAAAATCACTGTGATCTTTAAGCAGCTGCCAGTCCTCTAATGAAAGCAAACAGTTCACACCTTCGGTCAGCTCATTGGTGAGGGCACATACTATGCCTATCTTTTGATCTTCTGCAACTGTTCCCGGCCTAGATATTTTTACAGGGATTGTCGCCAACTTCACCTGAATGGAGCTGCCGAAAGCAGACACTAATTTCACTGCCCCAGATGGTTCCGTCAGCGCTTGCGGTAGTATGCTTTCTCGTATTACTGTTTTTCACTACCAGTATCAAGCACTGCCTCTGTGCAAACATCTCCGCACACAAGATCTACAAAGTGGAGCTTCGATGTGGCTGCCCTCAAACTTTGCATCGGTACCTTAACTTTAGCAGTTAAACCCGTACTTTGGTTTGAAACTGGTTCCTTTGCTTCCGTCTCACCGACCCGCGCGACCTTCTGCACCCTCTTTTGGTACCCATTTCCTTGTTTCAGGCGCGGTTCATTTCCTGTTGCTTGCGGGCAATTCCTGGCAATGTGCCCCTGCTCATGGCATAGATGGCACTCCACTATGGGCTTTTCGGAATTTATCTGTTTTTGGCCCATTTGCTGCACTGGCGCCGTAAGCTGCCTTGTAGCTCGGCCTTTACCTTTTGCTTGCTTAAAGATCTGTAGAGCCTTTCATAGCTCTTTAGGCTTCAGCCAACTCTCTCCTTCCCGCAGGCGCACACATTCCATGCCCTCTGAGCTGAGACCTGCCTTAATGCGATCAGACACCATTAGGTCAGTCAGCGCCCCTACTGAGTCCACCTCTCTAGCCTGGATGTAGTATGCTAGGTACGTTTTCACGCGTGATGCAAACTGAGCCCATGTCTCCTCCTTCCTTTTTTCTGCTTTTTCAAATCTTTCCAGGTACTCAGTTGGGGTGAGTTTTAGCTCAGTTAGAACCGCTGCTTTCACAGCCTCATAGTCCGTGCATTCCGCTCCATCGAGGTTACGAAGCAAGTATCGGACTTGCTCTGTCAGTGCTGGCATAATTAAATGCACTCGGTTGCTGTACGGCACACTGAAAGTGACAAACAACTTCTCCACCTCATCAAACCACAGTGGCACATCAGCATCGCATGACATTTTGTAGCCTTTTAGCCTTTTAGGACTTTTGCACACTGTGTTATTGAATCTGAGCCTATACTTCGCTCATCACTCCGTCCCGACCCAAGCGGTGACAGTCTACTACTCTACAGCCCAAGCTCCATCTGCTTTAAGGCTAGTCGCTCCCGAGATTCAATTTCACGCATTCGTAGCTCCATTTCCAACTCCATACGGCGAATAGCCATCCTCTCTGTCTCGGCTCCTGTCGCTTCTAGTGACAATGGTGGTCGCTGGTCGCCGGCCTGTAACCTGCTCTCCACATTGTAATCACCCTCCATAGTCACTACCTCACTCTGATCAGTTATCATTTCTACTCCGCCCCCTAGCGATTGCTGCTCCTGTTGAGGATTTGACCTCGATTCACTCTCAGGATTAGATTCGCTTTCGTTAGCGGCTAGCATTCTCCTCGTCTCAACCATAAGCGTCACAAACCAACCACCATGCCATCTTCAACAAACCCAAGGAATACCACTCATCCGGCGCAGATCTTTTGCTGTCTGCCGCCCAGAGCCCGGATGATGCGTCCGCTCCAACAGCGTCGGTGGCAGCCGAGGTAGAGTCGTCCCTTGACGGTTCCTCGCTGCTCCGTGTCGAATGGCCTGTGGTTGCCGGTGCGATACTTGACCTTGTAGGTGAGACGTGCCGAACCCTGTCGAGCTGCGCCAGTAGAATTTATGTCGTTCGTTCCTTTTCGGAAGGTTCTTTAAACCCTTCCTGTTATGTAGTTCGGCGTAAAGAAGACCAGGAGGCGTACTTGAAGGTGATGATGGTAGAGCATATATTTACAGCATAACATATATATATATATATATACAGAGTAAAACTGGAACATGAGCTGAATTTACAAAAAACAACACTCTGCGCTACTTTACTCTTCGACCTAGCTAGTTAGAGCCTAAGCAAAACAGCCGCGTTACATGCCTACACATGGAGCCCCAGCTCAGACTGGACCGAACTCTCTTGGATCACGTCCCATTTTACATCATCACAAAACAAAGAAATAGGGGCGGTCATTTTCAGAGGCCAGCCCCACACATCAACTGTCCAATGAGAAAATATGCTAGATGGGCCCGGCCCCATGGGTTGGCCTTAGCCTCTAACCCAGGGCCCCACTAGCAATACAAATTACAACAAACAAAGCACAGCGAAAACTCTTTCCCCAGTGGGGGTGTCGAACCTTCTCCTCTCGGGAGACTTTCTTCCCACTTGTCTCCCGCACACCGCCGCCTCATCCACGCTGCCGCTGCTGGCTGAATCCTTTCCACAGTGCACTGCCCCGCGCCACCTGTGTTTACTACTACGAGCAACGACATGGAAAGGGAAAGATCAACCAGCTGCCATTCTGCAGGTGGCACCGGATTAAAGGGGAGCTTCTGGCTTGCCCGCTCTGAGCACAATACTCGAGTCAACTCGTGAATGCTTCTTCGGGCGCTCTTTTGTCGCATCTGCAGACAGGATAAAATTCCTTTCGCACTGCTCAAAGTTGCAGTGTAAAAAAAAAAGGGCCGAAAGGTCATTTGGGTGCTCGCTACCGGCCAGTACGAAGGGTGCCATACATGCGTGCACCTGGCAGCACGTTCCGCTACGCATGTTCCATGAATGACCTTCGGCGCCGACGGTCCGGTCGGCTCCCCCTACCCGCAGCACGCTTGTAGAAGGGGAACCGCTTTTACAATACCAGAAGCAGACAGTCGGGTGACGGCGCCGTGCAGAGACGCGCACCTGCAAGTGATTATCCTTGGGCGCGGCGCGCACCTGCAAGTAATCATCCTTGGGCGCGGCCCTACACATGCCATGATAGGGAGAGCTCTTGTGAAACATCCCAGCTTGCTGGGCGGTAAGCAACCGGTGGAGGAGGGGTACGAGGTGGAATTTTTTTCACTGAGGGCGGCACTAGACTGGAATGTTCGCGCCATACTGAAAGAACCTAGAGCCGCGAAAGAAATAAAAAAATAGTCATTGACGATCTTAGCCCTACAAAACGCCTGATCCAGATGACATTGGTGTGGCTTTAAATCAAGGTGTTGAAAATTGATATCGCAGTTGCTCTGTTGAGCATCGTGTGTCAGGCGCACAAGGCAAATTGCACGGCCTCGTCCTTCAGATGGAAGCATACCGTACTGGTGCCTACCACAAACAATCCATCAAAATAGCTGTCAGTGAATTCACACCGTTCTATCCTGAATAGTAAAGTCGAATGGGCATTAGTTAGCCTTGCTAAGAACAAAGCTAGCGGAATTGATGGCATTCCAGCTAAGTTGCTTCAAAACCTCAACCATGACGGCGCTGTTAACGTTCTGTATACATTATGTCAGCAAATTTGGACAACCCTGCAGTGGCCACAGGATTGGAGGAATTCAGTTTACATCCCCATTCCAAAGAAAGGTAGTGCCAAAGATTGTTCCAACTACCGCACGATCGCGCTTATTTTGCATGCTAGCAAGGTGATGTTGAAAATCCACAAAGGTAGGCTGCAGCAATATGTGGATCGGGAGCTTCCGACGTGCAAGCTGGGTTTCGTAAGGGGAGAGTAACTAGAGACCAGATTGCCAACCTTCATTGGATCATCTAAAAAACAAGAAAGTTCCAGAAACCCATCTACTTCTGCTTTATTGATTATGCAAAAGCATTTGACTGCGTAGATCACAGCAGATTGTGGCAAGCTCTCCAAGAGACGGGAGTTCCAATTCACCTCATTTGTCTCCTCAGGAACCTGTATGAAGGGCGAGAGGCCACAGTCAAAACTGGGCATGGTCTTACTGATTGGTTTCCGATTGAGAAAGGAGTGAGTCAAGACTGCATACTGTCGCCCTGCCTATTTAACCTATATGCTGAGTGCATCATGAGGAAGGCCATCTGGACAAGTCAACTGGAGTGAAGATTGCTGGAAAACGTATCAACAACCTTAGATATGCGTATGATACCACTTTAATGGCAGAAAGTGAAGTGGAACTCAAGAGACTTCTGATACGCGTACAAGAAGAGAGTGAGAAATTTGGGCTTAAACTGAACATTAAAAAAACAAAGATCATGGCGCCTTGACCGCCTAGTAAAGAGCAGAGACATTAGACTGCCAACCAAGATCCGTATAACTCGTGCTATGATCTTTCCAGTTGTGATGTATGGATGCGAGAGTTGGACTGTGAAGAAGGCTGACCGCCGAAGAATTGACGCGTTTGAATTGTGGTGCTGGCGAAGACTCTTGAGAGTTCCTTGGACTGCCAGAAGATCAAATCAGTCGATATTGTCGACCATAAACCCTGACTGCTCATTAGAGGGTCAAATTCTAAAGTTAAAGCTCAGCTACTTTGGTCATTTGATGAGAAGAGAGGAGTTGCTGGAGAAAGATTTGATGTTGGGAAAGGTTGAGGGTCGCCGGAGAAGGGGTAGGCAGCGAACGCGATGGTTAGATGGCATCCTCGAGGCGCTGCAGATGAAGTTATGTGATGTTAGGAAGATAGTGAGAGACCGGAAAGTGTGGCGTGATATGGTCCATAGGGTCAGGAAGAGTCGGACACGACTGAACGACTGAACTGAATCAGCATGACTAAAGTGGATTAGAAAATATTTTTGATGTTTTTGGCAGAAGGCTGCAGAGAGCCATGGAAAGATCTCGAAACCATATTAATGATGTTGAAATGATGGTAGAACAAGATTTACAATTAGCCATGTAGCAGGAGTATCTTGATATATGGCGGGATCCCTGAGCAATGCTAAACATTGACATCCAGAAGGCCTGTGATGTCCTGGTTAATAAAGCGCTATTTCAAATATTAGAAATTATATAGAACGGAATAAAATGTCTTATAAAGAATGCGTGTGTAGTAGTATTATTTATAAGAACGCTTTTTCATGAAGCACTTTTTCAAATATTGGAAGTCATGAAAGTCAGATGATGATGGTGGATTTTAATGGCGCAAGGGCGTATGAGGCCAAAGAGCGCAAAACACAAGTTCTGATTTATTAGAATGGAATAAAATGGTGTTATAAAGAATCCGCTGGTGGTATTATTGTTATTGAGAAAATTTGTTCATGAAGTGACTTTTTCAAATATTAGAACTCAGCAAAGTTGGTTCTGTTCTACTAGAAAGAAATGAGTTTTCTTATAATGAATGCACTGTTGCTATTATTGTTGATACTAATGCGCGTGCAAGTTTCAAGTTGGATCATCAGTGAGGCAAGGTTACCCTCTGCCACCTTTACTGTCCGTGATTTATCTTGAGCTACTTGTTGGACGATTATCAAGTGTGAACAAATGTGTAGGTTAAGGTTCTTGGGGACCTGAGTTAAAGTTTTGTCTCTTTGTCGATGATATTGCAGTTTTTTGTGAAGCCCTAGAAATCGTTAGACAGCCAAGATGCTTATTTCAGATGTTTTTTTCATGTGTCTGGTTGTTTAATAAATGGGGAACATGTATAGTACTTCGGCACGGCTTTTCGAATTCTACCCTTGGGGTGTCCGAGGTGGTGCAGTGGTAAGGCGACCGACTACTGTGCCATAGTACCCGGGATAATAATAATAATAATAATTGGTTCATAGGAAGGGAAAAGCGCAGTATCTGTCACACTTAATTCTGTTGACACCTGAACCGCATCGTAGGGGAAGGGAGGAAGAATGAGAGTTAAAGTGGAAAGAGAGAAAGAGAAGCCGCAGTGGAAGGCTACGGAGTAATTTCGACCACCTGGGTCTCTTTAACGTGCGCTGACATCGCACAGCACACCAACGCCTCTTCGTTTCGCCTCCATCGAAACGCAGCCACCGAGGTCGGGATCGAACCCGGGTACTTCGGCACAGTAGTCGGGTGTCTTACCACTGCACCACCCCGGCGGGAAAAGAGTACCCAGGATAGATCCAGACCTCGGCGGCTGCGTTTCGATGGAGGTGAAACGAAGAGGCGTCCGTGTGCTTCAGCGCACGTTAAAAATCCCCAGGTGGTTGAAATTACTTCTTAGCCCTCCACTATGACTCCCTTTTCTGTCTGTCCACTTTCACTCTCACCTTCCTCCCTTCCTTAACGACGCGGTACAGGTGTCCACAGAGCAAGTTTGACAGATCCTGTGCCTTTCCTTTCCCGTGAACCAATTATTATGATTATTACCCTCGGAGTGTCCCAAAACAGTTTTCCACTTTGCCTGCAGAGTATTGGTGTCCCTCTAGAGCACTGCAACCCCGTCGAGGTGGATACATAGCTCCCACTGCTGCCAAACCTTCATATTTTTTCGTGGGTCTATTTTTGCTATTTCTTCTTTTAATGCTCCACTGTACAATTTGTCCTTAAGTAGCTTATTGTTTGTGTTCCACATTTCCCACGAAAAACCATTTTCACGCTTAACAATACCAGAGTCCCTCAATATTTTTTTTCTGGTCACGAAATTCCTCCGTTGGACGGGCATGCACTGGGTTGGTGATAATGTAGACAACGGAGCTTGGACTGGAACTGGGCGTCGGAGAATGTCAGCGTAAGTCGGACGAGGATAGTCAGGAATAGGGGAACTTTGAGCTTCAGCAACATGCAGAGATGGCTGCGTGACTTGCTGAATCTCTTCGCGGATTATATATGCGAGAGAATCGCCCTGGGTTGGAACGTGGCACACACCTTCTGGAGTTGCTCGCGTACAATCGCACGAATAAGATCTCAGAGGTGGTCAGTATTGCTTACAGCACCTGTAAGAGGCTCGGTAGCAGTCGTAGCGAGGATTGGGTTGTCGTAGACAGCCGAGCGCTGGTGTAGGATCGTTTCCATCGTGACCGCATCTGTTAAAAGTGAGGTATCTGTAGTGAGGATAGGATAGGAAATACGTTAGTTTCTCTACGAGGGTCTTGTGCTAGTAGCGGAAGAGTTCCATCTTCCGTCTTCTCACAGGGTCGGTGCCCCTATTCCAGGGCTCCGCTGAGCTTCGCTGCTCGCTGGGCGTGCTGGATTAAACCTAGTTGGCAATCCAAATCGCCGCTGGAGAGCCGACTCTCCCACTGTTCCGCACTCGGGTCTTTACGAAAGCTGTCGTTATTTTTACATTGCCACGTGATGTGGTATAGCGAAGGTTTGCTACCACACCATGGGCAGGTGTCTCGATATTGTGACGGGTAAATTTTGCTCAGGGTATCTGTAGTTGATGCGCTACGCACAAGACCGGCAAAAAGCTGTTTTTTAACCCCACCAAGCATCAGGTGGCGCAGCTTTCCGTCTTCAGACATGTTGGGATTCGCACGTCGAAATAGTTTCGTCATGTCCTCAACATACATCATGACGGACTCGTTTGGCATCTGTATCCGAGATTGTAGAGCATGTTCTGCTCGGTCGCGCATATCCAGGCTGACATACACCTCTGTGATAAGACGGCGGAACTGAGGCCATGTTGTTAATGTGCCTTCTCGGTTCTCATATCATGTCAAAGCATGGTCTTCCCTGCAGAAAATGTGCTCCGATTTCATGACACAGACCATCATGCTTTGTGTGGGCTGGCTTGTCTCCGAGACCCATCAGGACGTCTTGCACGGTGGAGTCTTCGTATGCAGGAATTTGATTAGTCTATCGTTTATAAATCTGGACGTGAACGTAAAGATGCTGACGCACTGTCTCGATCACCCGTGGAGTTGGTCCATGACAGTACGGACGAAGACGCCCATTCTCTTGGCATTATCAGTTCCTCTGATTTAAAGGCGCGGCAACGGGCTGATACAGACCTCAAAACAGTGATCGATCATCTGGAGGGTTCTGATTCTACAGTATCGCGACTGTTTGCTAAGAACTTGTCATCCTTCTGTACGCGCGACGGAATCCTCTACAAGAAAAGCGCCGGCAACATTGACCGAGCTTATCTTCTGGTCATCCCTGCAGATCTCCACGATGAAATCATTCATGCTTGTCATGATGAATCCACCGCTGGACATTTGGGCTTTGCACGTACTCTTACCAGAGTCAGCCAGGCGCACTACTGGCCCAAACTTGCCGCCACTGTTCATCGTTACGTTAGAGGTTGCCGCGAGTGCCAGCGACGCAAGACACCGCCATTGAAGCCAGCGGGTATCCTGCAGTCTATTACCCAACCGCTAGTACCATTCGACCAAATTGGTATGGTCTTTCTCGGCCCTTTTCTTCTATCGTCAGCTGGCAATAAGTGGATTGTCGTGGCTACAGATTATCTGACACGCTACGCGGAAACTATGGCGGTGCCACGTGCGACATCCTCCGAAGTGGCACAATTTTTCATGACACAAATTTCCTCCGCCATGGCGCCCCTTCATACGTCATAACTGATCGTGGCAAGGCATTTACAGCGCGTCTTCTTTAAGAAGTTTTGCAACTAAGCCAGATACATCACCGAAAGACTACTGCCTACCATCCCCAGTCTAACGGCCTTACCAAGCGAATAAACAAAACAATCGCGGACATGCTCACCCTGTACGTAGATGTGCGGCGTAAAACATGAGACGAGCCATTGCCTTATGTAACATTTGCATATAACGCGGCCGTCCAAGAAACAGCTCAATTCACTCTGTTTCGCCTAGTGAACGGACGCGATGTACAGACCATGCTCTACGCTATGCTGCCATGTGCGGCTGACGACCAGCTGCTTACCGCTGACGCAGAATTCACCGACTACGCTGAGAAAGCGCGCCAACTCGCCCGTAATCACATTACAAAACAGCAAGCAATAGATGCACTTCATATAACGACCGACATCGCTACGTCCTGCTCCAGCCTGGTGACAAAGTCTGGGTGTGGACACCTGTCCGGCGCCCAGGCCTGTCAGAAAAACTTCTCAATCGTTACTTTGGACCCTGCATAGTGTTGCTTGGATCACCTTTCAGAATTTACGTACGAGGTTATTCCAGACGGAACTGTACCGAGGTCTAGTCGTCAGTGCTCGTCAGACCTAGTGCACGTGCTTTGCATGAAGCCGTATTTCACCCGCTGAAAGCCGTATTTCCATCCGGAATAGCTTTTTCTTTGTGAGCTCGCGGTTTTTTTTTTCGAGGGGGGGGGGGGGGGGATCAATGCCACCAGGCGGATTGAGGTAGCGCTTGAAAGACGAAGAAGTTGTAGACTCTCGTGCGCTGCGGCTAGCTAGGACTGTGGACTCTTGAGCCTTTGTCTCTGTGTTACCGCTTCCTTGTGAACCCTTGTCTTGACTGTGCGTCTCTGCCCCTGTTGCTGTTTCCCATAAATCCCTGTCCTCGTGACAACATATATATATATATATATATATATATATATATATATATATATATATATATATATATATATATATATATATATATATATATATATATATATATATATATACACGAAGGGGAAGCGAGGGGCTCGTTATGATAAAAGAAGGAAAGAAGCCAGCAGTCGGCGAGGACAAGGAAATCTGTATTTCAGAACTGCATAACTGCTCAAATTTCACAATCTTTTATGTGATTCATCTTATGTGCGCTTTCAGGCACAGCAGAACATGGCTTTCAGAATACAATCCGCATATCTTGTTGTCTCTAGCACGTAATTTTTTTAGTGTGTGCAGCCATTTCAGTATAGGTTATCTTTCATAAGTTATAGGAACTGCTCATGTGTATTCATATCAGTTTTATTTTCTTAAATTGTTCCATGTAGATGAAAATGTTTTGTGCGAAATGTATGATTTGGAGATAAAAACTTTTGTACCGCCCTCTCAGTAGGTTGTTTTCCATAAGTTATAGGAACTGTTCATGTGTATTCATATCAGTTTTACTTTCTTATATTGTTCCATGTAGATGAAAATGTTTTGTGCGAAATGTATGATTTTGAGATGAAAATTTTTTTGTGTAATTAGTGTATGGTAGAAGGAATTGTGACCATTTTTAACTGTCGGTATTATGTGCGTTTTTATCCTAACAGTGTGTGGAATGCCAAACTGTTACTGATACATGTTTTTAATTTTTAATGCCAGAATCTGTGTGGGGAGCAGATACCTCCGTCAGGCTTTCACATAGCCTTTAGTCCCTGCCTCCTCTCGCTTCTACGAGGAATCAATAAAGCAATTCCAATATATATATATATATATATATATATATATATATATTGTAGTGTGGTAATCTTCATCGATATAACCACTGACATGCGTCGCGTGCTGCCGCTCTCAAGGATGAAGAAGTTGTTCGCTGCCTTGCTCTTCCGCTGCGAGTCCCTCCTGAGCGGCTGGATCCATCTGGGTTTACCGAATAAGCACACCCCTACAATTGGTGCAGGTGCTGCTGGGTACGTTCCCGTCCACCCTGGAACTAAGAAGCCGCACATTACCCTCTGCTTCCAGCATGCCGGACGACACTGCCTCGACATCGTCGCCCCTCCCAACCACCGTGCTGTGTTCTGGAGCTCTACGGCAGCGTGATCCGTGCCTCTTCAGTAGCACAGCCGACCAGGACGTCGACGATTGGTTGTCGGCATATGAGCGCGTCAGTAGCTACAACAGATGGGACGACGCTATCAAGCTAAGCAATGTAATCTTTTATCTGACTGACGTGGCGAACCTCTGGTTTCGCAACCATGAGGCAGACCTGCCATCTTGGTCTGCATTTAAAAAGAATTTTCAGAAGTGTTCGGCCGCCCTGCAGTTCGCAAGCTCCGGGCAGAACAACGCTTGCGTGAGCGCACTCAGCAAGTTGAAGAGTCGTTCACTAGTTATATAGAGGACATCGTGGACCTATGCAAGCGTGTCGATCCGCTAATGACCGAAGCGGATAAGATCGAAAACATCATGAAAGGCATCTCTGACGACGCGTGCCAAATGCTCTGGGTAAAAAATCCTGCCACGGTGAGTGACGTGATCAAGCTTTGCCAGAGCTACGACGTGCTTCGTAAGAAGCGCGCTTCTACCCGGCGGTCCGGTGTTAGAGACGACGCCATCTCTACACTAGCGCTGGGCGGTTCTACCCCATCAGAGGACAGCCCTTTACTTCAGCAAATCAAAGCATTCGTTCGAGAAGAGGTCGCCCGCCAGCTATCGCTGGTCCCTCAGTTACAGGATACTGGCCGCCTTGCTCCTGACATGGCTCCGTCTTTGGCCCCTACCATACGGCGTGCCGTTCAAGATCACATCGCTGATGTCCTTCCGCCCAGCTCCATGCTCCCGCCCAGCCCTGTGCTGCCGCCCAGCCCCGTGCCGGCGCAAGTAACGGCACCACTGACTTACGCCCAAGTTGCGGCCAGGCCGCTCATGCCATCAGCATCTCTTTCCTACCAGGCCGCTCCTTCCAACCTTCCTTCGCCTTTGCCTGGGTCTGCATTCCATGTCCCTATTCCAAGGGTACGCCAACGCCCTACGAACCCTTGGCGTACCGCGGACAACCGGCCAATCTGCTACTCTTGCGGGCTGCCGGGCCATGTCGCACGCCTTTGCCGCCAACGCCTTCCACCTTCTCGACCTGAACTATGGAACTACTCCTACAATACAGACCAGCCCTCGCCGAGAAATCCGCCCAGTTCCGACTTTGTATCTCGTGACAATCAAACGTACACAACTCGCCGATCACCTTCTCCTCGTCGCCGTTCCCCGTCCCCACTCCGACGTTCTACCGGCACTGTTGAGGGAAACTAACAGTCGCAGTTCCCGGGGCAAGAACTGCGCTTGGTTCGAACTCTTCAAGTCCTCGGTGTTCTCCCACTAACGTAATTCAAGTGTTTGTCGACGGCGTCGCAGTACTCGCTCTTGTCGACACGGGCGCTGCCGTATCCGTCATCAGTGAAGCTCTTTGCCGTCGTCTTCGTAAGGTGACCACCGCACTTTCCGACTTTTCGCTTCGCACCGCCTCATCACAGCGCATTCATCCCTCAGCGGCGTGCACGGCCCGTGTTCTCATCGAAGACGTCTTATACACCATCGAGTTTATTGTACTGTCTCGCTGCTCACACGACATCATCCTGGGCTACGATTTCCTTTCCACTCATCATGCCGTTATTGACTGCGCCCGCGCGGAAGTTTCATTTATACCTCTTTGTGATACCGTCTTGTGTGACGTCCCTACCCGGCCTGCAAAACTCCTTGTCGCCAATGACACAGATATTCCTCCATTTTCTGCTGCCCTCGTTCCACTCTCCTGTGAAAGCGTTATTAGTTCGACTGTCTTCTTCAGACCTTCCGACGCCGCTTCACGCCATCCCTGCCTCCTGCTTCCATTTGCTGTCCTCAAGTTCGAAGATGGCCTTAGTGCAATGTACGTCTCAAATCCATTTTCGTGCCCGCCTGTCCTGCTACGCGGCGAGTGTCTCGGTCGTATTGAAGAACTTGATCCCGCGCTTGTAAATACTCTTCCTGCAACACCTACTTCATTAGACGTTAATGTGCTCAGCTCTTGCGATACAGCGACCGCTTCGACACCACCCGATCTTCTTCAACAAGCTATTGACGCAGATCTTCCACCCTCACAACGCGATCAACTCGCTGCTCTTCTACAGAACTTCACTTCTGCCTTCGACCTTCCTCACACTGCTCTGGGTCGCACGTCTGTCGTTGCGCACGCAATCGACACTGGTACAAACGCACCGTTACGACAGCGTCCTTATCGCGTGTCGGCCTCTGAGCGCCAAGTCATTGCTGACAACGTGGACGACATGCTTCGCCGGGGCGTCATACAGCCATCTAACAGTCCATGGGCTTCTCCGGTTGTTTTGGTCACCAAGAAAGATGGTTCCATCCGGTTTTGCGTCGATTACCGTAGGCTTAACAAAATCACGCGCAAAGATGTCTATCCTTTGCCGCGAATCGACGACGCCTTGGACTTTTTACAGGGAGCCGAGTATTTCACCTCTTTGGATTTGCTCTCCGGCTGCTGGCAGGTACCGATGGCTGATAATGACCGCTCGAAAACTGCCTTTATAACACCGGATGAATTATACGAGTTCAACGTTATGCCCTTTGGCCTCTGCAATGCCCCAGCTACTTTCGAGCACCTGATGGACACTGTTCTTCGTGGACTGAAGTGGCAGACCTGTCTTTGTTACCTGGATGACATCGTAGTTTTTTCTACCGAATTTTCTTCTCACCTTCTCCGCCTAAAGCATTTCCTCACGTGTCTCGCCGACGCTGGGCTTCAGTTGAATTTGAAGAAGTGCCACTTTGCCGCTCGAAAACTCACAATTTTAGGCCACGTAGTCTCTAAGGAAGGCATTCTTCCTGACCCCACCAAACTTCGCGCAGTTGCAGAGTTCCCGAAGCCAACCTCCCTGAAGCAGCTTCGGAGCTTATCGGCCTCTGCTCCTACTTTCGACGTTTCATCTTGAACTTCGCCTCTATCATCGCTCCTCTGACCCAGCTCCTTGCCAGCAGCTCCGACCTTTCCGCCTGGACTCCAGCCTGCGATAAAGCCTTCGACACTTTAGGCCGCCTTTTGGTTTCGCCGCCCATTCTACGCCACTTTGATCCGGCTGCGCCTACGGAGATCCACACTGATGCCAGCGGTATTAGGCTTGGTGCCGTCCTTACCCAACGTAAGCCTGGTTACAGTGAGTATGTTGTGGCATACGCCAGCCGAACATTGACAAAGGCAGAATCTAATTATTCAGTCACAGAAAGGGAATGTTTGGCCATTATTTGGGCCATCGGAAAATTTCGTCCTTATGTGTATGGTCGACCGTTTTACGTTGTGACCGATTACCACGCTTTGTGCTGGCTTGCCTCTCTGAAAGACCCATCCGGTCGCCTTGCTCGCTGGGCTCTTCGTCTCCAGGAGTTTGACATTCATGTCATTTATCGATCAGGCCTGAAGCATACGGACGCGGATGCTCTTTCCCGTTCGCCATTGCCTAGAGATACTTCGTCTGACCACGTCTGTGCCTACGATTTGTCGACTCTTACCACTATCGACATGGCTACCGAGCAGCGGAATGACCCCTGGATCAATGCACTTTTGGATTTTCTCTCAAGTCCTACTCCCGGTCATTCATCCAAAGCGCTCGTCCGCCAAGCCCACCACTTCTCCATTCGTGACAGTCTTCTCTATCGCCGCAATTATTTGCTTGATGGACGGAACTGGCTTCTAGTCATCCCGCGTCATCTCCGTGCCGACATTTGTGCTGCGTACCATGGTGACCCACAATGTGCTCACGGTGGCGTATTGAAAACCTACACGCGCCTACGTCTACGATTTTACTGGCGTGGAATGTACCGCTTCGTACGACATTTCGTGCGCGCTTGCGAATCTTGTCAACGCCGAAAAACTCCTCAGAAGTCCTCTGTTTCGTTGCAGCCGTTACCCTGCCCTGCTCGTCCGTTTGACCGCGTTGGCATAGATCTCTACGGCCCTCTTCCTACTACTCCTGCTGGAAACCGGTGGATTATTGTGGCAGTAGACCTTTTGACTCGATACACTGAAACATCACCGTTACCCTCTGCCTCTGCAAGAGACGTTGCTTTGTTCATTCTCAACAACTTGATTCTTCGCCACGGGACTCCGAAGGAACTGCTCAGTGACCGCGGACGCGTTTTCTTGTGCGACGCTCTCGAGGCCCTACTGAAAGAATGTCGCATCATTCATCGCACCGCTACTTCTTACCACCCTCAGACGAATGGCCTGACAGAACGCTTCAACCGTACTCTGAGTGACATGCTGGCCATGTACGTCAACGACGCTCATTCCAACTAGGACCACGTTCTTCCCTTCGTAACTTACGCGTACAACAATGCGATACAGACCACCACTGGATTCTCTCCCTTCTTTCTTCTTTACGGGCGTGAGCCAACCTGCACTATGGGCGCGCGCTTTTTCCCTACCGCCCTGATGTTTCTGAATCGACACCACTCTCGGACGCCGCCGAGTACGCAGAAGAATGCCGTCAGCTCGCTCGTTCGCTTACAAAGGAAAATCAGTGGACACAAAAACACCATCGTGACACTGGTGAGGCGCCTTCATATGCGCCCAACTCCCTGGTGTGGCTCTGGGTTCCTGCCACAACCGCCGGCCTGTCAAAGAAGCTTCTTGCTCGGTATCACGGTCCATACCGAGTCCTTCAAAAAACATCTCCTGTCAACTACGTAGTTGAGCCCGTTACGCCATCTGCGGACTTGCGTCGCCGTGGAGGCGAAATAGTTCATGTGGACCGAATCAAGCCCTACTACGATCCGTCTGTTCTTTCGGCACCATGAGTCGCCAGGATGGCTCCTTCTCTGCCCGGGGGGAAACTGTATTGTGGTAATCTTCATCGATATAACCACTGACATGCGTCGCGTGCTGCCGCTCTCAAGGACGAAGAAGTTGTTCGCTGCCTTGCTCTTTCGCCATGCCTGACGCTCCGCTGCGAGTCCCACCTGAGCGGCTGGATTCATCTGGGTTTACCGAATAAGCACACCCCTACAATATATATATATATATATATATATATATATATATATATATATATATATATATATATATATATATATATGAAGGAAAGAAGCAAACAGTCGGCGATGCCAAAGAAAGCGTTGGGGATGGTACTTTGTCTTTTTTTTTTAATGTTTACTTGGATAATCACAGAAATTAGTAGTGTAATCTGTTTAGGGTAAAGATATTTAAACACAACGTAGAAGAAAAAACAACGTGCCGATGGTGGGAGCCGAACCCACGACCTCCGAATATCACGTCCGGTGCTCTACCAATTGAGCTACATCGGCCGCTGTCCCTCCTGCTACTTGCTTGGGTATTTATGTTGTCTGTATACGAACCTTGAGAGTGTTCACCAGCGCCACCCTCAGCCAAAGCGGCGGACGTGGAACGTCCTTTGTTACCGCCAGCGTCACGTAGAACGTGATCAAGAGCGAGGGCGAAAGCTGTGCTAGAACCCTCTTACGCTACCTATGGCTTCAAGACTGCCAGAAACGAGACCATCGTAAGCTACAAGCAGATCAATTAAGGGGAAATGAGGGTGCTCGTTATAATACATGAAGGAAAGAAGCCAACAGTCGGCGATGCCAAAGAAAGCGTTGGGGATGGTACTTTATGTCTTTTTTTTAATGTTTACTTGGATAATCACAGAAATTAGTAGTGTAATCTGTTTAGGGTAAAGATATTTAAACACAACGTAGAAGAAAAAACAACGTGCCGATGGTGGGAGCCGAACCCACGACCTCCGAATATCGCGTCCGGTGCTCTACCAATTGAGCTACATCGGCCGCTGTCCCTGCTGCTACTTGCTTGGGTATTTATGTTGTCTGTATACGAACCTTGAGAGTGTTCACCAGCGCCACCCTCAGCCAAAGCGGCGGACGTGGAACGTCCTTTGTTACCGCCAGCGTCACGTAGAACGTGATCAAGAGCGAGGGCGAAAGCTGTGCTAGAACCCTCTTACGCTACCTATGGCTTCAAGACTGCCAGAAACGAGACCCTCGTAAGCTACAAGCAGATCAATTAAGGGGAAATGAGGGTGCTCGTTATAATACATGAAGGAAAGAAGCCAACAGTCGGCGATGCCAAAGAAAGCGTTGGGGATGGTACTTTATGTCTTTTTTTTAATGTTTACTTGGATAATCACAGAAATTAGTAGTGTAATCTGTTTAGGGTAAAGATATTTAAACACAACGTAGAAGAAAAAACAACGTGCCGATGGTGGGAGCCGAACCCACGACCTCCGAATATCGCGTCCGGTGCTCTACCAATTGAGCTACATCGGCCGCGGTCCCTCCTGCTACTTGCTTGGGTATTTATGTTGTCTGTATACGAACCTTGAGAGTGTTCACCAGCGCCACCCTCAGCCAAAGCGGCGGACGTGGAACGTCCTTTGTTACCGCCAGCGTCACGTAGAACGTGATCAAGAGCGAGGGCGAAAGCTGTGCTAGAACCCTCTTACGCTACCTATGGCTTCAAGACTGCCAGAAACGAGACCCTCGTAAGCTACAAGCAGATAAATTAAGGGGAAATGAGGGTGCTCGTTATAATACATGAAGGAAAGAAGCCAACAGTCGGCGATGCCAAAGAAAGCGTTGGGGATGGTACTTTATGTCTTTTTTTTTAATGTTTACTTGGATAATCACAGAAATTAGTAGTGTAATCTGTTTAGGGTAAAGATATTTAAACACAACGTAGAAGAAAAAACAACGTGCCGATGGTGGGAGCCGAACCCACGACCTCCGAATATCGCGTCCGGTGCTCTACCAATTGAGCTACATCGGCCGCGGTCCCTCCTGCTACTTGCTTGGGTATTTATGTTGTCTGTATACGAACCTTGAGAGTGTTCACCAGCGCCACCCTCAGCCAAAGCGGCGGACGTGGAACGTCCTTTGTTACCGCCAGCGTCACGTAGAACGTGATCAAGAGCGAGGGCGAAAGCTGTGCTAGAACCCTCTTACGCTACCTATGGCTTCAAGACTGCCAGAAACGAGACCCTCGTAAGCTACAAGCAGATAAATTAAGGGGAAATGAGGGTGCTCGTTATAATACATGAAGGAAAGAAGCCAACAGTCGGCGATGCCAAAGAAAGCGTTGGGGATGGTACTTTGTCTTTTTTTTTTAATGTTTACTTGGATAATCACAGAAATTAGTAGTGTAATCTGTTTAGGGTAAAGATATTTAAACACAACGTAGAAGAAAAAACAACGTGCCGATGGTGGGAGCCGAACCCACGACCTCCGAATATCGCGTCCGGTGCTCTACCAATTGAGCTACATCGGCCGCTGTCCCTCCTGCTACTTGCTTGGGTATTGTTACGTTTGGGGCTTGCGGGCGCCTGGGTTAGTGTACCGCTGCCACCAGTTGTTAGGTTTGGCGCGCGGCCCCTCGGTAGCGTTGGCCTGGCGGCTCCGTGGACGGCGGACGGCATCAAAGGTGCCAGCAAAGACGAGGCGTCTTTTAACGAAACAACCTTTACTGTAACATCAGGAAGAAACGGGCAGTGAAGCTGACCCGGAGAGATTACAGACACTCTCACACAGCTGGTGTCTAGCGTCGTGCCAACGGCGCGTCAAAGTAGTCTCTGTCTCAGCGTAGTAGGCCGCTGCTTTTTATAGTTTTTCCAGTTCACAGGGAAAGGGTAAACCCTCACAGGAAAGGGAGAGCCAAACATGTTGGTTCACGACGAATGACTCAATCGCAGGTGTTCCGACCTCATCTCCTCCACCTCCTGCAGACAGGAGAGGGCGACGCTCTCTCCCTCGAGCTCCAGGCTTGGCCAGCTTTTGCACACACACAGGCACGCACACACATTTGGCGCGTGGCAGGAACACGCTGAGACTTGTCGACGGGAGGAAGCGTTGCGCGGCCGATGAACGGCGTCGAAATGGCCGATCCGCTCGCGGTTCTGCCTGTTGCTATGCGGTGGCCGCGTCAGCTGTCCCATTTGTCGGTGGAGAAACGTAACAGACTGCCCCGCCGGGGAAGGGAGATCTCGAAGGGCAGGGGACTGCATCCGCTGTCCGGAGGGATCAGGATGTTGCTGCTAGCCGGGTTCATCCGACTCTGTTTCTCTTGAGCCAGTCAGCCTGAAGAATTCTTTGGCAAGTCCGGGTTTCCAAGGAACTCTGCAACTTGTCTTCAGGAGAGATTTCTGACAACCTACAGCATCACAACCACGCTAAAAACTCAACCGGTCAGCCAGCAAGCACGGCACAAACTTCACTAAGTTTTGCCAGACTATTTCCGTCTTATGCCCCCATCTACATTAAAGGGCAGCTCAGCAGCACTTGGAACGCGTCCACAAGTTTGAAAATTGCGCTTTCAAAAGCATCACTTCAAACAAAGGTAATCAATACAAATGTTCAAAATCCTATGTCAGGAAGAAAAACACCAACTAGTGAATAAAGGCTTCTTCTCACGTTATAGGCTTCGACTTAAGCCATCGGCATTACTGTTGAGATCACCTTTTTCACTAAAGCTTCGGCTGTCCGTTTCCCGGAACAACCGTACCTTCCTGTTTCTGTGCAAAGAAACGCATGAGCATAAGTCACTAGCTTTGCTAAACAACCTATCCCTCTCCTTACGCTTGGCGCACCAGTCACGCATTTTCTGGGCACGGGCGCATTTCTGCCTTTGGGATAGTCGCTTTCTTTTGAGCGATAGCTTCCACTTGCTCCATTCTTTCTCGCGCCTGCCTTTCCGTTTTTTTCTACGGCAGCACTGAAACACATGCTTTGCGCTTTCTTTTCGCAATCTTTGGAGTTTGCTCTCCTTACGATGGCAGCATTCTTTCTCGCGCCTGCCCTTTCGCGCTTTTCGTCGGCAGCGCTGGAATACTAGCCTTCTGCTTTCTTTTTGAAACCGTTCGAGTTTGCTCTGCTTACGATGGCAGCATTCTTTCTCGTGCCTGCCCTTTCGCGTTTTTCGGCGGCAGCACTGGAATTCTAGCCTTCTGCTTCCTTTCTGCAATCGTTTGCGTTTGCTCTCCTTACGATGGCAGCATTCTTTCTCGCATCTGCCTTTCCGCGTTTTTTGGTGGCAGCACCTGAACACTCTAGTCCCACTTTCTTTCGGCGCGAGCTCTGGCAAGCTAGCGGTAACCGGAGCTAGTAGGACACCGGTGTCGTCTGAGTGGTCAAAGTGCGGCGCCGCGTCTGCATCGCGGCCAGCAGCGCATGACTCACTTTCCGTCAAGTCCGAACGACAACTGCTCACGCCAGCCCTCAAGCTAGGCATTTCCTCTGGCGGCGCCGCGGCTGCATCGCATGACTCACTTTCAGTCAAATCCGAACAACCGCTTATGCCAGCCCTCAAGCTAGGCATTTCCACTGGCTTGCCACTCACGTTACACGGGTCCTCCGATGAGCCGCATCGCTCAGCGTTAACCGGCGCACGATCAAGCTCCGTCGACAGCTGGGGCGCTTCGGATTGCGTGAGGGTCATGTGTGCCACGTCCGCGTTCGCACTGGGGTTGCTTTCGCGAATACAACCTAGCGTGGTTTCGGAGCACGAACTATTCTGACTCTGCTCTGGTCGTTCGCTGTCGCCTTCGCAAGTCTCGCCCTCTACAGCCGACGCGCACTCCTCGTCGGTCCGTCCTGGCTGATCACAACTCGCGGGCTGCGCAGTTTCCCTGATCGGCTCTTCGTTTTTCTGCGTGCCCTGCTCTACTACACAGCTGATTTCGAAAACTGAAAGTTTCTCCTTTTCTAGCTCATTTCCATCTCCGCCATGCTCTACACAAGCTTCTGTTTTCGACTCGAGAGACGCTTTAGTTACTACCAGTTCCCCACTCTCATTTGATGGAACTGTATCTCCTACAGCTACTTGGGTTGGCATGCAGTTCACCTCGCTTAACGGCGTCACTTCGGACTTCTCGCCGATTAAGCCTGTGCTAACCGCCTCAGCTAGTGGCTCGACCAAGGTAACACGATGCTCTTCTGTTAGAGGCTCGGTCGGCTCGCTACTGCGGTCACATTGCTCGGCCGCTTCCCCAAGCTGTTTCTCACAGTCTGGTACCGTTGACTTTTCAGGCTCACTTGTGTCTACGGCGTACGTGGTCTTATTCTCAGTGTGCTGTTCTTCACACTCCGGTGCAAGTTCGATTTGCTCCGAAACTTCCGCACTGTCTAGCCATTTGCTTACAGCGGCTTTCAACTGGTACGCCAAATCAAAGTACGACTTGTAACACTTTTTCTCGCTCTCATATCTTTTCCGAAGATCATGAGGCGTTATCTGATATCGTATCAGCAATGACTCTTTTAGTTCAGCATAATTTTTCAAGCGGTCGCCAACCAATCGCTTGATTTCTTCCGACGCTTCAGCGGAGAGAAGAGCTACCAACATCTGCGCCCAACTATCTCGCTGAAAACGTTTACTTCTGCAGACACTTTCGAAGTCTGCCAAATACTTTGCCATATCCTCGGCGATGAGGAACGGTGGCGGACCGTCTCGCGATATTGAACTGTTACAATGAATGGCATTAAAAGCTTTAATCTTTTCCACGCTCATTCCATGTGCTGAAATCTCCAGCTGTATCAGTTTGCATACGCGGGCGTCCTCTTTCTCGTAACGTTCCCTACGTTCACGATCCTCTTTCTCGTAACGTTCCCTACGTTCACGATCCTCTTTCTCGTAACGTTCCCTACGTTCACGACCCTCTTTCTCGTGACGTTCTCTACGTTCACGAATCTCTTTCTCGTGACGTTCTCTACGTTCACGTTCCTCATGACGTTCACGTTCCTCTTTCTCGTGACGTTCTCTACGTTCACGTTCCTCTTGACGTTCGTCAATGATCTCAAGGCATTCCAAAAGCTCGTCATCTTCAGCTTCCAACGCAATAGCCTTTAACACTTCTGGTTTTCTGAGTCTGTCTGACAAATTCAGACCCAACTCCTCCGCAAGCTCCAGCAATTTCGGTTTGCGCAACGACTTCAAATCCAAATTCATGGCTGTTCCGAGTGCTGCCTTCTCTACTGCCCACTATTGCCTTGCTGCAATTAACCCAGCAACAACGACAACACAATTACCAGCTCTGTTCTCTACTTACCAAAAGCCTGGCAAAACTCAGTAGAAGAAAGTCCCGCACTCACCAAACCTCGCAGCCAAGAATCCAACGCAGTCGTTCCGCTGCAGGCAACCAGTCATCACACAGGGCTCGTTGCACTGCTCCCGACTTTCCGCTGAGCTGCTTTGATTCACGGGTCACGCCTTGGACATCTCCGCTCTTCCCATCAGATGTTGCACCTCGGTCAGGCCTGTCTCGTTTCACCGACCACGGTCACTGCTTGGTCGTCCTCGTCTCTCCGCTGTTCACCAGTTGTTGGACGACGGTATCGCCTGGCTCGTCCCTCCAACCACGGTTACGTGTTGGTCGTCGTCATCCCACCGCTGTTCACCAATTGTTACGTTTGGGGTCGCGAGTGCCGGGGTAGCGTACCGCTGCGGCGCGCGGCCCCTCGGTAGCGTTGGCCTGGCGGCTCCGTGGATGGCGGACGGCATCAAAGGTGCCAGCAAAGACGAAGCGTTTACTAACGAAACAACCTTTACTGTAACATCAGGAAGAAACGGGCAGTGAAGCTGACCCGGAGAGATTACAGACACTCTCACACAGCTGGTGTCTAGCGTCGTGCCAACGGCGCGTCAAAGTAGTCTCTGTCTCAGCGGAGTAGGCCGCTGCTTTTTATAGTTTTTCCAGTTCACAGGGAAAGGGTAAACCCTCACAGGAAAGGGAGAGCCAAACATGTTGGTTCACGACGAATGACTCAATCGCAGGTGTTCCGACCTCATCTCCTCCACCTCCTGCAGACAGGAGAGGGCGACGCTCTCTCCCTCGAGCTCCAGGCTTGGCCAGCTTTTGCACACACACAGGCACGCACACACATTTGGCGCGTGGCAGGAACACGCTGAGACTTGTCGACGGGAGGAAGCGTTGCGCGGCCGATGAACGGCGTCGAAATGGCCGATCCGCTCGCGGTTCTGCCTGTTGCTATGCGGTGGCCGCGTCAGCTGTCCCATTTGTCGGTGGAGAAACGTAACAGTATTTATGTTGTCTGTATACGAACCTTGAGAGTGTTCACCAGCGCCACCCTCAGCCAAAGCGGCGGACGTGGAACGTCCTTTGTTACCGCCAGCGTCACGTAGAACGTGATCAAGAGCGAGGGCGAAAGCTGTGCTAGAACCCTCTTACGCTACCTATGGCTTCAAGACTGCCAGAAACGAGACCCTCGTAAGCTACAAGCAGATCAATTAAGGGGAAATGAGGGTGCTTGTTATAATACATGAAGGAAAGAAGCCAACAGTCGGCGATGCCAAAGAAAGCGTTGGGGATGGTACTTTATGTCTTTTTTTTTAATGTTTACTTGGATAATCACAGAAATTAGTAGTGTAATCTGTTTAGGGTAAAGATATTTAAACACAACGTAGAAGAAAAAACAACGTGCCGATGGTGGGAGCCGAACCCACGACCTCCGAATATCGCGTCCGGTGCTCTACCAATTGAGCTACATCGGCCGCTGTCCCTGCTGCTACTTGCTTGGGTATTTATGTTGTCTGTATACGAACCTTGAGAGTGTTCACCAGCGCCACCCTCAGCCAAAGCGGCGGACGTGGAACGTCCTTTGTTACCGCCAGCGTCACGTAGAACGTGATCAAGAGCGAGGGCGAAAGCTGTGCTAGAACCCTCTTGGTAGAGCACCGGACGCGATATTCGGAGGTCGTGGGTTGGGCTCCCACCATCGGCACGTTGTTTTTTCTTCTACGTTGTGTTTAAATATCTTTACCCTAAACAGATTACACTACTAATTTCTGTGATTATCCAAGTAAACATTAAAAAAAAGACATAAAGTACCATCCCCAACGCTTTCTTTGGCATCGCCGACTGTTGGCTTCTTTCCTTCATGTATTATAACGAGCACCCTCATTTCCCCTTAATTGATCTGTATATATATATATATATATATATATATATATATATATATATATATATATATATATATATATATATATATATATATATATATATATATTGTTAAGTTTCGCCACCGACTAGTGGGACAGTTGACGCGGCCCCCGCATAGCAACAGGCAGAACCGCGAGCGGACCGGCCATTTCGGCGCCGTCTATCGGCCGCCTAATGATTCCTCCCGCGGGCAAGTCTCGACGTGATCTTGCCACGCGCCAAATGTGTGTGCGTGCGTGTGTGTGCAAACGCCGGCCAAGCTCGGAGCTCGAGGGAGAGTGCGTCGCCCTCACCCGTCTGCAGGAGGTGGAGGAGATGCGGTCGGGCCACCTGCGATTGAGGCATCCCGTCTTGTCCAAACGTGTTGACCGCTCTCTTCCCTGTGAGGGCTCCCCCTTTCCCTGCGAACTGGAAAACGTATAAAAAGCAGCGGCCGGCTGCACGAGGCGGCGGAGGTGGCTCAGCTACAGAGCCAGTAGCAGGCCCGTGCATTTTCTTTTCTTTCTTCCTACAGCCACAACAACAACAACGCTGAGACAGAGACTACTTTGACGCGCCGTTGGCACGACGCTAGACACCAGCTGTGTGAGAGTGTCTGTATTCTCTCCGGGCCAGCTTCTCTGCCCGTTTCTTCATGATGTTGTAGTAGAGGTTGTTTCGTTAGAAGACGCCTCGTCTTTACTGGGACCGTTGATGCCGTCCGCCGAGCCACGGAGCCGCCAGGTCAACGCTACCGAGGGGCCGCGAGCCGCATGTATTAACTGCTGGCAGCGGTGCGATACCCGGCGCGCGCGCCAAGTCTAATAATAGACATGCTTTGCTTGTTACTAATGGGCCAGAGTTAAATTCAAACAGGATGTCGCACAACTTTCCCGATTATCTAATTATTCAAACAGTTTCGGACGGTGGACCATTCTTCTTCATGGTGTATATATATATATATATATATATATATATAAATATATATATATATATATATATCTGTAAAAGAAGCGGAAGCAAGGGGCTCGTTATAATAGGAGAAGGAAAGAAGCCAACAGTCGGCGAGGACAAGGAAAGCGTTAGGAATTTAATTTTTTTTTAATATTTTTTACTCCAGAATTTACCTCTAATAGCAATGTAATCACTTTTGGGGAAAATATAATTAAATAACAAGAAAGAACAACGCGTCGATGGTGGGAAGCGAACCCACCACCTCCGAATATTGCGTCTGGTGCTCTTGCCAATTGAGCTACATCGACGTTTTTTTCTTTATTACCTGTTAACAATGATATTTACAGTGGGGCAAAGTGAAAGTATAATGCCCCAAAGCGCTCTAGCAAAAGTAAGGGTTCACAAAGTTTCAAAAATGCTTTAGGTTGGCCAGTTCGCACAAAACTGGCATGTTAATACTTTCAATGAAATAATCCCTCGCTGAGCGACCATCCACGTCCGCATGTCCCACAGTCATTCTCGTTTTCCATACACTGTGGAGGCAAAGCAACATGATTAAGTCATATGGCACTACCCCTTGATTATGGACCGGCAGGAACCGTATACCATAAGGTGTAATGGGCAAGTCCTTTTTTAAAGTCCTCTGCAAGATATCCCACAGAAAGACTGCATCCCAGCAGTCAAGAAAAATTCTGTTTATGGTTTCCGGCTTATGACAAATCAAGCAGTCCACCGACCACGGAACACAGACACCTTTTCCCTCCAACCACGGTTTAACAGGTGATGTACCACTTTGTAATAGAAAGAAAAACCTTTTGCTGACGACAGTGCTGGCATCTTTTTAACTCTTTTTAGGACATCCTTACCTTCCTCTCCACAGTGCAATGATCGATATAACGGCACTGGCATCATTACATCAAGCAGGTCCTTATACAGTTGCTATTGGGTTACAGCGCTTAGGTATTCCATTGAGAATCTCACTTTTAAACTGCTGAAGGAAGCCACAACTTCACGCAAAAGAACACTCAGTCTACTGTGTTTAATGTTGCTATAGGACACCAAAAATTCTGGTAAATTTTGGCTCAGTCTAACTTGAGAAACCGTATGCAGAAAAGGATCGGTTTGGTTCCTTAAGAACATAAACCTGGATATATTTGTCGTAAACATAAATGGGGCCAAACCAAGTCCATCACTTTTTTATCTAGCGAAACAAATTTGACTTGTTCTCTCCCAAACTGAACCCCAGACGAAAACCGCCAGCAATCGGTGAAATTTCTGAACGCTAACCCTTGACATAGACATTGCTTGCAAAACATATCAGACTTTCGCGACAATGAACAAATTGCATACAGCTTAACGCGCGAACGTTGACAAATCAAGGCCACCACTGGACACGTTCACGTTCAGCATTCCGGTAATCTTTCCTATCCTTGTAGTGTTCCAGCGGCACTCCAAGGTACCTCTAAAGTGTGACATACCAAGAAATATTTTCGAAAAGGGCAGGTGCGTTGCACCAAACCCCATGCCATAGCCCCAGACAATTGTCCCAGTTGACTTTTCTGGCTGTTTGCCTACAAAATCAACTAGCGTCTTTCATTGCTTCTAAAACGCTGTCTCGATCTTCAGAGAAAACGACTATGTCGTCAGCATAAGACAATATCTTTACTTCGCTTTCCATAAATCTAAATCCTTGGACCCTTTCATTTTTAATCCCCTTTAAGCAAAACGGTTCTATACATAAGGAAAATAACAGAGGAGAACATGGACGTCCTTGTCTTACGGACGGTGTTAACTGTAAGCTTTATGTGACTTTCTTATTTACAATAATGCTAGTGAAACAATTTGCACATGCCATTTTAACTCCGTCTAATATGACTGAGCCTACATTTACATAATCCAGTATTGAAAATAAAATTTCGTGACTAACCCGGTCAAAAGCTTTCTCCAGGTCTAGTTGCAACATTGCAACGTGATCTGCAAACGCGTCATAACATTCCGAAATGCTTCTAGCTATGTGAATATTTGTATATATGCTTCTTCGTTTAATTCAACATATTTGATGTGGCCAAACAATATATTTAATTACGTTCTGCAACTGTTTCGCTGGGACCTTCATGAAGATTTTATAATCCACATGGGCAAAGGTTATAGGCCGGTATGACTTCACTCAGAGCAATTTGACGGGGTCATCAATCTTTGGTATCAACACCACGTGCGTCCTTCTAAATGGCGGTGGCGTTTCTTCTTTATCATATGCCTGGCTCAAAACTCGATGCAATGCCGGCGCTACTTCCCCCTTAAAGGCTTTAAAAAAAGCTGCGCCCAATCCATCAAGACCAGGGCCCGCTAGCACAAAACAATCTTAAGACTGTCTTAGCTAAGTCCAGACTTAACTGGAGTCTAAAGAATAGGCCACTAGCATGCCCGCTTAAGACTGGAGTCAAGACTGGGCTTCAGTCCTGACTTGAATAAGTCGCTTGTATGATTACGACTCTAGTGTTGTCTTGGTTAAGACACAAGGACGCCAGGTGTCTAAGTAGAGAAATTAGGGAAATACAGGGATGCGCTGGCACTGTCCCTGCTGTAAGATGTACACATTCCGTCAATTTTGCGTTGTGTAAAATCCGTGCCATTGCTTTTTGCGGCTTAAGATTGTGTTACGAGGAAAAATGCCCTAAGTGGTTGCTGAGGCCGTTCTGGGAAGCCACTCTGGTGAACATGAACCCGAAGCGTTCGACGTTCGGAACACGAGCCGTCTTAAATAAGCTTGGTCTTTCTAAAGACACCATTTAAGTCTGGACTTAGCTCGGACTTTATCGTGCAAGCCGGCCCAGGCGATTTTTTAGCGGTCAGGTCATCTATAGCAATTTCTATCTCTCGCATGCCGATGGGCTTCCCCAAGCTTGCTTTCACGGTGTCATCGAGTCTTGGCATCAGTGTCAAATTGTATTTTTAAAATCCTACCACCACTCGCCTTGAGTGGCCTAGCAAGAAGCGAAAATATTCTACGAACGCTTGTTGTATCTCCACCCTGTCGCTTGTGACCCCATTGCTGGTGTTGATCACTTTTATTTCATTCTTCATCGCGTACCGTTTTTTCCTCTCCTATTGCACGCTTGGCGGGCGCTTCTTGAGAAAATGAAGTGGCTGATTTATAGTTTGTTACTTTACCTTCTCTGGTTCACAGTGGAGGGTTGTTTGTGTGCATGCGCCGAACAGAGAGCAGGAACGCAAAGATTTCTTCGAGCGGATTGCTCCTTATGTGAGGATTGATCGGAATGTGATCTGCCTGGGAGATTTCAATTGTGTGTGTGCGTCGGAGGATCGAGTTAAAAAAACAACCTATTCGCGACAGCAGTGCTCTTTTTTAAAACGAGCTTGTCCAAGAGTGTTACTTCGAGGATGTTGCTATTTTATTGTCGAATTCTGATGTTCCTCAATTGACACATTACCAGAGAAACTGTCACGCAAGGCAAGATAGAGCGTATGTGTCTGCTCAACTTGCGCCTCTCTGCAACAACTAAATGGTAAAGCCTGTTTCGTTTGATGACCATAGCCTGGTTGTGTGCACCATTGGATCCAAAGAAGCGAAGCCGTGGTTTTAACTGGGAGTTATGGAAGCTTAATGACAATCTACTCACAGATCAAAGTTTTGTAATACTGTGCAGCGACGCATAAACACCTTGTTAGAAGTAGAACCTCAAACAGTACTTTATTCCTGGGAGCATTTTTAGGAGGATGTTAAGATACACGCAATTGAGCAATCGGGTTGCTTATGTAGAGAACAAAGGAGTAGAGAGAAAGAATTGCAAGTAGAGCTTGACCTTTTGTTAAGCTTAGAAAGTGCATAATCAGGGCAATATAAGAAGGAAATCAGAATGGTTAAAAACCACCTAGAGGCTATCGATATACACAAGTACAAAGGGGCTGTCGTCCGAGCACGTGCAGAAAGATTATTTTCCCAAGGAATTGAGCTACATCGACAGCTGTACAACCTGCTACTATCTTGGATATTAAAGTTGCCTGTAAACGTACCTTGATAGTGTTCTCCAGCGCCAACCTCAACCATATATAGTGACGTTCTGTGTTAGCACCAGCGTCACGCAGAGCGTGGTCAAGAGGGACGGCGAAAGTTGTGCTAGAACCCTCTTACGCCGCCTATGGCTTGAAGACTGCCAGAACCGAGCGCGCCTTAGAACATAGGCGATCCTTCAGCAACGGCACTGGCAGCACTTTGCCCTTGCATTGTAAGAGCTGCGACACCAAAAATTGTTCTCTTTTTCTGGAAAAAATAAAGTTCTTTTCTAAGGCTAAAACAAAAACTAAAAGAGAAGTTATCGATTTTTTTTTGATCTCAAAAATGGGCGATAAGTGCGTTAGCGAGCCATCTTTACTCTTTCGAGGCAAGAGATTAACTTCGAAGTGGTCACATCCGAGCTTTCCATGGGTCGTAACCACATGTGGTCTTGTTGACACTGTCATTGCCGTGCGCAGGTTGCTTTTTCTTGTCTCTTTGTTTTTTCTTTTTTTTTGTGATAACCTTTATAAGCATTCTGCTTTCGCTAAATAAAGTCAGTTGGAAGTCAGCGCTTTGTTTGTGTGTATTCGTGCCTTCTTGTCCCGTTGCCTTCACGCAGTTCTGTTTTGTTGTAACCCTCATAAGCTATTATGAAGATAAATGAAGGGGAAACGAGGGGCTCGCGTAATACATTAAATATAAAAGCCAATAGTCGGCGAGGCCAAAGAAAAAGTTGGAAATTTTATTTTATTTCTTTATTTGTACTTTAGTATTGATCTCAATTAGTAATGTAATCTGTTAGGAGAATTATAATTATATACAAAGTAGAGGAAAAACAACGCGCCAATGATGGGAACCGAACCCACGACCTTTGAATATCGCACCCAGTGCTCTTACCAACTGAGTCTTTCTTGGGTATTAAAGTTGCCTGTAAACGAACCTTGAGATTGTTCACCAGCGTCATCCTCAAACATAGCTGCGGCGATGGCTCGCAGCGGCAGGCTGATATGTCTGCGGTGGGTTTTTCGCCCGCGTGAACCAGTCGGTGCATGTGGCGGTGTAAGCTGCAGATAGCGCAGTTAGCGGGCTGCAGCCATCGCCAACGTATCAGCCTAACGCTGCAATTAAGCCAGGGAGACATGGCAGCAGTTTTGGTTCGCTCAATTCACGATTGAGTGCAGGGCAATCGTAGCGCGCGAATGCGCGTGTCACGTGATTGTTTTTGTAATTCGCGGGCTTTTGAGCTCGGAAAAAGATATATGTGCGTCTTTCTCTATCGCAGATACTTGTAAGGGGGTTTCTCTAGGCGCTCTCCAACATTTATGATCACATTTAGGGTCTAATGTCAATAGTAAATATATTACAAAAATTACCGAATTAACTAATTATATATTTGCAGAGCAAAACAAAATTGCCTGTCATGCGCAAGACGGCTGGTAGCTGTATACAATTGATTTCCCTGAACTATCTCAATTATTTAATTTTTGAATCCTTGTGCCAAGTTAGCTGGGACACCCGGCATATATTACACGCCAACAGCAGTGAGAAACGATCGATCGTTCATTTTTGGTTGTTGTAATTTTGTAACCATATATATATATATATATATATATATATATATATATATATATATATATATATATATATATATATATATATATATTCGCAGTGAAAAGGCATTGGATCCAGGGTAAGCAAATAACTGAAGGTGGTCACGGCGGAAAACACTTTAATACTGACGTTTCGGCCGGGGTCCGGCCTTCATCGGAGTGAACAAATCTGAAGCTGTAGTTGGGATGAGGCTTTCAAGCCAGCATCTATGAAGAAATATGACTAGTAGCAGAGCACAGAACACACTTGGCTATTTTTATACAATCAGAAATGATAATAAAAGCCAGAATCCATCAAGAATTATGATTTGTAAGAGAGCACAAAACACACTTCGCTGTTTGGATACAATCAGTAATTAAAATGAAAGGCACAAAAGAAAAACTCAAAAGATGGGAAATGCGAGCACACATGCCAAAAGCCAATTAGTCAGCGCGGCAAAAAGAACAGCGCACCGGGACTTTCGTTTAAACCTACGGAGATGTATTATCAAATGTATATATTAAATATGACTCACAGTTTTCTCTGTCATGATGAGTCCTAATACCTTACTGTAAAATGGTTACTCTGATTTTATCGAATGAGTGGCCGGAAATGCTGACGTGTTTGGAAAGCGGAAGGTTGGGGAGAGATGTGCAATGAGCCTTATGGTTGTTGAAGCGTAAACGGAAGGAAGTTTCAGCTTGCCCTATGTATTGCTTATTGCATACTGAGCCCTCAAACAGATAGATTACGTTTGAAGCATCGCAACAGAAGGTACCATTTATTTTAATCTGATACTTAGAGGCGGTGCTAGCCGCTGTTACTGAGGTAGTAATCTGTGCACAGATTTTACACCTTGGCTTATTACACGGGCGGCAGCCATCCAAGATGTGTGAAAGTTTAGAAGTCAGCATGTCACGTAAATTATTTGATCGCCTATAGATTACCCTGGGCGGATTAGGGAATACCAATTTAAGTCGTTCGCTTTGTCCGATGATGTTGTGATGCTTGCGAAGGACGCCAGTGACATAGGAATAGAAGCTGAATGCGTCGGTATCAAGTTTGTTTGTCGGAATGAGTTAGGGCGATGTGATGTGTCCAAGAATGCTCTTCGCTCAAGCTGATGCGCACGTTCAAACGCGTCGTCAATTAGTGAAGCGGGGCACTTTTATTCAATTAGTGCCTCTTTCAGGGTCAAACAGTTACGATTGAAATCAGACTGATCAGAGCAGATTCGTTTGTAGCTGAGTGTTTGGCCGTAGGAAATACTCGTCTTGCAGTGTTTTACGTGGCTGCTATGGAAGTGAAGATACCGGTGTCTATCTGTGGGTTTCCTGTAAAGCGTCGTAACTAGCTTACCATCTTGTAAGAGCACAGTCACGTTCAGAAAGTTAATACGATCAGATTAGTAAGCGTGCGAAAACGATATCGACCTGTGTTCGTTATTAAAAGCAGCAATGATAGAGAGAAGTTCAGCGCCTCACATTGCTCCCATATGAAGAATATGCCGTCTATATAGCGTTTGTAATAAAAAGGAGAGGCGAATGTCCTACCGCTACGCCACCGCTGCAGCCAACAAGAGGACCGCATGCAAGAGGACCGGGGTTCAAATCCCGGTGCCGCGCAATTCTCCACCGGATTAAAAAAAAAATCCGCGTGTCGATGGAATTGCATAAACAGGTTTGGGGGGCGACCTGATGCCGGTGAACACCTCCGGCAACGCACTCCCTCATCAGAACAGGAGTTGGCCACCCTGGTGCAGTAATTGGCCGCAACCTTTCATGATAAGCTCCACAAAACCCCGGCCCTCAGTCACCAGCTGCTGCGGAACAACTGACCACGGCGGCGGTCAGACCTGTGACCCAGCAGGGGGTGCTAAGAAAGCCTGGCTCCGCTGGACAGGCCGCCATTGGAAACTGACCATGACAACGTTTAATGCTAGAACCCTAGCTAGTGAAGCTAGTTTAGAGTGCTCTTACAGGAACTAGAAGGTATGAAATGGGATGTCATAGGGCTTAGTGAGGTTAGGAGGCCGAATGAGGCATATACTGTACTAAAGGATGGGCATGTACTGTGTCATCGAGGTTTACCAGAGAGGCGAGAACTAGGAGTAGGTTTCCTTGTCAATAAGTATATAGCGGGTAATATTGATGAATTCTATAGTATTAATGAGAGGGTGGCAAGCATCGTAATTAGGCTTAATAAGCGGTATAAACTGAAGGCTGTACAGGCCTATGCACCTACATGTAGTTATGATGACCAGGCAGTTGAAAGCTTCTACGAAGATGTAGAATCGGCAATGAGAAAAGTAAAGGCGCAGTATACTGTACTAATGGGCGACTTCAATGCCAAGGTAGGGAAAAAGCAGGCAGGAGACAAGGCAGTAGGTGACTATGGCATTGGTTCTAGGAACAGCAGGAGGGAGTTACTAGTTGAGTTTGCAGAACGCAATAACTTACGAATCATGAATACCTTCTTCAGCAAACGGAAGAAACGGAAATGGACATGAAAAAGTCCGAACGAGGATACTAAAAATGAAATCAACTTCATAATGTGTTCAACCCCCGCCATTATGCAAGATGTAGAGGTAATCGGGAAAGTGCGATGCAGTGACCACAGGACGGTGAGGTCCCGAATTAGCCTAAATCTGAAAAAAGAACGCAACAGATTAGTAAGAAAGAAACTCATCAACGAATTAGCGGTGAGGGGGAGGGCAGAAGGGTTCAGGATCTCGCTACAGAATAGGTATTGAGCTCTAACCGAGGATGGCGACATTACCCTAGAAGCAAGGAACAATACTTTCAGAGATATCATTACTGAGTGCACGGTAGAAGTAGGCGGTAGGATAGTTAGAGAGGATACCGGTAAGCTGGCTAAGGAGACGAAAGATTTGATTAAGAAACGCCAAAGTATGAAAGCTTCCTATCCAACAGACCAGATCAGCTTAGCCGAGATATCAAAGCTAATCAACAAGTGCAAGGTGGCCGATATAAGGAAGTATAACATGGAGAAAACTGAGGATGCTGTAACGAACGGGGGAAGCCTTAAAGCGGTAAAGAAGAAATTGGGCATAGGCAAAAACCAGATGTATGCGATAAGGGACAAGGCGGGCAACGTCATCACGAATATGGATAAGATAGTCAAAGTAGCCGAGGAGTTCTAAACAAATCTTTACAGTAGCCAAAGTAGCCAGGACCGTAATGAGATTGGCGGTAGGGAAAAACAGTCAGACGTTCCACCAGTGACGAAGGACGAGGTCAAGAAAGCATTAGAAACTATGAAAAGGGGGAAATCAGCTGGAGAGGATCAGATAACTACGGATTTGCTGAAGGACGGGGGGGGGGGGGGATATCGTGTTAGAAAAACTGGCCACCTTGTATACGCAGTGCCTGGTGTCATCGACGGTACCGAAACCATGGAAGAATGCAAACGTTATCCTCATTCATAAGAAAGGGGACTCTAAGGACCTTAAAAATTACAGACCAATCAGCTTACTCTCTGTTACGTATAAGGTATTTAGTAAGGTAATCGCTAATAGAATCAGGCCAACCTGAGACTTCAATCAAGCAAAGGATCCAGCAGGTTTTGGGAAACGGTTCTCTACTATCGATCATGTCCATACCATCAATCAGGTGATAGAAAAATGCTCGGAATATAACCAGCCCTTATACATAGCATTCAATGATTACGAAAAAGCATTTGACTCAGTTTAAACATCGGCGGTGATGCAGGCATTGCGAAATCAGGGGGTAGATGAGCCGTACATGAAAGTGCTGGAAGATATATATAGTGGCTGCACAGCAACCACAGTTCTGCATACAGGAAGTAACAAAATTCCCATAAAGAAAGGTGTTAGGCAAGGAGACACAATCTCCCCAGTACTATTCACAGCTTGCTTAGAGGAAGTATTCAGAGACTTGGAATGGGGAGCAGTTAAGGATAAGGGCAGATGCAGAATACCACAGTAATCTGCGATTTGCTAAAGACATTGCCTTGCTAAGCACCTCGGGGGATGAACTGGAAATAATGAATGATGACCTAGACAGGAAAAGTAGAAAGGTAGGCTTGAAAATCAATATGCAGAACACTAAGGTAATGTTGAACAGCCTCGGGAAGGAACAGCAGTTTACATTAGGTAGCAAAGTACTGTGGTTGTAGGCGATTATGTCTACTTAGGAGAGGTAGTTAAAGCGGATCGGGACCATAAAAAAAAAATAATAAGAAGAATAAGATTGGGATGCAGCGCATTTGGCAAGCACTCGCAGAATATGACTAGCAGCTTACCAGTATCGCTCAAGAGGAAAGTGTACAGCAGTTGCATCTTACCTGTACTCACCTATGGGGCTGAAACGTGGATGCTAACCAAGAGAGTTCTACTTAAGTTGAGGACAACCCAGAGGGTTATGGAACGAAAAATGGTAGGGGTAACATTAAGAGATAGAAAGTGTGCAGAGTGGGTCAGAGAAATAACTCAAGTTACCGACATTCTAGTGGAAATTAAGAAGAAGAAATGGACATGGGCAGGACATGTAGTGCGAAGAGAGGATAACCGATGGTCGCTTAGGGTAACAAACTGGATTCCAAGGGAAGGAAAGCGTAGCAGGGGGCGGCAGAAAGTTAGGTGGGCGGATGAGATTAAGAAGTTCGCAGGGGTCAAATGGATGCAGCTAGCACAGAACCGGGTTAAGTCGAGAAATAAGGGAGAGGCCTTCGCCCTGCAGTGGGCATAGTCAGGCTGATGATGATGATGAATAAAAAGGCTTGAGTGAGGACCGGACAAGAATTTATTTTCTAATACGCTCATGAAGATGTTTGCATGCTTAGGCCCGATTCTTGTGCCCTTCGACGTACCGATGATTTGAAAGTAATTGTCGTTGTTAAATTCAAAATTGTTCAGCTCAAGAATTAATTTCACATAAGCAGCAAGGGTTAAAGCATCGACACAATCGTTAGAGCATGAAGATTCATAGATATACTGTACGGATTGAATACCATCTTCGTGGGTTATGTTTGTGTATAGCGAACACACGTCTAAAGTAACGAGGAAAGAGCCACTAGGGATGTTATTAAGATCAGTAATGTCGCGCAAAAAGTGGTTGGTGTCTTTATTGTAAGGGGGAAAAAGTGGAAGGCATATGGCTGATCAGGGAATCGACAAAGCGAGATCTCTGTTACAGTTCATATGCCTGAGACAATTGGTCGTCCAGGGACGCCAGGCTTGTGCACCTTCGGCAATAGATAAAATCTGCCTTAAATCGGGCTTAGTGGAAGAATGGAGTGCTTGTCGTTATTAGTTATTCTACTTTCTTTGCACATTTTGCCAATGGCTTCTTTGATTATCGAACAGAACGGTTTAGTGGGATCGTTTGTCACTTTTTTACAGAACAAGTAATCGACCAACTGCCTGTGAACCTCCGCGATGTAGTCAATCGTGTTCGTGACGACGATCGCACCGGCGGGCTTGATGACTATGCCGCTTTTATTCGCGTTGAGTTCTTTAGCTGGAATATTGTGTTTAAACCGACGCTGCCTGTTATAGGCGTCAAGGATGTCATTTTTAACTGCCTTAATATAAAGATCAAGGCAACTGCCGCTTTGGCTTGGAGGTTTTCATCATTTTGTTGACCATGAACGGCTAATCGTGTTGTTTGAAGCAGGTCGATCATAAAAGTATTCGGTTAGACGCAGATTTCTGGCGTAATTATTCCCGTCTTTCAAAAGCTGAAATTCGTCAAAACCACCGGTGCTGGGACAAAAATTCAACACACGTGATAAAGCACTTATCTTCTGAGTGGATAAGTTATAGCTAGAAAGATCGATTATGTTAAGGGAATTCGCTCGTTTGTGTGACATTGTTAATGCTGTTTCATCTACTACCAAAGGTCGTGAGGACATAGGTACATCGTCGCGAAGAAGCTTTTTTTGCTTTTACGACGCCGATTTCAGCCTATTTCTTCAGACGGTATGTGTTCAACAACGCGATTTCTTGATCTAACAATCTCAATTGACAGATTAGCTGGTTTTCAGTATTTAACAGGAATTTAGCTCAATTCTCAAACAGGCACGCGACTATACTTGTAAGCTCTAAGGAGGCTTTCTTCGAAGTATTATCCCAGTTCGTACGGTTGACAGCCGAAAGGTCTACGGCAGGCTTCTTAAAAATGGAGATACCTTTAGGAGCAGTGGATGCAGACAGGTATGTCTTTAAAGTACACACATGCAAATCAGAGCGGACTTGCTCCTCAAATATTTTTCGAACTCGAAAGAAATGGCTATTAAGGCCAGTAGAAAGGGTCGTACCAGAAAAATACTTAGCACCAAGTTAGTGCTGTGTAGGCAACGTGGACATCACAGCAGGGCTTGCGCGCAGTTGAAGCACGGGAACTGGAGGAACACGAGTGGCGGCTGCAGGAGCCCTAGATGGCTGGATATATATATATATATATATATATATATATATATATATATATATATATATATATATATATATATATATATATCCAGCCATCTAGGGCTCCTGCAGCCGCCACTCGTGTTCCTCCAGTTCCCGTGCTTGAAGCTGAAGGGTTCCTCCAGTTCCCGTGCGGAAGCTGAAGGGTCGGCATGCCGACCCTTCAGCTTCCAACGCCCAGTACTCCAGCCTTCATTGCCCCGCTGTCACCGACTCTCGAGATCTTTGCCCTCAGAAGTGTAAAACTCAGTTTTTAAACAGTCGTGTTTATAGGGCTCGAGGCTCCGGAACTTCCACTTCTAAGTCGAACTTTTGCAAAACCCATGCTACGTCTGCTCCGTCTTCAGCTAACCATGCCTCGACCGAGGAACGCCAGTACAACCTTCGATAGAAACTCCCGAACACTAAGAAAACCCTTATGACTTAAAAACTCGGTTCCTAAGAAAAAGCCTAGCCTCAAATACTCCAACGAATTTCTACGCGTTAGAAAAGTAGTAGAAAAGCGCATTCGTGCAGAACTGCATGTTATGACTTTAAAGGATTATCTAGCATGCTTCACTGCCCCGCGTGGTCTCCGCGTTAATGTAAAACCAGCAACATCCAAACTGTCTAAGAGCAACAGTGCAAATTGGGACAGGATATCGGCAACGGCTGCTTTGGAATTTACGCACATTATTTTGGATCACCAGCAATCTGCCCTAAAGTCATTAGCTAATACAGAAAAACAACTGCTTAATCATCTTAACCTCTCTTGCGAAGAACTTGCTGCTCTTGACGCGTACAAAAAGAAAAAATGGGAGGAGATTAACTCCGTGAAATCCAAAAAGCTTTTGCGCGACAAAATCTCCCGGCCCGCGCAGTCCCAGCCTCCGTTTCCACTGCCATCTCAGGTTCAAACCTCAATTGTAAATCTCTCAAACTTCACCCTAATGACGACGAGAGTGCCCTGGCACATGGCCTAAATTTTTGCCCTGCGTCAGGTGGGTTCAATGAGTTTCAATTGTTAAAAGACTTGGAAAATTTTGCCCGCAATATGAGACTTAAAGGGCAACTCCGGAGGTTTTTTGACATTCGAATATTCTAATAAAAATTTTACTGTAGATTCTCCTTTCCGTCCTGACGCATTCTACAAAATTTGGGCGCCGTACGATAATCCGTTCGCGCGCAACACGACTTTAAAATATGCTGTTTTCATGGCTTAAATTGAGACTATTTCTGCCGGCAACACTGAGTTTCTGACGTCACAAACAGTATACCGGCGTTTCTGTCCACTTCCCGCATGATTATGAAATTTTGAGGCTTATATTGAACTACCTCAGACATTTTATGCAATGCTTCATGATTTCCATGCTTTATTTTCACCATCCAACGCAAGTACGAGTGTTTCTCTAATACTGAGTGTGACGTTGTGATGTTATATATGGACCCAGGTCCGTTCAGGAGCTCTGGGCAGGTAGCAGAGCAGGTTCACAGACACACGGACGCTTTTCTTTTCTTGACCAATTAACGTAACTGGCACAGACATGCATACAGCCTAGCTTATCCCAATAGGATATGTCCCAACACAAAACCGTCCTACTTCTGGTTTGGGACTTCCAGTCGCCCGAGGACTCGGTAGCGCGGCAGGCCACGCTCCGGCGTCTGTATCCGGCGTCTGCTTCACAGTCCGGGGTACTGCGGTGTACCGCGGGGTACCGCGTCACGCCCGGGTACTGCAAAGTGCGGCACCAGTGCGGCAGCACAAGTGCGGCGGCCAGGCACGCTGGAGCGGTTGAGCTGTCTCCGCAAGCTGTTCGCCGGATGGCGAACACTGGGCAGTACCAGACCTCGGACCAGGTGCCCGACAGGTGCTGGCGAGCCGGCCTTGAACGCCAGGCCCAGGACGATGAACTCCGCCGCCAGCGACGCCCAGGAGCGTCCGACCCGTTCGCTTGCCGGAACAAACTCACGCGCACTGGCACGCCCCGCACGCGGCCACACTTCACTTCCTTTCGAGCCACCCGCACGCTCGCCACAATCACCATCATCACAGACGTCACCATTTCGTCACCTGGGACGTCATTTCTGGCCGTGAAAGCAGTTTCGGTTTCGATTTGCTGTTCTTTCTTTTTAAAAATACTTGTAATTGGAATTTCGAAAAACGGTTTTTTATGTTCGAGTCAGGACGTGCCGAGGATTTTAATTCAACCAAAAACACAGAATGATGGAAAAACCACCAGAGTTGACCTTTAAGGAGTACTTCCATGGCCGGCCACAAGATCCCGTACACGATGGTAAATTGCCCTCTAAAAATCACTGGACTCCCCCGACTCCCCGGAAAGAGAAAACTGCCTCGACATTTATATTAAGGCAGTCCAAAATGATGTGCTGAAAGCTTACAATACCCAAAAGAAATTTTGTCGTAACCTTTCTGGAAAAGAAAGCGCATCAATAAAACGACTTGCGTCACAAACTGATATTGTCATAAAGCCCGCTGACAAAGGTGGTGCCATCGTAGTCATGAACAGAAGTGACTACATCGCGGAAGCCGAAAGGCCACTGGCGGATGATTGCTTTTACCGCCTGCTAGAAAGCGATCTGACTGAGGAGTTTAAAACTGTTTTGGAAGAAACCTTATCCAGTCTTAGCTTGAGTGCTACAATTGACAAAAGCACTGCAAAGTCAATAATTCCCCTCAGCCCTGTACCAGGTCGATTTTATTTATTGCCCAAAATTCATAAACCTAACAACCCTGGACTACCCATCATTTCCGGTATAGGAACCGTAACGGAAAACCTGTCACGCTATGTTGACACTCTAATCAATAAGATTCCAGCCACATTCTAGTCCTACATAAAGGATACAACTGATTTCCTAGCAGATATAGCTGATATCACCATCCCTCAAGGCATCTTGCTCGTAACTCTGGATGTTGCGTCACTTTATACCAATATTCCCCACTCCGATGGCATCCGGTCAGTTGTAAAGGCTTTTGAAGATCGAACCTTGTGCAGTATTATTGACGGTTCTACATTGGCTATCCTTCTTAAATTGATACTTGAACTTAACAACTTTGAATTTGATGGCAGACATTATGTTCAGATTAACGGAACATCGATGGGTACACGTATTGGTCCCAACTACGCCAACGTATTCATGGGCTTATTAGAAGACCGGTTTCTCGAAGACTACCCGCTAAAGCCTTTTTGCTACAAGAGATTCATAGACGACATTTTTTTTTATTGGCAACATGGTGAGGCAGAACGTCTATCATTCATCTCTAGTTTAATAATGTGCATGAGGCCATAAACTTTTCTCATTCTTATTCTCGAACCACTATTGTTTTTCTAGACGTGACAGTGTCAATAAAGAATGGCAAACTAATCACTGATCTATACCAGAAACCCAGTGACAGACCTTAGTACCTGCACTTCGACAGCAGCCATCTGAAATACTGGAAGACTAGCATCCCATATGGACAAGCCGTCCGCTTTAAACGGATATGTTCAGACGATCGCGACTTTGAATTTTACTGTACCAACCTTCGTAACACCCTAATGGAACGCAAATATCCAGAGCGCCTAATAAATGATGCAGTGGAACGAGCAAGCCTTCTTGATCGCAAAGCACTCCTTAAAGCGGAAAAGGAACCATCCGGCCAATCACGAATCAATCTCGTGCTAACACATTCAACTTCGCTCCCCAACGTTGCAGGCATATTAAAGAAACATCATGGTATTCTCATGCAAAGTGATCGTCTAAAAGAAATTTATCAGCAAGCCCCCCGTGTTGTCTATCGCCGTAACAAGAACCTCAGTGATATTTTAACTTCGTCTAAAACAAGCCCCACTGCACCAATCGGCTGCCATCCTTGCAACAAGTCACGCTGCAAAGTTTGTGCACAAATGACTACATCAGTGAAAGCTTTCAGCACTGCATCGAACTTTAATGTAAAGATTCGAGGCAACTTCTCATGTGATACGGACAACGTGATTTACATGCTTGAATGTTCTATCTGCAAAATTCAGTACATTGGCCAAACCGAAACACCCTTCAGATACTGATTTAATAATCATAAAGCTCATTGCAATACACTGCCTAACCTTCCTATCTCTAAGCATGTAAACGTTACCAAGCACCCCTTTGAAAAAATGCAAGTAAGTTTACTGGAATCAGGCTTCAGAACCCACCATGAACGCGAAGTTCGCGAATCATTTTTAATACATAAGTTTAACACGGTTTCTTCTGGTCTGCATGAAAACATTGGCAAGCTAACTTGTCTCTCGTCGTAGCATTTTAACTAAATGGTAGCACCATTTGCAACTTCTTAAAATATATTATGTTTAATCGACATTGGCTCCATTTTGCACTGTTTGCCTCTTCGCTTGCGCTTTTACGGTCACAGCCCAAAGCCCCTCATAATATGTCATGCTTTACTTGCACTGATCGTTTTAATGTTTGCCAGTTTCTCACGATCATATTGCTTCCCGCCGTAACATGCACTGATCATTACAACTTATCCAATAACCTTGCCCACGATTCCTTTTGTTATCAACATTGTTACGAACAGTTAACTTTAATTGCTTCTTTTTGTCCCCATAGCATTGAGCAGAAAATCGAGTTTTGTCACCATGCCGCGATTTAAGTGACTGTTTATTTTTGTGTGTGTGTGTGTACCGCGCTAAATCACAGTTATATTTCACTGTTAAATTCTACTGACGTGTTATCTGCTACTGTCGCCTACCAATGAGAATGATATTTCAGTTGATCCATCCCCCCCCTCCCCCTCCTGAATATTGCAGGATTAAATGTGACATGTACTCCACCCATTATAACCTCGCGATATTTTGTTTTGCGCCTTGATAGTGACAACAATCTCTTTAGTGATATATCTTTTCTTTGTGCAACATATTAAGATGCATGACCTAAGCGCAACACGTGTTATTCGGTCTATATACCTTGCACCGCCATTACATCACGCGTGTGAAATCTTGTTTTTTTTTTTGTTGACAGTGGCTGGTCACGTGTTTCGATTGTGCATGTATATAAGAAATGGGAACCGACAGCTTCTTTCTGCATTCCTTGACAAAGGCCGGACCCCAGCGGAAATGTCGGATTAAAGTGTTGCTTTTTAACTGTGTGTCACCTACTTCAAGTTTGAGACCTACCGGACCCATTCGAGCTTCAACCCCCTCCCTATATATATATATATATATATATATATATATATATATATATATATATATATATATATAAAGATGTGAGAAACGAGCAATCGGACTTATATTTATCACCGGTCTTCCTGAGAGTGCCGAAAGGTTACCGACAGTGAGCAGTTTATAAGCTGAAGGTAATGGGTACGAACTCAAAGACTGCGAGGGGCATTCGCACAGTCTAACTGAGGTGGCGGTATTAGAGAAACGTGCAATAAAAACTGAAAGACAAAACCAACCGTTGGTAGAAAAACTAAAACATAGAGGGGAACATACATACCAACTTTATGCGAAGGACACACTGATCACGTTGCTAATGAGACTTGCACTAAAGATATAATACAGAAAATCAGTAAATTTGCAATGATTGCCAGAATTAAAATACCAAACGCTGGCTGCAAGCGCCATGCCACATGAATAAACAGGCCCAGATCATTTATAGGAGACACCGGTCAGTATTCTCCTCAATAGATGGATATGAGGTAAAGAAGGAAGTGAGCTTTGCCTTTATAGCCTTTATACCTGACATGTTAGGCAGTTACCTAAAGCAGCACAGCCTTACCTCTGCGCTGTCGGAACTGCAAATGCGCGCCTTTGCATATCAACGAACGGGCGCTCACGAGAGAGGATACAACCGGCTTGGCTTGGAGGTCACACAGTCCCTTTACTTTAGACGGGCGGCAGTCGTATTGGGTAAGAGGCAATAATGCAGGCAAATTCTTATCTTATCAGGATCTCGTCACGGCACCGGTGACCTCTCGAACCTCACCACGCGAGTCGGTCTCTTTCCCACACGCCATCGGGCCTGTCTCACCGCTGTCTCACCTCCTCTGTGGGCAGCTGCCGAGTCAATAAATATATTGGAAACAGCTCGAAGCCGTGCTAGTCGAAATATCGGGCCGCCCCTTACCGTCGTGTACGGCTTCTTGCTAGTTCAACTGTGCATAGAAACGACGTGCGCGCGATAAAAGAAGCGGAACGTCGACAGTAGTGAAAATGACCTCTTCGGCAGTGCGTAGCTTTCTCGACAGACTGGCGAAGGAGGTCATACTGGAACGAGATCCCCGCACTGCAGAGTGGGTGTTGCCCGGAAATAAGGCATTTCTACTCTTTCTGTTTACAGTGTACGTGTACGTTGTGAAAATAGGCGGGCCTCGCTTCATGAAGGATCGCAAGCCGTACGACGGTATCAAACCAGTTGTCATCGTCTACAACGCTTGCATGGTGGTGCTGAATACGTACTTCATGGCGGCGTTTCTCTCCAGGACATACATGGGTGGCGGCTACAGTTTTATCTGCCAGGGCATCAATTACGAAGCTCGCGACGAGAAGACAATGAGCATGCTGAACCTGCTCTGGTGGTATCTTCTAGTGAGGATCGCCGATTTCATGGACACCGTGTTCTTCGTGCTTCGTAAGAAAGACTCGCACGTCTCTTTTCTTCATGTCGTTCACCATATGCTGGTCGTCTACAACGGCTGCTATGGCCTTGGCTACGGCCCTGACGGCCAAGTTGCCCTGGGCCTCATCTTGAACTGTTTCGTGCACGTGATCATGTACACGTATTACTTGCTCTCACTGCTCGGACCGGCCGTCCAAAAGCATCTCTGGTGGAAGTGCTACTTGACCCAGCTCCAGCTGGTCCAATTCAGCTGCGTCTTCATGCACATGATGGTGCCCATGTTCGTGAACTGTGGTTATCCTAGGGTTCATATTTACATTATGCTCTGTGAAACCGCCTTCTTCTTCATCATGTTTGCTCGATTCTACACACAGGCTTATAAGGACAGGAAGGCCCCTGCCCAGCAACATGTGGACAGTGATGACCTCAAGAGCAAGGTTCAGTGAGAGCTCGTGCTTTTCATCGTTGTTATATGATCAAGGACTCCGCCAACTGCCTCGTTGAAGATCTGTGAACTTAGCTTGAAGATCGTGAACCTGGTGCGAGTGCATTTGTAGTGCTCTCCACATCTAGACTGCTGATAACGTTAGTAGTCATTTCAATGGTGACGTGCTTTTTACACGGCGAGCCAACAGAGTGATGCCAAATTTTCTGTTTGGGAAAAATCTGAGCACCAGTTGATCCCCGATGTGTGCGTGGATGTCCAAAGGACTGATTGTTTACATCTTTTTTGACATATAGATCAATTGAGGAGTGGCTAACGTAATCCTTTCTTCAGGCTGAGCCATCATCATGCATATTTGTTTGCTTGCTTCTTGAAAATTAGCAGCAGAGGAGGTTGCGGATGTGGATTGCCTATAACGCAAGGTAGGCATTGCCCTCTTGCGTGTTTACTCCTATGCAAGCGTGTGAAGGAGGTGCTGTGGATATCGGCGACGAACTAAGGACGCGGCTGAAGGCTGATTGTGTGCCAAGTGAAGATACCTGCGGAAATAAAGCGAATGTGTGCTCGTTGTTCACCCCAGTAATATTGCAATGAAATATTCTGCATCAGTGTAAATTGGCGTCGTTCTCAAAACTACCGTTGATTATACTAGGCCATCGCTTTCAGTGGATTTCGGTGGATTGGAGATAAAGGGGTGAAGATCGAGATATGTGTAATTTTGGTGCCAGTGGTTTCCAAAAATCATGAATATTTCTAGTAGAATGCACGTAGTACGACTAGCTCGACACTTCTACGTGAAAAGATAGAAAGTCATTTGTTGCTGTGTGCGTTGCAACCTATTTTGGTAGCACTCTTTATTTGTAGTTTGTTTTGTAATGTCGAAATTTGGTCTAGTTGGTGGCGATCCATCTAAAACAGGGCACATAAAACACGAAAACACAGAGAAGCGCAGGACGGACAAGAGCGCACTAGCAACTGATGCGTGAGATGTGTTTCTTCGTCCACGCATCAGTTGCTAGTGCGCTCTTGTCCGTCCTGCGCTTCTCTGTGTTTTCGTGTTTTATGTGCCCTGTTTGAGATGGTATTTTGTTTTCACTAAAGCAAAATCCAAATATGCTTGTGAGTGCAAAACAAAAATCTGTTTTATCGCCTGTGTCGGATATGTGGGGCTGCCTGGCAAGAAGACTGAGGAGAAGTTGCATACCTTGTAAGTAATTATTCTACTAGTACAAACTTTTGCGAATGAAACAATTATGCTGTGTGTACAGTCGTATCAGTCTTAAGTTCCGATAGTCGGCAAATTACGATAGAACACACTTTTACATACTTTCAGCGATTAAACTAGAAATATTCCTGCTCATGACTATTATGGTCGCGGAGTGTTTTGCATAAAAAGCAGATTTTATTAATGGAAATGCGATCTCAATGCAAGTAAGCGAGACAACTTCACATTACAGGTTCTGTACACAGTCTATGAGCGTAAATATAGGAGCGTTTCCTGTTTAAAGTTGTGAAAGGCAAATTAAGTAGCAACAATAATGAATATGTCGCATTTTATTCTGGTTGTGCTACGAGAAGCACAAATCCTTCTACTTTGGTTCATTTTCGAACTTCGAACAAAAAATATTGTTTTTAGATATTCATTCTTTGCTCGTAGGGTTGTGCAGTAGAACGGCCTTCATGGTGCGTAGGTTGAGGTGGAAGACAAGCAGCAATTTCAGGCGTTCATTGAACTTTGTGTGTGAAGTTTGGTTATTGTCATTTACAGTCACTTCTTTTGTCTTTCAGTTCCATTCATGTTAATGTAGGCGTGCTAAACGTTAAAACAAGAGCGATTCACTAAATCAAGAGAAGACTGGTACGTGCGTGAACTTACAACCACGCGGGCCATACGAATTGGCACGGGCCGGTTCCACGGAATGCATAAGCGATCCGTCGATAGCACTGGCGCGCAGAGAGATTCAGTTGTTAACAGGCGGCGTGATGGAAAGCGGTGTTTCAAGAGTTATGATTTGATGAATTTCACTTATAAACTTGTATCTGACACGTGTTTGTACATGTTGTTCTTGTATTTGCACGCACCAGTCTTGTCTTGTTTAGTAAATCGTCCTTTTGCTAAAGTTTAGCGCGCCTAGCCGACATTACAGCAATGTTTTTCAATTCATGTAATTTATGATTTCGGTCATTATTTTGTTATTGTTATTGCAATTTTGAGGTTCGCTGTTGTCATTTCCACCCTATCACGGCTATCTTGGGGCTAGCGGTATTGTAAACAAATAAATAATTGGTATTATATGTGCGTTCCGCACAACGTCGCGGAGTTTAATAGAATTGATCTCTAAAAAAAATTAGTAGAGTGGTAGAGTGCGTGAATTTAGGGCCTAGAAATGCGCGCATCATATACCAGAGAATCTACCAACTGAATGATTACGTTTCTCACCCTGAAGTGCCGTAAGGCCCTAAAGCGGCGGCGCAACGTTTCTTTACGGCAAAAAGGCTTTGGTTCAGACACCAGGAATGCAACTGCGGGAAATGAGCGTCTCTTTGCGCGCCTCACAATTTGTTCGGTATTTGGAGTCACAGCCTATTTCAAGAAAAAAGAAAACGCTTATTGGCCCCGATGGCGGATATATCCGTTTTTCAAGACACGAAAGGAAACTAAAAGTGTTTTTCCCTAAGAAAACAATGAAACGGAGCTTTCTCAAGCGCTTTCAATTGACTCGAAACCGACTTACTGGGCGTGAAATCTGCCTTATTTTTATTGCACAACATTGCTTAAAAGCAGCGCAAAAGAAGACGTGATGTGCATCAAAGAGATGAATAATGCCAAGGAAGAAAAAGATAAGTAAAATCATTCGATTGAAGATTGTTATTAGCTAGTCGACAATTGATTTTTAGGGGCTCATGAAGCGTTATTTACTAAAATTATAAACGAGCACGGGCAGTAGGTATGGCATGAATCCTCTCCACAGCACAAAAAGTTTAAGCTAGCATCATTAGCACCGGGGGAGGGGGGAGGGGGCCGAAGAATTCAGGATCTCGCTACAGAATAGGTATTAAGCTCTAACCGAGGATGACGACATTACCCTAGAAGCAATAAACAATAATTTCAGAGATATCATTACTGAGTGCGCAGTAAAAGTAGGCGGTAGGATAGTTAGAGAGGATGCCGGTAAGCTGTCTAAGGAGATGAAAGATTTAATTAAGAAACGCCAGAGTATGAAAGCTTCCAATCCAACAGACCAGATCGAATTGGCCGAGATATCAAGGATAATCAATAAGCGCAAGGTGGGTGATATAAGGAAGTATAACATGGTGAAAATTGAGCGGGCTGTAACCAACGGGGGATGCCTTAAAGCGGTAAAGAAGAAAATGGGCATAGGCAAAAACAAGATGTATGCGATAAGGAACAAGGCGGGCAACGTCATCACGAATATGGACAAGATAGTCAAAGTAGCCGTGGAGTTCTATACAGATCTCTACAGCAGCCAAAGTAGTCAGGACCGTAACGAGATTGGCGGCAGGGAAAAACAGTCAGACGTTCCACTAGTGACGAAGGACGGGGCCTAGAAAGCATTAGAAACTATGAAAAGGGGGAAATCAGCGGGAGAGGATCAGATAACTACAGATTTGCTAAAAGACGGGGGGGGGGGATGTGCTAGAGAAACTGGCCACCCTGTATACGCAGTGCCTGGTGTCATCGATGGTACCGCAACCATGGAACAATGCAAACATTATCCTTAATCGTAAGAAAGGCGACTCTAAGGACATTAAAAAGTACAGGCCAATCAGCTCACTCTCTGTTACGTATAAGGTATTTACTAAGGTAATCGCTAATAGAATCAGGACAGCCTTAGACTGCAATCAAGCAAAGGATCCAGCAGGATTCGGGAAACGGTACTCTACTATCAATCATGTCCATACCGTCATTCAGGTGATAGAAAAATGCTCGGAATATAACCAGCCCTTATACGTAGCATTCATTGATTACGAAAAAGCATTTCACTCTGTTGAATCCTCGGCGTTGATGCACACATTGCGAAATCAGGGGGTAGGCGAGCCGTACATGAAAGTGCTGGAAGAAATATATAGTGGCTGCACAGCAATCACAGTTCTGCATACAGGAAGTAACAGAATTCCCATAAAGAAAGGTGTTAGGCAAGGAGACACAATCTCCCCAGTACGGTTCACAGCTTGCTTAGATGAAGTATTCAGAGACTTGGAATGGGAGCAGTTAGGGATAAGGGTAGATGAAGAATACCTCAGTAATCTGTGATTTGCTGATGACATTGCCTTGCTAAGCAACTCGGGGATGAACTGCAAATAATGATTGGTGACCTAGACAGGAAAAGTAGAAAGGTAGGCTTGAAAATCAATATGCAGAAGACTAAGGTAATGTTGAACAGCCTCGGGAAGGAACAGCAGTTTACATTAGGTAGCGAAGTACTGGATGTAGTAGGCGATTATGTCTACTTAGGAGAGGTAGTTACCGCAGATCCGGACCATAAAAAGAAAATAATAAGAAGAATAAGATTGGGATGCAGCGCATTTGGCAAGCACTCGCAGATTATGACTAGCAGCTTGCCGGTATCGCTCAAGAGGAAAGTATACAACAGTTGCATCTTGCCTGTACTCACTTATGGGGCTGAAACGTGGAGGCTAACCAAGAGAGTTCTACTTAAGTTGAGGACACCCCAGAGGGCGATGGAACGAAAAATGGTAGGGGTAACATTAAGAGATAGAAAGCGGGCGTGTTCGTCTGTTATTATGCGATGCTTGGGCAGTGGTGTTTGTCGTACCTTCGATGACGATGAGAAGCACTCCCCGTAGCTTCGAAGCAGACTGAGAATCTGGTCTTTCCGGTTGTGGGAAAATGCCGGGTTGATGTCAAATGTGGGCTGACGGAATAGGTCCGGTGCGTCTTCCAGCGTTTGGTCGTGGAGGGTGAATACATCTTTGAGGTCCGCTAATTCGTCGAGAAAGGCGATCGTCGTGCCCTTGTTGAGGTGCTGGTATTCTTCAGTGAAGTTTATTACCAGAACCTAAGCTTGACCTCTCCGGAATTTCGTGATGCCTCTTGCGATGCCGACACCTCGTTCTAAGAGCAATTGGATATTTCCTTCGACGATGCCTTCAGCGGTTTCGATGTTGGCCGTACCTACGCAGACTGCGGTACTTGATCGGGGCGGGACGTTCAATTCTTCGTCAAGGACGTTTAGAGGGATGTGTTGCATCGACGTCGTCGTAGCAGGAATGGCTTTGTCTGCAGAGAGCTTGATGACCTTGGATCGCAGGTCGATGATAGCCCTATGTTAATTTAGGAAGTCCATGCCTAAAATCACTTCGCGGGAGCACTGCGGCAAGACCACAAAGCTGGTGGGGTAAGTACGCCCATTTACGGTTATTCTTGCAGTGCACCGTCCCGATGGAGTAATCAGGTTGCCACCTGCTGTGCGAATCAGCGGGCCATCCCAAGCGGTGGTAACTTTTCTTAGCTGAGAGGCTAACGGTCCACTAATGACTGAATAGTCAGCTCCGGTGTCTACTAGGGCAGTGACTCTGCGACCGTCGATATCAACTTCAAGGTCACTTGTTCGCGTCCTCGCATTGCACGTGGGCCTTAGTGTCCGATCTCGGCTCCGTCGTTTCTTCAGGTCATGGCCGGGGCATACCGTTGTTACTTCGCTGGGCGGCGGTGTCTGCGTGAACTCTGGTCGTGTTGTCGTCGATGTCGTAGTGTGGAGCGGCGATGAAATGATTGCGTCGTCGTCAGTGGTCGTCGGCGGCGGAGGATCTTTGTCTTTTCGCCGTTGAGCAACCTCACCTCCAAAGGTTGCTGCCTTTAGTTTCCCCTACGGGGGCTTGGGGACCTTCCGCGCACACTACCATCATAGTTACGTCCTGGCGACGCAAAGCGGGCCCTGTACGGCGATGGAGACCTGAATCGACGGCTTGGTGGCACAATGTCACCGCTACGCAGATAGTTGTCGATTTCTTGCGGTCGTTCACCTGGGCGTGGTCGTGGAGCGTCGACTGCAAATCCGCGGGGACCGATTCGTCGGTACGGGCAGTGCCGCAGAATGTGGCCGGCCTCACCGCAGTGGAAGCATAATGGCCGTTTGTTCGCTGTCCTCCATGCGTCGCACTTCCTAGGGCTTGTTGGTCGTTGGTAGGCTTGGCGGGCGGGAGCCAAGGGGCGGTTTTCAGGAACAGGCCGGTAGCGGCGAGGGCTCGGAAAGTCATCACGTCGGGGTGGAGGGCGACGTAATGCACCAGCGTAGTTCATCGCTGTTGCCTTTTGTGCTGGAACAGTCGCAGCCGTCGCTTAAGGAACGCCCAGCGCCTGCTAGACTTCTTCACGGACGACGTCCGCGAGCGTCGCCACCGGGGGTTGTTGCGATGATGGCATCAATCGGCGGAGCTCCTCTCGCACGATCTCCCGGATGAGGTCCCGAAGGTTCTCTGCGCTTGCAGATGCTCTGGGGTAGTGGGTTGAGCAGTCCGGGTGAAGTGGTCGCTCGTAGTGGCGCATCCGGGTGGCCATCGTCTTCTCGATAGTAGACGCCTCCGTTTCAAATTCGGCCACAGTTCTTGGCGGATTTCGCACAAGACCCGCAAAGAGCGACTCTTTAACGCCTCGCAATAAAAGTTTGACTTGCTCACTTTCGGTCATATTTGGGTCGGCGCGGCGAAAGAGGCGCTTCATCTCCTCAACATACGCCAGGACAGGCTCGTTAGGGAGTTGAATTCTTGATTGGAGGAGGGCCTGAGCTCTTTCTTTTCGGACGGAACTTGTAAAGGCCATCAAGAACTGTGCTTTAAATATCTCCCAATCCTTGAAAGAAGTCTCGTGATTTTCAAACCAAATTCGGGCATGTCCTTGAAGAACAAAGTAGACCTGCCTGAGTTTCGCAGCGTCGTTCCAGCCGTTGAAATCTGCCACACGGTCGAAAAGGTCCATCCAACCTCCAGCATCTTCATCCGGTAGTCCATGGAAGCAGGGAGGCTCACGGGGTTGGACGAAACCAACCGGTGCTGTAGGCTGGGCTATTGTCAGCGTCGATATCTTCCGAGATCGAATGGGGTCAGGCAGCAGACCGTGTTCGGGTTGTAGGCCTTGGAGTCTGCGGCTGGCTCGGTGACCTGTAGGCTGGTTTTCCAGGGCGACAGGAATAAGGCTGGGGTCTTCGCTTGAAAGATCAAAGGCTGCACCTCCACCAGATGTCACGTAGTGGTGACGAGGTCGACGACACAAATGAAGTGGGTCGATGATTGCACTAAAGAAACTGTTTATTTGGGCTGACCTGCGCCCGCAAAAGAACTAAGCAGCTCGGCGGCGGCGATAGCAACAAACGCGCTCGTCGGTCGTCGGACAAAGAATGCTCGTCACACTCGGCAACGCTCAATTTAAAGGCTGCACAGAACAATCTAGATAACGTCGCAAACAGCTACCAGCACGGGCTGGAACATTGTGGAAAGACACCCAAGTGGCCGAAACCTTCGAGACAGATCTCGGTGCATCTTGCGCTACAACAAAACTGATAAAGGTGTGACTCGCGACATCGAGCATTAACAAAGATTACGGAACTGATACGCGGTCCAGAATCAGAGTGATAAGCCTGTATGCCGGCGGCTGTTAAAAAAACAACAAATACTGTTTTGAAGGCTTCGCGGCAATATGACTAGCAGCTTACCGGTATCGCTCAAGAGGAAAGTGTACAACAGTTGCATCTTACCTGTACTCACGTATGGGGCTGAAACGTGGAGGCTAACCAAGAGAGTTCTACTTAAGTTGAGGACAACCCAGAGGGCTATGGAACGAAAAATGGTAGGGGTAACATTAAGAGATAGGAAGCGTGCAGAGTGGGTCAGAGAAATAACTCAAGTTACCGACATTCTAGTTAAAATTAAGAAGATGAAGTGGGCATGGGAGGACATGTAGTGCGAAGAGAGGATAACCGATGGTCGCTTAGGGTAACAAACTGGCTGCCAAGAGAAGGAAAGCGTAGCAGGGGGCAGCAGAATGTTAGGTGGGCGGATGAGGTTAAGAAGTTCGCGGGGGTCAAGTGGATGCAGCTAGCACAGAACCGGGTTGAGTGGAGAAATTTGGGAGAGGCCTTCGCCCAGCAGTGGGTATAGTCATGATGATGATGATGATGATGATGATTAGCACCGAACAAGTATGGGCGATAGAAAATAATGGTTTTGCTCTCCCCCCCTGAAGTCAGCACATGCCGTCATGCATGAGAAAAAGCAAACAAGTCGCTACGGCGCCGAGCGTCGAATAAGCGGGTGCGCCATGAAGCCCGATGGACGTCAGGGAGGAAGTTTGTGCACGTGGATGTGTGGCCCAAATCGGTTGAGAGCGGTCGCCAGGAACACCTTTAAATTCGACTTGAATGCTCACAAAGACCACCTCGAATAATTTCTTGAATTAAAATTGTACCGCAAGAAGCATTTCTAAGGCCTTTTTAAGGTAATAATGAAGCTTTCGTGTGTGGTGGGACGGATAGAAGCCATATGTGGAGCAAGGCCAAGAATAATTCGATGAGCTGTCTCTCATAGAAACACGACTTCATTACAGGGCACGTTTTGTATATAAGGTAAATATCGAGCCCGTAGCAGGACCGTAAGCACGATGCCGAGCTGTAACACCACCTGGGGAGTGGGGACCACACCGCATGTATTGTTCTGGGGGTGCAGATGGAAAGTTTGTGCGGGCGAGAAGGATGAGTGTGCGAAAGAAATGGGAACCACCAAGGTCCCTCAATTACACTATGAACCCTCAATTACATTGTGAAAAGGTAGGCGAAAATATGTGGGGTGCCGGTTGTAAGGCAAGAGTAGCAATTCTGGATCACTACGGGCTTATTCCAATAAACGGCGTGTAGCAAGCGACTTCTATCAAATGTGAGACCCTTTAGGACTTTTTTTTTTTGAGAGAGAAAAAGTCTTGAACTTTTCTGTCTCAAAACGAGAAGCTAGTTATTGTTAAAACGAGGAATACAGCGCCATTAGACATAAGTTAGAAGGTGACAGCCGTCGCCAAGCCCCAAATTTCCGTTTTGCGGCTAATATATGGCATGAATACGTGTTGGGAGCTTTTCCGTCTGTATGCAGGATATAGCTTGCACCATGTTGGTGGAATTGAGATTTCCGAAGTGAAATGTTGATATTCTGAACGCGAAGTAAACGGATTTCGTTTGTGTATGTCTGTCGCAGGTTGTGTCCGGTGAGAGGCATGCTTGCATGTTCTAACCTATCGAATGAAATGACATGACCAGGTTAATAGACGGAGTCAGTTGATGTCGTGCTTATTCCCATTAACTCCGATTATGGGACCACGCTTATCTCGATCGCCCAGTTCATACCAACTCAGGCAGCCCAACACCAAGAGCTGCAGCTTGACGCTGATGTTTCACGAAATGTAAGAGGAGCGTTAAGTTTGAAGGTGCTTAAGATACAGCCAGCAGCGTTCCCCAGGAAACTAATAGGGTCGCAGTGGGACATTGTTTGCCAACACTCGAATCGCAACCGTTTCCTTCCGACCGCGAAAGGCGCGCATCGCGGTGCACGAGAAGGCGATTCAGCCGCGGAAACCTTACATGCAACAATGGTATGCATGGCTTGCTCGTGCGGAGGTGTCACGCTTGCAGAGAAGTTGTCCCTGGATTGCACTTGCGATCCAGTACAGTTATGAGTCTCGAAATGCACCGAGAGTACAGTTATTTCTAACGTATGACCGAGCACGTGTGCGAGGGTGTTGCGGTATACTTCGAGATGTCATCCTTGAGACAGCGAGGAAGAACATAAAACGCCTGCAGATACCTGCGCCTAACGCTTCACCATTATGCTCTAGAAATGCTTGATCTCTAATAGAAATACTCACCTAGGGCCATCTAATACAAAGAAATGCGGATCTCCTTCTCCTAAACTCCCTTCGAGGCGCGAATAATCAATTCTCTTACATACAAAGCAATAACCCACGAAATATCATGCAAGATTAAATGGATGAGCTTGGATGAGCCATATTACCGTGAGCTACATATTCGACGCTCGGAAACGAATGATGTTTGCGCAGGCAGGCAGCCATGAGCGTTCGCTCGGCAACCAAATGTCAGACTTTGACACTCGGGTAATAGGCCATCGGATGTTCTGATTCGGCGGTCTGAGAAGCTATCCGAGATAGCTAAAGCTGCGCACATCCATGGCTGCGCACCTCAAGCCGCGCACAACACAGATTTACGGCCGCTCGATTCTCCCTTCTGCTCATCACTGGGATGCGCGAGGAAAGCTACGGAGTAGTGTGGAGACCCGCATCATACTAGAGTACAGTGTGCGCTTGCAGCTCCTAATAGAACGCAAGGGCGGTGGTAGGTCTTCTCGACGAAACGAGCCAGCTACATGAATTGATGACGTAAGGCGTACAGTGAGAGCTGGTCTATCGAGTGTGAATAGTGTTGTACCTTGCCACGCACTGGGTGCTGTTGCCCCTGCGATTAGCATATGCTGTGGACTCGACAGTTGTGTTGATTCTGTCTCTTGCTGCAGACTGAGCAGTACAAAAGATCAGTACAAACGCGTAACGGCTTTTAAATACAGGGCCATAGATGAACTGTTTGCCTTATTTCGCTGCCTTACGAAAGAAACTGAGAATAATGAATTAACAAAGGGGGCTATGTGTTCGAAGGTCAGTATTGTGGTTCGGGGCTAGCGTGGCTCAGGGCAAAAACAAGGCGTCCAGACGGGGCTTCGCAGTTCTGTACACCGAAGCTTAACGCTGAGAATTCCAGTTGCATAGCAAGCACAGGCAATGCTCCGTTTCTCATCTGTTTGCCTTATTTCCCTGCGTTGCGAAATACACTGAGAATAATGAATTAACAAAAGGGCCTATGTGTTCGAAGGTCAATAGTGTGGTTCCGGGATAGCGTTGCTCAACGCCCAAACAAGGCGTCTAGACGTGGTTTTGGAATTCTCTGCGTTGAACTTTGGTGTACAGAACTGCAGATTTATAGCAAGCACAGGCAATGCTCCGTTTCTCAACTGTTTGCCTTATTTCCCTGCGTTAGGAAATACACTGAGAATAATGAATTAACAAAAGGGCCTATGTGTTCGAAGGTCAATAGTGTGGTTCCGGGATAGCGTTGCTCAACGCCCAAACAAGGCGTCTAGACGTGGTTTTGGAATTCTCTGCGTTGAACTTTGGTGTACAGAACTGCAGATTTATAGCAAGCACAGGCAATGCTCCGTTTCTCAACTGTTTGCCTTATTTCCCTGCGTTAGGAAATACACTGAGAATAATGAATTAACAAAAGGGCCTATGTGTTCGAAGGTCAATAGTGTGGTTCCGGGATAGCGTTGCTCAACGCCCAAACAAGGCGTCTAGACGTGGTTTTGGAATTCTCTGCGTTGAACTTTGGTGTACAGAACTGCAGATTTATAGCAAGCACAGGCAATGCTCCGTTTCTCAACTGTTTGCCTTATTTCCCTGCGTTAGGAAATACACTGAGAATAATGAATTAACAAAAGGGCCTATGTGTTCGAAGGTCAATAGTGTGGTTCCGGGATAGCGTTGCTCAACGCCCAAACAAGGCGTCTAGACGTGGTTTTGGAATTCTCTGCGTTGAACTTTGGTGTACAGAACTGCAGATTTATAGCAAGCACAGGCAATGCTCCGTTTCTCAACTGTTTGCCTTATTTCCCTGCGTTACGAAAGACACTGAGAATAATGAATTAACAAAAGGGCCTATGTGTTCGAAGGTCAATAGTGTGGTTCCGGGATAGCGTTGCTCAACGCCCAAACAAGGCGTCTAGACGTGGTTTTGGAATTCTCTGCGTTGAACTTTGGTGTACAGAACTGCAGATTTATAGCAAGCACAGGCAATGCTCCGTTTCTCAACTGTTTGCCTTATTTCCCTGCGTTACGAAAGACACTGAGAATAATGAATTAACAAAAGGGCCTATGTGTTCGAAGGTCAATAGTGTGGTTCCGGGATAGCGTTGCTCAACGCCCAAACAAGGCGTCTAGACGTGGTTTTGGAATTCTCTGCGTTGAACTTTGGTGTACAGAACTGCAGATTTATAGCAAGCACAGGCAATGCTCCGTTTCTCAACTGTTTGCCTTATTTCCCTGCGTTACGAAATACACTGAGAATAATGAATTAACAAAAGGGCCTATGTGTTCGAAGGTCAATAGTGTGGTTCCGGGATAGCGTTGCTCAACGCCCAAACAAGGCGTCTAGACGTGGTTTTGGAATTCTCTGCGTTGAACTTTGGTGTACAGAAGTGCAGATTTATAGCAAGCACAGGCAATGCTCCGTTTCTCAACTGTTTGCCTTATTTCCCTGCGTTACGAAAGACACTGAGAATAATGAATTAACAAAAGGGCCTATGTGTTCGAAGGTCAATAGTGTGGTTCCGGGATAGCGTTGCTCAACGCCCAAACAAGGCGTCTAGACGTGGTTTTGGAATTCTCTGCGTTGAACTTTGGTGTACAGAAGTGCAGATTTATAGCAAGAACAGGCAATGCTCCGTTTTTCATCTGTTTGCCTTATTTCCCTGCGTTACGAAATACACTGAGAATAATAAATTAACAAAAGGGCCTATGTGTTCGAAGGTCAATAGTGTGGTTCCGGGATAGCGTTGCTCAACGCCCAAACAAGGCGTCTAGACGTGGTTTTGGAATTCTCTGCGTTGAACTTTGGTGTACAGAAGTGCAGATTTATAGCAAGCACAGGCAATGCTCCGTTTTTCATCTGTTTGCCTTATTTCCCTGCGTTACGAAATACACTGAGAATAATGAATTAACAAAAGGGCCTATGTGTTCGAAGGTCAATAGTGTGGTTCCGGGATAGCGTTGCTCAACGCCCAAACAAGGCGTCTAGACGTGGTTTTGGAATTCTCTGCGTTGAACTTTGGTGTACAGAAGTGCAGATTTATAGCAAGCACAGGCAATGCTCCGTTTTTCATCTGTTTGCCTTATTTCCCTGCGTTACGAAATACACTGAGAATAATGAATTAACAAAAGGGCCTATGTGTTCGAAGGTCAATAGTGTGGTTCCGGGATAGCGTTGCTCAACGCCCAAACAAGGCGTCTAGACGTGGTTTTGGAATTCTCTGCGTTGAACTTTGGTGTACAGAAGTGCAGATTTATAGCAAGCACAGGCAATGCTCCGTTTCTCAACTGTTTGCCTTATTTCCCTGCGTTACGAAAGACACTGAGAATAATGAATTAACAAAAGGGCCTATGTGTTCGAAGGTCAATAGTGTGGTTCCGGGATAGCGTTGCTCAACGCCCAAACAAGGCGTCTAGACGTGGTTTTGGAATTCTCTGCGTTGAACTTTGGTGTACAGAACTGCAGATTTATAGCAAGCACAGGCAATGCTCCGTTTTTCATCTGTTTGCCTTATTTCCCTGCGTTACGAAATACACTGAGAATAATGAATTAACAAAAGGGCCTATGTGTTCGAAGGTCAATAGTGTGGTTCCGGGATAGCGTTGCTCAACGCCCAAACAAGGCGTCTAGACGTGGTTTTGGAATTCTCTGCGTTGAACTTTGGTGTACAGAAGTGCAGATTTATAGCAAGCACAGGCAATGCTCCGTTTTTCATCTGTTTGCCTTATTTCCCTGCGTTACGAAATACACTGAGAATAATGAATTAACAAAAGGGCCTATGTGTTCGAAGGTCAATAGTGTGGTTCCGGGATAGCGTTGCTCAACGCCCAAACAAGGCGTCTAGACGTGGTTTTGGAATTCTCTGCGTTGAACTTTGGTGTACAGAACTGCAGATTTATAGCAAGCACAGGCAATGCTCCGTTTCTCAACTGTTTGCCTTATTTCCCTGCGTTAGGAAATACACTGAGAATAATGAATTAACAAAAGGGCCTATGTGTTCGAAGGTCAATAGTGTGGTTCCGGGATAGCGTTGCTCAACGCCCAAACAAGGCGTCTAGACGTGGTTTTGGAATTCTCTGCGTTAAACTTTGGTGTACAGAACTGCAGATTTATAGCAAGCACAGGCAATGCTCCGTTTCTCAACTGTTTGCCTTATTTCCCTGCGTTACGAAATACACTGAGAATAATGAATTAACAAAAGGGCCTATGTGTTCGAAGGTCAATAGTGTGGTTCCGGGATAGCGTTGCTCAACGCCCAAACAAGGCGTCTAGACGTGGTTTTGGAATTCTCTGCGTTGAACTTTGGTGTACAGAAGTGCAGATTTATAGCAAGCACAGGCAATGCTCCGTTTTTCATCTGTTTGCCTTATTTCCCTGCGTTACGAAATACACTGAGAATAATGAACTAACAAAAGGGCCTATGTGTTCGAAGGTCAATAGTGTGGTTCCGGGATAGCGTTGCTCAACGCCCAAACAAGGCGTCTAGACGTGGTTTTGGAATTCTCTGCGTTGAACTTTGGTGTACAGAAGTGCAGATTTATAGCAAGCACAGGCAATGCTCCGTTTTTCATCTGTTTGCCTTATTTCCCTGCGTTACGAAATACACTGAGAATAATGAATTAACAAAAGGGCCTATGTGTTCGAAGGTCAATAGTGTGGTTCCGGGATAGCGTTGCTCAACGCCCAAACAAGGCGTCTAGACGTGGTTTTGGTATTCTCTGCGTTGAACTTTGGTGTACAGAACTGCAGATTTATAGCAAGCACAGGCAATGCTCCGTTTCTCAACTGTTTGCCTTATTTCCCTGCGTTAGGAAATACACTGAGAATAATGAATTAACAAAAGGGCCTATGTGTTCGAAGGTCAATAGTGTGGTTCCGGGATAGCGTTGCTCAACGCCCAAACAAGGCGTCTAGACGTGGTTTTGGAATTCTCTGCGTTAAACTTTGGTGTACAGAACTGCAGATTTATAGCAAGCACAGGCAATGCTCCGTTTCTCAACTGTTTGCCTTATTTCCCTGCGTTACGAAATACACTGAGAATAATGAATTAACAAAAGGGCCTATGTGTTCGAAGGTCAATAGTGTGGTTCCGGGATAGCGTTGCTCAACGCCCAAACAAGGCGTCCAGACGTGGCTTTGGAATTCTCTGCGTTGAACTTTGGTGTACAGAACTTCAGATTTATAGCAAGCACAGGCAATGCTCCGTTTCTCAACTGTTTGCCTTATTTCCCTGCGTTACGAAATACACTGAGAATAATGAATTAACAAAAGGGCCTATGTGTTCGAAGGTCAATAGTGTGGTTCCGGGATAGCGTTGCTCAACGCCCAAACAAGGCGTCTAGACGTGGTTTTGGAATTCTCTGCGTTGAACTTTGGTGTACAGAAGTGCAGATTTATAGCAAGCACAGGCAATGCTCCGTTTTTCATCTGTTTGCCTTATTTCCCTGCGTTACGAAATACATTGAGAATAATGAATTAACAAAAGGGCCTATGTGTTCGAAGGTCAATAGTGTGGTTCCGGGATAGCGTTGCTCAACGCCCAAACAAGGCGTCTAGACGTGGTTTTGGAATTCTCTGCGTTGAACTTTGGTGTACAGAAGTGCAGATTTATAGCAAGCACAGGCAATGCTCCGTTTTTCATCTGTTTGCCTTATTTCCCTGCGTTACGAAATACATTGAGAATAATGAATTAACAAAAGGGCCTATGTGTTCGAAGGTCAATAGTGTGGTTCCGGGATAGCGTTGCTCAACGCCCAAACAAGGCGTCTAGACGTGGTTTTGGAATTCTCTGCGTTGAACTTTGGTGTACAGAAGTGCAGATTTATAGCAAGCACAGGCAATGCTCCGTTTTTCATCTGTTTGCCTTATTTCCCTGCGTTACGAAATACACTGAGAATAATGAATTAACAAAAGGGCCTATGTGTTCGAAGGTCAATAGTGTGGTTCCGGGATAGCGTTGCTCAACGCCCAAACAAGGCGTCTAGACGTGGTTTTGGAATTCTCTGCGTTGAACTTTGGTGTACAGAAGTGCAGATTTATAGCAAGCACAGGCAATGCTCCGTTTTTCATCTGTTTGCCTTATTTCCCTGCGTTACGAAATACACTGAGAATAATGAATTAACAAAAGGGCCTATGTGTTCGAAGGTCAATAGTGTGGTTCCGGGATAGCGTTGCTCAACGCCCAAACAAGGCGTCTAGACGTGGTTTTGGAATTCTCTGCGTTGAACTTTGGTGTACAGAAGTGCAGATTTATAGCAAGCACAGGCAATGCTCCGTTTTTCATCTGTTTGCCTTATTTCCCTGCGTTACGAAATACACTGAGAATAATGAATTAACAAAAGGGCCTATGTGTTCGAAGGTCAATAGTGTGGTTCCGGGATAGCGTTGCTCAACGCCCAAACAAGGCGTCTAGACGTGGTTTTGGAATTCTCTGCGTTGAACTTTGGTGTACAGAAGTGCAGATTTATAGCAAGCACAGGCAATGCTCCGTTTTTCATCTGTTTGCCTTATTTCCCTGCGTTACGAAATACACTGAGAATAATGAACTAACAAAAGGGCCTATGTGTTCGAAGGTCAATAGTGTGGTTCCGGGATAGCGTTGCTCAACGCCCAAACAAGGCGTCTAGACGTGGTTTTGGAACTCTCTGCGTTGAACTTTGGTGTACAGAAGTGCAGATTTATAGCAAGCACAGGCAATGCTCCGTTTTTCATCTGTTTGCCTTATTTCCCTGCGTTAGGAAATACACTGAGAATAATGAATTAACAAAAGGGCCTATGTGTTCGAAGGTCAATAGTGTGGTTCCGGGATAGCGTTGCTCAACGCCCAAACAAGGCGTCTAGACGTGGTTTTGGAATTCTCTGCGTTGAACTTTGGTGTACAGAAGTGCAGATTTATAGCAAGCACAGGCAATGCTCCGTTTTTCATCTGTTTGCCTTATTTCCCTGCGTTACGAAATACACTGAGAATAATGAATTAACAAAAGGGCCTATGTGTTCGAAGGTCAATAGTGTGGTTCCGGGATAGCGTTGCTCAACGCCCAAACAAGGCGTCTAGACGTGGTTTTGGAATTCTCTGCGTTGAACTTTGGTGTACAGAAGTGCAGATTTATAGCAAGCACAGGCAATGCTCCGTTTCTCAACTGTTTGCCTTATTTCCCTGCGTTAGGAAATACACTGAGAATAATGAATTAACAAAAGGGCCTATGTGTTCGAAGGTCAATAGTGTGGTTCCGGGATAGCGTTGCTCAACGCCCAAACAAGGCGTCTAGACGTGGTTTTGGAATTCTCTGCGTTGAACTTTGGTGTACAGAACTGCAGATTTATAGCAAGCACAGGCAATGCTCCGTTTCTCAACTGTTTGCCTTATTTCCCTGCGTTACGAAATACACTGAGAATAATGAATTAACAAAAGGGCCTATGTGTTCGAAGGTCAATAGTGTGGTTCCGGGATAGCGTTGCTCAACGCCCAAACAAGGCGTCTAGACGTGGTTTTGGAATTCTCTGCGTTAAACTTTGGTGTACAGAACTGCAGATTTATAGCAAGCACAGGCAATGCTCCGTTTCTCAACTGTTTGCCTTATTTCCCTGCGTTACGAAATACACTGAGAATAATGAATTAACAAAAGGGCCTATGTGTTCGAAGGTCAATAGTGTGGTTCCGGGATAGCGTTGCTCAACGCCCAAACAAGGCGTCCAGACGTGGCTTTGGAATTCTCTGCGTTGAACTTTGGTGTACAGAACTTCAGATTTATAGCAAGCACAGGCAATGCTCCGTTTCTCAACTGTTTGCCTTATTTCCCTGCGTTACGAAATACACTGAGAATAATGAATTAACAAAAGGGCCTATGTGTTCGAAGGTCAATAGTGTGGTTCCGGGATAGCGTTGCTCAACGCCCAAACAAGGCGTCTAGACGTGGTTTTGGAATTCTCTGCGTTGAACTTTGGTGTACAGAAGTGCAGATTTATAGCAAGCACAGGCAATGCTCCGTTTTTCATCTGTTTGCCTTATTTCCCTGCGTTACGAAATACACTGAGAATAATGAATTAACAAAAGGGCCTATGTGTTCGAAGGTCAATAGTGTGGTTCCGGGATAGCGTTGCTCAACGCCCAAACAAGGCGTCTAGACGTGGTTTTGGAATTCTCTGCGTTGAACTTTGGTGTACAGAAGTGCAGATTTATAGCAAGCACAGGCAATGCTCCGTTTTTCATCTGTTTGCCTTATTTCCCTGCGTTACGAAATACACTGAGAATAATGAATTAACAAAAGGGCCTATGTGTTCGAAGGTCAATAGTGTGGTTCCGGGATAGCGTTGCTCAACGCCCAAACAAGGCGTCTAGACGTGGTTTTGGAATTCTCTGCGTTGAACTTTGGTGTACAGAAGTGCAGATTTATAGCAAGCACAGGCAATGCTCCGTTTCTCAACTGTTTGCCTTATTTCCCTGCGTTAGGAAATACACTGAGAATAATGAATTAACAAAAGGGCCTATGTGTTCGAAGGTCAATAGTGTGGTTCCGGGATAGCGTTGCTCAACGCCCAAACAAGGCGTCTAGACGTGGTTTTGGAATTCTCTGCGTTGAACTTTGGTGTACAGAACTGCAGATTTATAGCAAGCACAGGCAATGCTCCGTTTCTCAACTGTTTGCCTTATTTCCCTGCGTTACGAAATACACTGAGAATAATGAATTAACAAAAGGGCCTATGTGTTCGAAGGTCAATAGTGTGGTTCCGGGATAGCGTTGCTCAACGCCCAAACAAGGCGTCTAGACGTGGTTTTGGAATTCTCTGCGTTGAACTTTGGTGTACAGAAGTGCAGATTTATAGCAAGCACAGGCAATGCTCCGTTTTTCATCTGTTTGCCTTATTTCCCTGCGTTACGAAATACACTGAGAATAATGAATTAACAAAAGGGCCTATGTGTTCGAAGGTCAATAGTGTGGTTCCGGGATAGCGTTGCTCAACGCCCAAACAAGGCGTCTAGACGTGGTTTTGGTATTCTCTGCGTTGAACTTTGGTGTACAGAACTGCAGATTTATAGCAAGCACAGGCAATGCTCCGTTTCTCAACTGTTTGCCTTATTTCCCTGCGTTAGGAAATACACTGAGAATAATGAATTAACAAAAGGGCCTATGTGTTCGAAGGTCAATAGTGTGGTTCCGGGATAGCGTTGCTCAACGCCCAAACAAGGCGTCTAGACGTGGTTTTGAAATTCTCTGCGTTAAACTTTGGTGTACAGAACTGCAGATTTATAGCAAGCACAGGCAATGCTCCGTTTCTCAACTGTTTGCCTTATTTCCCTGCGTTACGAAATACACTGAGAATAATGAATTAACAAAAGGGCCTATGTGTTCGAAGGTCAATAGTGTGGTTCCGGGATAGCGTTGCTCAACGCCCAAACAAGGCGTCTAGACGTGGTTTTGGAATTCTCTGCGTTGAACTTTGGTGTACAGAAGTGCAGATTTATAGCAAGCACAGGCAATGCTCCGTTTTTCATCTGTTTGCCTTATTTCCCTGCGTTACGAAATACACTGAGAATAATGAATTAACAAAAGGGCCTATGTGTTCGAAGGTCAATAGTGTGGTTCCGGGATAGCGTTGCTCAACGCCCAAACAAGGCGTCTAGACGTGGTTTGGGAATTCTCTGCGTTGAACTTTGGTGTACAGAAGTGCAGATTTATAGCAAGCACAGGCAATGCTCCGTTTTTCATCTGTTTGCCTTATTTCCCTGCGTTACGAAATACACTGAGAATAATGAATTAACAAAAGGGCCTATGTGTTCGAAGGTCAATAGTGTGGTTCCGGGATAGCGTTGCTCAACGCCCAAACAAGGCGTCTAGACGTGGTTTTGGAATTCTCTGCGTTGAACTTTGGTGTACAGAAGTGCAGATTTATAGCAAGCACAGGCAATGCTCCGTTTTTCATCTGTTTGCCTTATTTCCCTGCGTTACGAAATACACTGAGAATAATGAATTAACAAAAGGGCCTATGTGTTCGAAGGTCAAGAGTGTGGTTCCGGGATAGCGTTGCTCAACGCCCAAACAAGGCGTCTAGACGTGGTTTGGGAATTCTCTGCGTTGAACTTTGGTGTACAGAAGTGCAGATTTATAGCAAGCACAGGCAATGCTCCGTTTTTCATCTGTTTGCCTTATTTCCCTGCGTTACGAAATACACTGAGAATAATGAATTAACAAAAGGGCCTATGTGTTCGAAGGTCAATAGTGTGGTTCCGGGATAGCGTTGCTCAACGCCCAAACAAGGCGTCTAGACGTGGTTTTGGAATTCTCTGCGTTGAACTTTGGTGTACAGAAGTGCAGATTTATAGCAAGCACAGGCAATGCTCCGTTTTTCATCTGTTTGCCTTATTTCCCTGCGTTACGAAATACACTGAGAATAATGAATTAACAAAAGGGCCTATGTGTTCGAAGGTCAATAGTGTGGTTCCGGGATAGCGTTGCTCAACGCCCAAACAAGGCGTCTAGACGTGGTTTTGGAATTCTCTGCGTTGAACTTTGGTGTACAGAAGTGCAGATTTATATCAAGCACAGGCAATGCTCCGTTTTTCATCTGTTTGCCTTATTTCCCTGCGTTACGAAATACACTGAGAATAATGAATTAACAAAAGGGCCTATGTGTTCGAAGGTCAATAGTGTGGTTCCGGGATAGCGTTGCTCAACGCCCAAACAAGGCGTCTAGACGTGGTTTTGGAATTCTCTGCGTTGAACTTTGGTGTACAGAAGTGCAGATTTATAGCAAGCACAGGCAATGCTCCGTTTTTCATCTGTTTGCCTTATTTCCCTGCGTTACGAAATACACTGAGAATAATGAATTAACAAAAGGGCCTATGTGTTCGAAGGTCAATAGTGTGGTTCCGGGATAGCGTTGCTCAACGCCCAAACAAGGCGTCTAGACGTGGTTTTGGAATTCTCTGCGTTGAACTTTGGTGTACAGAAGTGCAGATTTATAGCAAGCACAGGCAATGCTCCGTTTTTCATCTGTTTGCCTTATTTCCCTGCGTTACGAAATACACTGAGAATAATGAATTAACAAAAGGGCCTATGTGTTCGAAGGTCAATAGTGTGGTTCCGGGATAGCGTTGCTCAACGCCCAAACAAGGCGTCTAGACGTGGTTTTGGAATTCTCTGCGTTGAACTTTGGTGTACAGAAGTGCAGATTTATAGCAAGCACAGGCAATGCTCCGTTTTTCATCTGTTTGCCTTATTTCCCTGCGTTATGAAATACACTTAGAATAATGAATTAACAGAAGGGCCTATGTGTTCGAAGGTCAATAGTGTGGTTCCGGGATAGCGTTGCTCAACGCCCAAACAAGGCGTCTAGACGTGGTTTTGGAATTCTCTGCGTTGAACTTTGGTGTACAGAAGTGCAGATTTATAGCAAGCACAGGCAATGCTCCGTTTTTCATCTGTTTGCCTTATTTCCCTGCGTTACGAAATACACTGAGAATAATGAATTAACAAAAGGGCCTATGTGTTCGAAGGTCAATAGTGTGGTTCCGGGATAGCGTTGCTCAACGCCCAAACAAGGCGTCTAGACGTGGTTTTGGAATTCTCTGCGTTGAACTTTGGTGTACAGAAGTGCAGATTTATAGCAAGCACAGGCAATGCTCCGTTTTTCATCTGTTTGCCTTATTTCCCTGCGTTATGAAATACACTTAGAATAATGAATTAACAGAAGGGCCTATGTGTTCGAAGGTCAATAGTGTGGTTCCGGGATAGCGTTGCTCAACGCCCAAACAAGGCGTCTAGACGTGGTTTTGGAATTCTCTGCGTTGAACTTTGGTGTACAGAAGTGCAGATTTATAGCAAGCACAGGCAATGCTCCGTTTTTCATCTGTTTGCCTTATTTCCCTGCGTTACGAAATACACTGAGAATAATGAATTAACAAAAGGGCCTATGTGTTCGAAGGTCAATAGTGTGGTTCCGGGATAGCGTTGCTCAACGCCCAAACAAGGCGTCTAGACGTGGTTTTGGAATTCTCTGCGTTGAACTTTGGTGTACAGAAGTGCAGATTTATAGCAAGCACAGGCAATGCTCCGTTTTTCATCTGTTTGCCTTATTTCCCTGCGTTATGAAATACACTTAGAATAATGAATTAACAGAAGGGCCTATGTGTTCGAAGGTCAATAGTGTGGTTCCGGGATAGCGTTGCTCAACGCCCAAACAAGGCGTCTAGACGTGGTTTTGGAATTCTCTGCGTTGAACTTTGGTGTACAGAAGTGCAGATTTATAGCAAGCACAGGCAATGCTCCGTTTTTCATCTGTTTGCCTTATTTCCCTGCGTTACGAAATACACTGAGAATAATGAATTAACAAAAGGGCCTATGTGTTCGAAGGTCAATAGTGTGGTTCCGGGATAGCGTTGCTCAACGCCCAAACAAGGCGTCTAGACGTGGTTTTGGAATTCTCTGCGTTGAACTTTGGTGTACAGAAGTGCAGATTTATAGCAAGCACAGGCAATGCTCCGTTTTTCATCTGTTTGCCTTATTTCCCTGCGTTATGAAATACACTTAGAATAATGAATTAACAGAAGGGCCTATGTGTTCGAAGGTCAATAGTGTGGTTCCGGGATAGCGTTGCTCAACGCCCAAACAAGGCGTCTAGACGTGGTTTTGGAATTCTCTGCGTTGAACTTTGGTGTACAGAAGTGCAGATTTATAGCAAGCACAGGCAATGCTCCGTTTTTCATCTGTTTGCCTTATTTCCCTGCGTTACGAAATACACTGAGAATAATGAATTAACAAAAGGGCCTATGTGTTCGAAGGTCAATAGTGTGGTTCCGGGATAGCGTTGCTCAACGCCCAAACAAGGCGTCTAGACGTGGTTTTGGAATTCTCTGCGTTGAACTTTGGTGTACAGAAGTGCAGATTTATAGCAAGCACAGGCAATGCTCCGTTTTTCATCTGTTTGCCTTATTTCCCTGCGTTATGAAATACACTTAGAATAATGAATTAACAGAAGGGCCTATGTGTTCGAAGGTCAATAGTGTGGTTCCGGGATAGCGTTGCTCAACGCCCAAACAAGGCGTCTAGACGTGGTTTTGGAATTCTCTGCGTTGAACTTTGGTGTACAGAAGTGCAGATTTATAGCAAGCACAGGCAATGCTCCGTTTTTCATCTGTTTGCCTTATTTCCCTGCGTTACGAAATACACTGAGAATAATGAATTAACAAAAGGGCCTATGTGTTCGAAGGTCAATAGTGTGGTTCCGGGATAGCGTTGCTCAACGCCCAAACAAGGCGTCTAGACGTGGTTTTGGAATTCTCTGCGTTGAACTTTGGTGTACAGAAGTGCAGATTTATAGCAAGCACAGGCAATGCTCCGTTTTTCATCTGTTTGCCTTATTTCCCTGCGTTATGAAATACACTTAGAATAATGAATTAACAGAAGGGCCTATGTGTTCGAAGGTCAATAGTGTGGTTCCGGGATAGCGTTGCTCAACGCCCAAACAAGGCGTCTAGACGTGGTTTTGGAATTCTCTGCGTTGAACTTTGGTGTACAGAAGTGCAGATTTATAGCAAGCACAGGCAATGCTCCGTTTTTCATCTGTTTGCCTTATTTCCCTGCGTTATGAAATACACTTAGAATAATGAATTAACAGAAGGGCCTATGTGTTCGAAGGTCAATAGTGTGGTTCCGGGATAGCGTTGCTCAACGCCCAAACAAGGCGTCTAGACGTGGTTTTGGAATTCTCTGCGTTGAACTTTGGTGTACAGAACTGCAGATTTATAGCAAGCACAGGCAATGCTCCGTTTCTCAACTGTTTGCCTTATTTCCCTGCGTTAGGAAATACACTGAGAATAATGAATTAACAAAAGGGCCTATGTGTTCGAAGGTCAATAGTGTGGTTCCGGGATAGCGTTGCTCAACGCCCAAACAAGGCGTCTAGACGTGGTTTTGGAATTCTCTGCGTTAAACTTTGGTGTACAGAAGTGCAGATTTATAGCAAGCACAGGCAATGCTCCGTTTCTCAACTGTTTGCCTTATTTCCCTGCGTTACGAAATACACTGAGAATAATGAATTAACAAAAGGGCCTATGTGTTCGAAGGTCAATAGTGTGGTTCCGGGATAGCGTTGCTCAACGCCCAAACAAGGCGTCTAGACGTGGTTTTGGAATTCTCTGCGTTGAACTTTGGTGTACAGAAGTGCAGATTTATAGCAAGCACAGGCAATGCTCCGTTTTTCATCTGTTTGCCTTCTTTCCCTGCGTTACGAAATACACTGAGAATAATGAATTAACAAAAGGAGCTATGTGGTTGATTGTAAATAGTGTTGTTCCGGGCAAGTGTGGCTCAGGGCAGAAACAAGGCGTTCAGACGTGGCTTTGGAATTCTCAGCGTTAAACTTTGGTGTACAGAACTGCAGATTTATAGCAAGCACAGGCAATGCTCCGTTTCTCAACTGTTTGCCTTATTTCCCTGCGTTACGAAATACACTTAGAATAATGAATTAACAAAAGGGCCTATGTGTTCGAAGGTCAATAGTGTGGTTCCGGGATAGCGTTGCTCAACGCCCAAACAAGGCGTCTAGACGTGGTTTTGGAATTCTCTGCGTTGAACTTTGGTGTACAGAACTGCAGATTTATAGCAAGCACAGGCAATGCTCCGTTTCTCAACTGTTTGCCTTATTTCCCTGCGTTACGAAATACACTGAGAATAATGAATTAACAAAAGGGCCTATGTGTTCGAAGGTCAATAGTGTGGTTCCGGGATAGCGTTGCTCAACGCCCAAACAAGGCGTCTAGACGTGGTTTTGGAATTCTCTGCGTTGAACTTTGGTGTACAGAACTGCAGATTTATAGCAAGCACAGGCAATGCTCCGTTTCTCAACTGTTTGCCTTATTTCCCTGCGTTACGAAATACACTGAGAATAATGAATTAACAAAAGGGCCTATGTGTTCGAAGGTCAATAGTGTGGTTCCGGGATAGCGTTGCTCAACGCCCAAACAAGGCGTCTAGACGTGGTTTTGGAATTCTCTGCGTTGAACTTTGGTGTACAGAACTGCAGATTTATAGCAAGCACAGGCAATGCTCCGTTTCTCAACTGTTTGCCTTATTTCCCTGCGTTACGAAATACACTGAGAATAATGAATTAACAAAAGGGCCTATGTGTTCGAAGGTCAATAGTGTGGTTCCGGGATAGCGTTGCTCAACGCCCAAACAAGGCGTCTAGACGTGGTTTTGGAATTCTCTGCGTTGAACTTTGGTGTACAGAACTGCAGATTTATAGCAAGCACAGGCAATGCTCCGTTTCTCAACTGTTTGCCTTATTTCCCTGCGTTACGAAATACACTGAGAATAATGAATTAACAAAAGGGCCTATGTGTTCGAAGGTCAATAGTGTGGTTCCGGGATAGCGTTGCTCAACGCCCAAACAAGGCGTCTAGACGTGGTTTTGGAATTCTCTGCGTTGAACTTTGGTGTACAGAACTGCAGATTTATAGCAAGCACAGGCAATGCTCCGTTTCTCAACTGTTTGCCTTATTTCCCTGCGTTACGAAATACACTGAGAATAATGAATTAACAAAAGGGCCTATGTGTTCGAAGGTCAATAGTGTGGTTCCGGGATAGCGTTGCTCAACGCCCAAACAAGGCGTCTAGACGTGGTTTTGGAATTCTCTGCGTTGAACTTTGGTGTACAGAAGTGCAGATTTATAGCAAGCACAGGCAATGCTCCGTTTTTCATCTGTTTGCCTTATTTCCCTGCGTTACGAAATACACTGAGAATAATGAATTAACAAAAGGGCCTATGTGTTCGAAGGTCAATAGTGTGGTTCCGGGATAGCGTTGCTCAACGCCCAAACAAGGCGTCTAGACGTGGTTTTGGAATTCTCTGCGTTGAACTTTGGTGTACAGAAGTGCAGATTTATAGCAAGCACAGGCAATGCTCCGTTTTTCATCTGTTTGCCTTATTTCCCTGCGTTACGAAATACACTGAGAATACTGAATTAACAAAAGGGCCTATGTGTTCGAAGGTCAATAGTGTGGTTCCGGGATAGCGTTGCTCAACGCCCAAACAAGGCGTCTAGACGTGGTTTTGGAATTCTCTGCGTTGAACTTTGGTGTACAGAAGTGCAGATTTATAGCAAGCACAGGCAATGCTCCGTTTTTCATCTGTTTGCCTTATTTCCCTGCGTTACGAAATACACTGAGAATAATGAATTAACAAAAGGGCCTATGTGTTCGAAGGTCAATAGTGTGGTTCCGGGATAGCGATGCTCAACGCCCAAACAAGGCGTCTAGACGTGGTTTTGGAATTCTCTGCGTTGAACTTTGGTGTACAGAACTTCAGATTTATAGCAAGCACAGGCAATGCTCCGTTTCTCAACTGTTTGCCTTATTTCCCTGCGTTACGAAATACACTGAGAATAATGAATTAACAAAAGGGCCTATGTGTTCGAAGGTCAATAGTGTGGTTCCGGGATAGCGTTGCTCAACGCCCAAACAAGGCGTCTAGACGTGGTTTTGGAACTCTCTGCGTTGAACTTTGGTGTACAGAACTGCAGATTTATAGCAAGCACAGGCAATGCTCCGTTTCTCAACTGTTTGCCTTATTTCCCTGCGTTACGAAATACACTGAGAATAATGAATTAACAAAAGGGCCTATGTGTTCGAAGGTCAATAGTGTGGTTCCGGGATAGCGATGCTCAACGCCCAAACAAGGCGTCTAGACGTGGTTTTGGAACTCTCTGCGTTGAACTTTGGTGTACAGAACTGCAGATTTATAGCAAGCACAGGCAATGCTCCGTTTCTCAACTGTTTGCCTTATTTCCCTGCGTTACGAAATACACTGAGAATACTGAATTAACAAAAGGGCCTATGTGTTCGAAGGTCAATAGTGTGGTTCCGGGATAGCGTTGCTCAACGCCCAAACAAGGCGTCTAGACGTGGTTTTGGAATTCTCTGCGTTGAACTTTGGTGTACAGAAGTGCAGATTTATAGCAAGCACAGGCAATGCTCCGTTTTTCATCTGTTTGCCTTATTTCCCTGCGTTACGAAATACACTGAGAATAATGAATTAACAAAAGGGCCTATGTGTTCGAAGGTCAATAGTGTGGTTCCGGGATAGCGATGCTCAACGCCCAAACAAGGCGTCTAGACGTGGTTTTGGAATTCTCTGCGTTGAACTTTGGTGTACAGAACTGCAGATTTATAGCAAGCACAGGCAATGCTCCGTTTCTCAACTGTTTGCCTTATTTCCCTGCGTTACGAAATACACTGAGAATAATGAATTACAAAAGGGCCTATGTGTTCGAAGGTGAATAGTGTGGTTCCGGGATAGCGTTGCTCAACGCCCAAACAAGGCGTCTAGACGTGGTTTTGGAATTCTCTGCGTTGAACTTTGGTGTACAGAACTGCAGATTTATAGCAAGCACAGGCAATGCTCCGTTTCTCAACTGTTTGCCTTATTTCCCTGCGTTACGAAATACACTGAGAATAATGAATTAACAAAAGGGCCTATGTGTTCGAAGGTCAATAGTGTGGTTCCGGGATAGCGTTGCTCAACGCCCAAACAAGGCGTCTAGACGTGGTTTTGGAATTCTCTGCGTTGAACTTTGGTGTACAGAACTGCAGATTTATAGCAAGCACAGGCAATGCTCCGTTTCTCAACTGTTTGCCTTATTTCCCTGCGTTACGAAATACACTGAGAATAATGAATTAAGAAAAGGGCCTATGTGTTCGAAGGTCAATAGTGTGGTTCCGGGATAGCGTTGCTCAACGCCCAAACAAGGCGTCTAGACGTGGTTTTGGAATTCTCAGCGTTGAACTTTGGTGTACAGAACTGCAGATTTATAGCAAGCACAGGCAATGCTCCGTTTCTCAACTGTTTGCCTTATTTCCCTGCGTTACGAAATACACTGAGAATAATGAATTAACAAAAGGGCCTATGTGTTCGAAGGTCAATAGTGTGGTTCCGGGATAGCGTTGCTCAACGCCCAAACAAGGCGTCTAGACGTGGTTTTGGAATTCTCTGCGTTGAACTTTGGTGTACAGAACTGCAGATTTATAGCAAGCACAGGCAATGCTCCGTTTCTCAACTGTTTGCCTTATTTCCCTGCGTTACGAAATACACTGAGAATAATGAATTAACAAAAGGGCCTATGTGTTCGAAGGTCAATAGTGTGGTTCCGGGATAGCGTTGCTCAACGCCCAAACAAGGCGTCTAGACGTGGTTTTGGAATTCTCTGCGTTGAACTTTGGTGTACAGAACTGCAGATTTATAGCAAGCACAGGCAATGCTCCGTTTCTCAACTGTTTGCCTTATTTCCCTGCGTTACGAAATACACTGAGAATAATGAATTAACAAAAGGGCCTATGTGTTCGAAGGTCAATAGTGTGGTTCCGGGATAGCGTTGCTCAACGCCCAAACAAGGCGTCTAGACGTGGTTTTGGAATTCTCTGCGTTGAACTTTGGTGTACAGAACTGCAGATTTATAGCAAGCACAGGCAATGCTCCGTTTCTCAACTGTTTGCCTTATTTCCCTGCGTTACGAAATACACTGAGAATAATGAATTAACAAAAGGGCCTATGTGTTCGAAGGTCAATAGTGTGGTTCCGGGATAGCGTTGCTCAACGCCCAAACAAGGCGTCTAGACGTGGTTTTGGAATTCTCTGCGCTGAACTTTGGTGTACAGAACTGCAGATTTATAGCAAGCACAGGCAATGCTCCGTTTCTCAACTGTTTGCCTTATTTCCCTGCGTTACGAAATACACTGAGAATAATGAATTAACAAAAGGGCCTATGTGTTCGAAGGTCAATAGTGTGGTTCCGGGATAGCGTTGCTCAACGCCCAAACAAGGCGTCTAGACGTGGTTTTGGAATTCTCTGCGTTGAACTTTGGTGTACAGAACTGCAGATTTATAGCAAGCACAGGCAATGCTCCGTTTCTCAACTGTTTGCCTTATTTCCCTGCGTTACGAAATACACTGAGAATAATGAATTAACAAAAGGGCCTATGTGTTCGAAGGTCAATAGTGTGGTTCCGGGATAGCGTTGCTCAACGCCCAAACAAGGCGTCTAGACGTGGTTTTGGAATTCTCTGCGTTGAACTTTGGTGTACAGAACTGCAGATTTATAGCACGCACAGGCAATGCTCCGTTTCTCAACTGTTTGCCTTATTTCCCTGCGTTACGAAATACACTGAGAATAATGAATTAACAAAAGGGCCTATGTGTTCGAAGGTCAATAGTGTGGTTCCGGGATAGCGTTGCTCAACGCCCAAACAAGGCGTCTAGACGTGGTTTTGGAATTCTCTGCGTTGAACTTTGGTGTACAGAACTGCAGATTTATAGCAAGCACAGGCAATGCTCCGTTTCTCAACTGTTTGCCTTATTTCCCTGCGTTACGAAAGACACTGAGAATAATGAATTAACAAAAGGAGCTATGTGGTTGATTGTAAATAGTGTTGTTCCGGGCAAGTGTGGCTCAGGGCAGAAACAAGGCGTCCAGACGTGGCTTTGGAATTCTCAGCGTTAAACTTTGGTGTACAGAACTGCAGATTTATAGCAAGCACAGGCAATGCTCCGTTTCTCAACTGTTTGCCTTATTTCCCTGCGTTACGAAAGACACTGAGAATAATGAATTAACAAAAGGAGCTATGTGGTTGATTGTAAATAGTGTTGTTCCGGGCAAGTGTGGCTCAGGGCAGAAACAAGGCGTCCAGACGTGGCTTTGGAATTCTCAGCGTTAAACTTTGGTGTACAGAACTGCAGATTTATAGCAAGCACAGGCAATGCTCCGTTTCTCAACTGTTTGCCTTATTTCCCTGCGTTACGAAAGACACTGAGAATAATGAATTAACAAAAGGAGCTATGTGGTTGATTGTAAATAGTGTTGTTCCGGGCAAGTGTGGCTCAGGGCAGAAACAAGGCGTCCAGACGTGGCTTTGGAATTCTCAGCGTTAAACTTTGGTGTACAGAACTGCAGATTTATAGCAAGCACAGGCAATGCTCCGTTTCTCAACTGTTTGCCTTATTTCCCTGCGTTACGAAAGACACTGAGAATAATGAATTAACAAAAGGAGCTATGTGGTTGATTGTCAATAGTGTTGTTCCGGGCAAGTGTGGCTCAGGGCAGAAACAAGGCGTCCAGACGTGGCTTTGGAATTCTCAGCGTTAAACTTTGGTGTACAGAACTGCAGATTTATAGCAAGCACAGGCAATGCTCCGTTTCTCAACTGTTTGCCTTATTTCCCTGCGTTACGAAAGACACTGAGAATAATGAATTAACAAAAGGAGCTATGTGGTTGATTGTCAATAGTGTTGTTCCGGGCAAGTGTGGCTCAGGGCAGAAACAAGGCGTCCAGACGTGGCTTTGGAATTCTCAGCGTTAAACTTTGGTGTACAGAACTGCAGATTTATAGCAAGCACAGGCAATGCTCCGTTTCTCAACTGTTTGCCTTATTTCCCTGCGTTACGAAAGACACTGAGAATAATGAATTAACAAAAGGAGCTATGTGGTTGATTGTAAATAGTGTTGTTCCGGGCAAGTGTGGCTCAGGGCAGAAACAAGGCGTCCAGACGTGGCTTTGGAATTCTCAGCGTTAAACTTTGGTGTACAGAACTGCAGATTTATAGCAAGCACAGGCAATGCTCCGTTTCTCAACTGTTTGCCTTATTTCCCTGCGTTACGAAATACACCGAGAATAATGAATTAACAAAAGGGCCTATGTGTTCGAAGGTCAATAGTGTGGTTCCGGGATAGCGTTGCTCAACGCCCAAACAAGGCGTCTAGACGTGGTTTTGGAATTCTCTGCGTTGAACTTTGGTGTACAGAACTGCAGATTTATAGCAAGCACAGGCAATGCTCCGTTTCTCAACTGTTTGCCTTATTTCCCTGCGTTACGAAAGACACTGAGAATAATGAATTAACAAAAGGAGCTATGTGGTTGATTGTAAATAGTGTTGTTCCGGGCAAGTGTGGCTCAGGGCAGAAACAAGGCGTCCAGACGTGGCTTTGGAATTCTCAGCGTTAAACTTTGGTGTACAGAACTGCAGATTTATAGCAAGCACAGGCAATGCTCCGTTTCTCAACTGTTTGCCTTATTTCCCTGCGTTACGAAAGACACTGAGAATAATGAATTAACAAAAGGAGCTATGTGGTTGATTGTAAATAGTGTTGTTCCGGGCAAGTGTGGCTCAGGGCAGAAACAAGGCGTCCAGACGTGGCTTTGGAATTCTCAGCGTTAAACTTTGGTGTACAGAACTGCAGATTTATAGCAAGCACAGGCAATGCTCCGTTTCTCAACTGTTTGCCTTATTTCCCTGCGTTACGAAAGACACTGAGAATAATGAATTAACAAAAGGAGCTATGTGGTTGATTGTCAATAGTGTTGTTCCGGGCAAGTGTGGCTCAGGGCAGAAACAAGGCGTCCAGACGTGGCTTTGGAATTCTCAGCGTTAAACTTTGGTGTACAGAACTGCAGATTTATAGCAAGCACAGGCAATGCTCCGCTTCTCAACTGTTTGCCTTATTTCCCTGCGTTACGAAATACACTGAGAATACTGAATTAACAAAAGGGCCTATGTGTTCGAAGGTCAATAGTGTGGTTCCGGGATAGCGTTGCTCAACGCCCAAACAAGGCGTCTAGACGTGGTTTTGGAATTCTCTGCGTTGAACTTTGGTGTACAGAACTGCAGATTTATAGCAAGCACAGGCAATGCTCCGTTTCTCAACTGTTTGCCTTATTTCCCTGCGTTACGAAAGACACTGAGAATAATGAATTAACAAAAGGAGCTATGTGGTTGATTGTCAATAGTGTAGTTCCGGGCAAGTGTGGCTCAGGGCAGAAACAAGGCGTCCAGACGTGGCTTTGGAATTCTCAGCGTTAAACTTTGGTGTACAGAACTGCAGATTTATAGCAAGCACAGGCAATGCTCCGTTTCTCAACTGTTTGCCTTATTTCCCTGCGTTACGAAATACACTGAGAATACTGAATTAACAAAAGGGCCTATGTGTTCGAAGGTCAATAGTGTGGTTCCGGGATAGCGTTGCTTAACGCCCAAACAAGGCGTCTAGACGTGGTTTTGGAATTCTCTGCGTTGAACTTTGGTGTACAGAAGTGCAGATTTATAGCAAGCACAGGCAATGCTCCGTTTCTCAACTGTTTGCCTTATTTCCCTGCGTTACGAAATACACTGAGAATACTGAATTAACAAAAGGGCCTATGTGTTCGAAGGTCAATAGTGTGGTTCCGGGATAGCGTTGCTCAACGCCCAAACAAGGCGTCTAGACGTGGTTTTGGAATTCTCTGCGTTGAACTTTGGTGTACAGAAGTGCAGATTTATAGCAAGCACAGGCAATGCCACGTTTTTCATCTGTTTGCCTTATTTCCCTGCGTTACGAAATACACTGAGAATAATGAATTAACAAAAGGGCCTATGTGTTCGAAGGTCAATAGTGTGGTTCCGGGATAGCGTTGCTCAACGCCCAAACAAGGCGTCTAGACGTGGTTTTGGAATTCTCTGCGTTAAACTTTGGTGTACAGAACTGCAGATTTATAGCAAGCACAGGCAATGCTCCGTTTCTCAACTGTTTGCCTTATTTCCCTGCGTTACGAAATACACTGAGAATAATAAATTAACAAAAGGGCCTATGTGTTCGAAGGTCAATAGTGTGGTTCCGGGATAGCGTTGCTCAACGCCCAAACAAGGCGTCTAGACGTGGTTTTGGAATTCTCTGCGTTGAACTTTGGTGTACAGAACTGCAGATTTATAGCAAGCACAGGCAATGCTCCGTTTCTCAACTGTTTGCCTTATTTCCCTGCGTTACGAAATACACTGAGAATAATCATTTAACAAAAGGGCCTATGTGTTCGAAGGTCAATAGTGTGGTTCCGGGATAGCGTTGCTCAACGCCCAAACAAGGCGTCCAGACGTGGCTTTGGAATTCTCTGCGTTAAACTTTGGTGTACAGAACTGCAGATTTATAGCAAGCGCAGGCAATTCTCCGTTTCTCACGCCATCATTTCTTGCGGCACCAATCAAGTAAACATACCCGTTTGCTGACAAATGCAGGTTTTGACCAGTCAAGAGGTTGAGAAAAGTAGAAAGTGAGAATTTATCTTTACAGAGTCGGTCCAGTGAAAATCACAAAGCGGATTACTTGTAAGAATGAATCCATGCTCAATACAGGTCGTTTTCAAGAAATGTCGGTAGTATATGCGCACTTGCTGGCCAGCACTTCGGGCCATATATGGTGGTCATTTTACTTTGGGAAGTGTATTTAACGGAGAGCACGGCCAACTTTGTAATTGATCTTGATGTGCAAGGTTGCGAGACATGTAACATTTGAGGCATGGCGAGAAGGTTCATATAGTTAATCAGAAACTAAATCCACAGAGGCTATTACACTTTGGTTGCGTGAAAACATATGGTGGTTTTTCAAATCCTCGAAAATGAAGGGAACTAAACTCCTGCTAAGTATTTTGCTAATGAGACCAGCGAAAGAGATTTAACGTTAGTGAACGACATTGTAATCATGCCAACGACTCTGTGTTGTGTTCTGGCAGCATTATGTATGAAGTCGGAACACCAGGCGGCCGCGCGCTCTGCATTCCGAGTAGGGATGGGTCGCTCCGGAGCGAGCCGAATTTTCGGAACCGCTCCCTTCAAAGAGCGGGTGAGCTATTTGGATCCACAAAGTCGGAGCCGGATCCACCGAAGCCGTCTGATTCGGAGCGGTCGGAGCCGGAGCTGCCGGTTGGAACGGCCGTAGCCGTCGGATCTTACGGAGAGCTGGTTGCTGGTTCTCTCGTTCAGTGAACCTTTCCGTCGCAGGCTGGTGCGACTTTCGCGCCATCTATTAGCGATGCGAGAAAGCAACCTCCTGTCCTTTCTCTCAAGATTCACAATAATGTCCTCTCCCTCGTCTGTCTTTTGAGCGGTGCGCGCCATTCTTTTGGAGAGCGAGTGAGGTAGCTCTTTTACTTTTGTTCTATGGATGGAGATCTGCTATATTGCTGGAACGGCGGTTCCTCTGAAAAGCCGGTCGGTTCTTTCTCGTTCAGTGAGTCTGTCGGAACCGGGTGGGAGTTTTCGAAACGAAAAGCGAAAAAACAACTATACCGCCCTTCCTTGTCAGTGTTACAGCCAACCCATTGCCTTCGGATCTTCCCGCGGGTACCGTGGGCGCACTGCTTCTGGTGCCCGCACTTTTTGTCTCGCTGTTTTTACATTTCGTTCCATGCCGACGAGATGGGGACCGGTTCTCGTACTCGTCCGCTGTGTAAAGTGGTCCACGGCAATACCTTTGGCTCTGTATACATAATATAGTGTGACATCCGATACCCCTTGATGGGGAGTAAAAAAGCCTTAATTGGTAAAGAATGGCGCCGTTCATTACCATGCTGCTGTTCGAACGATGTCTCACGACAGTCATCGGTCGTGCATTGTTCTCTGGTGCAACAGCATCATTTGAAGACGAAGTCTTTCGTGTCTCAAAGGACAATCGAACTTGCAGTTGATGAAATAGCGCGTAGGACGAGGACGAAGATAGAAGGGGACACAGACTGCACTGACTACAACTATTATACATGTGATCGGAAGAGAAGTGAAAGAAGTCAGTAGGATGTAAGAAGAGACAACTAATGACCATATGCCTGTCGCGCTCGTCGCACAACTTCCATTCGCGCCAAACACAAAGGAGCATTGTATTGGCAGAAACACGAAGTTGTTCTGCCATCCAATGCCCCCTTACTGATGGCGCGCGAACAAGGCGAGGCGCCGAGAAGCCAGCGTGCCGAAACACAGTGAAAAAAGAAAGAGGAAAAATGCAAGCCAGCGTTTGTAGTCTAGGGAGTTTTATCGGGACGAATGTAACAATCTGGAAAAATAATACTATAAGAAAGCGTAAAAAGAAAATGGGGCCCACGTGTCCGTCACGGCATTGATGGCGAAAGGTCAGCTAGATCGTTGTTATGGCCTCTTTATATATATATCATTCAGGAACTCAGTACTGACAACGTACAAAAAGCGGAGGATACTCGTATCTCAAAACATTGCGCTGTCTTTTTTAGGCTATGTGACAACGTCTGTATGTACTGAATAACCGTTTTTCACTGCTGTTGTAGTTTCAGTAAGCTGGCTATGTCCGCATTTTCTTTTCCTGCCCAAGCACGGACGAAGTTTGAGAACCCACCGTTAGCTGCAGGGAAAGGCCGGACGTGAGGAGATTGAGGCCAATGTTGTCGTACTCCATGGTACGCTGTGTTTTTTAGTGTCCGGAGCGGAGCAATACTCCGAAGATGAGAAAAGCAGAGCAAAGTGGTCCGAATTTTACACGTTCTTTCGTAGCACCTTCCTCAGTCGTCGCAACAGGCAGAAACCGCAACTGCAATTACAATCGCAGGCCGCAACTGAAGCTAAATGCTACCACTTCCAGTGTCACGTGAGGGCCAAAATTGATTTTACTTTTTATTACTATATATATGAATAGTAATACATACAATATATATATATATATATTGTCACGTAGTGGTGACGAGGTCGACGACACAAATGAAGGGTCGATGATTGCACTGAAGAAACTCTTATTTGGGCTGCCTTGCGCTCGCAAAAGAACTAAGCAACTCGGCGGCGGCGATAGAAACAAACGTGCTCGTCGATCGTCGAACAAAGAATGCCCGTCACACTCGTCAACGCTCAATTTAAAGGCTGCACAGAACAATCTAGATAACGTCGCAAACAGCTACCAGCACGGGCTGGAACATTGTGGAAAGACACCCGAGTGGCCGGAACCTTCGAGACAGATCTCGGTGCATCTTGCGCTACAACGAAACTGATAAAGGTGTGGCTGGCGACATCGAGCATTAACAAACAAACATTACGGAACTGATACGCGGTCCAGAGTCAGAGTGATAAGCCTGTATGCCGGCGGCTGCTAAAAAACAACAAATACAGTTTTGAAAGTTTCGCGGCATTGCTCCCCCCTTAAAAAAAACATCGCTTCGATGTTCCAAAACAAAGAAACGTAAACATAAACACCGCAAAGTTTAAACACCACAGATTCTTTAACTCGTGTAATATGGCTTCAGTCGTACAACATGTACAATTTCTGGGCGTTCCCGTCGCCGTTGTGATGCTGACGTTCCATAGGGAATGACTTCATAGTCCAGTGGTCCGACGCGGCGAATGATTTTGTACGGCCCAAAGTATCGACGCAACAACTTTTCACTTAATCCGCGATGGAGAATTGGTGTCCAAACCCACACTTGGTCTCCTGGATTGTACTCTGCGTGGCGTCGTCGTAAATTGTATCGTCGGCTGTAGGTGCGCTGTTGGTCTTTAATACGCAGCCGTGCGAGTCGTCGGGCTTCCTTTGCACGCGGCAGGTAGGCGGCACGTCAAGGTTGTCCTCGCTGGTTACGTGCGGCAGCATTGTGTCGAGCGTCGTTGTGGGCTCCCTGCCGTACACAAGCTTAAACGGGGTCGCTCTGGTCGTCTCCTGGACTGCCGTGTTATACGCGAAGATCACGTACCGCAAGATGGCGTCCCCGTGCTTGTGTTCAGCGTCGACGTACATGGCGATCATGTCCGCGATAGTTTTATTCAGGCGCTCCGTAAGGCCATTGGTCTGGGGATGGTACGCAGCTGTTCGTCGATGGCTTGTATGACTGTATTACAGGATGGCTTGCGTCAACTCTGCCGTAAACGCCGTTCCTCTGTCCGTGATGAGGCGCCATGTCGCAAGAGAATTTGTTCGACAAAAAATTTGGTGACTTCTGCCGCGGTACCATTTGGTAGTGCTCTTGCTTCGGCGTAACGGGTAAGGTAGTCAGTGGCCACGATGATCCACTTGTTACCCATAGACGAAGATAGAAAGGGGCCGAGGAGATCCATCCCAATTTGTTGAAAGGGCAGGATTGGGGGCGGAATCGGGTTTAGTAGTCCTGCTGGTTTGATCGGCGGTGTTTTGCGTCGTTGGCACTCACGACACGTTTTCACGTAGTGGCAGGCAGGCAGTCGCACTGCAGGCAGTCGGCACGCAGTCGCGGCCAGTAATACTTCTCCTGGATTCGACGCAACGTGCGCGCAAATCCGAGATGGCCGGCTGTGGGCTCATCGTGCAACGCCTGCAGAATTTTCTGCCGGAGGTTTTTAGGCACTACAAGAAGCTGCGCGGCCTTGTTGGTTGCAAAGTTCTTCTTCACTAGGAGGCCATTGCTTAACGCGAAAGATGATAAATGTCGCCTGAACACACCAGGAGGGGAAGTGGTCTTTCCTTCCAAGTAATCGGCTAGCGCTTTCAGCTCAGGGTCTGATCGCTGTTGTTCTGCAAAACTGCTGGCGCTTACCGGTCTCAAAAAGGCATCGTCGTGATCATCCTTCAGGGGAGCGTCGACGGGGAGCGTCGGAGTGCTTCCGGCCCGACTTATCGACTACAGTCAAGTCAAATTCTTGAAGTAGTAGGCTCCATCTGGCAAGGCGGCCAGGGATCTTTCAAATTAGCCAGCCAGCAGAGCGCATGATGGTCGCTAACAACCTTGAATGGTTGGCCGTATAGGTATGGACGAAACTTAGAAGTAGCCCAGATGATCGCAAGGCATTCCTTCTCGGTCGTCGAGTAATTGACTTCGGCTTTTGTGAGGGACCTTCTAACGTAGGCGATTACTTTTTCCTGTCCGGCACACTTCTGGACGAGAATGGCTCCTAGGCCCACACTGCTCGCGTCGGTGTGAATTTCGGTCTCGGCGTTTTCATCAAAGTGACCAAGTACAGGAGGGCATTGCAAGCGGCGCTTAAGTTTGTCGAAGGCTTCTCCTTGCGGCGCTTCCCATTTAAAAGGTACGTCAGCCTTTGTAAGCAGCGCCAACGGTTCGGCGATCCGCGAAAAGGTTCTGACAAATCGTCGATAATAAGCGCACACCCCAAGGAATCGGCGCACAGCTTTCTTGTCGGCAGGCGGTGGGAATTGTGCGATTGCAGCTGTTTTCTCCGGGTCTGGGCGAATACCGTCCTTACTAACGATGTGACCTAGGAACCGGAGTTCTGCGTAGGCGAAGTGACACTTCTCTGCTTTTAGCGTTAGTCCCGATGACTTGGTGGCTTCCAGCACTGTCTGTAGTCGTTTTAGGTGGTCTTCAAAGTTTGACTAGAAGACAACAACGTCGTCCAAATGTACCAAACACATTTGCCACTTCAAGCCTGCCAGGCATGTGTCCATTACTCGTTGAAATGTGGCTGGTACGGAGCAGAGGCCGAATGGCATCACCTTGAAATCAAAAAGACCGCCCGGTTTATTAATGCGGTCTTCTCGCGATCTCTTTCGTCGACCTCAGTGTGCCAATATCCGCTTTTCAGGTCCATCGATGAGAAGTACCTTGCATAGCCGGTCGAGAGTGTCGTCGATGCGGGGAAGCGGGTAGACATCCTTCTTCGTTATGCTATTCAAGCTGCGGTAATCAACGCAGAAGCGAAGTGTGCCGTCTTTCGTCTTCACCAAAACGACTGGTTCCGCCCAGGGGCTGTTCGATGGCTGGATTACGTCATCACGCAGAATTTCCTCAACTTGATCGCGAATGGCCAAGCGTTCTCGCGGCGATACACGATAAAGGCTTTGGCGCAGAGGTCGGGCGTGTTCGTCCGTTATTATGCGGTGCTTGGCCAGTGGTGTTTGTCGTACATTGGATGACGATGAGAAGCACTCTCCGTAGCTTCGAAGCAAACTGAGAGTCTGGTCTTTCCTGTTGTGGGTCAATGCCGGGTTGATGTAAAATGTGGGCTGAGGGAATAGGTCCGGTGCATCTTCCAGCGTTTGGTCGTGGAGGGTGAATACATCTTTGAGGTCCGTTATTCGTCGAGAAAAGCGATCGTCGTGCCCTTGTTGAGATGCCGGTATTCTTCAGTGAAGTTTGTTACCAGAACCTGCGCTTGACCTCTCCGGAATTGCGCGATGCCTCTTGCGATGCCGACACCTCGTTCTAAGAGCAACTGGATATTTCCTTCGACGATGCCTTCAGCGGTTTCGATGTTTGTGCTATCTACACAGACTGCGATGCTTGATCGGGGCGGGACGGTCAATTCTTCATCGAAGACGTTTAGAGGGATGTGTTGCATCGACGTCGTCGTAGCAGGAATGGCTTTGTCTGCAGAGAGCTTGATGAGCTTGGATCGCAGGTCGATTATAGCCCTATGTTCATTTAGGAAGTCCATGCCTAAAATCACGTCGCGGGAGCCCCGCTGCAAGGCCACAAAGCTGGTGAGGTAAGTACGCCCATTTACGGTTATTCTTGCAGTGCATCGTCCCGATGGAGTAATTAGGTTGCCACCTGCGGTGCGAATCAGCGGGCCATCCCAAGCGGTGGTAACGTTTCTGACCTGATAGGCTAAAGGTCCACTAATGACTGAATAGTCAGCTCCGGTGTCTACTAGGGCAGTGACTCTGCCACCGTCGATATCAACTTCAAGGTCACTTTTTCGCGTCTTCGCATTGCACGTGGGCCTTAGTGTCCGATCTCGGCTCCGTCGTTTCTTCAGGTCATGGCCGGGGCACACCGTTGTTACTTTGCTGGGCGGCGGTGTCTGCTTGCACTCTGGTCGCACTATGACGTCGTGTGGAGCGTCGGTGAAATGGCTGCGTCGTCGTTATTGGTCGTCTGCGGCGGAAGATGTTCGTATTTTCGCTGTTGAGCAACCTCACCTCCAAAGGTTGCTCTGTTTAGTTTTCCCTGCGCGGGCTTGGGGACCTTCCGCGCATACTCTCATCATAGGTACGGCCTGGCGACGTAAAGCGGGCCCTGTACGGCGATGGAGATCTGAACCGACGGCTTGGTGGCGCAATCTCACGCAGATTGTTGTCAGTTTCTTGTGGTTGTTCACCTGGGCGTGGCCGTGGAGCGTCGACTGCAAATCCGCGGAGACCGATTCGTCGGTACGGTCATTGGCGCAGAATGTGGCCGGCCTCACCGCAGTGGAAGCATAATGGCTGGCTGTTTGTAGTCCTCCAGGCGTCGCACTTCCTGAGATTTGGGGGTCGTTGGTAGGCTTGGCGGGCGGGGGCCAAGGGGCGGGTTTCAGGAACAGGACGGTAGCGGTGAGGGCTCGGAATGTCATCACGTCGGGGCGCAGGGCGACGTAATGAACTAGCGTAGTTCATTGCTGTTGCCGCTTGTGCTGGAACAATCGCAGTCGTCGCTTGAGGAACGCCCAGTGCCTGCTGAACTTCTTAACGGACGACGTCCGCGAGCGTCGCCACCTGGGGGTTGTTGCGATGGCATCAATCGGCGGAGCTCCTCTCGCACGATCTCCCGGATGAGGTCCCGAAGGTTCTCTTCACTTGCAGATGCGCTGGGGTAGTGGCTTGAGTAGTCTGGCTGAAGTGGTCGCTCGTAGTGGCGCATCCGGGTGCACAATGTCTTCTCGATGGCAGGCGCTTCTGTTTCAAATTTCGCAACGATTTTTGGCAGATTGCCGACAAGATTTGCAAAAAGCGATTCTTTGACGCCTCGCATTAAAAATTTGACTCTCTCCCTTCAGTCATGTTAGGGTCGGCGCGGCGAAAGAGGCGCTTCATCTGTTCAACGTACGCCAGGGCAGGCTCGTTAGGAAGTTGAAGTCTTAACTGAAGGAGGGCCTGGGCTTTTTACTTTCGAACGACGCTTGAAAAGGCAGTCAAAAACGCTTCCTTGAATATCTCCCAATCCTACATAGCTGCCTCATGATTTTCGAACCAAACTCGGGCATGTCCTTGAAAAGCAAAGTAAACCTGCCTGAGTTTCGCAGCGTCGTTCCAGCCGTTGAATCCTGCGACACGGTCGAAAAGGTCCATCCAGTCTCCAGCATCTTCATCCGGTCGTCCGTGGAAGCAGGGGGGCTCTCGGGGTTGGACGAAAACAACCGGTGCTGTAGTAGGCTGGGCCATTGTCAGCGTCGATGCCTTCCGAGATCGAATGGGGTCAGGCAGCAGACCGTGTTCGGGTTATAGGCCTTGAAGTCGGCGGCTGGCTCGGTGACCTGTAGGCTAGTCTTCCAGGGCGACAGGAACACGGCTTGGGTCTTCGCTTGAAAGATCAAAGGCAGCACCTCCACCAGATGTCACGTAGTGGTGACGAGGTCGACGACACAATTGAAGGGTCGATGATTGCACTAAAGAAACTCTTTATTTGGGCTGACTTGCGCCCGCAAAAGAACTAAGCAACTCGGCGGCGGCGATAGAAACAAACGTGCGCGTCGATCGTCGAACAAAGAATGCTCATCACACTCGTCAACGCTCAATTTAAAGGCTGCCCATAACAATCTAGATAACATCGAAAACAGCTACCAGCAGGGGCTGGAACATTGTGGAAAGACGCCCGAGTGGCCGGAACCTTCGAGACAGATCTCGGTGTATCTTGCGCTACAACGAAACTGATAAAGGTGTGACTCGCGACATCGAGCCTTACCAAACAAAGATTACTCAACTGATACGCGGTCCAGAATCAGAGTGATAGGGCTGTATGCCGGCGGCTGTTAGAAAACAGCAAATACAGTCTTGAAGGTTTCGCGGCAATATATATATATTGTAACCGATGAAATGGTTTTAATACAGGTGAATGTATGAAGGACGGACGCACACGGCTCAGAAAAACCCGGATCAGTCTGCGCGCGCTTCGCTTCCTCCGCTTCTTCTTCTGCTGCTTCTCAGTGTGCCGCTACGCGGCGTAACCATTCCCCCCGGGCAAACGATTCGCGTCCTCGAGGAAATTAGCTAGATCGAAGATGGCAGCGCTTCATGCGAGCCACGTGAATAACTTTTGTCTTGACTTTGGCGATAACGTAATTCTCGTCATTCAGTTGGTGCAACACGACGAAGGGGCCATCATACTTGCAGAGAAACTTCTCATATAATCCTCGCTTGCGAATAGGCGTCCAAAGCCAGACGTAGTCTCCAGGGGAGTAAGCAACTCATGTTGATGCAGATCGTAACGTTCTTTCGAGCGGCTTTGAGAAGCCAGTGTGCGTAAGCGGGCTATACGACGGGCTTCTGCGGCACGGCATAGTATCTGCGAAACAGACGCATCGTCGTTGAGGGAAAATGGGAAGATGGAGTCTAAGAAAACGTGGGGAGTTTTTGCATAGAGTAAATAGAAAGGAGAATAGCCGGTAACTTCACGATTGCAGTGTTATAAGAGTACATCACATACGGTAGCACTGAATCCCAGTTGCGATGGTCAGACCAGACGTAGTACATGGACAGCATGGTTGTCAAGGTGCGGTTGGGGCGCTCGGTGAGACCGTTGGTCTGCGGATGATACGGTGTCGAGTGTCTGTAGTGTGAACCACAAATTCGGAGCATTTCTTCCACGACATCAGCAGTGAATTGCCGACCACGATCACTTATAATAACACCGGGTGCGCCATGGTGAAGAATAACGGAATGCAAAAGAAACGACGAAACATCAGCAGCCGTTGCGGTAGCGAGAGCAGCGGTCTCCGCGTATCTGGTAAGATAGTCAACGCAGATGATAACCCAGCGGCATCCCTCTACAGTCTTTGGAAAAGAACCGAGCAGATCAATTCCAATCTTTTAAAAAGGTGAGGTATAGGTGGCTTGACGGGTTGTAAAGGTCCGGCCAGCGTGGTGGTGCGTGCGTTAAGGCGTTGACATTTTTCACATGTCGCAACGTATTGCTTGGTGGTCCTAAAAATGTTTGACCCATGAAAACGCTGGCGAATTCTTCGCAGGGTACGACAGAAGCCTAGATGTCCAGAGGTAATAACATCGTGCATGGCATGCAAAACTTATGCATAGAGACTTTTTGGGACTACCAAAAAGAGGGCAGCGCCGTCAACTGAGTAGTTCTTCTTGAACAAAACACCATCTTCGATAGTAAACTGCGTTGACTCTGCTCTTCCTTCTGCCTCGTGTATAAGGGGCTGTAGTGACCGGACGTTCTCGCCTAAAGGTAGCCATACTTGCAAATGTCGACGCGATTGAGGCTAAACACCCGTCGAAGCCGTCTTCATCGTTAACGGATGTCGGCAATAGGTGTCGTGACAAGCAGTCTGCATCACTGTAATGTCGTCCACTCTTGTACACGACACCAAAGTTGTATTCTTGTAGGCGTAATACCCAGCACGCTAGACGACCAGATGGATCGCGAAGTCCGATGAGCCAGCATAGCGAAAGGAGGTCAGTAACTATGATAAAGTAGCGTCCATACAGGTATGGTCGGAACTTGTGCACAGCGAACACAACTGCGAGTCACTCCAATTCGGTAACTGTGTAGTTCCGTTCAAATTTTGTCAACGTGCGGCTGGCATATGCAACAACGTGTTCAGCCCCACTATGCAGCTGCACAAGCACCGCCCTAGGACCGACGCCACTGGCGTCAGTGTGGACCTCCGGAGAAGGGTCGAAGTGGCGCAGCAGTGGTGCTGAAGTTATAGAAGAATTGAGCAGATTGAAATAGGATTCGCACTCTGGGGTCCACACAAATTGCGAATCCTTGTGCAGTAGAGAAGTAAGGGGGTGGGCAAGGTGCAAAAAACCAGCAATGAAGCGACGAAAATAAGAAGAGAGGCCAAGAAAGCTCCAAAAACGTTTCAGGGTGCATGGAGTTTCGAAGTCGTGTACTGCAGCAGTCTTCTGCGGATCCGGCCTGATACTATCCTCGTTGACGAGGAACCCAAGAACTTAGGTTTGTTGCTCTCCAAAATGGCACTTCTTCGAATTCAAAATGAGGCCCGCTTTGCCAATGCATTCAAGAACTTTATGGAGCCTCTCATTGTGCTCTTGAAAGTTCTTTCCAAAAATGATAACATCATCAAAGTAACACATGCATATTTCCCATTTGAGGACACGAAGGATAGTGTCCATAAATCGCTCGAACGTCGCGGGAGCATTTTATAATCCAAAGGGCATTACATTAAATTCATGTAAGCCACCTGGTGTTACAAAAGCAGTCTTCTCACGGTCGGATGGATGTAGAAGAATTTGTCATTAGCCAGATCGCAAATCAACAGAGGAGAAATATGACGCCGAATGCAGACAGTCGATAGCGTCATCAATGCGAGGTAACCGGTGTACGTCTTCCTTTGTTACCGCATTCAAACGACGGTAGTCTACACAACATCGCCAAGAATTGTCTTTCTTTCGCACCAGAATCATAGGTGCGGCCCACGGAGTGGAAGATTCTCGGATTATTCCTTTGAGCAGCATTTCGTCCACCTGTTCTTGAATTATATTGCGCTCTGCTTGAGAGACTCTGTAAGGTTTTTGGCGAATAGGGGGTGTGCTTCCTGCGTTAATTTTGTGCTGTAGCTGAGAAGCTGGGAAATGGCTACCCGATTCATTTGAAGCAAAGTCGAACACTTGGGCATGAGTTGTCAAAATGTCTTGCAGAATACGACGTTCACTAGATGGGAACGAATTGTTGACCATGCCCTCAAACTCAGCACAATATTCAGACTTTGCTTTCTCGGCTCCTCTGCAATCGGAAATAATTCCAACGGTATGAGTCATATAATTCTCAAATCTCGCGAGTGCCAAACCTGAAGGAAGACGAACAGGCTCTTCTGACACGTTCACAGCCCAGAGGTATGCGCGACCATCCTCCGCCTCCACAACGGAGCGTGGCACCAAAATGATTTTTTTTTCGCTCCATTCGAGACATCAGGCTTGATGCCCATTGAATGTTTATCCCCATGAAGGATTTTTTTATTTATTTATAGGTACTGCGATCTGGTACAGATCATAGCAGGGTGGGAAAAACAAAAAGAAATACAAGCATATAAACGCACTCAAATTCATAAAATTTGCAGGCACTTTTCAAACATTAGTAAGGAACTTTGAGTTACAGTCTCGCTATTAAGTTTATTCCATTCCGTAATTGTCCTCGGAAAGAAAGAATATTTAAAACAGTTATTTCGCGCGTTCACAGGGGTTATTGTTAGTGCATGCCTTTGTCTCGTATTATAACCTGAAGAGTAAGTAATATAATTGGAAGTGTTAATATTATAATGACCTTTTACGAGCTGGAAAAGAAACTTTAATCGGCAGATACGATTGCGCTCAGTCACAGAAGGTAATCCACTACGCTTTGCAAGCTCGCTGACAGACGCACGGCCATATGAATTAAATACAAACCTAACGACCTTAAGCTGTATGCGCTCAAGTTTATGAATGTTAGTTAAGGTGAAAGGGTCCCATATAATTACGGCATATTCTAACAGTGGACGGATGAGGGAGTTGTAAGCTAATAGGCGGACACTGGGCGGAGATGACTTCAGTGAGCGCCTCAAGAAAAAAAGTTTGCGCAGTGAATTAGCTACAACCGCATCTATGTGTTTTGTCCATGAAAGGTTGTTAGTAATCCATAAGCCCAAATATTTATATTCTGTTACCTCCAATAATGATGTGTTGTTAGTACCGTACACAAAATGAAGAGGACTTTTCTTGTGCGCAATTCTCATGAAAACGGTTTTCTCACAATTAATACACATCTGCCAATCGTTGCTCCACGCAATCACCTTTTCTAGATCATTATTCAAACACACCTGGTCATCAACTGAAGAAACCTCTTTGTACAATATACAATCATCTGCGTAAAGCTTCACGCGGACAGAAAGGCCAGACACAATATCATTAATAAATAGCAAAAATAAAAGTGGTCCCAGAACGGATCCCTGGGGGACACCGGACACAACCTGGGCACTGTTGGAAGAAGTATTGTTTAGGGTGACAAATTGACGTCTGTTTGAAAGGTAGGCTGTGATCCATGTAAGTATCTGGTCGTTTTTTATATAATAGCTTAGTTTATGAATTAGTTTGTTATGCGACACCTTGTCAAATGCTTTGCGAAAATCCATGAATATGGCATCGGTTTGTTTTCCCCGATTAATCGATTGAGCGAAATCGTGTACTGTCTCAACTAATTGTGTAATTGTAGAAAACCCACGCCTGAAACCATGTTGAACATTTGTAAGTACTTTGTGCTCTTCCAAGAAACCTAATATATGTTTATGAATTATGTGTTCTAAAATTTTACATGATGTGGACGTCAGGGATATAGGCCGATAATTCTCAATGTGTGCTTTTTTGCCGATTTTGTGCAAAGGTTTAATCTCGGCTGTCCGCCAGTCATCCGGTAAAGAACCATCACGTAAAGATCTAGTGTATACAGTTGACAAGTATTTCGCGCACCACTCTGCATACCGTTTCAAAAATGCGTTTGGTATCTTATCGGGGCCTGAAGATTTTTTCACGTCAAGATCCAGGAGCAAATTAAAAACACCGGTCTCTGAAATGACAACATCAGTTATGGCAGGGAGCGATACCGAAAAGTTGGGGACACAACCATTGTCTTGTGTGAATACCGATTGAAAGAATTTGTTGAACGCAGAACAAATCACCGCCTCATCACGTACACATTTGCCGTCTACAATAAATTCATTCGTGGAGGAAGACTTTGGCGTGATTTGGCGCCAGAACTTCTCAGGAGACGTTCTAATGAACGAAGGCAGAAACGTTCCGTAATATTTTTCTTTGTCGCAAATTATTTTCTGCTTAAGTTGTTCGGAAATTTCTTCCACGATTGGTTTTAATGATAAGTTTCTATTTGATTTCTTTTTTAACCTTTTAAGTCTTCGCTGTAAGCGCAACGTCTCCCGAGAGATCCATGGGTTACGGTAAACAGATTTTTTTGCAATTTTGGGAACAAAACGGTCAATACAGTCGGAGACAATATTTTTAAACGACAGCCATAGGTCATTCACGCTAGCAGTACTGTTTCTAAAACTATCAAAACATAAATCAAGCACATCCAGAATAGACTCATCCTCAGCACGCGAAAAATTGGGAAAGAAATGCACATTATTCTGGCGATCTGGGTACACATTTGACAAACTCAGAAGTACAGCTTTGTGATCAGATATCCCATTTGTGACATCATAGGTTATGAGATTACGGATAGCACCACTAACAAAAAATAGATCAAGAATGGATCTTATGGCTCCTTGCACCCTCGTAAAATTATTTACTACTTGCAACAAGTCAAATGTGAACACAATGTCGAGCATGGTAGAATCAGCATTATCGGCAGAGCGTGATGAAAAATATTGCCAATCAATATTAGGTAAGTTAAAATCCCCAGCTAGTATTAGTCTATCGTCTGTTTTGACATGACATTGTAAATATGCTCTTAAGTTTTCCAAGACCGTAACAGAAGAACTGGGAGGCCTATAGAAAACACCAAGAACAAAGCGGACCTTGTTGATGTATGTTTTACAAAATACGGCTTCAATGCCTGGAGCATCTGGCATTCTAAAAAGTTGCAGTGATGATTTAAACAAAATTGCCACTCCTCCACCTCTTCCGTCACGGTCACCACGAAAAACCTTATAGTCCTTAGGTACAAATTCACTGTCAAATACTTCACTGCTCAACCATGTCTCCGTAAGCATGGCAACGTCCGCATCATGTGAGAACAGTAAACCTTCGAGTTCTCCAACTTTATTGACGACGCTGCGACAATTTACGTTAAGAATTTTGAAATCCGGATTGTTCCCTTTCTGGTGTCATTTTTTATTCCTCGGGATTTTATACCGAGCGTTTCTTACATTATCCCATCCGAACATATCACCATTGATGCTTAACTTGTCAAAAACCAGCTTAACTTTTGCACCGTTGCTCTTTTCCTGAGATGCGCTTTCCCATAACTTTTTTCTGATGTCACGGATTCGTTTCGAAAAGTCTTCACTAACTGAAAAATCTGTGCCTTTCAACTTCGGGCATGCCTTCATTATTGAAGCCTTCTCTCGGTAGTCGCTCAGTTTAATGATGACAGGGCGGTTCTTTTTTGATTTCATACCTATTCGGTGGCACCTTTCAATGCTGCTTATTGCAAGTCCCAACTTCTCGTCAAAAATTTCCTCCGTTATTCTGCTTGTAAGCTCCGCTTCTGTTTCTTCATTTTCTTCTTTTAATCCGTAAATCAATAGGTTGTTCCTACGGCTCCTGTTTTCCAAGTCGTCAGTTTTGTTTAACAGGTATGAAACGGTGGCCTCTAGTTTATTTACAGTTGACTTCAGGTCCTCTACTTCCGTTTTTAAAGTATTGATAGTTGATTCAGATGACTTTACGGGGAGAAACGTCGCCGTCATCGCAGGCAGCAGCACATCTTCCTTCAAGGCGAGAACTCTTTGATGACTTTGGGGCATGTTATCTACTAATGCGGGGATAATGTTCGGTTGCAAACAAATTTCACCGGCACTAAAGTTTAAAGTCGCACCACACTCGCGCAAAAAGTGAACACCCAAGATAACGTCATGCGTGGCACGTCTCAATACAATGAACTCTGTCCGATAGCACTCGTTACCAATTACAACTGAAACTGAGCACAGGCCAACCGGAACTAAAATTTCACCCCCAACTCCACAAAACGTAGCGTTTTTGTCCCACAGAAACATAACTTTCTGTCGAAGTAGGTTCCTAATTGAAATGCTCATAACTGACACAGTGACACCAGTGTCAACCAAAGCATCCGTTATAACATTGTCTACACACACTGACACTTTGTTCTTTAGCATGACGATAGGTAGAGGTATGCGTGAAATTGACCGTCCGGTGACCTTTCCTCCATCGGTCGCACCACTTAGTTTCTCAGCGGTGGAGAAACAAAGCGGCGAAGTGGGGATGGCGAACGGGATTGTCGCTGTGGTGGGGAAGTGATGCTGCGATCGGACACCGGGGAGTCATTCCATGCGTGGCGTTGAGGGGAAGAGGGACGATAGAAGGCAGCGGGTGGCGGCTGCTCCCACTGGGCACCATTCGCGAAGCCCGGTGCTCGTTGGACAGGGGTCGGGTAATTTGACGACGCGGGCAAAAGCGGAAGATATGTCCGTTGCCCCCACACCAGTAGCATACCGGTGGCTGGTGGCTCTGGTAGTTCACTTCAGTATCCCTTGGAGGCTGAGATGAGGCGACAGAAGCGCGACGAGGAGCACCACGAGGCACTTCATCCGAATGGGCTGGACGCTGCTGGAAATAAGGTTGCGATGTTGGTTGCAGGGTCCGCTCTACGCCGTTGTTGTAAGATGGTTCGCCGTTATTTTGTGCAGCCCATGGCGTGCGTTGTTCCCATGATAATACGGACCTCGATGTAGGGTGGAAAGGTACATACATCGAAATTTGTACATTGCTGCTGAATATCCAGCTCCTCGCGTATAATCCTCCTGACCATAGAAGCGATGTTTTCAGCCTCCGGAATGTCGATACCGGCAACAGTTGTCACATTAGAAAGACGGCCAAATTTGGGCGCTATCCGACGTGCCTTTAACGCCTGAAATGCCCGGCACTGCTTGATGACATCGGAAACTGTGGCAAGGGTGCCCCGCGAAATAAGGGAGTTGTACACATCCTCAGCAATCCCCTTGAGAAGGTGCCCTACCTGGTCGTCTTCTGACATATGCCGGTTTACAATGCGACAAAGTTTCAATATTTCTTCGATATAACGTGTGCATGTCTCACCGGGCAGCTGGGCTCTCTGGGAAGGCTGATACTCAGCGCTTTCCTTCTTCGCAAGGGTATCCCCAAAGGACTTCGCGATTTCTTCAACAAATTGGTCCCAGGTCGTCAGGATTTCTTCGTGGTTATCAAATCAAATCAGAGCCGTGCCAGCGAGGAAGAAACTGACATTGTACAGACGTGCGATTGAGTTCCATCGGTTGTACTTGCTGCATCTTTCGTAATGTCGGAGCCATTCCTCAACGTCATCTTCGGGCTCACCGTGGAACGTAAGCGGCTCTCGCTGGTGGGGAAAGGCCGTCGTCTCTTTAGGTCGCTATTCATGAGTCTGCGTCGTGCGGGTGGTAGCCATGGAAAGGTAGTGTTGAGGAGATAAAGGTGGCAAACCTGCTGCACGACGGCTGCGACGAGGTACTGGCGGATCCAGAACGTTTTCACCCGGCGACTAGCACCAAATGTAACGGATGAAATAGTTTTAATACAGGTGAACTTCGTATGAAAGACGGACGCACACGGCTCAGAAAAACCCGGATCAGTCTGCGCGCGCCTCGCTTTCTCCGCTTCATCATAAGATCTGTGTAAATAAATTTCGTAACAAGTGTGGGGGAGGTGCGGGCTAAAGATCACCACGAAACCTCTCCTACACCGCCGAAGCGGAAGAATTGCTGGACTACCCCCCTACAGACGAAGATGGTGCAAGCAGATGTTTCAACACCGCCCATGCTAGCAGCAGAACCGACCACTCCACAGCCTCATCGGGAACCCCGACACTTTTATGGCAAGCCTGAGGAAGACGTGGATGACTGGCTCACCCACTACAATCGGGTGAGCAAATACAACCGCTGGGATGCGAATACCAAGCTGACGAAGGGGTATTCTTTCTTGAAGAAACTGTACAAACATGGTTTGGCAATCATGAAGCAGCCCTTACCACCTGGGATCGCTTCATGAAAGAAATGAGAGCGGTATTCGGCGATGCCGATGCTCGAAAAAAGAGCGACGTACAGACTCTGGCTCAGCGAGCGCAAGTACCGGGGAAGACCTGCACAACTTATATAGAAGTCCTCAAGCTATGCAGAATAGTTGACGCTCGGATGACAGAGGAAGACAAAGTGGGCGACCTCCTCAAAGGAATAGCGCAAGATGTGTACAACTTTCTCATCTGCAAGGAGGATTTGAATACTACCGCTGATGTAACACGACACTGCCACACGTTTGAAGGTTTGAAGCGACGCCGTATCATTGCGAGGCTTGGTCGGTTGCCTAATGTCACAACTGTCGCCAGTGTGGATGTGTGTGAAGCGACGAGCATGGCAGATACAATTCGGCAGATCGTCCGCGAGGAGCTTCGGAGGCATCAATATATTGGGGGCCACATCAGACCCGTCTACTGCAGAACCTCTTCGGCAGACAATAGCCCATCTTCTAACGATTATGCTCCCTCTGTTACAACTCCTTCGGACATCCGATGCTCTGCAGCTTATCGCCCGAACATGCAACCCCTCACCATCAACGCCTACAACAGCGAGCACTCTCGTCCTCCTCGTCGACTACATCCAGAACACGATGCGTTAATCCAAGAGACGATGAGCCTTATTCATCGAATGAGCGTGAGCGGCCAGTGTTCTACTCCTGTTGAATGATCGGCCACATTTCGCGTTTTTGCCGCAATCGCCGTCCGTACCAGCAGTATCGACGACAGTGGGTGAACTCCCGTGCAAGGTTTCCTGCAAACAATGATGATTCATACAGAAGAACACCTGGCCGGAAAGAGTACAGAACAACAGCTAGCCGACAAGAACGCAGAATGGCGAAGATTCGAAAAGAATCCCCGGCCTCTGCCCGTAGCCTGGCACCACCATCTCGGCGCCTACGACGCTCCCCTTCTCCCTGACGACGGTCGCCATCTCCGAAAAACTTTTGAGTGCGGCTGATGGAGGTAAGGTCGCAAATGATTTTAGCTTACCTATGCCTCTGCCCATTTTGATGTTAAAGAACCGAATTGAAGTGTTTGTGGACGGTATACGTACTATGGCATTGTTGAACACAGGTGCAACCATTTCTATTATTAGCCTCGCTTTTTTTTTTAAACTGCTTTGGTCGCAAAATTATGTTTGGTTGGGATAGTGCGGCGACATTGTGTGGTGTTGGTGGCGAACCGCTTAACCCACTTGGAGTCTGTTCAGTGAATCTTGTTATCGCCGGCCACACATTCCGAACTGAATTCGCAGTACTTGCTCGATCAACGCATGACGTAATTCTTAGACCCGATTTTCTGGAACAATGTGGGGCCACTCTCGACTTTCGCAATGGAGACATTTCTGTGAGCACTTGAATTGAATCTGCTTCGTGCGAAAATTCGCGGAACAATCCCAGCACGCCTTCGGTTTCGGACGACATAGTTATTCCTTCAATGTCAGCAGAGTTTATACAAGTTGTTAGTTCAAACTGTGCCAGTGATGAGTTCGACGCTGTGGTTGGACCACTCACCCTCAACTGCGCCAAGAAAAGTATTCTTATTCCCCGCTGCGTCATCTCAGTCATGAATGGCCATTCTTCTTTGTGGACGACTAACTCCTCTAGTTTGAAAATGCTCTAACGAACCTGTTATATTGCCACGTGGTCTAAAACTTGCAAACTTTGACGAAGATGCTTTTAAATCAGTGGCAGTGCTCAGCACAGACAATTCCCCGCCTACCACATGCTCAGAAGTAGATAAGACAAATTTTCTGGCCATGATTAACAACTCCCTGCCAACAAGTGACCGTTACAGTTTAGTAGAAGTTCTGTCGAAACATACTGCGGCTTTCGATTTCTCTCGGGACTCACCACCGCGGATTCCTATTTCCCGTACTCCGCACCGAATCAATACTGGGACTGCTGATCCAATCCGTCAGAAGCCTTATCGTGTATCCCCATCAGAGCGCTAAACAATCGATGAACAAGTTCGTGATATGCTGCATAAGGGCATCATTCAGGAATAGTTTAGTCCGTGGGCTGCCTCTGTGACACTAGTCAAAAAGAAAGACGGCACATGGTGATTTTGTGTTGATAATCGGCGGCTGAATACTGTTACCAAGACGGACGTGTATCTCCTGCCACGTATTGATGATGCCATTGATTGCTTACATTCTGCTTCCTATTTTTCCTCACTTGACCTGCGATCAGGTTATTGGCAGATCCCCATGCACCCGGAAGATAAAGAAAAGACAGCATTCATCATCCCAGATGGGCTGTATGAATTTATTGTGATGCCGTTTGGATTATGTAACGCTTCAGCCACGTTCGAAAGATTCATGGATACAGTTTTGCGCGGACTGAAGTGGCACATTCGTATGTGTTATTTGGACGATGCAGTGATATTCGGGACTACTTTTGGTGAACATAACAGTCGATTAGAGATTGTCTTGGAGTGTGTTGAGAAAGATGGTCTGGTACTCAATTCCAAAAAATGTCATTTTGGAGAACGCCAGACTGTGGTACTTGGACATCTCGTAGACAAGGATGGAATCAGGCCTGATCCGAAAAAGATCGAAGCTGTCACTTGTTTTAAACCGTCGAAATTGTTAAAACAGCTTAGGAGTTTTTTGGGGCTTTGCTACTATTTCCGGCGTTTTGTTCCGAAGTTTGCTGACTTAGCATATCCCCTTACTTGTCTTCTGCAAAAAGATGTACCTTTCAAGTGGACTGCCGATTGTGACTCCGCCTTTCGTCAGTTAAAATTTATTTTGACACCTGGGCCTGTACTGCGCCACTTCTGCCCATCAGCTCCAACAGAACTTCACACTGACGCCAGCGCAATTGGAGTTGGTGCTGTGCTCGTACAGTGCCACAATGGCCATGAACATGTCGTTGCATATGCAAGCCGTTCTTTGAGCAAGGCTGAGCGTAATTGCACAGTAACTGAACAGGAATGCTTAGCTGTTGTTTTCGGTGTGCAACGGGTTTAGGTCATATCTTTATGGATGTGCATTTAAAATTGTGACGGGCTTGTAAACCTTCGTGACCCCTGTAGACGCCTTGCGCGGTGGGCTTTGAGCCTGCAAGCATTCAATTTTACTGTGTCTTTTAAGAGTAGTCGTAAGCACGGCGATGCTAATTGCCTGTCACGGTTGCCGCTTGAAACTACTGATTGCGACAATGAGATCTTGGACGAATATATAGCTGCCATCTCTCCGAGCTTCCCCGATGTTGGCGAATTCAAGATTGCGCAGCAGAACGACAAGGAGTTGGCACCGTTTTTTGATGCAGCAAGTTCTCGGAACCCTCCGTCCACATTCTGCATTCGTGACGGTCTACGATACAGGAAGAACTACTCGTCAGTAGGTGAACTGTTTCTTCTGGTAGTTCCTGCAAGTCTTAGGTGTTACGTTCTTCGGGTAATGCACGACGATGCCACAGCTAGACACTTGGGTTTCGCCAGGATATTGCACCGTACTAAGGAACGTTTTTATTGGCCGAAGATGCGTCAGACTACTCAACGTTATGTGGCCAGCTGCCTCCAGTGCCAGCGTTTCAAGCACCCAACCAGCTCTCCGCCAGGCCATCTTTAGCCTATAACGCCACCTCGAACCCCATTCGAACAGGCGGGAATTGAGCTTCTAGGACCATTTTCCCGATCCTTCAACGGAAACCGCTGGGTCATCGTGTGCGTAGATTACTTTACGCGGTTCTGTGAAACTGCTACCATACTGTCAGCCACTGCTTCTGATGTCTCAGCTTTCCTTCTACGGTCTATCATTCTTCGACATGGGCCTCCTCGTGTGTTAATAAACGACCATGGGCGACAGTTTACGGCAGAAGTTGTAGAGGAACTTCTTCGCCTCTACTCATCCCATTTTCGCCATTCAACTACTTACCACCCACAAACAAACGGTCTTACCGAACGCACCAATCGTACGCTTAGCAATATGCTCGCAATGTATGTCGACTCCCGCCACAAAAACTGGGATGAAGTCCTTCCGTTTATAACGTACGCCTTTAACACTGCTAGGCACGAAACGACAGGCTAAAGTCCGTTTTTTCGACTTTACGCGCGACCTCCACGAACTACTCTGGACACGTTTTTACCTTTCTCACTTCCTGCTTAAAGTTCACTCGCGTATACTCTCTCTTTGGCTGACGAAGTTCGTCGACTTTGTAGACTTCGCACACTTGCCTGCCAGGAACGCTACAAGCAACGCTACGACAAGCGTCATCAATATGTTAATTATACCCCTGGTGATTTGGTGTGGCTTTGGACGCCACTGCGTAAGCGCGGCTTGTCCCAGAAACTGTTGCACCACTATACTGGTTCTTTCGCATGAAGCCCTCCTATCAACGTGACGAACCTTGACTCACCCGGTGGGCATCGCCTACGAAGGGGCAGTGTCACGCACTTCCCGCGGTCCTGCATTGGAGGAAGAGGAAGCTTGGTGGGATAAGCAGAAGAAGAAGAGGAAGCTGGTTCTACCCGCTCTGGTGTGGTAATCTCCAGCGCATCATAAGATCTGTGTAAACAAACTTCGTAACAATATATATATTATTGATCCGCTCACTAAAGTGAGCCGTCTTGCCCATCTCTAATTTCGAGTGCAAGTGGTGTAACCAAGGGGTAGGAATTTCAAGAGTTTTCCTCTAGAGCCTTTCTCATAGCCGATGTTACCCCGGGACCTTAGAGCCCTTTAAATTATGAAGCAAACAAAGTGACGAAGCATGCTCAGTAGTCTAAAATATTCTTCGTGTTCTTGATTCAGCTACAAATAAATAATGTGTATATCCAAAAAAAAAACATATTTAAAATGTGAGCATTTGGGAAGACTGGCTGTTTTTAAGTTATTCATCATCATCTACTGTCGCTAGCAAAAAGTTTCTGCAATGCGTGTTCTGGAAGCAAATTGTTCTATCTGTGGCTCCGCACACAGTCATGGCAGTGGGTAGACCATGCCCGGATCACTCGATCTACATCGACTGATGCCAGATGAATAAATTACGCGACTACGCTAGAATACCTATTATTCTGACTTCTCGTTACCACGTAAACGTGTTATTGCGTATATGCGTGCCTAAATCAATAACGTCTGCTTAAATATTAATATTGTGATTATTTTTTAAATATTTATGTGCTTATATTGCCGCGAAACCTTCAAAACAGTATTTGTTGTTTTTTAACAGCCGCCGGCATACAGGCTTATCACTCTGATTCTGGACCGCGTATCAGTTCCGTAATCTTTGTTTGTTAATGCTCGATGTCGCGAGTCACACCTTTATCAGTTTTGTTGTAGCGAAAGATGCACCGAGATCTGTCTCGAAGGTTCCGGCCACTTGGGTGTCTTTCCACAATGTTCCAGCCCGTGCTGGTAGCTGTTTGCGACGTTATCTAGATTGTTCTGTGCAGCCTTTAAATTGAGCGTTGCCGAGTGTGACGGGCATTCTTTGTTCAACGATCGACGAGCACGTTTGTTTCTATCGCCGCCGCCGAGTTGCTTAGTTCTTTTGCGGGCGCAAGTCAGCCCAAATAAACAGTTTCTTTAGTGCAATCATCGACCCTTCAATTGTGTCGTTGACCTCGTCACCACTACGTGACAATATGCTACCAGGGAGGACTAAAGAAATGCTAGTTCGAACGAATAAGCGGACCTGTGGATTCAGAGAAACACATTAAGGGACGCATCAATGAGCTTTTAGCTGAGTACAAAAGTAAAGACTGCCTGGCGGCCAAATTAATCCTTCGAAGCTGTTCGCAGAACAGCAAGTGCATCCATAGGATCGGTTCATTATTTGTCTGGATAAATAAGAAAGAAATTATATGGATTCTATTTGCCCTTGTTTTGTTACACTTCCATCTGCGCACCGCGTGCATCTGGGCCAACAAAGAGTACACAACAAGAATAAGTGATTGATATCAGAGTAAAAAATAGTTACCACTTTGACTTCGCAGAAGTGCGGCATGAGTGGGAATAAAAATATTGAGAACGTAATATCACATTCCTTGAAAGACTATGGTAATGTTATTCTGGCACGCAGAGCTGCACTTGCAAAAAAAAAAAAAAGGATTTGACTGCTCTGTTTACCATGAACGCTTGCGGTCTCCAAGCTCCGCTTTAAACGTTGGTTACTTCAGTTGCTCAATCGTAACAATCGTGCTTTTGTTACACGCAGGCGCATGCAACATCTTGCAGCAAAGAAGAGTCGCACATCGCAGTGTATAAGGTTGGTTTGGTTGGTTTGTGGGGTTTAACGTCTCAAAGCAACTCAGGCTATGAGAGACGCCGTAGTGGAGGACTCCGGAAATTTCGACCACCTGGGGTTCTTTAACGTGCGCTGGCATCGCACAACACACGGACGCCTTGCTTTTCGCCTCCACCGAAAAGCTGCCGCCGAGGTCGGGATTCGATCCCGCGTCCTTGGGAACATGTATAAGGTTCGATTTGGTTTGCACGGTCTGGCGTATCAAAGTATTGGCTATAAGAGTCAATGCCACAGCTGAGGAATAGGCTACTTTCGACCAGCCTTTATTCTCTAACCTGCAGTGACGCCGAACAGTGCACAGGCGTCATGTGTTTCTCCTTCATTCAAACATGGTCGCTGCGACAAATAATGAATGTCTCTTTAATTGGGACTTCAATGCCCACAGAAAAAAAAGGAAGCTAAAGGGAAGCATCTAAATAATGGAACCTTTCAGTAATTGCTCAGCAAGAAATATTCACAGTCCTTTGAATGTCATGGACAAAGGTCGCCTTCTACTATGTCTATCCGCTTTATCTGGCCTTCATGCTTACTTTTATTTACCAATGCAATGCACCTAAAGCAGGGGTATTCCATACGAAGAATTTCCATTAATGACTGCAGAACGAGTGTGTTTGGGATTGTAGAAATTAGTGACATGCGAAAAGCGCGCTGGAAGAGATGATGGCCTGCAGAGATAATATCAGGAAAACATGACCAAGTGTTCTTGATCGGCAAGGTTGGAGCGTGCTACTGCATCGCACTAGAGGGAAGCACTGACCTTGGAGCGTTACGCGTGTAGAGATGCCAGCGGCTAGCTTCTCATCGTTGCTCGCCTTGAGATCTAGTTGGGCCGGTCTCTCTCAGAGTGCGGCGGAGGGGGTGCAAGATAGGAGCGTATTAAAGTGAGTGCTATTCTGTTTACTCGCCGCCGGTGGAATACCGGACGGGGCTGGTTGCGGGTGCAGTCAAAAAGCTAGTAACAATGAATCGATTGGTTTTTGCACACAAAATGCGCAGGTAAATCCCAAGTATTGTAAGCTTCCATGTGTTGAGCAAACAATTATTGATGTTCTCGTTATCTGCAGGAAATGATTACTGCGTGCGTTTTTTGGCAATATAGTTACGGCAGCAAAGCGAGGAATTACCATTTGAATGCACAGTGCGACTGCTTGAACGAAAACGGAAGAAGAAAGAAACAGAAAGGAAGGAGTGCGGAACTTCAACCGAGATTTGCTTCGCAGGTACATCACATTGATACATTCGTCGTAATCACACAAAAAAAAACTTACAAACCTCCATCGCAAAACACTGGCAGACTGACGTGCACGGTAAAACTTTGATTTAGATATGTGAAGTCTTTTTTTTTTTTCGGTTAGCTAGACTGAGGTCGTGCTGACGTGCAGGGATAATTCTTGATTTGTAGAGTATGCTTCGTAAATCTATCTGCTAATTTCGGACGCGCAATGTTTTCAAAATTCTCGACAGTGGCGAGAATGGTTGGCCAGTTGTTTACACCCTGCCGACTTGTCTGCGGGACGCTCCTGCAGTTGTATATACATTTATGCGACGTCCTGTTTGTCCTGCGTAGATTTGGCTTAGGACAAGGCTATACATTAAACGACCTCACGTTTGCACAGAACAAGGTCGTGTAGATGCTTGATGCTGCATTCCAGCCCTTGTCTTCACTGCGTCCTATTGCATCCATTAAACTACTTGGGCGCGGTAACGACCACCTGGCTGGTCAGCCAATTAATATTGAGACGATGGGGAATTTTCTCTTCATTTAGTTACGAGGAATGAAAATCGAAATAAAAATCTGTGAACATAGCGAAGTAACGTTTTCGCGTTTAATAAGTGTATGCATACTACACGTGTCTATTTAAATTTTAATTCCTGGGAAATGTTGGAACATATATTTTCTTCTTCGTAGTAAAAGTAAGAAGTTTCTCTAAAATGTAAATTTATTCGATAAGTTGAAGCATAAAGGTGTGGGTGTTGACATATCCAACTGCTTCATAGTCGTTTCAATGTGTAGTTCAGTTCAGTTCAGTCGTTCAGTCGTGTCCGACTCTTCGTGACCCTATTGACCATGTCACGCCACGCTTTCCGGTCTCTCACTATCTTCCTAACATCACATAACTTCATCTGCAGTGCCTCGAGGATGCCATCTAACCATCGCGTTCACTGCCTACCCCTTCTACGGCGACCCTCAACCTTTCCCAACATCAAATCTTTTTACAGCGACTCCTCTCTTCTCATCGGATGACGAAAGTAGCTGAGCTTTAACTTTAGAATTTGACCCTCCAATGAGCAGTCAGGGTTTATGGTCGACAATATCGACTGATTTGATCTTCTGGCAGTCCAAGGAACTCTCACGAGTCTTCGCCAGCACCATAATTCAAACGCGGCAATTCTTCGGCGGTCAGCCTTTTTCACAGTCACACTCTCGCATCCATACATCACAACTGGAAAAACCATAGCACGAGTTATACGGATCTTGGTTGGCAGACTAATGTCTCTGCTCTTTAATAGGCGGTCAAGGCTAACCATTGCTCTCTTTCCCAGAAGCAGGCGTCTCCTAATTTCATGGCTGCAGTCTCCTTCTGAGGTAATCTTGGAGCCCAAGAAGAGAAAATCTGTCACAGCTTCTACTTCTTGTCCCTTGACGCTCCAGGACTTGATAGGGCAAGACGCCATGATCTTTGTCTTTTTAATGTTCAGTTTAAGCCCAAACGTCTCACTCTCTTCTTGTACGCGCATCAGAAGTCTCTTGAGTTCCGCTTCACTTTCTGCCATTAAAGTGGTATCATCCGCATATCTAAGGTTGTTGATACGTTTTCCAGCAATCTTCACTCAAGCTGAAGACTCGTCCAGACCGGCCTTCCTCATGATGCACTCTGCATATAGGTTAAATAGGCAGGGCGACAGTATGCAGCCTTGCCTCACTCCTTTCTCAATCGGAAACCAATCAGTAAGACCATGCCCAGTTCTGACTGTGGCCTCTTGCCCTTCATACAGGTTCTTGAGGAGACAGAAGAGGTGAATTGGAACTCCCATCTCTTAGAGAGCTTGCCATAATCTGCTGTGATCTACGCAGTCAAATGCTTTTGCATAATCAATAAAGCAGAAGTAGATGGGTTTCTGGAACTTTCTTGTTTTTTAGATGATCCAATGAAGGTTGGCAATCTGGTCTCTAGTTACTCTCCCCTTGCGAAACCCAGCTTGCACGTCGGAAGCTCCCGATCCACATATTGCTGCAACCTACCTTTCTGGATTTTCAACATCACCTTGCTAGCATGCGAAATAAGCGCGATCGTGCGGTAGTTGGAACAATCCTTGGCACTGCCTTTCTTTGGAATGGGGATGTAAACAGACCTCCTCTAATCCTGTGGCCACTGCAGGGTTGTCCAATGCTTCTGACATAATGTATGCAGAATGTTAACAGCGTCATGGTTGAGGTTTTGAAGCAACTCAGCTGGAATGCTATCAATTTCGCTAGCTTTGTTCTTAGCAAGGCTGGCTAAGGCCCATTCAACTTCACTCTTCAGGATGCGCGGCTCGAGATTAGTGATCACAACCGTCTTATGTTGGGTTTGCACATTCGGGTCCTTCTTGTACAGTTCTTCTGTGCATTCCTGCCACCTCTTCTTTATCTCTGCGGCTTCAGTGAGGTCCTTGCCTCGTTTGTCCTTTATCACGCCCATCTTAGCACAGCTTCCTTTGATATCTTTTATTGTCTTATACAGAGCTCTTGTGTTCCTTAATTGGCTGTTGTCCTCAACTACTTGGCACTGTATGTTCAGGAAGGCATTCTTATCTCTCCTTGCTATTTTCTGAAAATCCGCATTGAGAACCTTGTATCTTTCTCTTTCCCCCATGACTTTTGCCATCCTCCTTTCCTCAGCTATTTGCAAAGCCTCTTCAGATAACCAGTTTGCTTTCTTGCATTTCTTTTGCTTTGGAACTACCTTAGTAGCAACTTCTTGTATTATATCACGAACATCAGTCCACATCTCTTCGGGCTCTTTGTCTTCTAGATTTAATTCTTGAAATCGATTCCTCACTTCCACAGCATATTCTAATGGAACTTGATCCAGATTATACCTGAAAAGCCTTCCAGTTTTCTGCGTTTTCCTCAATTGAAGCTTAATCTTGGCAACAAGAAGCTGATGATCGGTGCCACAGTCGGCCCCAGGCCTTGTTTTTACTGCTTGTATAGCGCTTCTCCATCTCTGCCGGCAAATAATATAATCGACCTGATTCCTGTACAGACCGTACGGTGAAGTCCATGTGTACAGGCGCCTCTTGTGCAGTTGAAAATGAGTATTCGCTATGGTCAGGTTGTTTTCTTGACAAAACTCTACTAGCCTCTGCCCAGCTTCATTTGGCTCACCAAGACCGAACTTGCCTGTTATTCCGGATATTTCTTCACTCCCTACCTTAGCATTCCAACCTCCTATGAGAAAAACGACGTCTGATGATGGGGTGCGGTCTAAAAGGCATTGTAGGTCCGCATAAAATCTCTCAACGTCAGCTTCTTCAGCAGTAGTGTAGTGAAAATATGTGTAAGAATGCCTATTTAAAGTGGACAAACAGAAAACTCGGTCTAAAAATGAAAGTAATTTGTTAGCAATTATTTGAGCGTGTTAATAAGAATTGATTCTTGTGTGAGTTCCATACTGAATTTAGATCCCACACGATCAAAATATCAGGAGCTTGAGAGGTGTGTTGTGCCGAAGTCAGCATATAGACTACAACATCGCAGTTCGTATAGAAGCATGGTCTCAGGAGAGCCTAAATTCTCTCGCTGGAAGAATTAAAAAAACTGTCGAATGGTTGGTAGCGTGATTTTAGAATAGGGGCATCCTATCGGTTAGGGGGATAGGGTAATAGCGGGGTGCGAGTACGCATGCGCAGAACCCAAGCGGGCCTTGGGTTTTTGGGTCAGCGGATGACGGTAACCCTATCTTGGCGAAATAGCGTGGACCCTATCGCCGGATAGGGTCGAGGAAAATGGCGACGTCTAGCCAAGTGGCGGCCGCTCGCCTCGGCACACATTCGTCATTACCGCTCCATGGTGTGACGCGTTCACGGCAAATGAAAGGCCAACGAAGCTTGTGCTATGTCTCATGATGCCCGCACCACCAAATTTCAGCGATAAAACGCCCCATATTTTCTGATTGCTTCCGGATTTACCAAGCTGCTAGGCTTAGCGAGTTCGCCTCGTTTGGTTGCCATGGGGACCAGGCGTCGAAAAGCGCGGAAGGTTCAAATGAGGTTTTCCGGCTCAGGCTTGATTGGTTAAGATTGGCCGATTTCGTTTTGTCTGAAGAAAAGAGTTTATATAACTGGTATTTTTAGATAGCTTTGTACAATTACAGCAGTTTCTTTTTAATAAAATAGCATTGTTGGCTTTTATATATTAATATGCTTTTCACGGTTTACCGCTTGGGCTGCAACCGACAAACGCAAGCCCTGCTCCGCTGCGTCGGGAAAACCCTATTCTAAAACTCGCCGGTCGGCTCGAACGTTGCGCCGCGGCACGCTATTTTCTTCTTGGCCCCAAGCCTTGGGTTCCCCTATTCTAAAACTTCCTAATAGTAGGAACTGGGGAGTGACTTATGTACCAGACTCATCTGATTGCTTCGGCTGGGCTCAGCAGCTAACAATCCCGCGCTACTGAAATTGCTTGTCGAGAAATTTATTTTTCACCAGTGCTCGTTTTATTTTTAAAGGAGGAAGTTGCACATATCTAGTCATTTACTAGGCTATCTCGGTTCCGATGCCACTCAGTCATCGTGTTTTACGGAAAAGTGTAGACATGGCATTTGTTGCATTTGTTTTCTGTGCAAAAACAGAAAACGGGTCAAGTCTGAAGGTCGATAAGGAGGACTATAAGTGGGGTGCAGGTGCTTCATTGTCGTTGTTGTTTTCTTTTCTGACCGAACCTTCATTGCCAGCGATGTGACCGTGCTCAGATGCAATACGCTCAGTTCTTCTCCCCATAAGGAGCGATTGCATGGCTCTTCATTTCTTATGTTCCCGGTGCACGAGCCAGATGTTTTGAGCGGCTCTTTCAAAAGAGCGAGTGAGCGGCAGCGAATTAAATGTGAGCGGCGGTTCTTTTAGTGAGCCGACTCTCTCGTTCAGTGATCCGATTCGTGCCGAACGATTCCTTGAGAGTCGGACCTTCTCGGTGCGACCTCGGCGCCGCTTATTAGCGATGCGAGAAAGCAACTGCCCTACGGCATGGCAACCCTCCACACCCACCCCTCTCGTGCGCGTGAAAGAAGCGCGCGCAAGGGTGATCTCGGAGGCCACGCCTCCCGCCCTTCCTCGCAAGAGCCGCAACCGTCCTCTTTCATCCCCTCGCCTTCGGCTTTCTTTGAGCCGCTCTTTCAAAACAGCGAGAATGTGACCTAGACTACTCAAGGCTTCTCCGCTTGCTCCGTGACGTCGCGCTAGTTGCCCGTCCGCCGCTGGCCTCAGCTCGCGGCTGGGAGGGTTTGCCGGCAGTTTTCAGCGCATTATTTTACTCTCCGAGGTACAATGGCTGTAGCAATGAGCCAATAAACTTTAATCGGTGAACTAAGAAGCGTTTATTAACCTCGGGCATAGATTCTTTATATATCTTCCGCGCTAATTTATAATTCGCGCTTTCTTTCGTAGCCCTTGCGATACACTTCCTATTGCAGCTAAGTGCTTCGTTTTTATAGCTTCATGTTAAAACTAGTGAGAAACTATTGCACTGCTATAGTTACTGCTCTTGAGTTCACTGCAGATCATATTAACACAAGCATTATTTCCTAGACAGCATATAACAGAAGACTATATGAGATGACTGTGCATATGCATTTTGCTGCTTTTTAAGGAGGCGTACATTTTATTTTTTGTCAATTTAGAAAGCGGCTGCCTTGCTAAATATTGAAATAAACGAAACTCATGAAGTCGTACAAAACAGTAGCATGAAGCCATAACAAACATTATATTGCTCGGTGCTTTGCATTACAAATAAGCCCTTTAATTTTTTTCAAACTCGTGGCGGCTGCATTCCGAAGAACTTACTTTTCGTTTTCAGTGACTGCCGAAAGCTTGGTGTCGCAAACATTTACTAGCTTGCAGTTCTTGAAACAATGACAGTGAATCTTTGCGTTTTTCTTCCTCGCTTGCCTTTGTAGGAATCATTAAGGGCTTCCTGTATGGTGCCATTCTCCCGACGCACCCTCTTTCTTGCTGGGGACTTGTAAAAGAAGGTGTAGCAGAAACGTACGATGACCATTTGAGGAAATTCGAAGGCACTGCGACCTTTTGAATTCGAACACGATTGTGCTTTAGTGATATGGTTCTTCCCATTTGCTTATTAGTATATGACAGCTTGGTGATGAAGTCTTGCTCATGAAAATTGAGTGCGAACACCGGCATGACAAGACCTAAATATAATATCGTCCTCTCGAAACCGTTATCCAATAAAGTTTGAGTTTACAAAAGGTTTTTGTTGTGTGTTGGGTTTAATGGTGCGTGCCTAAGCTAAATCTATCGAAAAGGGTTAAATTTTATTTATCTGCCTTGGAATGTCTACGATTGCAGTAAAATCCTCGCGAGGAACTTCCCTCATCCAAGCTTTTCTGTGAGCTTCATTGTTGGAAAAACCAAACGCTAATGAACTTTGAGCTCCCGTCGTAATCCAGGCTCACAGTACCGTCCCATATAGTGACGATTTCAAAATGCGCGTGCTTTGTAGAGTTCCTAGTTTTTCTTTGTTAGGTTAATCTCACTGTACAGCGAGCACCACGGAGCGATGCTAGCAAGGTCGCGCCACGACTCTCCTTTACTGCGCGTTACTCGTTCGGGCGGCAGGGCCCCGCACGCAGAGCCTCAAATGAACGACACACACACGTGGTTAAGAGACTAGGTTTATTTTACAAGAGTCAGACAGCACTGGAGAGGAGAGAAACATGAAAGGAGGAAAGGGAGAGAGGGAGAGGGCTTTCTGCTGTGGCTTCGGCATGCTGGTCTTCGCGGGGCAGGAGCGGGCCATCTGCAGCTTCGGCTCGGGTTTCGCTTGCGCGTTCGAAGTGCGGACAAATTCCTGGAAGCCGTTTGCGTTCTCGTCTTTTCCTGCGCTCGCCTGGTGCCCCTTATTTGCAGCGTTTTCTAAGGCACGTGTGCCCCATTTTCTACATGCTTTACTTCAGCACTACGTTTATTGTGGTAACAAAGCGCACAATTAGGCCAAGGGAAAACAGATTGACGTTCTGAAGTTCGAAAAACGAGACGTCGAAAAAGAGATACCAGCACGTTCGCTGCCTAACCTAACCATATAGAAGATAGGGCGGAAAGATCCACCTGTGCTACCTCCCAGGTGAGGTGCACCTGCAAGCGTTGCCTCCCCACTACGCTGCACAGAACTCTTACTATCGTTCGCGGTCGGGCAACTAGTGTGACGTAGGCTCCAGCGGAGAGGAGGAGCGAGCAGACCTTGTCCAGTCTAGGTGGCTTTGGAATGAGCAGCGAATCTTAGAGAACCGGCGGCTCATTGAGTGGTGGTTCTTTTGGAGATCAGGCGGCCGGATGCCGCAATGCTGCGTATGATTCGGGTGGTCGCCACTGGTTTTTTGCGTCTTTTATTTTGCTTTCCATGCTTGCTATGTATAGTTTTCTTAAGCTTCATTACAACAAGGTGAATGCCGAATGCATAAGTGTGGTGCATGATGGTCAATACTTTTCAGATCATTTTGAAATGATAGTATAAGAAATGAACGTAATCATCTTTTGGGGAATCAGTGCACCTCCAGCAAATATAGTGGACTTAAAGAGAAAGATTCGCATCTAAAAAAATGGATATCGTTGTTTACTGGGATTTTGTAGTCACCACGAAGGGAGATAGAGTGGTGTCACGCGCTAGGTAATCACCGGAGGTCATCACCGAGACATGACAAAAGAGGGGGGTGGTCGTTCGATGCCCGGCGTAGCCGGTAGGCAAACGTTGAGAATAGATGAAGACGCATGGACTTGAAACAACAATAAGAAGAGGTTTATAGGCTCAGAGCGAGGAATACACAAAACAATTAGAGGGCAGCAATTAACATTCTAAAAGGCAACGACACGAGTGAAAAAACCCAATCTAATTAAATACTTCGAATTACGTACGTATACAGGGTCATGCTTTTCCGGGATGGAAGTAACAATTCAAGTAACAGTAAGGGAAAGAACGTTCAGAGCAGTTTCGAACTTACAATTGACCGGGGAGTGCGGCGGCAGTCCGTCACTGAGATGGTTTCCTTCTTCTGGAGCGAACTGGGCGGACTCACTTTGGGCCTCGGCGGCTCCTTCTTAAACCCTTGTCGACGATGCCTTGTGCACAGGGTCGGGGTCCGAAACAAAACACACACATAGAGCGCACAAAGTAGTTAACTCACAGAGGAAGACGCACGTAGACACACCACACTTCATCACTGCATGGCCGCGATCTTAGGTTCGAAAAACATAACGCACAACAAAAACAACAGTCACGTACGCCCCTAACTTCGGTTCTTCTGGGGGTCACATTGCCAGGGAAAAAAGAATATACGGATATACAAAGGAAGCTCTATACTTTGGACGTAGTAGGGGTGACTTTGAGTGGGGAACGTACGACACAGGCAGCCTGTACTGTTCGGCTCGAGCATGGAGAGAGTTGTAGCTAACACAGGGAAAGCTATACTGTTCCGAGGCAACGTGCACGTATGCGTTCTTGCGCGCCCGACCGATGGTCACATATACAGGTCCCGTGAACATGCGGGGTTTACAGAACAACAATTCCGCATGTGTATAAACGCAACATGGGCAAATTAATGGATGCCGCCTATTCCGTGACAAGTGGCGACCCAATTATTTCCACACTTTCGTTGAGGACGAGGCTTTTTTTCAACTTGAATTGAGTACATGGCAGACCACGTGGCACGCCCGAACACGCGTAATTACCTGTTAATATTATACTCCCGTAAGCATAAGCTCCGGCCTGGAGGACTCGAGGCCCCCCACCCCCCTCCCGCCAAATATTTCACCCCCCCCCCCCCCGTATTTTATTCATGCATAACACAGTTTGAAGAAACATATATGCATTACTTAATAACTATGTTATATGTATTTTCATTGATACCTCTGAACGGTTGCACCAGCACACAATGCATGATTAGTGAGAGTCGTGATGCATCGTTCGAGCAGCAACGGTCAAAGTAAGGCGTCATGCTTTGCAAGATCTGGCTCTGAAGAAAGGTTCGGCGAGGTTCACTGAACGATGGTGCTAACTGGCTCTCAAAAGTCCAAAAGAACCACCGCTCACATTTACTAAGCGACTGCTCACTCGTTCTTTAATTAGAGCAGCTGAAAATACAGCCGGAGGGGAGGAGGGCAAGGTGCTCTAGCGAGAGAGTGGTTACGACTTTTACGAGGAAGGACAGAAGAAGAGTTGCTTTGTCGCACCGCTAACAGAAGCGCGGAAGTCGCACCCAGCCACCCGTCTTCAACAGCTGTGTTTACGTGAATGCGACAGCTAGCGCATCACATCGCATCGCAACCGGTTCCTAGCGCATCGCATTCATGTAAAGAGGGGTAATGCTCTAGGAAAGCGCATCGAATTAATGCGTCAAGCAAAGCTGGATTTAGAGGGGTAAGTCGACTTACCCCTCTAAATCTCAATGGGCGACACCGCGTTCCGCCAACACCGCGCTAGAAATGATGTGCTACATGTAAACGCTGTCGCATCGCATCACCGTGAGGCGCTACGAAACGCGATGCTATGCGATGCGCTACTGTTGCCTTCATGTAAACAAGGCTCAGTTCGGGAGGTCGAACGGGCGCGGATCAGGGAACGAGAGAAAGAAAGAGAGACAGAGCCGGCTTTCTCTCTCTCCAATAGAACCACTGCTCGCTCCTCAGTAACGCAGACTTAAGGCTGGTTCACACTGGAGACTCGCGGAGGTCGCGCGACACGATTCGTCACTGAGGGGGCGATTAGTCACGGAGGAGGAGATCCGAACGAGTCGCCAGCGACCCGTTTCAGGTAGTTTGAGAGAGTCGCTGGCTGAACGATTTCTAGCGACGCGTCTTGAAGTCGCAGACCTGCTCAGCCAACCCGCGGCGCTTCTGCCTTCTCCCTTGGGCGGGAAAATTTAAGTGTGCATACGCGCATGTGCACGAATTACCGCGCCCGCTGTTGTTGTGCACACATGTCAAGGGTCACTGCTAGAATGAAACGTACTAATTCGGGTTTGTACTCGTACTCTTTATCATGTGCTCGACGCTCTGGCATGAGGTGATTTCGTGATCTGCTATTGAGCGAGACCGCAAACAACAGCGCGCACACCACCGCCGCTTCCGTCTTCGTTGAACTAGAGCGCTTTTGACTGTCGAAACAGCCCTAAGCATGGGCATAACCATAAGATCTACTTCCTCGCTGACAATTATACATATTCATACCCGAAATGCGTCCGAAGTGATCTACCACTAGCTCTGTAGCAGAGTCCGTAAAGGCGCGAATGTCGGCTCTTCGTTCAAATCTCGTTCGGTGAAGGGGTTGTCGTGAAGCGAGTCGCATGCCGGTGTGAACACTCGTTGTCGATCGGCGCTTGTCGCGGGTCGCCCCCTCCGTGACGAATCGAGCCGCGCGACATCCGCGAGTCGCCAGTGTGAACCAGCCTTTAAGTGAGCAGGTGAGCCGTTCAAATGAGCCGGCTTACTTCAGTGAGCTGAGCCGTTCTGACCCGCTCACTAAAGTAAGCTGCTTTGCCTATCTCTAGTAAACGGTCCAGACCCTGAACTTGAAGCTGAGAAAAAAGCGTAGTGATCATGGCTTGAAGCATAATGGCAGGCAGCGATTTCCCGATACTGATTTTATTTGATTTTAGGTTTTAACGTTACAGAGGTAGTGAGAATCTGGTTGGTAGTCAGGTAGAAGGGCTCGCGTTAATTTCGACCGCCGGGGGTGCACTCAAATCGCAAAGTAACGGGAGCTTTGCGCTTAACCTGAAAGCTTGTGGTTTTATTTAATTTATCCTATGCGAAAGTTTCAGTTTTCCGGCATGCATATTAATGTTTTCTTGACAGTTGAAACGTTCTGTACTGCAATGTTAGGCAGCTCGCTTTGTGCCTTGTATGCTGCCTCTAAACATGACGCCCGTTGCTTTGTCAAGCCAATGAATGACAGCTTCTACTACAACTCTCTGCGTTATCCTGTATCATGTGGGGAGTTTATGCGGAGCTCAGGCTCGTTTCTCATAACCGGAAGCCGCTCAGGTAGCTCAAAATACACCTGTGGCCGCGGAGAACAACACACCGAGGGATACTCCGCAGGCAAACATTTTATCGGTATTTCCCAACACAGATAGGTCAGACGCGGAGCCAGCAAGCTGCACCGAAAGTTGATGCGGAAAGTGACCTGGGATTAGTGCGCGTCTCCGTTCGCTCCGTGCCTTTCCAGACTATTTGTTCACTCCTGCGCTGCTCGCCTCCGACTATCCGACGGTTCCTCCGTCTCGCGCACCGCCGCCCGTCGTGACGAGCGAGGGCAAACTTCGGGATGTGACAGCCGAAGCCCCCGACCGAGGCGCGCTCCCCAATTGCCGCTGTTGCGTTTGGGCTTCAAGGGAACGGCAGCGGCGGTCAATGGATCGGGAGATGGCCGCCGAGGAGGTTACTCGCCTCTGATGGGCGCGGCGACTGACACTCCCGCACAGATAAATGACCAAAATTATTGTTATTGCTGTCCACTGAACTTCTTTAGTCTCGTGAAAAATGTCAGCTCTGAAAGCACTGCATTCGTGGTCTAGTCAGTTATATTGTTGCGTGGTCTGCTATATGCCTGCTTTGCGACCACATTTCTGTTGCATAGAGGAAATGAGAGGAACCACAGAGGCTTACATATTCTTCCGCAATGAGCGATGCTGTGAATAGACGCGTCAATTGCTCAATGGTAGAATGCTCGCCTGCCACGTTGGGGGTCCGGGTTCGATTCCCGGCCGGCGCATGGTCTCTTTTTCCATAGCCCTCTATTTTACCAATACCCCGAGGGCAGTTCTGCGCTTCAGATCATATAATCTTGCGCCTTTAAATGTCTCATTCTCTAGATAATCCTTGGCTTGGGCATTTGGACCAAAAAAGTACGGGTGTTTTCAGGCAAGTGTTGGTCGGCAGGTGCCGTGGCTATGCACCGAGTGAACGACGGGTCGAGAGACGTTACCCGAACAAATGGCATACATCCTGAGTCGACAAGCTACCCGAAGACGGCGCAGGCACAGGGCTTGGTTAAAGCGGGGCGATATACCTATGTCACGTGACCTCTCACTTAATGTGATTGCTTAATTGTGAACACTGATGAGTATGTGTAATCAGAAAACGTCTACACAAAGATTTCATTGGAATAGTCTTGCTTGTACCTGTGTCATTATGCTTCTCCAGGCCTGAACCAAATGTATTGAAACGTGTAAAAAGAATACCTTTACAAATTGCTGGGAAAGAATGTTTTGAACATAATGTTAGAGGTCTGCCTGTGAAGACATGGATGGCGGAAAAAGGAATTCTTTGTACCATGGCGTGTGAACTATATCACGTCTAGCAAGCTAGAACTCATAACCATATGCTTACATATTGTTAGGATCCGGTTTGTTTTGGGAGGCTTTACAGTGAACTTTGCGGAAACATTTCCCTTCATACCTCATAAAATTCGGTTTTTCTATTTAAAGAATGATGATAAATATCTCCATGATATGCCAGTGCTATTAGGTTTCCACAAACGCTGAATAGCTATTCGTAATGCTGATCTTCATGTGAGATCTAAGAGTATTTTAGTCCTTCCCTCCCACAAATAATGGTTGTTTTGTAAAACAAGTCATGTACATCAAAGTACTGGTAAGGTGATCAATTTGAGGTTTGTATAGTTAGGTTTCCCACATGTACACTGCTTTGCTTTTGACGAATCGGCCAGTGTGTAGCTTTTGTGAAATAAATGGAATAAAGACGAAATAAAGCTACTTGGTATGTGTGACATAAAGTGGTAAAGATTAAGGGATTCTTCATTAAGGCGATATGCAAAGTGCTTCTAATGGGAACACATATATTTACAAGAGAGGGCGTAGACGGGAGCCATTATCTCTGTTGAATGATATACTTGAAAGCAAAGCTCAATGTCCACCAACGTTCTGTTTTTAGTGACAGAATTTCCTCGCAATAAAACCGTAACAGGTGTCCTATAGATTGGGCAGTTTTATATTGTGCCAACTGATGAATATATTATGCGAAAAAGTAAATGGTTTGAGGGGAGGGGTACACACTGAAATGAAAACTAGGCCGAGTTGTGCCTTGGTATAGAGCTGTCGCAGAAAATCATCACTACCTGACGCGGAAATTGACACCTCTTATTACGCGACCTAAACCTATAAAACTCAGTAATTAAATAACCTAAATGCTTGGTCTGTAAGAAGATTCGTAAATTATGATTCGCGAAGCGCATACACGAATGAAACGATTTAAACGAAGTCGTGAATAAAATAGCGCATTTTTTGAAATTATAGAAACGGCAGGGGATAGTTTTCTTATTGCTATTGCACGGCTTCTCAAAGGTTCGCTTGTCTGGAGCTAGGCAGGAATCGCCACGTTCGACTAACCACGGGTATTGTCTACGGGGTGGCCAGAAATTTGTCTGTTGTAAATGGCTAACTTGTCTGGAGTTGTGTGGACTGACTACAAGATGGAGTAGCCGCGAAGAGGTCCGCGGGCGACTAGAAAAGTGTCTATTGCTAACCGTTGTAAATAACTTGTACCAGTCTTGTTTATAAATAGATTACCGTCGGTCTCTGTTAAGTTCCTAAGAAAGCCCTTAAAAAAAAAAGAACAAAACTTCACTACGCTTAAACTTGTAAGGAAATGAGCTAATTATTGGACAATGTTTAAGTATTCAAGAGTTTCCTTCGTGCAGAGCAAAATTTACCATCATTGCGGTTTCCCGGTGCTCTTTGTAGCGATCATATAGCACTGATAATGCCGGATCTCAAATATTAGCACCACGTCTGCATAGTCTTTGAACTGCTGATCTATAGTTACTTGACCATCACCTGCCATTTAAGAACGGCGGCGCCGTTTTGCACTGGGAAACAGGTAAATAGTACCACCTGTGCACGCGCTCAATCCTCAAACATCTCTAATGCTATGTAAGACCAGGCAACATGGCTGCCTTCATCAAAACGAGAGTCCAACTGGTCTGTGTAAAGATCTTCAGAGCACCAATTACAGCGACTACTCATGGCAAGATTTAAGGTTGCTTCACAGGAGAGAGAGAGATGAATTCATTGAAGCAGGTTCGTTCGACGAATAATAATGGAAAGAATCAACGCAGCAGACCCAGGGCAAGGGCGCTCCACCGATATTATGGCGATGAGTCGGACGCCATATGGGTGGACGCTGCATGCACGGGTGATGAAGCGACCGCAACCGTGGTGGATTCCTCCTCATCCTCTCTCATCACATTACCTCTCCCCCCAGACACCTCCCCGGAAGCTGCAGAGGAAGCTGCCATTGCATTAGCCATAACCCGCACTTAAGCCCAGCGCATTTTAACTGATTCAAGAAGAGCAATTGTAAATTTTGCACGTGGCCGAGTCCATGTCCCTGCTTTTAGCATACTGGACTCGCCCGATGCACCCCCGTCCCGTCATGTGGAGCTGATATGGGTGCCTGCGTACTACGGGAATCCCGGAAACGAGGCTGCCAACCTTTTAGCTTGAGGTTCTTTAAACCGAGCTCAGGTGGCCTCTAATCCGGGATTTACGAAGGAGCGCATGCACTCGTTCAGCGAGCTGACGCAAGCCTACAGAGCCTCGCGCCAGCTCTACCCCCCCCCCCCCCCCCACACACACACACACCCCTCCCTAGACAATAAACACGCAACACTATGGCGCAGACTACAAACACACTATTCCTTCACCCCTTACCCTTTCCCACTACCATCCCTCCTTCTACACTCCTGTTTGTACCCTTTGCCCAGAACCCTTTGCCTTTTCAATCCACATCCTCCCCCTCTGCCCGGTGGGCCCTCCCCGCGGGGCCTATAGAGCAACTGAAGACCTAGGACGACTGGGAGACCCTGCTGTTTCGGAGGACCCGGCACTGCAGACCATCGCCACCGGCCGGGCTGCCAGTGTTATGATCCTGAGGGACATAAACACTTGAATTTCAGTGGGGTCGTGCGGGGACCCAGGGGCCTGCGCGCCCTGAATTCCTACATCTAATAAAGGTTTTCTCTCTATATATATTCATGCGACCCACTACAGAAGCTCCTTACGGGAAGCTTGGTAGTAATTTCAACTTGTCTTTCGTTGCAGCTTTCGAGTAAATCCAGCACTGATATAATGCCTTTGTCGTGGGACCACACTTGTCTACCACTCTCTCAAGCCACTCGAATTACCCAAACGAGGTGCCTCAAGTTAGGGGGGCACGTCAAAAATCATAGTATGTAACTCTGCATCAGCGGCGGTTACTGAGGGCCGCTGGGGTCGCTGCGACGCTGTCGCTGCTTCCACGGCGTGATTTTGTCATCTGTCATGGCATAGACGGGTGTTGCCTTCTTGGTGAACCTGAACATGAGCTGCTCCAAACGGACAGCCGTAGGTAAAAGGTATTCGAGCGGGAGAACATAACACATGAGCGGCTTTGGTGCACTCTCATTCAAGTTGCATCTGCATTCGGGCCTTTGCTTGCGAAAATTGTTCTGTCACCATAAGGATATAAGGTACAAAAAATGGACGATATTTGAATTTCAAGCAGATCATTTTCTAGCTTTAAATGCGTCCATGAGTATAAAACATGTATGGCAGAACCTTGATTTTATATTCGCATCTCTTCAATTTAGTCATTATGCTGCGTGACATTATCAAACAACTAGAACGAAATTTGAAACAGTAAAACAGAACTAATTTACTTAAAACACTGCAAACAATAGACTGTGGACTGTGCTGGCACAATAGTGCCTTTTGCACGTGCTTCAAAGCGCTTTTAATGTTTGCCTAATAATGCGCGAAGACAAAGCATGCGTCGGTCGGCAGTCCGATGCGGGCCACCCGCGTAGCTGGCGAGCATTCTACCACTGAACCACCAACGCCGACGTTGCATGCACACTGCTGCTAAGCGCTTATTTATAGTCCAACTTGTTACGCAAGTGTGCCCTTAAGTAGGCCATCGTGGTGGCCGGCATCAGATTCAGTGGTACTCTTCCTTAACGAGTCATGAAGGTTCCGACATGAAGGTCCTGAAGGTCCCGAGTAGCAGTAGCTACTCAGGACCTTCAAGAATGAATGAAGTCCATGAAGGAAAAATACGACCGACGCACTAAACTTAACACCGCGACTGATGAAGCACCGGAGGTGGATCGCCACCTCCTGATTCTATGGGAAGCTCGACGGAGCCTCACTAGACGCTAAAAACGCCAGAAGCATAATCGCCGTCTCAAACTCTGCTTAACACAGCTAAACAACAAAATTCAAGTCTACGCTAAAGAGCTTACTAGTAGCTACTGGCGTCAGATTTGCGACAACCTGAACGGACAACTTGGAAATACCCGAAGCTGGAACCTAATCCGATATCTCATCGACCCCGGTAGCACTAAAGGCGAGAACAGCAAGACGATCAAATAGATCCTACATGCTGGACCTACCATGGACGCAGAGATAGTAGACAAAGTGTGGGCCCGATATGCTGGCGACCTCATTTCGGCCCAAGTTACTCTCCTCGATTACTCGTGGCCATGAAACTCCCAGCTTGACGCTCCCATGACTGAGGCGGAGGTCTTCGCGGAGGCTCGATCCTTCCGCAAGAATACTGCCCCAGGGAGTGACCAATTCACGAACGCGGTCATACGCAACGTGGGAGAAGAGGGGATCAAAGAAATGACTCGCAACTTCAACGAGATTTGGGAGACTGGAACAATACCCCGGGAATAGAAGCACGCAGAAATAATAACAATCCCCACACCAGGCAAGCGTCCACACCTGGAGAACCTCCGGTCCATTTCGCTCACGTCATGCGTAGGTAAATGGTTCGAGCGAAACGCATATAACCGACTGACAGAGATATTTCTGGGCACAATTTTCGGCTTCAGGAAGGACCTTTCGGCACAGGACATCATGCTCCAGCTCAAGGAGAAAATCTTAGACCACATTTCATCCAAAATTGAGGGAATTATTCTAGCCGCAGACATCAAAGGAGTCTTTGTTAACATCAGTCACGAGTCTATCATCAGCAGCCTAGGAAACCTGCGATGAGGACAAAAAATGTTATACTACGTGTGAAATTTCCTAACTGACAGAACAGCCACCATCAGCGTGGGCGGGCTGAAGTCTGACGAACGGCTCTCCCCACGCAAAGGCACCCCGCAGGGTTCGATAATCGCGCCCCTGCTGTTTAACGTTGCCATAATCCCCAAGAGCGCATGCTTGCTGATCAACCTGGCTTCCGTCACGCGCTCTATGCTGACGATGTCACGGTCTGGACAACGACTGGCTCGGCATGCGAGAAGGAAGCAAAATTACAACAAGCCATGGACACCATCTAGGAATTTGCCCAACGCTGCGTGATGAGCTGCGCCTCGGAAAAATCAGAATACATCCGCGTCTATAAAAGGTCTTCAAAAAAGAACAAATCAGCCTTCACCTGCACGACCAGGAACTCCGAGAGGTCCAAACTATCCGCATCCTTGGCATGTGGATCCAGAGCCATGGTGAACGCCAATACACCATCAGAGAGCTCACCTGCGCCACAGACCAAATCGGCGGCATGATCCGCCGCATCACCAACAGGCGGGGCGGTCTTACACAGCGGGACGCATTACGCGTGGTGACAGCCCTCATCATTCCACGGACATACAGCCTACCTTTCCACAATACGACCAGGACGGAAGAGGAGAAATACCAAAACCGCAAGGCTTATAAAATCGCACTCGGTCTTCCGAGCTCTGCGCCAACCGATGCCATCCATGCCATAGGCGCCTTCGGTACTTACGCCGAGCACAAAGAAGCCCTCATAACAGCTCAAGAATGCCATCTGCACCTCCGCTGTACAGGCATCTGTACCCTTCAGCGGCTGGAAAGTCACCACCATACAGAAAACGATGACACACCACGGATTAGGCTACTCTTGGTCACCCGCGGAGAGCACCATGTCCTCCCAATTCCAACCAACATGGACCCCATACACCACGGTGAACGACAAAAGGCCCGAGCCAAGAAAATTCAGCAAAATGTCATACGACGCAGAACAAACGTTATGTACACTGATAGCATGCAGCCCCTACCAAGGTCGGGCGGCGGCAGTAGCAACCGTCACAACCAACCTCGGAGACGAAATAGTCAGCGCCACGTTCCAAAGCTGAAGCATAGCGGACGCTCAGGAAGTCGCAATCGCGCACATCAAGCACGCTCGCACCACCGGGCAAATGAATACAATCTTGAGCGACTGTGAGAAAGCCTGCAAAGTGTACCTAAAAGGGGAACTCTGCCAAGCGGCCGTTCACATCATAAGAAATCACACTCCTTGTACACACACCCGCCACTGTATTCTGTGGATCCCGGCACACGAAGGCATAGAGGGCAATGAGGTGGCTGGCAGGATAGCTCGAGGTAATACATTCCGAGCCCCGTTACCGTGTTCCTCCGAACCATCACCTCTACTAACATACAGCGGAATTATAAACTGCCATCGACTTTATCGCACAACGTACGCAGATTTCCACAAAGACCTCACTCGCCAGGAAGCCACTATATGGCGAAACATGCAGGCCCCCACATTATCAAACCCAACCCGACACAATACGATTTGGCCCGCACAATACCCCACAAATGCGTGTCCGGTCTGCGGAGAGATGTCCGACATCCTCCACATGGTTTGGAACTGCCCCGAACAACGTAAATAATACGGTTTACAGAAAATTAGTCATGAGAAGTGGGAGGCGAAGCTGGCTCGACCAGAGCTCCCCCTTCGGCGTCAGCTGATCGGTCAGGCCTGGAGGGCCTTATTCGCCAATGGTTTCCTGAACCTGCGTGAACCACCCGCGTAATTACTTTGTATAAATAAATTTCCCTTCTCTTTCTCTCTCCTTGACGACATGAATGGTCGTAGCTAGGCGTGTGTGCATTTGTCTGAAAGTCTCCTCGGCATTTCGTCTTAGTTCGAACGCTGTTTCAAATCAAATCAAGTTAGTATAATTGGGCTAGAACTAAGCCCCGCAAAATTAGGAATGGATGTAGCTACTTTCCGAGGATTCCATTTATTTTCAGCTATTATAGGATTAAATACTCTTCATTTGTAAGTCTAGATTGTCACGAAATTCACAGGCCGGGCTGCGCATAAATTAATTTTTTTCTGTGTAGGTTGATTACCATATTGTCGACAAAGAGTATACTCGCCCCAAAACTAAGACATCATTGGCCAAAAGAGGACCAGGAATGAAATACACGTGTCGCCAAGACAGTTCTTTACTGAACCGAGAAGATAGAAAGAGATGTATTATTTCGCAAGGCATAACATCCCCCCACACTTGTCTTCTGGATGCTATAGCTACGCTAGCGTCTTTTTTTTTTCAAACAGTTCTCACGGAGTTCGTTTTTGTGTGTAGATTGAACCGAATGACGGGAATAAATTTTCTCACCAAGAGATTTGTTGTAGAGCAGGCATCGCAGGGCGAGAGCACCACACAGTTGCTTTGTGTCGAGATGAATAATTGGATGGAATGTACCTCATTGCCCATTTCAAAGCACTGACGAAATTTCTATGCACTGATCTCCTGGGCATATGGAACAATACAGGGCATCATCGTAAAGCAGCGCGAAACACGTGACGAAGAGGAAAAAGAAGAAGGCACGAGAATTGTCTACCCAATGAATTTTTATTTCTAGAAAGTTTAATTAAATATGCCCCGAACGAAACAACGAAAACAAAAAGCAAACTCATCATAAAGCCGCGAAGCGCTCATAATAGAACCCGAGTCAGCTACCTCAAACGTGAAACCTAGACCCTTGCTCTTCTCTTTGAAAATATTAATGACATCTGTAACACCTCTGGGGAACCCTTGATTCATAAACACTAAACAATCGTCGACGTAGCGAAATGTTACACTTCAGGACACTCTATGTTCGTTAAGGCAGGCATGGCGACTTCATGTCTCAATGCTTCATTGTGGAAATCGTGCTCCCATAGGGTTGAGGCCGGCTATCATGGGCAAGTTCAGAGGATTAGAGGCACCGGGTTTCCGGATGTGGTTCTAGAATAAATGTCGGAAAGAATATTGACTAGGGGCGTAAATCATGCAAAAGAGAATGAAAAAGATGAATGGAAGACAAGAACAATGAAGATTCCATACGTACATACACGAAATTTTACACTGGTTGAAAAAGGTTAGAGCGAGACACGGAGAAAAGTAGTTTTACAGCTAAAATAAGATTAGCAGCGTCTGCAGAGCTGTACGGATGAGGCTCGGATCCCGCGATTCTCAAACGAAGAGAAGAAGTTCACAGTTGTGCACGGTATCACAGAAAACAACGAAACACACACACACACATACTCGTCGACTACGACAAAGAAGTGGTTTATTCTATCCCGCTTTCCTACGGTAAAACATACATTGACCCCACAGGCCGCTCTATAAATGAGCGGTTGTTTGAAAAACGTAGATAAGTAAAAGGGGTAACTTCATCCAACATTGCTGCCATTTGAACAGGACGAATATCTTGTTCAGTCACCTAGATCTGATATGAGGAGAGCTAGTTGAGGCTTTTATGATAAGAAAAGACTCAGACACAGGTGTAGCTTCGCTTTTTATCAGCCTTTCGGAGAGAGATATTTGCGCTCTCGGTGAATGTGTGGCGACCAGGTGATTTGCGGCCGCGAGAGCATACGGTTGACTTGTGCTCTGTCTTTCTAGATCACCGTATCTTGCCGCAAGCTAACCAAGTCTGGAAGCATCGCAAGGAAACCATCACATCATCTGCACGACTAACGTTTTATCTGGTTCCACCGCTGCGTGCCAGCGCGGAACGTAACTTGCTGTGTGATGTCATGCTGGATACAGTGCCATAGAGAAAGAGATTGGTAAAGAGCGGAAACTCCCAAAGGGCCCAGCGGCACATTTGACTGTAGCGCACCAAGCGGCCGGCGGCAACTACTTCCGGTCTTGCTGAAAGGCGCGCGATTTGAATGCTAGCACGCGCTGCGCCCTCCGTGCCCTTTTGGCGCATTATTTTGGTTTTACATGGTCTGCTAGTGTTTCTATTTTCAGCACGCATAACATGAAAAATAGAATCCCAGTTCCCTAAACTGGCCACCGGCGCAGCTGCGCCACAGCCTTTGCAAAACAGTATTGCAGAAACGACGTCAAGTGCTTTGTGAAATGAACATTTATTTTGCTGCATATAAAACACATAAGAGATGCAACAGATGTAGACGGATGCATTGACAAAACTTGGTACACATTAGGCGATGCGCACAGTACAGTAAACTAAAGATACACAAGGCGAGAAACAGCACTTATGTAGAGACAAAAATAGCATAACGTTGATTTCCGAATTATGGCATATATGGCGAATTATGGCAAAAAACAGGCATTATACATAAACTACACAGTCCCAGTCGCGGCTACCTTAGTAAGGGTAACTTGTATCGTTTAGGGCAGAGAGGAGTACTGACGCTTGGGGGTAGGCCACACCGTTCACTCGTCGCATCTGCCGTGCTTCGGCTGTAGTCCGTGAGTCCATGCAGTGCTGTTGGAAAAGGAATGAACATGATGCAGAAGGTCGCAATGAAATGTAAGGCCACTGCACCGCGCACACATCTGTGCATGTGGGTGCGTAGTGAAGACTTGATGAACAACAGTTATGGTCCAGAACAGAAAAGCTGTCATTAGTAAAATTCATACAAAAGCTACTCTTTCAACGTAGAGGTCAGGAAATAAAGGCTAACCGAACCTATCTGAACATGCATTTCTACCGTGAGTTAAATAACAGCCACTAAACTAACAATGTTCCTCAAAAGCATTCAACAGCTGAAGCAATGAAGCTTGCATCATAATACAACATTTCTCACTTTAACGTTGTTCAGATAAATGCAACGCGACACCTCGCAAAACTAGCCGTCCGCAAAGCCGCGGTCTGGACTCACCGCGGCCTGCGAGCACGCCATGTTGGCTTGCCCTTCATGCGCAACTTTGTGAAGCGCAGAACACCGTGCTGAGCTAAACTGCCCCCCGAAATGCCTCGCAGTTTGACAAGAATGAAACATATCTCACCTTGCGGTTGCCCTGTTAAACCCGATATTACGTCACCGCGGCCAGCACGCCTTGTCATGCCTGTTAGCTTGCCCTTCACGCGCGACTATGTGAAGCAAAGTCACCGCCGTACTGAGCTAAACTGCCTGAAATACTGCGTAGTTTGACAAGAAAGTCAAGAATACAACATTTCTTACCTTGCCGTCGCCACGCGACACTTAGGAAGGCTAGCCGTTCGGCAAACCGCATCAGGTCTGGCCAAACCGGCCGGCTAATACGCCATGTTGGCGCTACGGCGTGCCTTGGCGCCTTCACATGCCACTTTGTCCAGCGTGCTGAGATAAACTGTTCGAAATGCAGCTGTTTTGCAGGAACACAACATATTAAACCTCGCCGCTGTTGGAAACTGCCGGATCGTCACGAACTGCGCCTGAACTTCTCTATGCCTGAAGAGCCGGCGCGCCTGTTCACGAGCTGCGAAATTTAATTGGCACCGGCCGGCGTGGTCATGGTAAACTGCTTCAAATGCAGCGTATACTCGGGGACAACTTTCTATGGCAATGTGGTGGAAGCTACGGAGCCGAAACGCACCAGCTCACTCCGCACAAGCATATAGTGCCTCCAGAAATTTCGCAGTGGCTGCTCTGGAATGTTAAACCATAACGGAACTATTAAGCTTATTATTGTATCAGGCCTAAACTACAGTACTAGCCAGTACAGTGGGACTTTAATAGACAGCGTTCATGTCGATGGCTGCGCGGCCTGTCGACAATCTCGTAAATCGCAAGAGCGTAGGCGAGGCGGGTTGGATGCGTCGGCCACTTTTCTCCGCCCAATATTGTGCGCGCGTTCGTATCGCTCGTCTGCTTTTGACAGCGTACGTCGTGCACGTTGCCGAAACCGCAGCCGAAGCCAGGTACTTGGAACTACATGGCGTAGTAATACAGTTAGGAAAGCGCGCGCCCTCGTAGCTTTGGCTCCATTGCCACAGAAAGTTGTCCCCGAGTATAGTTCAGCAAAAAAACGTTGCTCACCTTGACGTCGTTCCAAACCGCAGTCGTTCCGCGTAGCAGCCAACGAGAGATAAAATATGCGGTCTGTCTCCCTTCGACAGCTTTTTGTCGTCTGCTCCGGCGGGCTACCGCTGCAGCGAGTGCCGTCGTGCGCGCGTCAGCGCATGTCCGCGCTGGTGCCGCCATCCATCAATCGGCGGCAACGCAACAAGTCGCGCGTCATTTCCCGGGGCCAGTTTTCGCCGAGTGTACGCTCTTTACCAATCTCTTTCTCTATGACAGTGCCACGGCGAGCAGATTCAGCGCTAAGGCCACCTATATAACCGCCTGACGACTTCATACTTCTGGGATTTGCGGCCATGAGAGCCTGTGGTTGACTTGCGCCCTCTGCCTTTCTAGGTAGGCCCTTTTCTGTAGTTTTAATAGTATGGTTCTATGTGGCCGCTGATCCCCATCGTTGAGTTTCAATGGGTGTTGATTTGTGCACGTATCGCGCTCGCATCGGCTCATTTTTTCCATAAAATTTCTTTGTTTCAACATGACCACCATCTTAGGGCAGGGACAGGTCTAGTTCGTGAACTTTGTCCGAGACCTATTTCTTTCCTTCTCTCCATATGCATAACACTACTTTTGCTTTGTGCGGGTCATGTGGAAGCAAGCCCAGGACCAAAGACTGATGATATGCTCGCACTGTTAAAGGAATGTCATGCAGAAACGTTGGAGTGCCTAAATGAAATCAAACAGCAAATAAGTAGCATTCAAGACCGTGTTGCTGAAATCGAGAAGAATATATCCAAAGGGCTTGAAATGAAGGGAAACTGACTGTGTCCGATTCGGTAGAGGAAGTTAAAACAAACATAAACAAAACAAACGATGAACTGATAATTTTTGTTGACGACATGAACAACAAAATGACGACAAGCAATTTGATTATTAAAGGTATTGATGAAGGGGAACAATAAAGCTATGCAAAGACAGAAAAGGTAGTCAAAGACTTCAATACCGAGCACCTTGAGATGCAGTGTGGCGACATTGAACGGGCTCATCGCCTTGCCCAAACCCGGGCTGATCAGCCTCGACTCATTATAGTTAAATTTTTAATTCTTAAATGGAAAGTTGAAGCATTTCAAAACGCACACAAACTTAAAAATTTGAAGTCGCCAAAAGTTTGGCTGGACGAAGACTACTCCCCAAGAATACTTTATGCGCGGAAAAAGCAGCGCGATTTCGCTAAAGAGCATGTTGGGATAAATTAGCGCTATTCTGTCAGTTTAACAAGCTTCTCATGAAAAGCGAATTTACCGATATGACTCCGCAACTGACAGCATTAATAAACTCTCTTCAAGGTAAGATCAAAAAACAGCGCGGCTACTTGGGACAAACAGAGAGGAGAATAACGGACAAGCGCTGACTAATAACTGAAGTTTATTCGAAAAAAGCACAGGTAATATACACTTTTTTTCTCAAGAACCAGGACGCATGCGCTCCCAAACAAGCATCAGTCTAATCATGGGAATCCAAATATACAATCTCAGTGTCATGCAGAAGCACCGATGGCGTGCTCACGCAACTATCCCCTTTTCTATGGATGTGATAGGCTTCCGATAACTCCCTGGTTAGTTGATCCTTATGCCTGTAGATTACATTAGTGTTGTTAAAAAGAGGTGTGCATAGTTTTTTATCAGGATATCTCGGATCATTATTTAAAGGGCAGTCTCTGTAGTGCAGGGCAAGGTTCGAAGATGGGGCATTTTTCAAAGATGCCTTATGTTGGCGTAGACGGGTGTTGATACATTTACCTGTTTGGCCTATATACCTCTTTCCGCAAGAAAATTCAATGTCATACACCACGCCTTCAGCACATGGTACGAACTTAACCTGGTGATTTATTTTACACGACCTCCTCTCGCTTATTTTTTGTTGATTCTTCATTCTTCTGTCCACTATGGCACATATCTTGGCAAGTTTTTTAGGGGCTGAAAATACTACATACACCATATCTTGATCATGTTCCTTAACCTATGCGACAACCGGTGTACGTACGGGATGACTGCGTACTTCTTTCTACTGCCCTGCTCATGTGGCTGAGAGCTATCTACCGACTTTAGTTTTCTTAATTTTTTACAGGCAAGCGAGATTACCTGATCCGGATATGCCGCCAATCTTAATCTGTCAATCTGCTGTCCAAAACTACTAATCATTTCATGCTCACACGATTTTGAAAGGGCAGACCCAAAGCACGCGACAGCTATACCACATTTTACCAATTTTGAGTGGGCTGATTTGTAACTAAGTAACGGCTTCTCCGAACGCTGCTGGAAAGCCCAGCATACATGATCTAACTTTAATACTAACCTTAAATCTAAAAATTGCAACTCCTTGGCGCTCGGTACCTCGAAAGTAAACTTCAAACCCTGCCCGCGACTATCAGAGACCCTCAAAATTTCACCAACCTGCCCCATTAAGTCCCCCTGCACAAAAATTAAATAATCATCAACATACCTAAAAACCTGTTTTACACCTACCCCCAAGCTACTTTTTATTGCCCTATCCACATAGCAAAGAAAAATATTACTTAGTACGGGTGCTACTTTTGAACCAATGCACACACCCGCTTTTTGAGCATACAGTTCACCCTCCCATTCCACAAAAGTCGACTGCAAATAAAACATTAACAGTTCTAAAAAAGATTCAACAGACACCCCACAAGCCGAAATAAACTCTTCTTCATCATTATCAATCGTTATACAATTTCTACCTTAAGGTTGATGTCGACGGCCGCAGAGTCACTGCCCTAGTAGACACCGGAGCTGACTATTCAGTCATCCGTGAACCATTAGCCTCCCATCTCAGGAAAGTTACAACCGCTTGGGATGGCCCGCTGATTCGCACCGCAGGTGGCAACCTGATTACTCCATCGGGACGATGTACTGCAAGAATAACCGTAAATGGGCGTACTTACCCCACCAGCTTTGTGGTCATGCGGCCGTGTTCCCGCGACATGATTTTAGACATAGACTTCCTAAATGAAAATGGGGCTATCATCGACCTCCGATCCAAGCTCATCAAGCTCTCTGCAGACAAAGCCATACCTGCTACAACGACTTCGACGCAACACGTCGCTCTAAACGTCCTCGACGGAGAATTGACCGTGCCCCCCCCCCAATCAAGCGTCGCCGTCAGCGTAGGTAGCACAGACATCGAAACGCTGAAGGTATCGTCGAAGGAAATATCCAATTGCTCTTGGAACGAGGTATCGGCATCGCAAGAGGCATCGCGAAATTCCGGAGAGGACAAGCTCAGGTGCTGGTAACAAACTTCACTGAAGAATACCGGCATCTCAACAAGGGCACGACCATCGCTTTTCTCGACGAATTAGCGGACCTCAAGGACGTATTCGCCCTCCACTACCAACAACTGGAAGACGCACCGGACCAATTCCGCCAGCCCACATTTGACATCAACCCAGTATTGACCCACAGCAGGAAAAACCAGATTCGCATTCTTCGAAACTACAGGAAGTGCATCTCGTCATCATCGAAAGTACGACAAACACCACTTGCCAAGCACCGCATTATAACGGACGAACACGACCGACCACTGCGCCAAAGCTCTTATCGTATATCGCCGCGAGAACGGCAGGCCATTCGCGATCAACTTAAGGAAATGCTGCGTGATGACGTAATCCAGCCATCGAACAGCCCCTGGGCGGCACCGGTCGTTTTGGTGAAGAGGAAACACGGCACACTTCGCTTCTGCGTTGATTACCGCCGCTTGAATAGCATAACGAAGAAGGATGTCTACCCGCTTCCCCGCATCGACGACACTCTCGACCGGCTCTGCAATCGATGGACTTGAAGAGCGGATATTGGCAAATTGAGGTCGACGAAAGAGATCGCGAGAAGACAGCATTCATCGCACCAGACGGTCTTTTTGAGTTCAAGGTGATGCCATTTGGCCTCTGCTCCGCACCAGTCACATTTCAGCGAGTGATGGACACAGTTCTGGCAGGCTTGAAGTCGCAAATTTGTTTGTTATATATGGACGACGTTGTTCTCTTCTCGTCAAACTTTGAAGACCACCTAAAACGACTACAGACAGTGCTGGAAGCCATCAAGTCATCGGGACTAACGCTAAAAGCAGAGAAGTGTCATTTCGCCTACGAAGAACTCCGGTTCCTAGGTAACATCGTTAGAAAGGACGGTATTCGCCCAGACCCGGAGAAAACAGCTGCAATCGCACAATTCCCACCGCCTGCAAACAAGAAAGCTGTGCGCCGATTCCTTGGGCTGTGCGCTTATTATCGACGATTTATCAGGAACTTTTCGCGGATCGCCGAACCGTTGACGCAGATTACAAAGGCTGACGTACCTTTTAAAGGGAAGCGCCGCAAGGAGAAGCCTTCGACGAACTAAAGCGCCGCCTGCAATGCCCTCCTGTACTTGGCCACTTTGATGAAAACGCCGAGACCGAAATTCACACCGACGCGAGCAGTGTGGGTCTAGGAGCCGTGCTCGTCCAGAAGAGTGCCGGACAGGAGAAAGTAATCGCCTACGCTAGCAGGTACCTCACAAAAGCCGAAGTCAATTACTCGACGACCGAGAAGGCGTGCCTTGCAATCATCTGGGCCACTTCTAAGTTTGGTCCATACCTATACGGCCGACCGTTCAACGTGGTAAGAGACCATCACGCGCTCTGCTGGCTGGCTAATTTGAAAGATCCTTCCGGCCGCCTTGCCAGATGGAGCTTACGACTTCAAGAATTTGACATGACTGTAGTCTATCGGAAGCATTCCGACGCAGACTGCTTATCGCGCGCTCCCGTCGATGCTCCCCCGATGGACGATGACGGCGACGCCTTTTTGGGACCGGTAAGCGCCAGCAGTTTCGCAGAACAACAGCAATCAGACCCTTAGCTGAAAGCGCTAGCCGATTACTTGGAAGGAAACACCGCTTCCCCTGCTGGTGTGTTCAGGCGAGATTTATCATCCTTAACGTTAAGCAATGGCCTCCTCGTGAAGAACTTCGCACCCAACAAGACCGCGCAGCTTCTCGTAGTGCCTAAAACCCTTCGGCAAGACATTCTGCAGGCGTTGCACGATGAGCCCACAGCAGGCCACCTCGGATTTGCGCGCACGTTGCGTCGAATCCAGGAGAAGTATTACTGGCCGCGACTGCCTGCCGAAGTTGCCCACTAAGTGAAGACGCAAGACGGCGCCGATCAGACCAGCAGGACTACTAAACTCGATTCCCCCCCCCCAATCCTGCCCTTTCAACAAATTGGGATGGATCTCCTCGGCTCCTTTCCATCTTCGTCTATGGATAACAAGTGGATCATCGTGGCCACTGACTACCTTCCTTACCCGTTACGCCGAAGCAAGAGCACTACCAAATGGTACCGCGGCAGAAGTCGCCAAATTTTTTGTCGAACAAATTCTCTTGCGACACGGCGCCCCAGAAGTGCTCATCACGGACAGGGGAACGGCGTTTACGGCAGGGTTGACGCAAGCCATCCTGGAATACAGTCACACAAGCCATCGACGTACAACTGCGTACAATCCCCAGACCAATGGCCTTACGGAGCGCTTGAACAAAACGATCGCGGACATGGTCGCTATGTACGTCGACGCTAACACAAGACCCGGGACGCCATCTTGCCAAACATGATCTTCGCGTCTAACACGGCAGTCCAGGAGACGCCCAGAGCGACCCCGTTTAAGCTTGTGTACGGCAGGGAGCCCACGACGACGCTCGACGCAATGCTGCCGCACGTAACCAGCAAAGGCAACCTTGACGCCGCCGCCTACCTGCAGCGTGCAAAGGAAGCTCGACGACTCGCACGGCTGCGTATTAAAGACAAACAGCGCACCGACAGCCGACGATACAATTTACGTCGACGCCACGCAAAGTACAATCCAGGAGACCAAGTGTGGGTTTGGACACCAATTCACCGTCGCGGATTAAGTGAATAGTTGTTGCGTCGATACTTTGGTCCATACAAAATCCTTCGCCGCGTCGGACCGCTCGACTATGAAGTCATTCTCGACGGAACGTCAGCATCCCAACGTCGACGCGCACGCCCAGAAATTGTACATGTTGTACGACTGAAGCCATATTACGCGCGTTAAAGAATCTGTGGTGTTTAAAGTTTGCAGTGTTTATGTTTAAGTGTCTTTGTTTTGGAACATCGAGGCGATGTTTTTTTTTAAGGGGGGAGTAATGCCGCGAAACCTTCAAAACAGTATTTGTTGTTTTTTAACAGCCGCCGGCATACAGGCTTATCACTCTGATTCTGGACCGCGTATCAGTTCCGTAATATGTGGTTGTTAATGCTCCATGTCGCGAGTCACACCTTTATCAGTTTTGTTGTAGCGCAAGATGCACCGAGATCTGTCTCGAAGGTTTCGGCCACTCGGGTGTCTTTCCAAAATGCTCCAGCCCGTGCTGTTAGCTGTTTGCGACGTTACCTAGATTGTTCTGTGCAGCCTTTAAATTGAGCGTTGCCGACTGTGACGAGCATTCTTTGTCCCACGACCGACGAGCATGTTTGTTGCTATCGCCGCCGCCGAGTTGCTTAGTTCTTTTGCGGGCGCAAGTCAGCCAAATAAAGAGTTTCATCAGTGTAATCATCGACCCTTTATTTGTGTCATCGACCTTGTCACCCCTACGTGACAATATGAAGAAGATAGTCAAAGTAGTCGAGGTGTTCTATACAGATCTCTACAGTAGCCAAAGTAGTCAGGACGGCAATAAGATTGGCTTTAGGGAACAACAGTCAGACGTTCCACCAGTGACGAAGGACGAGGTCAAGAAAGCATTAGAAACTATGAAAAGGGGGAAATCAGCTGGAGAAGATCAGATAACTACAGATTTGTTGAAGGACGGGGGATATCGTGCTAGAAAAACTGGCCACTCTGTATACGCAGTGCCTGATGTCATAGAATACGCAGTGAGGTTGTCGCTAATAGAATCAGGACAACATTAGACTGCAATCAAGCAAAGGATCAAGCAGGGTTTTAGAAACGGTACTCTACTATCGATCATAGCCATACCATCAATCAGGTGATAGAAAAATGCTCGGAATATAACCAGCCCTTATACATAGCATTCATTGATTACGAAAAAGCATTTGACTCAGTTGAAACCTCGGCGGTGATGCAGGCATTGCGAAATCAGGGGGTAGACGAACCGTACGTGAAAGTGCTGGAAGATATATAGAGTGGTTGTACAGCAACCATAGTTCTGCATAAAGAAAGTAACAAAATTCCCATAGAGAAAGGAGTTAGGCAAGGAGACACAATCTCCCAGTACTATTTACAGCTTGCTTAGAGGAAGTATTCAGAGACTTGGAATGGGAGCAGTTAGGGATAAGGATAGATGGAGAATACCTCAGTAATCTGCGATTTGATGATGACATTACTACCTAACTCAGGAGATGGACTGCAAAGAATGATTAGTGACCTAGACAGGAAAAGTAGAAAGGTAGGCTTCAAAATCAATATGCACAAGACTAAGGTAATGTTCAACAGCCTCGGAAAGGAACATCAATTTACATTAGGTAGCGAAGTACTGGAAGTAGTAAGCGAATATGTCTATTTAGGGCAGGTAGTAACCTCAGATCCGGACCATGAAAATGAAATAACAAGAAGAATAAGATTGGGATGGAGTGCATTTGGAAAGCACTCGCAGATTATGACTAGCAGCTTACCGGTATCGCTTAAGAGGAAAGTATACAACAGTTGCATCTTACCTGTACTCACCTATGGGGCTGAAACGTGGAGGCTAACCAAGAGAGTTCTACTTAAGTTGAGGACAACTGAGAGGGCTATGGAACGAAAAATGGAAGGGGTAACATTAAGGGATAGGAAACGTGCACAGTGGGTCAGTGAAATAACTCAAGTTACCGACATTCTAGTGGAAATTAAGAAGAAGAAATGGACATGGGCAGGACATGTAGTGCGAAGACAGGATAACCGATGGTCGCTTAGGGTAATAAACTGGATTCCAAGGGAAGGAAAGCGTAGCAGGGGGCGGCAGAATGTTAGGTGTGTGGACGAGGTTTAGAAGTTCGCAGGGGTCAAGTGGATGCAGCTAGTACAGAACCAGGTTAAGTGGAAAAATATGGGAGAGGCCTTCGCCCTGCACTGGGTATAGTCAGGCTGATGATGATGATGATTATGATGAAGCAGAAAAAAAGAGCATTTAGAAAAGCAACTTGAACTAAGAAAGTCACAGACTGGGAAAATTACAAAGAAATTTCGAAAATAGCTTACAAAACATTTATTAAGCCTGAAACAGATATTTTAATTGCACACTTCCTAGTTTGATAAAATCTTGATCCGAAGAAGTTTTGGAACATGAATAATCCAAAAAGCGTCGGTGCGGCACCTATTCTTTTGGATGCATGCGGCAATACCCTACCTATAGAAAAATGCACAGAAAAATTTAACATCCACTTCACAGAAGCTTTCACACACGAACTGCCACTTCAGAGTCACTTTCTGCTTTCCGAAGCCGACATCCGGTTCCCATTGTCCCCAATTCTCGTAACAGCACAAAGCGTGTTTCGCTAAATTGAATGCTTAACTCTGTTACGTTTGGTTTTCGCGAGTGCCTGGGTAGCGTACCGCTGCCAGCGTTATTACGTGCGGCGCGCGGCCCCTCGGTAGCGTTGGCCTGGCGGCTCCGTGGACGGCATCAACGGTCCCAGCAAAGACGAGGCGTCTTCTAACGAAACAACCTTTACTGCAACATCATGAAGAAACGGGCAGTGAAGCTGACCCGGAGAGATTACAGACACTCTCACACAGCTGGTGTCCAGCGTCGTGCCAACGGCGCGTCAAAGTAGTCTCTATCGCAGCGGAGTCTGCCGCTGCTTTATATAGGCATGCCAGTTCACAGGGAAAGGCAGAGAGCCCTTCAAGTTCAGACAAGGCGATGACTCAATAGCAGGTGGTCCGACCTCATCTCCTCCACCTCCTGCGGACAGGAGAGGGTGACGCACTTTCCCTCGAGCTCCAGGTTTGGCCAGCTTTTGCACACACACGCACGCACACACATTTGGCGCGTGGCAGGATCACGTTGAGACTTGTCGGCGGGAGGAAACGTTGCGCGGCCGATGAACGGCGTCGAAATGGCCGACCCGCTCGCGGTTCTGCCTGTTGCTATGCGGTGGCCGCGTCAGCTGTCCCACTTCTCGGTGGAGAAACGTAACAGACTGCCCCGCCGGGGGAGGGAGATCCCGAAGTGTAGGGGACTGCATGCACTGTCCGGAGGGATCGGGATGTTGCTGCTGTCCGGGGTCGTCCGACTCAGCTTCTCTTGAGCTCAAACAGCCTGAAGAAGTCCTTGGTAAGTCGGATCACGTTGAGACTTGTCGGCGGGAGGAAACGTTGCGCGGCCGATGAACGGCGTCGAAATGGCCGACCCGCTCGCGGTTCTGCCTGTTGCTATGCGGTGGCCGCGTCAGCTGTCCCACTTCTCGGTGGAGAAACGTAACAGACTGCCCCGCCGGGGGAGGGAGATCCCGAAGTGTAGGGGACTGCATGCACTGTCCGGAGGGATCGGGATGTTGCTGCTGTCCGGGGTCGTCCGACTCAGCTTCTCTTGAGCTCAAACAGCCTGAAGAAGTCCTTGGTAAGTCCTGTTTCCAAGGCACTCTGCAACTTGTCTTCAGGAGAGTTTGATGACAACCTACAACGTCACAACCACGCTAAAGACTCAGACGTTCAGCCAGCAAGCACGGCACAATCTTCACTAAGTTATGCCAGACTATTTCCCTCTTATGCCCCCATCTATATTAAAGGGCAGCTCAGCAGCACTTGGACCGCGTCCACAAATTTGAAAATCGCGCTTTCAAAAACACCATTCTCAAACAAAAATAGTACAATGAAATATGTTCAAAATCCTATGCCAGGAAGAAAAACACCAAGAAGTGAAAACTGAGGCTTCTCACGTTAAGGGCTTCGACTTAAGCCATCGGCGTTACCATTGAGATCACCCTTTTCATTAACACTTCGGTTGTCCGTTTCACGGAGCAACCTTACCTTCCTGTTTCTGTGCGAAGAAACACATGAGCATAAGTCACTCACTTTTCTGAACAACCTATCCCTCTCCTTACGTGTGGCACACCAGTCACGAGACTTCTCGGCACGGGCGCATTTGTGCCTTTGGGATAGTCGCTTTCTTTTTCGCGATAGCTTCAATTTGCTCCCTTGTTTCTCGCGTCTGCATTTCCGTTTTTTTTTCTACGGCAGCACTGAAACACAGGCTTTCTGCTTTCTTTTTGCAACCGTTTGAGCTTGCTCTCCTTACGATGGCAGCAATCTTTCTCGCGCCTGCCTTTCCGCGTTTTTCGGTGGCAGCACTTGAATATTAGCCTTCTGCTTTCGTTTGGCGCCCTGTCTGACAAGCTAGCGGTAACCGTTCTAGCGGTAACCGGAGCCAGTCGGGCACGGGTGTCGTCGAAGTGGTCAAAGTGCGGCGCCGCGTCTGCATCACGGCCAGCAGCGCATGACTCACTTTCAGTCAAATCCGTCAGTCACATCAGTCCTCCTCCTAGGCATTTGCTCTGGCGGCTCGCCACTCAGTGCGTCGCCTCGCTCAGAGCTAACCGGCGCACGATCAAGCTCCTTCGACAGCTGGGCCGCTTCGGATTGTGTGAGAGTCATATGTGCCACGTCCGCGTTCGCACCGGGGTTGCTTTCGCGAATACAACCTAGCGTGGTATCGGGGCTCGAACGATTCTGACTCTGCTCTGGTCGCTCGCTGTCGCCTTCGCAAGTCTCGCTCTCTACAGCGTACGCGCACTTTTCGTCGGTCTGCCCTGGCTGGTCACAACTCGCGGGGTCCACAGTTTCCCTGATCGGCACTTCGTTTTTCTGCGTGGCCTGCTCTATGACACAGCTGATTTCGGAAACTGAAAGTTTCTCATTTCCTAGCTGGTTTTCATCTCCGCCACGCTCTACACAAGCTCCTGCTTTTAACTCGAGAGGCGGTTCAGTTACTGCCAGTTCCCCACACTCATTTGATGCAACTGTATCTCCTACAGCTACTTGGGTCGGCGTGATGTTCACCTCGCTTAACGGCGTCACTTCGGATTTCTCGCCGATTAAGCCTGTGCTGTCTTAGCTAGTGGCTCGACCAAGCCCTACTGGAAAAATTGTAAGAGATTTGTACAAGACAGCTGTACGCAATTATTGCTGCGTACAGCCTAGGTGAACGTACAGCCTAGGAGAACGTACAACCTATAGGAGAACGTACAGCCTAGGAGAACGTACAACCTAGGTGAACGTACACCCAACGTGGCCGTACAGCCTACGTGAAGTGTACGACATACATGACATGCATGACTGCGTAATCCCATCACAAAACTAAATGCGTATATATGCAGAGCTGTATGTTAAGAACTGCCACTGGTTTGTGGGCCAGATGTTTCATGTCCTATTTTCTTCTGCTCCTTGAGGTCTGCTGCATGCCAAAATTTAATCAGTTTATCACCACCTGATTTGCCCGTCCCCTTCCCAGGTTGAATTGGGAAGTTGCGCTTTCTTGTCATGTATTTGACATCGTCGATCAAGTGCAAACCTTAATATGTAGCAGGAGTGTAATGTCACACAATTTATGTTTGGAGACTCTTCAGTCTGCGTTACAATTCTTGTATTTGCATCAATATGTTTTGAAAATATGTATCATAGTACTGTTGCATGACAGGTGTGTAAAAAGTTAGAGCAGTGCAGAATCTGCTTTGCAGTAATATGAAAGCACGGATGCTGCTGTTGGTTGATTAATTCACTTCTTGTTTACCCATTTTAGTCTTTGGTACTTTCAAATTGCGTGCCAACACCCTCCTATGCCCCTTTCCGGCTCTACTTCCGGTTGCGTGTCACATCCTTGACGTCACCCTAATTGACTGATTTGACTATTTTAGTCTTTGGTACTTTCAAATTGCACGCCCAATCCCTTCCTATGCCCTTTTTTTGGCTCAACTTGAGGTAGCGTGGCGTCAGCTTGACTGGTTTAATTAACATGTATTTGATACATCTCGGCCGCACCCTAATTGACTGACTTAACTATATTTAGTATTTGATACATTCAAATGTGGCGCCAAGCCATTGGATCACGGTAGACAAGCGGAGTTATGAACAGCGTTTAACGATCTGGGGGTGGCACAGTGGTAAAGCGCTTGGCTGGGTATCCAAGGGATGGAGGTTAGATTCCCGGTGGAGACAAAATTTTTTATTTTTTTTGAGGAGGAGTCGCACACCTCTTAAGCGTTGCTAGGCAATGCTGGCAGAGCTTGGCGAGGAGGCTGCACAGCTGGCCTTGACTGTGACGTCACACGCATGCGCAGAACTAAGCTATGTGAAGCCACGCGAAGCTGCAGTCTGATGCGCGTAGACAAGCTTTCGCTTCAAAAGGTACGGCATGCAAAAACCTGTGCGTGGTTACCGACCCGCACACAGCGTGAGGATTGTTCGAAACTCAGGACTCAAAAGATGCAAAACAGCAGTGTGATCTTAGAGGACGAGAGACATTGACATAGGAATGCTACCATGCTATAGTGATACTCTGCATGGTTGCATGGCTCCTACACCATTTTTCATGTTTGTGTTGTGCATAATACTAATATCCCAGCTTTAGGCCTTGTGCAAGGCCTCAATCAGTGTTTGCTGCAGTTGTGACAAAATGTTTTGCTGAAATGATGCCCTCCATGAGATATGCCTCATGTGTAAAGCATGCATGCTTGGAAAAGACACATGTGGTCACCTGGATTGGCTTTATTCATGCCATGTCTCAGCATGGCTGACACACTGCGGTCACAAAACATCTGCTTTCGGTCCACCAGGTTGGAGCTTGGATATAGGTTCCCTTGTTCTGCTGCTCTTGACCTGTTGGGTTCGGGCTTGGATACAGGTTTTCACTGTGCAACGTCTGCAAAATGCAAAAAAAAGCAGGACTATATCCCAGATCCAAAAATTCAGCTCATGTCTTTCCAAACATTTTGGGAAAGGGATACTATTATTTGACAACAATTCAATTCAAAAAGTTTCGATTCTGAACTACAGAAATCTGAGGAACTGACACGAGCATACAGACTGTTCAGCATCAGACCACCACAAAATTTAATACCTCAGTCGAACAGATATTTCAAGGGCCTTCGAACCATATCCTATCGATCAATCAGATAAATGAAGGGGAAATGAGGGTATTCGTTATAATACATGAGGAAAAGAAGCCAACAGTCGGCGAGGCCAAGGAAAGCACTAGGGATTGTACTTTGTTTTTTTTTTCAATTTTTGCTTCGGTAATCACACAAATTAGTAATGTAATCTGTTTAGGGGAAAGGTAAACACAAAGTAGAAGCAAAAACAATGTGCCGATGGTGGGGACCGAACCCACGACCTTCGAATATCGCGTCCGGTGCTCTTCCAACTGAGCTACATCGGCCGCTGTTCCACCTACTTTCTTACGTATTAATGTTGTCTCTATACGAACCTTGAGAGTGTTCACCAGCGCCGCCCTCAACCATAGCGGTGGACGTGGAATGTCATGTGTTACCGCCAGCGTCACATAGACTGTGATCAAGAGCGAGGGCGAAAGCTGTGCTAGAACCCTCTTATGCTACCTATGGCTTCAAGACTTCCAGAACCGAGACCCCCGTAGGCGACAAGCAGATAAATGAAGGGGAAATGAGGGTACTCATTATAATACATGAAGAAAAGAAGCCAACAGTCGGCGAGGCCAAGGAAAGCACTGGGGATTGTACTTTATGGGTTTGGTCCCCACCATCGTCACATTGTTTTTCCTTCTACTTTGTGTTTATCTTTCCCCTAAACAGATTACATTACTAATTTGTGTAATTACCAAAGTAAAAATAAAAAAAAAGACGAGTACCCTCATCTCCACGTCCACGTCCACCGCTATGGTTGAGGGTGGCGCTGGTGAACACTCTCAAGGTTCATATAGAGACAACATTAATACCCAAGAAAGTAGCAGATGGAACAGCGGCCGATGTAGCTCAGTTGGAAGAGCACCGGACGCGATATTCGGAGGTCTTGGGTTCGGTCCCCACCATCGGCACGTTGTTTTTCCATCTACTTTGCATTTATCTTTCCCCTAAACAGATTACATTACTAATTTGTGTGATTACCAAAGTAAAAATTAAAAAAAAAAACACAAAGTACAATCCCCAGTGCTTTCCTTGGCCTCGCCGACTGCTGGCTTCTTTTCTTCACCTATCAATCAATGACATTTGTACACCGCTTCATGAAAAGCTACAATAACTACAAAGTCAAGAGAGCAGCGCAAAACTGGAGATTTAAACGGCCTTCGAGAAGTAGAAGTGTGCACTCTTGGATATGGCTCACCATACACGGCTAAAGAATAAAACCAAACCTGAAAGATTATGCAATCCTACATATATGATCATAGAAGATGCACCTCGACTCAACCTTCTGCCTCTGCTCCAGAGTGAAGGAAACAGCTGTTCCTCTACTCAAGGCTTGGTTAGAATTCATGACGGCCTCCGAGCGTTCCTTCCAACAAAGTCTTCTTGAGAAATACCATGCGGAAAGAATGCATGGAGACCTTGACTGAAACCTTTACTCCCAGCGATCCTCGAGGCATTTTTTTTTTAGAAATGAAGCTTTACTTTAATCGCTCCTCGAGTGCAGGAGAACACGAATTTCAAAGTTGCAATGACGCTAATATAGGGCCACTTCGACCTCCACTTGCAAACATGAGGCATTGTAGCGTTCACACGCTGTGCAGACTTCATTCTACTGCATACAAAGCCTTTCATTAAAGCGGATACAATAAGATTCACAGACCCACTCTTTGAAGCATTGGCTCTGTGGGAACCTCAATCTGACTCGAAAATACTGAAACATTGTTTCAAGTACGACCAAGACAAGTCTCCCGAAGTCCATGCAGCTAACGATGAGTATGGATAGCTGTTGTCAGGTGCAGCTTTTAATGCTGTAGTTGATCACCGCATTATACTGCTGTGGTATAGGCATATTTCAAGTTGTCACCGGATGCCTCAGCAACATTTCAGAGCGTGCCGAGTGCCAAATTGCAGCAAGCATTTGACGGCTAACAGCAAACAAAGCATGTGCAGGGGTTTCTGTGAACCACTGTGAACAGTGGTGCAATTGTAGGGAATGGCATATTGTAAATAGGAAGAGGGAGGTACCGGAGGTGCAGTTGTGCCATGGAACACCTGTGCTGCACACATCAATGGCTTGCTGATTGCCTCGGTGCATAATGTTTTAGACGCACGGTGCTGTGGGGAGGGGGGGGGGCGTCAATTCTGTCTTCAGAGTGGCTCAGGGATATTCGCAGTCAAGTACATTTACAATTACAGCTCCTAGCTTGCTTGGAAACAAGCGGCATTTGATTCTGGAAAGCCAAATTTCTTGGCTGGGGTGCATGCGCTGCAATATGCTTCTTTGCACTTTACATATGCTCAACGCTCACCGCCGAGCACTTCGAGTGCAAACACGCAACTAGGTCACTAGATTTCACAGCAATTCTAGCACTTCTCAATGCCTAAATCCTGTTCTACACAAGCTTTATGTCGATGACAGAAAATGTTGCAAGACGTGAATTGTTTTCAGCCATTTTTCACAGCTGCCTTGTTCATGCAGTTTGCAAAACATATTTTTGTTCTGTTGTGGCCAAAGAAAGACACAAACGCAGGCAGCCAGGAACGTGAGTTTTATTCACGAATGCCTTTGCTTATATAGCCCTTGTCTTGCGCATGCGCCTAAACTGACATCTGATATTGCGCAAAACAAGGGCTATATAGGCCGAGGCGTTGGTGAATAAAACTCACTTCCATTCCCAGCTGCCTGCGTTCGTGTCTTTCATCGGCCACAACAGAGCAGTTTTACTAGGCTGGGACTTTTTTTTATGCAATAAAGCAACTCAGGCTACGAGTAGTGAAGTGCTCCAGAAATTCCAATCACCTGGGGTTCTTTAATGTGCACTGATGTTGCATAGCAAACGGGTGCCTTACTTTTCGTCGCCATCAAAAAGCGGCTGCCGCAACCTATTAGGCTGCGACTCTTGAGGCAGCTTGTTGATGTTATTCAGAAGGACTTCACATTAGAAAATTACCAGGTTACACGTAGTGGTATGTACTTTCCAGGCCAAATTTTGGCCTTTGTCTTGTCCCTGTAAGTTATGTGTGCTCCTGTAAGCCATGTGTGCTGCCTAGAGTGGAGGGATATTTCTAGAGGATACGAAGTCATAAGAAATGCTGAAAAGCATTCAAGAATCTCAACTGAACCTTGAGTAGAGAAGACTGTTTTCTTCACTTTATAGAGCTGAGGTAGTGTCAAGTCGAGACGTGTTTGTGAATTCGACCCCAAGGGCAAAATTTGAATTAAAAACTATTCCACAGGCATAACAGACTCATGCCCTAGTGTCAAGTCCTCTGAACGTTCAGAAGCAACCTCTATATTCACAGGCTAACAGAACATGTTTCCCAGGATGCATGAAAAGGCAGCTGTGAAAAACAGCTGAAAACACTTTAATGTCAGGAAATCTCACTGCCGCTGTGATACAGTTCATGTAGAACATGACATATGCATTGAGAAATGTGAAATTTAGTGACCAAATTTGTTTATTAAGGTTTGGTTTGAAGTTGCTGCTACACTTGCTCTTTGACCTTGCAGGGCTCAGGGGCAAGGGGAAAAAACATGCATGCTGCTTTGCAACGTATGCACTCAAACAAACAAATTGAACTCCCTGATTGGTTTACAAACAAAGCTGGGAGCCGCAATGGTCACTGTGCTTGAAAAGCCATGCCTTCTGCCTACCGTGAATGTGTCTACACAAAACGAGTGAACCAGCCCCTTAGACAGCACCGCGAGTCTGAAGACGTCTGTACTACCCTGATAAGACAACTAAGCCATTGATGCCTCTAGCACAAATGTTCATTGTTCCAAAGGCTCAACTACGCTGCTAGTGGGCCCCCAGCTTCCTTTATACGTATGTGCTAAGACAAAAAATGGGAAGACTGCCCAATAGGGGGTGATGAAGAGGCCATGTTTGATGTTTCAATGTCCAAAAGGGGGGGGGGGGGGCTGCCACTTTCAGGCAGTGTCTGATGAGTCCTAATCTAAACATCCTGAGCATACACACATGCAGCAGCAAGCGTGCAATACATGTCTAAAGGTGTACGCCGAGATATCTACCGGCCGTCACCGAGTGTTCTCGCTATGTCTCCATAGCTAAAGCAAAACTGATCTGCGTGCCCACCACCACAGTTTTCTCTCAGCACCATCAGAGTGCTGTAAGTCTTCAATGCAAAACCATTACTAGCCCTTTTACACGTAATGTCGTCTGCGACCGTTGTTGGCTGTGATGGTTCTGAAAGAAGAGCAATCACGCCATTGTTGTGCATAGAGCAGCTTGGTAAGATGAGGCATGCGGCTGAGCTCAATACAGGAGGATCAGATGGCGTGACATTTGGAAAAACCCTTTAACGTGAAGTGCACCGAGCAGCTGCCCTTAGCTCAGATCGAAAGCGAAGCCAGCAAAGCATCTATATCTATTGTGGCTGCATTAGCTGTGCACCGCTGCCTACAAGAAACACAGTACATCAACTGTGTGTGCAGCCAGCCACACCTACTCTCGCTCAGCTAAAGTCTGCTTTGATTGATTTCCTGCTTAGCCAATGATGCCAATGGTGCTAGTGGGGCCTCTGATGGAGATGCTGGCAATTAAGACGTGGCTGCTGATTCCGCAGTGCGGTTTTGCAAAAGCTATTCTTTGCAGGCAGAAGCCCCTTATCGGAACATTTAGGGCAGTGATCGTGCAATCAGAAAGTTCGGTCAAAAATCTGGTTTTCTGGAAAATCAAAGGGTTGGAAGGTATGTACGCAACATGCCTTTCCCCACAAGTGTGTCCCTGTCTCTGGAAGTCACCATGCAGAGCAAACTTGCTCTTAGTCCTCAAGTGTGTATCATAGCTCTGCATTAAGTAGGTTCTGAAACATTGCTCCCATATAGTGACAATTTGAAATGTGCAGCACCACAGAAGTATGTGATGATCAATTACAGCATTGCAGTTTGTGATAGGCCATGGTTATGCATACTTGGTGTCAAAAGCTGGGATGTCAGGAGGGTAGCCAAAGCTGTATCCACGAAACAATATGCCAGAAGTTCTGGGTAGAACAGGGTTGACCTGGGCCGTCACTCAGCCAATGCTTCACAAAACAGATCTGTGCATACTCACTGCATCCACTTTTGTGAAAAGCTGGATAAACTCGCAGAACAAAGCACAAATAGCGAGCAAATGATATAATGTCCTGTGTTTACAAGTTGAGTGGCAGTCGATGAGCCCTCAAGGTCACCTAACTGCCAACAAATGAAAAGCAGGCATTGAGGGCTGCATGGAGTTGAAGTTCAAGTGAAAGTATTTTTTGTGAAGTGCCAATTTCCTGTCACGATACTCAATCTCACAAGCTGTACGCTGCCCTGCGAATGGCACAGGAGCCCTGGCCCATTCAGGATCATACAGATTATAATAGGTAATTGTGCTCCTACGTGCCTCTTGCTCCTTGAACTGACCAGGGTGAAAATGGGGGCACAATTATCTACAAAGGCTCTTTGCAAAACTCAAGAGTATCAGCTATCCTGCATAGCGCAATTCCTGTGGGAAAATATTTTTGCAGGTCCTGGGTGCACAGTCACGTCACACATGGATGACGTAGCCTATACGACACATATATGTATCTCCTAGATTTTTTTTTAACAGATGCGCACTGCTCAGTCAAGACGAGATGCGCGGGAATGTAGTGAGCACTGATTCTGTGCGTTTGCAATTTTTTGCTTTCGTTCTGTTTCTTTCGATAGTTTAGTGTACAGCTTGTATGGGTATGCAAAGCAACGCGGGGACTCTGGAGTTGAGTCGGCTTTTTCGCATCATGTCACCAGGATGGTGCGTTTGCTCTCCGCAGTGTAATGAATATGTGCAAGAGTACTTGCCGTATGTGGGGTTGCATATATTCAGTACCAGAGCTTGAGTTATTTGCGAACACGCCCATACACATACAGTTTTGTAGTGGCGCAAAAAAATTGTTCTGTCAAGACAGAGTATCTTCTGAACGGTGCATAAACATTGATGTTTGGATTAAGCCATGAAATAGTATACAAGATGTTTCACATAAGGTTTGGTTTATGGGGTTTAATGCCCCAAAGTGATTCAGGCTTGTATCACATAGCGGGCTTAACTTAAGGTACAAAACCTGCCCCAGTGCACGGGCACAGAAGCAGCCAAATCTTCAGTGCTCCCTCCATTGCCACTCAGGCTATCGCAGCGCACACCTCACTGCTACGGAAAAAAAGGAGCAAGCTCTGCTCTGTGCTTTGCCAAGGGCAGCCCCAGGCGGTCACTCGTTTGAAACAGCGCCACCTGTGCTGGCCAAACCCCCCCCCCCGCCCCCATTTTTTTATCCTCTCCGCACTACTAAGTAAAAAAAAAAGGAAGAAGCATACATGCTGCTGTGCGCTTAGCTCGGAGAACAGCTAGACCCCCTCCCACTACCTCCACTCCCCCTTCCCATTCACCCACCCACAATTTATTGAGTGCCCCGGGCAGCTTGAAGCAGTCACTCGTTTTAAAGCACTTTGACAGCCAACCTCCCAGTACCCTTTCGTCCTTCCCGCATAGACGAGAAAGACCTTGCAGCCCTTTTCTCACTCCCTCCCAGTAGAATGAAAAAGGAAAAAAAAACCGCCACGCAGGATATGCAGGAATAATACAGACACGTCACTTTTGTGTCAACAAGGTACGAGTTGCTTTGGCCTGAGCAGAAGATAGGGAGGACTAAAGATTTGACTGCTTCTGTGCACAGTGTGTTAGAGCACAGGGCTCAATCGGCCACCTTTGTACCTTAAGCTAAACCCGTTACATGAAACAACTATAGTGCTAAAAAATTGTTTGTTCAATAACTAAGCCACATCTTGTATAAATTCACAGCTTAATTTCAAACATCAACATTTATGTGCCCTTAGAAGATGCTCTCAGTCTTGACAGCTATATCTTTTCACCACTACAAAACTGCAAGTGTGTGGTGTGCATGTGTGCAAATAACTCATGCACTATAAATATGTTCGCAGCCCCACATAGGGTCAGTACCCTTGCACATTTTCATGACAATGAGGAAAACAAACGCACGATCCCACTGCGAAGAAGCAGACTCATTACTCAGTTCTTGTCGCTCGAATATCAGCAACCCTGCCAAACCACCAGAAGAAAAAGAACGAAAGCTAAGCAAAAATTGCGAACACACAGAATCAGTGCTCACTCCACATTCCCCCTCATCGTGCCTTTTGACTGAGCAGCGCTTTTCTCTCAAGAAAAAAAAGAATACAAACTCCACGAGTAATGTGTAGGTGACATATAGTAGGCTATGTTAATGAAGTAATATGTGATTGTGCACTGAGGACCTGCAAAAATATTCTCCCAATCCCCGTTGCGGCAGAAGTTGGGTGCAATGCTGAATATTTCTGTATCAAGTCTCATATGATGCACGAATCTTGAGAGGAGCATGCCTTCTCTATTGAAAACCAGAAGGGAAGGGAGGGGGGTTATGAATGGTACCTGTAAGGTTAAGGTGCTCTTAAGCGCTTAATCCCTTTAATAGAGAGAGCAAACCAAGGCAGAGTGGAGCAGGTAATGGATGTGGTCATTGTCACAAGAGATGTCTCCCGGCAGCACCCTATTTCTGCTCCCAAAACAGGTTTTACCGCCCCAGTGAAGGGGTTTTCGCTGAGGAGAGAAGCACTGCAGAAGTATTCTGCCAGAACAACCCCATACCGCCATTTACATTTGCTGAAACTTGTGAGTTCTCCCTCCTCACTCACAAATCATGAGGATGTGCTTTGGTCTACTCTCCATGGAAGGGGTATGGTATCGGTTACCTTTAAGCCTCAAAACAATGCTTTTCACAAACACGCACATATTTCAAGGTGGAAGCAAGGCCACCTGTTTCTTGCCACATTTGTTATCATCAGCAGCTGCATTTCAATGAGGGCAGAAGCCAGCAACACTTTCCTCAGTAGTTTGTAGTACCTCCGCCGCCAATACAGCTAGCCGAGAAGTAATAACTGCTTGACGTGATTCCACATGCACAAATTACATCAGCTTAACACTTAAAAGTACAGATAACACTGAATTTTCCCATCCAATTAAACGCTCAACCACTTCCTTCTCAGTTGCTGCAGTGCTACTGGCATCCCGGTACGTGGCATCCCAGCCATGGCGGTATGGTGAAAATCTGCAACCAGTATGCACTCAAGAACTCTGATCACATGTGGCCGGCCTGCCACTACTCAGAATACTGTCAATCATTTTCAAATGAATGATGGTAGTACTTATGTGAAAGCAGTGCAATGTCAAGACTACTGAAACCTATATCGACTGCATTGCCCCTACTGTACTCTGCTAATTTAACTTGCAGTCAGAGGAATATAACTAGCCCAACAACTGCAGCAACCACAGTGAAGGTGCATGAGCCTTCACTTCAAGGTGTACTATCCTCACATCTTATAAAATCAGCTGGTAATGAGATTTGTTTCAAAACTTCTGGCTTTTCCTACCTTTTTAGTGAATAGAATGCAGAAATGTATAACACAAGCTAGCTTCAGCTTGTCCTCAATGTCCTTTTATTACCCTAAAGCTGAACATGAGCTATGAGAGACATCATGAAAGAGGGCTTCTGGGCTAATTTCCAGAGCCCTCCCTCTTCCACAAAAAGTTCTTTAAACTGTGCACTGGCACTGCCCAACATGTAGGCAAATTTGCATTTTGCCTGTATCGACAGGCCCCAGGCACCATTCCATTCCATATTCTCAGGCTCAGCAGCCAAATGCCATAGCCAGTAAGCAACGGCAGCAATCAAAGAAAGCACTGAAGAAACCTGAACCTCAAAATAAACATAAGGAGCCACAAATGCAATAGTAGGTTAGGCAGATAAGAATCTACACATGCTGAAAAATGTCTTCAGCACTTACATCAATGTCCTACTTGCCCATCATAGCACTGTGCGATTCTGGCAAAGGGTATTGTAGAGCTTGAAGAAGCCATTGCTTTGAAGCCACATGGAGCTTGCTGTAAGGTAAAAAGTACCATGAACCAACAAATTAAAGCGTAATATAGTGCAAGACCTACATGCAGAGGCTTTGTGAGCAAGAAATAAAGGCATAGAATAGGAACACCGCAATATTTTTTTTTCTTGAAATGATGTGTGGCATGCTGGTGTAAGTCACTGTATAAATTCGCCTCTGCCTGCTAAGTAATCCTAGATTAATATTTTTTTGGATTCAAACTTTCACTTTAGGATTGAATTCGTTGAAGGGCGACTGCCTATAAAGCCAGAGAAGAAACAATGTTGACATCACCCGAGACATACCAACACTGAAATAAATCCTTTCACTCCATCTCGTCGCCAGCCTGGCAAAAGAACAGGTCAGGCATCACAGTGCCCCTAGTTACAAATAAAGCATTTACTTGATTTTAACTGCAAGTACATTTTAACATCAACCTATCCATAATCCACTAATGCCCACTAGGCCCAAGATAAGACAAGCTCTCCCTTTATGCTTTATATCGAGTGAGCTTCTTAATTTGTAGTGCAGGGTCTTAATACATGCCTGTAACTACAATACTACTTTACTAAGAGATGTGGAACTTCATTAGAATTCATTTTATGACCTAAGTAGCAGAAATTGTATTTTATCTTGAAACAAGCAGCCCGAAAAAACAAGGCTGTGAAAGGAGACAAGACAGACGCTAACTTGCAACATATAAAGGAGTCAAGCAACGATGCAAACCACTCAATTACTTATAAGCAGAAAGCAAAACATGAGCCACTAAAATTTAAGAGCACTTCCCTAATCTAGATATCCCAACTCACTGCATGTTAACACGATGGACGGCTCACTAGCACATTCATTAGCTAGTCTTGAAATGCCTTCAGCTTCAATGATTTTCCAGCTGATTTGAAATGGATGACAGCCAGAATGTGCGGAGCTGAAAGAAACTGAAAGCAACCAATGCATTCTTTACAATGCACAGCCAAGTTGGTACCTCTACCTATATCTACATAAATGGAACCGCGCGGATATTTTAGTGATTGATGTTTTGCTGTCTGCTTATCAGTGACTGAGCAGTTTGCGGCGTTGCTTGGCTTTATATACTTCATGTTTGCATCAATAAAATTTAGTTGCGAGTTATTGCCTGCTTGCCTCCTTTCACATCCTTGTTTTTTCGTGCTGCTACTTTCCAGATGACGCCTTACCAACTCATGCAAATTGCCATCCTTCTCAAAGTATGTTAGTCAAAGAAATTTACTTCATTTGGTACTGACCAACACACATGACCAGGTTTGATGCAACTTAAAGGCGATCAAAGAGAGCATCATCATAAAGCATGAAAGTTGGCTCAGAAATGCACCTCTCCATGCCAGTGTAGCTTGCACAGACATGAATTTCTGTGGTAAACAAAACACTGGGCTGCTGCAAGGGTGGTACAGCAGAAGGAGAGGGTGCTCCGACAGTAAGAGGAAATATGGCATTGAATCTTGCTATACACGGAGACATGTTGTGGGCTATGCAGCCAAGGTACGAAAGGAAAGGAGACAAGTTTTAGTCTCTTTGCCGAGGAGAGTGGTTTGCTCACTATTTGGGCTAGGCATGTGCAGGCTTGAAGTGAAGGGAGAAAGTTGGAGAGTTAATGCAAGGTCACTAGCGCTGAAGTAACCCACTCTACATGGCAAGGGAAGAGAGGTATGTTGCCTTCACTTTCTTGCCTAGCTTCAGCTGCATAGCCAGACATTTAACCCTGAGTATAGTGATGTGCTACCGTGTAGAATTGAACATTGAAAGTAGCACAGGAGTACAGCACCATTATTCTATCCATGATAAACAGGTAATACAGGTGAAGAGCATGCTGCGCTCTAAGGTTGCTGACGGCGTATTTACTTATCTTACATTAAAAAAGGAAGTTAGTAACCCATAAATACGATACTTCTGCTATTATGAGAACTCCACAGCTATGTAAATTGCATGAAGAAAGTGAACCTCTGGATAGCTTGCACTGACGACTCACTAGGCACCCACTGGTGAACCAAAGGTAGAGCAAAAATCTGTCTAATTTGCATTCACCATCTTCATCATGAAGGTATTGCAGACACTAAGCACAGTTCACCATCATAGCACTTATGATATCATCCAAGCCATCTATAAAAGCTACCCAGATTATCACATGAACATTTCAGTAGAGATATGACTTTCCAAGGGTCATATTATGACACTGACCAAATTCTAATGAAAAAAAAAAAATTATGACCAAATCAGCACCTTTCTCGGAGTTCAGTGCATGGGCGTGAGATATGCTTTTACACTTCTTTTCGTCAACTGCTACTGTTTCAGGAAAAGGGGTCATCAAACTAAGTAACCTGAGTAGAGTTGCAAACAACGAAATTTAGGAGTGTGGTGAGGGGCAGACTTTGTGGCATTGCGAAGGTACTCTACTAATGCTAACAGTAGGCAGCCTTGATTTGATCATGGGGTTCAACATGCCAAAGAAACTGATTTCGAGGGTCAGCCATTGTAGATAGCTCTGGATAATTTCGACCATCTACGCTTCTTTAATGTGCACTGACACTATAAAGCACATGGGCACCTAGCATTTTTCCACCATCAAAATGCAACCACTCCAGCTAAGACCGAGCCCGCGTCACCCAGCTCATTAGTCAAATGTCCTAAACGCTGAAGCTGCCACAGTAGGGTGTAGGCAGCCTTGAGGCAGGGTTACATTTGCAGGCATGTTTTGTACAAGTCAAGCTTATATAAGCTAGGTATGGCCAAACTGTGGCTCATGAGTAGCATGAGGCTCCTTGCAAAGTCCAGGTGCAGTTCACGACTGCTTGGCACCTGTCCACCTCTCACCATTCACAGTATTTCTGCATCTACAGCCAGCTTTTTTTTTTAGGAAAAAAAAACAAAACAAAAATGCAGCCAGCTTCTCTGTTCTTTCCCCTTTAAGTTCCAAACCACCTTTTGTTTAGTGTTCTTTTGAACAATGAAACAATGTGCCACCCTATGGACACACATCTAACAGAGCTGCTCACGACTGTAAACATGCTCATTCGAGAACTTCAATCTGCTTGCTTTACAAATGGGGCAGTAGAGGCATATTAACAGTCGTGGCATGAGTTCTTCACTCTGACCACCTGCTTTGTTAAATAAAAAAAAAGTCATTATCATCATTTACTTTGCTCTTTCTAAAATTTTGTCTTTTTAGTCAAGAGTTCTCATTAAAGGTATGGCAGCTGTTGCTGTAGGCCCATAGTTAACGAGCTGTCTGACGTATGCCCGCACTGTACTCGCTCATACATGGAGCTGAGCCTTAGCAACCTTAGTGGTGATGCAAAGAGATGTTTGCCCATGCTAACATCTTGGCATTTCCATAATGGCGCAGATCAGTGTCTCCACTCCCACTTGTGCTGTGAGATTTCCTGTCACTAGCACATATTGAAACCAAAAGCGATGGCAGCAGGCAATGTGACATATGCCAGCAGAGAGATGTTCACTTGCTTTTCCTCCACACATAGTGAATTACAATCCCAGAACTTAAGTGGATTGCCCGCTCCACAACAGAGCACCTGCATCCAGCACAGATTGTGTCCCGACTGTGTTTGGAACTCATGCTAGCGCAAGTAGGTAGTGCCCATGGACTGACAGAGGAATTGCCAGTCATTCTGTGCGCTAGCCTGTGCTTCGTGTACACATGCCGTCTGTTTTAAACCTGTAATAGGTCTTAGAATGGTGTTGACCTCAACAGTTTATGCCATTCTTTCAGATAGTCGAGTGCGGGCAAGCACGGTAAGATTTCTTTGGCACTATTCTGAAATAAAACAAAGGCTCAGATCACTTTTCACTATTTCAGAGTTGAGGAATGGCTTTGAGTTCACAAATAGCACACAAAGATTGTTTCTGCACATAGTTTTCCAGTCGCACTCTGAGCTGAGGTCTTTAAAAAAGATTATTGCAGAATACTGCTGCTCTCAGACTCGCTGTCCTCAAAAGTGAGCACTAGTTCATGACAGCAATTTGTATTTGTAGCAGCGGCAAGTACCAATAGTCCATTATTGCAGAGGGCACAGCAAGCGCAGCAGAGACAATCTACTGGAAATGGTAGGTGCAGCTGAACACATACTGAAGTAAATTTCCAGCCGGTCCTGTTGATTTCGGCAGAGCAATCCAGACTGCTCCATGGAGCGATCTTGGCTCAGCAATCGCTCCTCATCTGCATTTGGAAGATGAAACCTGTGTTCCGGATCTGCATTTGGAATACAGTTGGTCCAAAATGAGCAGAAAAGAATGTTCTGTAAGTGACCACAGTCTGTTATTGGAATTCACCATTAACAGCGTTTTACTATCTACCACCTCGATCTGCTCATATTTTAAGTAGCATTATAAAAGGCTGTGATCCTGCAGGGACCTCCGATCTCACACAAAGGATTCAGTGGCGTAGCAGGCACAACACACATCAAGAGGTGCCAGGGAGTGTAACTTGTAAGAAATGTTATGCTAACTCTTCGTTACTTGCTAGCAGAGCAAACAGTATGTCCGTCATCAAATCTTCTTTTAAACCCTACTTCATGGCAATGGAAAAAGGTATTTCGAGTCCACTTGAGGTCTAACTTAGTACAGTAGCGATGAACAAGCCACTGAGCTTGCCATGTGCCAAGGCGTAAATGCGCTTCACTGTATTGCACGAGTGAACAAGCGGAAGGCTGGAAGCTTGAACAATCTGTTTCCAGAAAATGGTGACGTTGTTTGGGCAGTTAGGTTGGAATAATAAGCAAGCACTCTGCCCGTACCTTCATCTACTGGATTCCCTCTCAAAGGTATGTATGCCCAGCAAACAATGTCTGCAACTTAATCCAGGAGTAAAATCACAGCATGTTCTGAGGACTTCGATCATAACATTGAGCTTTTGATCATTCCAGTCACCTCAACATCAAATCCAAGACATATGTGGCAGCTTATGGAACATTCGCACATACAAAACACACCGAGAAATGCAAGCCAGTCAGTCTAAAGGCAGCCTATCATCCTCATATTGTTCATAACCTTCCTAGTGCCACCAAGTTTGCTTCCCTACCACCCTCTGAACATGCAATGTTCCACCCCAACTCGGGTTACACACAAGCAGTGCACCAAGAAAGACAAAAGTTCATCCCTAGCTCCCACTACGTCAACTCGGAAGAATGTGCAGAGTCGGACCAGATATATAAATTTTCACAAGAGAAATCAGTCAAGTGCCATCTTTCCATCTTTCAACTTTACTTGCTCTCTAGCAGATCTAGCTTGGATTCATTTTGCACTCAAAGCTCAAGTTATGTTTCAACAACTTCAACATATTTATCAGGACTGCAGTGCAACTGCCTCTATTATCTAACCTTTTTTTTTTGCTGAAGTTGACATGGTGAGTGAGCAGTCTAGTTATACAATAATTTTTTCCAGTTTTAACAGCCAATTAGAGAAATAATTTTTGTGAGCTTTCCTTTTTAAAGCTGCTTTGCTGACAAGTTCCTGCCTGCAAGCCAGTGAAGAAAATGTGGGATTATAGCTATCTGCACACTTCGATTAAATGATCTCAACACTGACATGATGATCAAGTGATGTCTAGGAAGATATTGGCACCAGCGCAGCAAGCAGTCTGCTGCTTGTGCATCATGATGGGCCAATGCTATCGAACTGCCAAACCTTTTATCATGTCAAAACACGCTCACCCGATCAGTTATGAATTGTGAAAGGCTACGCACTCAAAAGTGGAAACACATTCATTCAAAAAGTAAAAAGAAGTAAATTGCAGAATGTAACGTGACTGTTCAAACCATGTATGGAAGTGCATGCGGCCACCAAACGATTCATAAATGTGGCAGCCATTCATGAGCTAGATCCAGACACACCACCACTTGTTGTTGCGACTAAAGGAAGAAGATAACGAAAATGCACGGGCCTACTACTGGCGCTGTAGCTGAGCCACCTCCACTGCCTCGTGCGGACAGAAGAGAAAATAGAGAAGAAAAAAGTGGGAGAGAGAGGCACGTCGCGACAGCCGTTGTCCACCACTGAAACGGTAGTAGGTACAAAGACTGCCTACAACAGATAGAAATCCAGTGGCAGGCTAGCCCCCGCCGCAAGCTGCGGTGACCTACCAATCGCAGCACCGTAGGGCCAGGTGCAGCCACCCCCTGAAACCACTTCCTTATCAACATCTACACTTGTTTCTACAAAACATGCATAAATTTAAACAAAAACATCACACTGGAATGATACCTTGAGCAAAGGCTTGTTTTGCTTGGAATCCTGCATGCACTCCTCAATTTAAAACCTGCATGAATTTCATACACTGAGTACAAAAAAACCTGCACACATTTTGATTAACATTTCATATCAGGGAAGATGTCGATGGGGCATCTCAGCACAATTAGTTCAGATTTTTTTGCTTCATTTGTAGATAATTACACAAGAAAATCAATACTATTGGTACTCTTGAATGCATAATTAACTTTACACCTTACTGCTATTTTTGGACTGAAGGCCTGAGTTTGGTGTCTGTCATTTATATGCACTTTGTAGTTTTTGTGGATTACTTCAGTCAAAAAAAATTATGCAAAAGAAAATGTGAAGCCAATACAGGTGAAAAAATTCAAAAATAGCTAAAAAAACTTTTGTTTTTTTTACCTTCTACTTGCACCCAAGGCTCGACAATGGTGCTTTAAGTACGATTACAGCTGAATCATACTGCCGTCGCGTGTTCGCCGGCTCCTTATCCCATAATCCGCAATATTTATAGAACATTTGAATAATGAGCTAGCCCTGTCGTAACGCAGGTAGGTTTTACCGCTTATTCAGTCCGTGTAAATTCAATGCACAAGCGCTGGAGCTTCAACCGCAGCACAACGTAAGGACCGGATCGAGACACTTACGAAGTTGCCCATACTAAATTCTTGCCGAAGGCTGAATCGCAGTACGGCACCGGCATCATGCACCCCGCAATGAGCTTACGAATGATGATTTGTACGGCATATTCTACTCCAATCGTGCAGCCCATGACACTGTCTCTTTTCCAAGACACTGCAAACGCATTAACACCCCCCCCCTACCTTTGTCAAAACCAAACAACCGTTTGTTACGAACGCGTCTTGTTGTTTACGAACTAACAAACTAGCATTGTGTTGGCATGCATGACCAGTTCTGCGCTGTTTTCAGAAGAATGTGCAGGACAGAAGGAAATTTACTTACATCTGAGATGCCAAACGTGTCCCGGGTGGAGACCGCCCTCCAATAGTCCCGCAGTCAGCGTAGTGTTTCCAGTGAAAGCGCACAAAGGAAGACGCACTATCTGTTGGGCACGCCGGCACAATTTTTGCACAGGTTTACACAGAACCTGACGACGCTTCTGCACATCGCACGAGCTATTTTGCTGCGCTTTGTGCCTCGCAAATCTCGAGAGCATGACGCCGCCAGCAGCACAAAAGAAAGCGCGACGCCGCGACGCCGCCACCAATGGCAATGACCAGCACTACAGCTTCGGCTGCTTCGGCTGATTTCGACTTGTTTCGGTTTCGGAAGTTGCCGACTTTAACGGTTTTGCTGTTCGCCTAACAGCGGCAAGCACGATGTCAAGTGTCTACGCGCTAACGCTACATGTTTGTCGTGTATGCGCGCCTGTAGTTTGCGCATTCAGAAATGTGGCGGTGCTAGCGAAAGCTAGCGGTGGCGGAAAAGACCACCGTGAGTTTCGCTTCTTTTTTGCGATGCTGGAAAAACTATGCGTGCTTGTCATGTACGTCGGGTTGACAGATAAGAAATGCGTTGCGGTGGTTCAGCAAATCGGAGCTTTGGCCCAATGCATCGCCAAGTTCCTTGCGAAAATTCCTGATCATAAACAGCGACAGTGGCCATTGTTTTAGATGTGTGTTTATATTGGAAGATCAAGTGATTTGTTTGGAAACAGACGCCGAATCCTGCTCGCACACTGTTCCACTGGTCACCCGCGAGCGATACATACTTTCTTTTGTGATCTGTGCATCACTACTATCAGTGTTTAACTCTTGAATGGTGATGAAATTTTAATGGCTCTAGCTTATAGCAAAAGCAAAAACAGTTGTGTGAAAGCATGGCGCCTGCAGTCAGGCAAGATATGCGACATGCAAAAATAGCTTACCGGTCAAGCTTCAAGCGAAGACAGTGTGGGGTGTTTACGTGGGGATCCGGTAAAAACGTCCCCGGAAAAAATGTCCCTATTGGCGAAGTAGGAAAACATGTCCCCGAACGGGGCTGGAGTCTTGCGCTATAGGACGTAGACTACGTTTCTCCGTGGCGAACTGCAATGATGAATGATGCATGTTAACTTTATTACAGCGGTTTCACCTGGCGGCTTGGAATTGACCGCGAACATCAAATTGATGCGGGCATTCATGACAAAAAAAATTATGGCAGCGGTAATACAGTGACAGTGACATGCTTTAATTTACGCAGTTCTTGTAAACATTTCGGGCCCCCAGAGGACGCAGGTTCCATATGATGATTACATTTAACTTAAAGCCGAGAAAGAATGGCATAACATTTGTTGGTTTTTTTCATGTGTGTTCCAGAATAAATCTTTTTTAGGGCCGGTTTTGGCCTTGGGGACGTTTTTTCCTAGTTGCCGCTTCTTCACGGGACGTTTCTTCCGGAGACGTTTTTTCCGGGGACGTTTTTACCTACACCTGTTTGCGTGCACGTTACTTCAATTAAGCACTAATGAAACTGACCATACAAATATTTCAACTTGTCTCTGTGGCCTACAGCATACATGCAGTAAAGAAGCAAAAGCAGCCAAGCTGCTTGTTCCATGCAGCATAAATAATTATGCACTGCTGTTGGAAACTGCACAGCATATATTGGTGGACGATCGTTGAACGTGCAGCTTTCTTCGATAGGTTACGCATCTCGCGTGACGCAGCCTACAGTGACACTGAAAAATATGCCATCTAAAAGACATTTCCTTGCAATATTGTGCTGCAGCATATATGTGTATAGTATGCATAGCTTCGAGATGCAACACATATACTGTTGGTATCGCCCCTCATAAAGTACTAGGATTTTTGCATCTTTTCATCAGTCTAAGATCACCGATTCAATCGTTTCTTTTTTTTTCTTTTTCATTTGACAATGAGACGGACAGCATTTGCAAGTGTCATTATGCAGCAGAAAGCTTCAATTCAGAGTAGTTCAGTTCAGCAAGGGTTTGTTATAGCCTCAGGAAACTTAAAAATGGCGTATAGATGTAGATGTGCAAGTCAAAACCCAAAAGGCTGTAGCAACTTTTTTGCTCGGCATATCCTTGTGCTGAAAAAGAGAGTCAGTCCGGTTGTTTATAATCAGCCAAATGAGTGATGTAGAGAAAGAAGCAGAATTGTTGTCATCTTCTCTCCCATCCCATCTGTTAGTGCTGTTCAGTCGTTTGAGAATTGTCTTTCTGTGGTCTTTGCAAGGGATTATGAGTTCGTGAAGTTCAGTACTGGAGTTAGCTTTCACATTTCTGTTATCACACTTACTTTTACTTCTACAGATGAAACTCCAAGCCAATTCTTCATACAACTTGTGATGCCTGACGGTGGTAAAGCTGTGCAGTTATAGTGCGTCACCTCTATTCATATGCAAAACATAATATAAGGGTGATTTTGACTGCCAGTTTGACTATCGTATACATGGCAGCGGCAACACATCAACATTGTGCACACAGCATAGTGGCAGATACAATGAACGAAGGGCAGTGCTAGTCAAGGTGTGCAGCAGGAACATCATTTACTAAACTTTAAGTGAACAGTTCTCATTCGACTGAAAAAATTCTGCACAATAAATACCAAAAAAATCCTAATTAGTCGACATATTGGTCATGACATCACAGTTACATGACCTCGCATGAGAATTTCAAACATCTCACAGTGAAATAAAGCTAACAAAATAGGGAGGGTGCAAATGAAGCCAATTATCAAGGAAGCTCTTCTAATGAGGACACTTCAGAAAATAGTAGTTTAACAAAATAAATATGTTGATACTAAAGCTCGAACCCATGTGTGCCCTCTGCATGCAATGTCTATAGCCATGTAGGGTCAAAGGTGTGTTAGTGGGGCATTTAGGGAATGCTGTTACATTGGTAATAATTTTGAAAAGTAGATAACATTAAACGAGAAAAATTAGATAAAAATTTGCAGAATGAAAATGCAGTTCATGTTTAAGATGCTGTCACGTCTATTATTGAGGTAAACTAGCTGAAGCTCCAAAATTATTTTAACTTTCTGTAACTACTTTCTCTTCTTATATTTTGCACTGATCATTATAATTATTCTTTGATCTTCTGCATGTTATGCCACTGATGTGAGTTCAATGAATTAAGTTACAATGCTCAAATCTTGTCTTAGTTCATCTTATTTCTTCCGCATTTCTTTCATGCCATCATATATACATTGCGGATACATTTTTGTTTTGTGATATGTTCATGCTGAACTCTGTATTTATTAATGAATATGTATTCTATTGCCTATATTTTACATTCAATGTAAGCAGCACGCCCATGTAGATATACGAAAGCATTAAACTTGAAATATATATGGCATATATATCAATGATTATTCAGGAATTAACATGTAAATACAATATGGTTCGCCAACCAGATGAAGGAAATTGGTATAAACTGTCTAACTCGGTGATAAACTGTAAAACTATGACACAAACTTTAATTCTCTTAATGATCTTTTCTATTTAACTGTCAAATATGAGGACATACATGCGGATGATACCACTAAATGGCAGAAAGTGAAGTGGAGCTCAAGAGACTTCTGATGCGCTTACAAGTAGAGAGTGAGAGGTTTGGACTTAAACTGAACATTAAAAAGACAAAGATCATGGCGTCTTGCCCCATCAAGTCCTGGAGCATAGAGGGACAAGAAGTGGAAACTGTGACAGATTTTCTCTTCTTGGGTTCCAAGGTAACCCCGGAAGGAGACTGCAGCCATGAAATTAGGAGACGCCTACTCCTGGGAAAGAGAGCCATGGCTAGCCTTGACTGCCTAGTAAAGAGCAGAGACATTAGTCTGCCAACCAAGATCCGTATAACTCGTGCTATGGTCTTTCCAGTTGTGATGTATGGATGCGAGAGTTGGGCTGTGAAGAAGGCTGACCGCCGAAGAATTGACTCGTTTGAATTGTGGTGCTGGCGGAGAATCTTGAGAGTTCCTTGGACTGCCAGAAGATCAAATCAGTCGATATTGTCGACCATAAACCCTGACTGCTCATTGGAGGTTCAAATTCTAAAGTTAAAGCTCAGCTACTTTGGTCATCTGATGAGAAGAGAGGAGTCGCTGGAGAAAGATTTGATGTCGGGAAAGGTTGAGGGTCACTGGAGAAGGGTAGGCAGCGAACGCGATGATTAGATGGCATCCTCGAGGCGCTGCAGATGAAGTTATGTGATGCTAGGAAGATAGTGAGAGACCGGAAAGCGTGGCGTGATATGGTTCATAGGGTCACGAAGAGTCGCACACGACTGAACGACTGAACTGAACTGAACGGATGGGGACATACGCCTATGAATATCTTCCAAACCAACTAGAACATCCAATTGAGAACTATATATATACCATATGAAGTGCCATTTGAAATCCCGGGGACCAATTCAAATTTTCAAAACCACTTTGAATATCCAATAGGGTAGGACATATATGAATTGTAATCCTGTATAATATGGAAAATCCAGTTGGGATTCTAAATTATCATTATGAACGTGAGAACAATTGGGAGTGCCCATTGTTTGCAAAACCATTTGGGTAATTCCGCTAGCTGCCAAATTGGTCGTAATTTTGTGCCCATTTGAGCTCATATATGGCTGTATCTAATTGGGTCAGTGTGGGGCCGAATGGAACCATGTTATAACTGGTTTAATTTTTTACGGGGAGGCTTAGTGAGCCAACTGAACTCGCATGGAACCTGAATGAGCACTGCGAAATCGAGTGCTGGTGCTGTACGAGCATCGTGATTTTAAGCGAGCGTTACGATGTCTCCTACAACGGAGCGTACGAGCTCTACGAGACAGCGTACGGCGTGTGCGGGGGTTTTACGTGAACTGTACGAGATCTTCTACAAGCTGCTTGAGCCCTCGTACATCTGTACGAGACATCCTACAATCCTCGTACAACCCTACGAGACATCGTAAACGCTCTAGGAGACACCATAGACGCCCTACGAGACATGGTACAATCCTCGTACAACTCTACGAGACAACGTAGACGCTCTAAGAGACCTCATAGAATTCTTGTACAAATCGCATAGCTCTTAGAAATCTCCCACATTTCTCGTACACATCGTAGCAATCTCGTACATTTCGCATACACTTTTTAAGTAGGGAGGTAACACAATACTCCTCTGTTCGAGGCTCGGTCGGCTCGCTACTGTGGTCACGTTGCTCGGCCGCTTCCCCAAGCTGTTTCTCACACTGCGGTGCAAGTTCGATTTGCTCCGGAACTTCAGCACTGTCTAGCCATTCGCTTACAGCGGCTTTCAACTGATAGGCCAAATCAAAGTACGACTTGTCACAATGTTTCTCGCTCTCATATCTTTTCCGAAGATCCTGAGGCGTTATCTGATATCGTATCAGCAATGACACTTTTAGTTCATTGTAATTTTTGAAGCGGTCGCCAACCAATCGCTTGATTTCTTCCGACGCTTCAACAGAGAGAAGAGCTACCAACTTCTGCGCCCAACTATCTCGCTCGAAGCGTTTACTTCTACAGACACTCTCGAAATCTGCCAAATAATCTGCCGTATCCTCGGCGATGAGGAACGGTGGTAAACCATCTCGCGGTATTGTACCGTTGCACTGCAGGGCATTGTTAATGGCATTGCAAAGCTTTTCCGCGCTCATTCCATGTGCTGACACCTGCAGCTGTATCAGTTTCATTACGCGGGCAGACTGCTTTTCTCTCTCCTCGCGACGTTCTCTACGTTCACGTTCCTCTTCCTCGTGACATTCGTCAATGTTCTCAAGGCATTCTGAAAGCTCGTTATCTTCAGCTTCCAACTCAAGAATAGCCTTTAACACTTCTGGTTTTTTGAGTTTGCCTGACAAATTCAGACCCAACTCCTCCGCAAGCTCCAGCAATTTCGGTTTGCGCAACGACTTCAAATCCAAATTCATGGCTGTTCCGAGTGCTGCCTTCTCTACTGCCCACTATTGCCTTTCTGCAATTAACCCAGCAACAACGACAACACAATTACCAGCTCTGTTCTCCACTTAACAAAAGCCTGGCAAAACTTAGTGGAAGAAAGTCCCGCACTCACCAAACCTCGAAGCCAAGAATCCAACGCAGTCGTTCCGCTGCAGGCAACCAGTCATCACACAGGGCTCGTTGCACTGCTCCCGACTTTCCGCTGAGCTGCTTTGATTCACGGGTCACGCCTGGGACATCTCCGCTCTTCCCACCAGATGTTGAACCTCGGTCAGGCCTGGCTCGTTTCACCGACCACTGTGACTGCTTTATCGTCCTCGTCTCTCCGCTGTTCACCAGTTGTTGGACGACGGTATCGCCTGGCTCGTCCCTCCAACCACGGTTACGGCTTGGTCGTCGTCGTCCCACCGCTGTTCACCAATTGTTACGTTTGGGTCGCGCGTGCCTGGGGTAGCGTACCGCTGCCACCAGTTATTACGCGCGGCGCGCGGCCCCCCGGTAGCGTTGGCCTGGCGGCTCCGTGGACGGCGGACGGCATGAACGGTTCCAGCAAAGACGAGGCGTCTTCTAACGAAACAACCTTTACTGCAACATCATGAAGAAACGGGCAGTGAAGCTGACCCGGAGAGATTACAGACACTCTCACACAGCTGGTGTCCAGCGTCGTGCCAACGGCGCGTCAAAGTAGTCTCTATCGCAGCGGAGTCTGCCGCTGCTTTATATAGGTATGCCAGTTCACAGGGAAAGGCAGAGAGCCCTTCAAGTTCAGACAAGGCGATGACTCAATCGCAGGTGGTCCGACCTCATCTCCTCCACCTCCTGCAGACAGGAGAGGGCGACGCACTCTCCCTCGAGCTCCAGGTTTGGCCAGCTTTTGCACACACACGCACGCACACACATTTGGCGCGTGGCAGGATCACGTTGAGACTTGTTGGCGGGAGGAAACGTTGCGCGGCCGATGAACGGCGTCGAAATGGCCGATCCGCTCGCGGTTCTGCCTGTTGCTATGCGGTGGCCGCGTCAGCTGCCCCACTTCTCGGTGGAGAAACGTAACACCTCTCAGCACCACCCCTAGATCCGATGGCATCAACGCTAAACTTTTAAAAATAACCTGCCAGCACTCAATTTTACTTCTATCTCTAATATTTCAGCAATCTCTCATTACAACCTGTCTGCCGCAAGATTGGCGATCTACTTACGTCAGCCCGCTTTTTAAATCTGGAGACAGATCCGTCTCCAATAACTGCAGGCCTATTTCACTGACTTCGATATGTTGCAAAGTTCCCCAACGCATTATCTACACTCACATTATGGCTCATCTTAAACAAAAAAAATTACTTACTTCATATCAACCAGCATGGCATTCGGAAACATTTATCGTGTCAGACACAGTTATTTGAGTTAGTAACAGACCTTCATCAGGCATTCCATTCATCCCTGTACATTGACTCCATATTTATTGATTTCGCCAAAGGTTTTCATCACGTCCCCCTTAGTCGCTTATAGACAAAAATACGTAATGAGCAACTTGATCAATATGCAACACAGTGGATTGACGTGTTTCTAATTAACCGATTTCAGTCTGTGAAAATACATAACTAGTTTTGAAATCTCTCAAGGGTTGCTTTCGGTGTGCCTCAGGGTTCGGTGCTGGGTCCTTTGCTCTTCTTAATTTATATTGATGACAGTACGTCTAACATTATATCTACAATAAGATTACTCGCAGATGACTGTGTAATTTACAGAAAATTATCTAACCCTGCTTATATCATCACTCTACAGGCTGACCTTGATGAGCTTGCTCTTTGGTGCGGCAGGTGGCAAATGGTAATTAACACCGATAAAACGAAACATCTTAAATTTACTTCCGCTACTTGCTCGAGTCCAAATGCTTACACAATTAAGAAGTCTCTCATTGAAACTGCTGCATCGGTGATATACCTCGACGAGCACTTTAACACGAAATTATAATGGAACACACATACAGAGTACACCACTTCCAAATCTCTTTAAAAAACTTGGTCTTCTTAAGCGCCGACTGCATCTTGCCGACAAGAATACATGACTACAGGCCTGCAACTCGCTAGTCAGACCCACATTAGAATATGCGTCAGTCATTTGGAACCCTTACCAAGCCTATCTTATTAACATGTTAGAATAAGCCTATAACAAAGCAGCGCGATTCGTTCTTTTACAGTACCCTCGGCATCAAAGCGTTACAGCGATGAAAACATCACTCAATCTCCCGCCCCTAGCCATGCGCAGAAAATTCAATCGTTTATCTCTTTTTCACGCTCTCTATCACAGCAGCACACCATTTGCATGCTCACATATCTTGCCGGCGCCGCACATCTCTGCTCGTGTAGGCCATATCAATAAGGGGAAACCTATTTTAGCCAGAACAGAAAGATTTAAGTACGCACCTTTGGTCCTGTCTATTGACGAGTGGAACTTACTTCCTTCTAGTATAGCCATTATTCCTGAAGCATCATCTTTTCAAACAGCTGTTCGATCGCTCTTGAATTCACGAACCTAATCTGATGTACATTTTACCTTTCTAGCTCTTCACTTTATCGTCTATGTTACGTGCTCCATTACGTGCCCTGTAACGCTTCCCTGTTCCATGTTCCGGAACTTCCGACTGCGATATTTTCATTTTTTTTTATTTTTGAAGTGCTTTATATCTCTGTTTTGTTAAATCTGCGTTTTTATTTTTTTCAATCTTCAAAAACCTGCTCCTGTCGCCTGTATAAATTGTTCATGGTTTCTTGTGCACCTATTCCCGCTTACAGCTTTTTGTTTGCTTGTATTGGAAATTATTTGTGTTTATGTGATGAATCCCCCCCTCTATGCAATGCCAGCAAGGGCACTTAATAAATAAATGAAAATAAAATAAATATCAGATGCTTGTCATGTAAGAGAATGCTAGTTTTCTTTATGATGACGTGGTTAACCTCCCACTGTATCTGCGTACAGTTTTTAAGGGTTTTGCGGCTTTATTATGAATTCGATTCTTGTTTTGAATGTTGAGTTTGGTGTTTATTTAACTAGCCTTTCTAGAAATAAAAATTCAATTAGACAGCGCTCGCGCTGTCTCCTTTTTCCTTTTCGTGTCGTGTTCCGCACTGTTTTACGATGATTCCATTCCAAATCGACCTGTTTTCTGTTCTCGTTAAGTACGGGCACTAACTACGCATCCGATGATTCCGCCGGCAGACCGGTCAGCGCGCTCACTCGGCTGAGTTGTTCCACTGCACTTAACGATAACTCTTATTTCTTACTAGTCGCCGTCACGACGGCACGTGCTGTCACGAATACCCATCCCCCTCGACCAGTGAACCGATTTTACGTGAGACCTTATAAAGGTTCATGAGCATTAAAACAAAAATGAAAGGTACAAATGCCCGGGATGTAGTAACCTGCGGAACTCTAGCATTGAACGAGCTAATGTGAGATCAAATATTGCTTGGCTGTACAATATCTGACATCTATGACTGAGATACAAGTGAATTCACCAAAGTGTGATTTTTTAGGTATGAATAAAATAAATTGAGTGAGTGCAATGAATATCCTGGTAAAATAGTCTTCATTTAAATCGCCTCTGATAAAACTCGTCCACTGGTCCAAGGAGTGACAGACGTCTTCAAAACCATGTGACGTTGCCATTTTGGCAGTGTTATGACCGTGCATGGTCCACACTTGCGCGCACTATTGTTCGCCTGTGGGCATGGATATGTGCTGTTGGTGTAAGGGCTCTAAGTGAGTCTGTTTCCATGAATATTTTTGTGTGAGCCTGCTTTGCTTTGTCGAGACCCTGCAAATGCCAAATTGGCCGTCAAGGGAACCTCAAGAAAAATACAAAGAAATGTCGCCATGTGGGAATAGCCGGATGTGCTTTTGTTCAATTGTTCACCCTTCCCGTCGAGAAGCGCTATTGTCCAGTGAGGAATGCCTATTGTCCAAAGGAGACGACAGGATGACACGTCCGCTGACGTACAGGACAAGAAAGGAGCATGTCGAATACGGCCATTAGAGGAATTCCCGGGTATGCAGGAAAGATTTGCAATTGTCGGAAAGGGACAATGCTGGGAGCAGTATGTGGCGCGCACGTGCACTTGGGTTTCTGATAAGGAAATCCACTTGCCGGAACCACTATATCGGATCTTTGCTGAAGAATAGAAATGTACCTCCTCGCCGTTCCCAAGCTCTATCCGCCAACAAGTGACCACGCCCAACGAAACAATACCGGACCAGTCAGTGCATCAGACCATCATTGCAGTGATGTGTTCGATTGGATGCCGATATCTGAGGGGCGTGCCCTGGAACTGGTTGGTCAGCATCTTCAGAGAGGAGCTGGACATAGGGGGTTTTAAGGACGTTGCAGAGCACGAAATGACGCTCAGAGCCCTGGGTAAACGGCTCATCCAGACGCTTCTCGCTATGAACTCTTAACGCTTGCCATTTTGCTGATATACCCTTCTTTTTCATGTTAATTCGTTTTCTAAAAGTGCCATTAAACCTGCTTGTATATATTTTACCAACTTCGAAGATTCAATCCTTCTTCAACCCGGAGTCTCTGCACGCTACCAAGTGAAGGCCGGGTCGACTTAGTCCCAGCGTCACGACTACTGGTGACCAGCGTTGGGATCTGAATCTACAAGCCACAACATCTGATGATTGGAGGTGGGGTCTGAATCTACAAGCCACAACATCTGGTGATTGGAGGTGGCATCTGAAGCTACAAGCCACAACATCTGGTGATCGGAGGTGGCATCTCAAGCAACAAGCAGGAGCAACAATCGGCCAACAAGAGAGCAGCTCGGAACATCGATCGCATGTGTGGGTGAGTGCTTGACTTTCTTTGGATGTGGACCAGGTTCCAGAACAGGGTTAGATTTTAGAACTGGTAAAGAGTGTTGAAACGCCTTTAGGTTTGGTAGTTTGCACAGTTGACTGGAAGTAGCCGACACTCGGAGCGATCATGGACCTACAAAAGCTGCAGAAACCGGAACTGTTGCTACTGTGTGAGGAATTGGGAATTGATACAAGTGGTTTGGCACGAAAACCCTTGACCCAGGCAGCACATTTCATCGGCCCAATAATGGGGATTGATTGGGGATTACTGTCCCACAAGTGGCCCAATGGTGCCATTGAGCTACCAATAATGTACAGCCATGCTATACCATAGTCATTATTGGCCCAGTGAACTTCACCCATATCCGTTATTGGCATTCAACCGGCTAACAGCGGTCAATAATGCCCCTTCATATTGAACAGTTTGCCATTATTGTATACACAATGAGGCAGCCTGGTCATTATTGGCCAATCAGCTGCAATGGTTTGCCGATATCGTCCACACCATGGTATAACCTGGTAAATATTGTCCGGTCAATAACAACGGCTTCTGAATATTGAGTATATCTAGGCATACAGTGGTCAATAATGTCCGACCAACTTTGGCAGCTTCCTAACATTGTAATATCTTGGTTTCTAGTGGTCGATGTTGTCTAATGAGCCTTGATCCCAGACAGCACATTTCATCGGCCCAATAATGGGGATTGACTGGGGATTACTGGCCCACAAGTGGCCCAATGGTGCCATTGAGCCACCAATAATGTGCAGCCACGCTATACCATAATCATTATTGGCCCAGTGAACTTCACCCATATCCGTTATTGGCATTCAACCGGCTAAGAGCGGTCAATAATGCCCATTCATATTGAACAGTTTCCCATTATTGTATACACAATGAGGCAGCCTGGTCAATATTGGCCAACCAGCTGCAATTGTTTGCCAATATCTTCCACACCATGGTATAACCTGGTAAATATTGTCCGGTCAATAACAAAGGCTTCTCGATATTGAATATATCTAGGCATACAGTGGTCTAATGTGGTCTAAACATAATTGTCTAATGAGCCTTGATGGCTGAACAGCATTGCACATATCATGGCATAGCTTGGCTAATATTGTCCGGCCATTATGGTTGCTTCGTCAACATTGAATATATCTTGGCATACATTGGTCAATATTGCCCCACCAGCTTTGGTGGCATCCTAACATTGTATATATCTTGGATTATAGCGGTCAATATTGCCTAATGAGGTCTGATGGCTGGCCAGCATTGCACATATATTGGCATAAATAGGTTAATATTGTCCGGCCATTATGGTTGTCTTGTCAGCAATAAATAAATCATGGCATATATTGGTCAATAGTGACCCGCCTGTGATGGCGGCCTGCCAACAATGTATACATATGCATTATATTGTTCAATATTGTTCGATGGAATGTGTTGGTTAGCCAGCATTGCATCCTAATGGCATAGGTTGGGCAATAATATTCTGCCAATATGGATGGCTTGTCAACATTGCATATGTCTTGACATAGACTGGTTAATATTGTCCCATCAGCTTTGATGGCATCCCAACATTGTATATATCATGGTTTCTAGTGGTCGATATTGTCTAACGAGCTTTGATGGCTGGCCACCTTTGCACATTTCAGGCTACGGCGGCGCTAAAAAAAAAACAGTAGAAACAGCTCTGACCGACAGAGACATTTCTAATGCTTGCATCTCAATATGACAGTGTGTTGGGGCTAATTTCGTCGCAACTAAATTTTTCGCTGGCCCGGACATCAGTTTACGTTCAACTGTAGAAGATATTCATACGCCATACGTAATTTGGGCCACCATATATATAATGTTTATTGGGATTAATGTATAAATTGTCCTAAAATTGTTTGACTGAGCTGACCAGACAAAATGAACAAAAGTGCCCATCACGGAAAATGTAGAATATATTTTCCTGAATACATTTTTCGTTATTCGCTAATTGTTGTGGATGACCTGCGATTATACTTGACAATTTTGGTAGAGAACTCTTTTATTTACGACTTTAGGCACGATTAATTGTTATGTAAAATTCTGCATATAATATCTTCGAGACAAATCCTGCAGACTAGAGGCACGGATGTCGATCATGCGTGGACGTAGCTAACACAGATAGTGTTCCAAACTTTAGCCAAGTGTTGAAAAAGTTCTGACAGCACGTGGAATCTACACTGCAGAAATTAGCGAAGGCGAGATTAATGCTACTGCATACGGTGGATTACGTATCATTATCGTTATCAACTAAACGCAGCGTCATTATTATTGATTCTGTCATCCCAGTGTCATCATTGTCATTATCACTAATTGCAGCATCATTCTCGTCGCTATCCTCACGGTAGACAATGAGAATTACGTATGGTGCTAGTTTCGCGATCCAGGGTTTAGCGCAGTTGGTTAAAGCGTTAACTAGGCTAGGAATTCGATTCCCGGTGGAGACGATTTGTTTTTCTGATCTCGTCAAATCAGGATGATTAAAGTGCACATCAATGCACAGATCCGATGCACAGATATATCCATGCACAGATCTCGAACACATCTCGCGCACAACTCTCGCGCACGGGATTTCGTTCCATGGGCCTATTTATACGCATACCAGTACAAGCATACGCGCACGCTCGAGCATACATCTGATCTGACAAGCAAATGTTTAATGGATGCGTGTCCGCGAAAAAAATCCTGCGCAGTCAAGAAACGCAAGGTACAAAAATGCAAAGAATGCAACAGAACGTGTGTGTCGCTTGAACAAACACCAGGGGTACCGTTTGGATAGTAAACGCAGAAACGATCGAATATATCCGGTGAATCCACATCCTGTAAAAGTTTGTCCATGACTGGAAACACGCACGCGTAGCATTATTATTTCCGCCTTTTTTTACGTGATGGAAAGAAACCCAACATGTTCAAGCTAAGCAGAGGTGGGAGAGATCGATCGCGCTAGCCAATCAAACACGCACTGCATGATTCGCCATTACCCTAGCTGTTTCCGGCATTCAGCATAAGCACCGACTATCCCACGCCTCAGTACTAGCTGTTCTTATAGACAGATATGTTGGGCTGCTTTCAGGGCCTTCGAGTTCTAATATCTACTAGACACAAATTTGTACTGTACTCTTTTGCGCTCTGCTGTGGGCTTCAGGAACAGACAAAGACTGAACGACTTTGGCCATCGGTGCAGCAGCGCATAATATATTTCAGCTGAAAGAAAAAATACAAGCAACATATATTCTACGTTATGTCTAGCTAATTCACTTGACAAGAAAACAAATCTGAACTGTCCTGGAATGGTTCGTATTCTAATGCGACGTAAATCGCACACTGCCAAAAAGTAGTGTACATGTAAAAGATAATAAAAAAAATCAACAGCACTGCATGGGGCAAGGCAAACGAAAAAAAAAAATTTAAAACAATTACCTACTGTGTAATGAATGCGCGCACATGTGTCGCCAGCATATATAGTAACAAAATTGAAATTGAATAATAACTATGTTCTTTACGGAAGTTATTTTTGTTCGAAAGCTGTAATATATGGCTCATAATGATGCATTTGACCACAGCGTTTGACAGCGCTCTCCTAAGCATTGTTCAGAAACTATTCTTCAAACATTCATTGCCTTATTATCCAACCATATAATCACCGCACCGAAGGCGTTTCCCTTCAGAGAACTAAATAATTCTATCCCATCATGTCACCAGGCAGCTAATTGCAATTCATGTATATTAAAAGTAATGCGAGTGCGTTGCTTTAGCAGTTTTGAGGCATTTTTAGAGAACACCACTCTCGAAGAATTTAACACATGATTGAGAATTAGGGTTCCTTTGTGAAATATTCTGCTGCTTTCACAAGCGCTGCTTCCGCGGGCTGAAAGATGATTATACCGCGCTTCTTTCTGAGGACAACCTTGTCCCAAGTTCGTAGATATAGTTTCAATGTTGACCCTTGCTTTCTTTCTATTTTTTCTTTACTGCAAATTTAGTTCTTCAGATCTTAGCTCGTCGATTATTTTGTATTTCTTGATATGCCCACGCTTAGTTCTACGCGGATTTTTTCTTGCTCTAAATGTTCACCTGATTTGAAAAAAAAAATAAAAATGAATAACATGGGAATTTTTAACCTTGAAGTACTGGTAGTTATGGTCGTTTTCGCTTTTCTTTTCCTTAATAGGAATACAGCAAGTATACGGGCTGTTGCATCGCTCAGTTGCGCGTGATGACGTTTTAAGAGCACTCCGTCGTGAACAGCGACCTGTGTGCCATCTTTAATTAAAAAAATATGTCCATTTGTTCAAACCGAGGACGATTCCGTGAAAACTGAAGATTGTTTTACTTATGTGATTATTATTTGAAACACTGAGGTAAAACGTATTTTGCGTTAACAAAAAAAAATATAGCGAAATTATCATTCCACTGAAAATGTTACTGAGCCAACAGTCCAGGCGACCAAACAGCTCCGAACGCACTCCTTGTTGTTTTAGCGAAGCCAAAGGCAAAACTCCGCGCATTCCTCCTCACACACTTGGCGCAAAGAACATATGGTTTCTATTCTCTCGTCCTTTTGTCGCCTCTCCACCCGAGGACCTTGACTAAAGCAATTCCCGTCTTGTAGCCTTTTCTCCCTGTGAAGCAGTCATCGCGGAAGGGCAGCGACCTTCACTGCCCTCTCTTTCCTCCCGTCTAGGCAGGCGTTGCTCACAATGCCCCCCACTCTACTACCCCTCACTCTTCCCTTCCTTCCCGCCAACTTTCCTGGCCGGCAGCCTCTGGGCTCACGCGGTCCTGCGGGACCTCTTTCATTTCTCTCACCCCCTTTCGAGCTTTATGCCTACTCTTTCGACAGATCTCAAGCAAAAAAAAAGAGAGAGAGAGAGAAAACACAACGATCCTTCTGCCCCCTTCAACCCTGTCTCGAAACTAGACACAGCGGCTGATTCAGAGGCGTCTGGTCGGCCACACAATTCCCACCCGCTCGAGCTGCTCGAGCTCCCGCAGCTTTGGACAGCAGAACCGAAAAACCAAGCCTTGTGAAAGTTCCGATTTGTTTTAATGGCCATGCCTGAAAGAGGATATTTGTGAGTACCACCAGCATTTTAAGTTGTTTGTTCATAACTGAGCTCTCAGAGATTATTTCTTGCTTTGCCTCCTTGTAAGATCGCTACTTTTTCTTACCAGGTGTATAAAGCATCAGATCCCTGGGATGTACCTTGCGTGACAACATTCATTTTGGATTGTTGCAACTGAGGTCTGCGAATCTGCGCTAGCCGTATGGTAAAATACTTTTTTTGCATGATTTGGTTCTGTATGTTGTCAGCCTTGATCATCATGTCAATAACCGATATGCTTGCGAGAACGGAAAGTCATTTATTTCGACCGCACCACGCCAGTCAGTTCTGAACTGTATTTTCAGCGCACTATTTTGTATGCATAAACTCTGGTCATAATGACAAAATTTACGGCGCAGAGGTGGCCAATTTGTATTGCAAAAGCAAAACGTGGTCCTGTAAAACATGACTCGTGTTTTGTGTGATTTTCAGGTTACAACTTCATCGCGCGTGTGTTGAGTGTCTGAAGTGATCAGTTTCTTTTACATACTATATTCAAAACTCAGAGTTAAGTTGAGCTTTCTGGGACATGATTTTTAGTTGCAAGCGAATATTTATTATTGTAATTTGCCGTTATGAATGCGCTATTGGAATGGTCTAAATGACGTGTAGCTTATTCACGTGTTTGATCTTTCTCTTGCGCTGATCCCGAGTAGTAGAAGTGTCATAAAATAGCCGCTTAAAATAGGTTATTTACAGTTGCTACCATAGTGTTATACTTTACCACACGTACAAACTTGTTCCCACAACAAACGTGATGCTAAGCTACGGATTTCTTTATTTTTTCAGTTCGAGTGCATCATACAAACCCCAAAGCATCTGTGTGGTACGTTGTTTTGGCTGCAGCTTTGACAACTTTTAAAATGTTGTTTGCAGTAATGATGCGTTGCACACTAAATTTAGCAGCAGCGGTCGGAGTGCGACTGCCATTTTTTGTGTCTGTTTTTTCCTTTGTAGTTTCTTTTTAATTCTTTCGGCAATCTATCCTAACGAAAACTATTCAAAGGAAAGCTATTGATTTGAAGCTTCCAGTTATGACGATGTCTTTCTTCTACAGGTGTTCGATCACAAAGGCACTGCAAGTATAAGGGGGCGAGCTCTGATTACCATTTAACGAATAGATAACGGCAAATATCATTTTGTTTTATGTTTCCAGCGTCAACAACACATCCACATGGGAAGCCGTGCACTGCCAGATGTCGCAACCAATGTAACCAAGTTAATATGGCCGGCCTCACCGAGTATGCAGCTTATTTCAACCTGAGTAAAAAAGACAAGAATGTTGCTTGAGGGCCAACAGGTAGTGCTTTATTTTGCATTTTTACTCCACGGTCTAGCTGTACTTCCACTTTCCAAACGTTTTCTGTCTTAATGGGATTTATAAATGTTGCTTTTATTTCCAGGTGCCATCTGCGAAAGGAAATACATTGTTATGCACGCTGCTCAAATCCATATCTTTAAAGGCTGCATGGAGCTGCTGGCCCTACAACCGACCACAAAAGTTGCGATGAACGCAGCGCCTTCCTCCAACCTGGGACCTGAGAACCCTTGCCAAGGGACGCAAAAACAGGAGGAGCACTGAAATACAAGAGTGCTGCCTAAATGTTTCCATGCCCTGTAACACGTGCACACCTAATAAATCAGCATGCAGTGAACCTTTCAGCTGTATTATTTTCTGTGCATGGATATTCTCAGCATGCTTTATTTAAATAAAAAGCTGCATGAAAAATATCTGCACTGCATAAGTAGGGGATGGCTTTGCAGTTGCCTATTAGTCATAGCACGAAAAAGCAACTAGCCGTGGTGCCGGATTGCCAATTGCTCTGGATGGATGCCAATAATGCAAAACCAGTGGGCAAGATTCAATTGGAAATATTGGGTAGCCAATAAATCTGGCTGGATGCCAGTTGTGAATATCCAGTGAATAAGCATGGATACAAGATATTGGATGGCCAGTGAGCTTGGCGGGATGGCCGTGATATAACAACCAGTGAGTGAGCTTGGGTGGAAGATATTGAGTAGCCATTGAGTGCCGTTGAATGCCAGTAAACAAGGTTGTACGCCGAAACTGGTTTTGATAGGAGAGCCGATCAAATTGGTTGGCATATATCTTGGCTCTTTGTGCGCCCCAATCAGACGCCAATATTGACCAATATTGGGACCAATATATCCCAATATTGGACCACTGGCGGTCCATTGACGGCCTGCTGCTTGGGCGATTTTAAAGGCAATCACTGATTTGGGAACCGATGATGAGGAGCTCAGTGAAGCATGGAACCTCATCGGACAAAAAAACAAAGAGCGGGAAAAAGAGGAAAAGAGGCGTGAGCGTGAAATTGAGAGAGAAGCAATAAGGCTGGAGCAAGAAATTGAGCTCCGGAAATTAGAAGTAGAGTTGAGCAAGAGGTCGGAAAATTGTCCCCAGCTAGCGGTACCTCTTCTCAACAAGGAGGCAGATTTCAAGATGTCAAAGTACATGCAGCCATATGGGATATCAGGGGATATCGGTCTGTATCTGGTTAACTTTGAGCGAACCTGCGAAAAACAGTCCTTCCAGCGAGACACTTGGTCTCAAAGATTTGACGGTTCTGCCCTGCGAGGCAGCGGAGGTTGTCGCGCGGCTAAGCAAGGAGGACGCGGACAACTACGAGAAGTTCAAAGTTTGCCTTCTGAGAAAGTATAGGCTTAGCGCCGAGGCGTTCAGACAACGTTTTCGGAACGCTACTAAGTCCAGGGACGAGAGTTACCCGGAATTCCTGTACAATTTAACAGTCAATTTGGGCGAGTGGCTAAAGATTACAGATTCCTACAGTGATAGGGACGCTGTAGTCGAGCGAATTCTTTCGGAGCAGTTTTATAACTGCCTCCCAGGAAAAGAAAGAAATTGGTTACAGGACCGAGGGGACATTAAGTCGGCAACTGAAGCTGCCGAACTCATTGAGGAGTACGCTTCGTAAAATTCAGCAACCCAGCAGTGGATAGGCCCCGCAATCCCAAGTTGAGTGTGAATGACCGTCAGGAAAGGCACTTTGCTAGAGTTGGAAACGAAGGAAGGAAGGCTTCTTCAGGCAAACTCTCTAGAAAGGACGGCAGTGAGAAAAGTGGGGAAGTGCCCAACACGCAGAACACAAAGAACAAGCTTGAGGCTAGGAAACCACTCACATGCTTTAGGTGTAATGAGCAGGGTCACATTGCCGTCAACTGCCGGAAAGAAAATATTGCTTTCTCGTATGTCAGTGACTGCGATGAAAACATTAAGCTTTTGGAACCTGACATGCATGACCTAGTAACCAACGGGAAGCTTTGCAAGGTACTGCGCGATTCGGCCGCAACGATGGATGTTGTCCATCCGGCGTATGTGTCGCCTTCCGACTATACAGGACAGTGTGCATGGATCCGCCAGGTAGTGGAGGAACAGAGTGTGTGCTTGCCAATCGCGAACGTGGTCATCGAGGGCCCTTTCGGCGAGTTAACAACCGAGGCTGCCGTTTCAGGAAAGCTTCCTAAGTGCTATCCGTATTTGTTTTCCAACAAATCGGACATACTACTGCGAAAGAGGGGCATCCTTTTCGGAGACAGAGTTGGGCAAGCCTTAACACGTTCAAAGGCGCGAGAACTAGCTACACTGCTCATTCCAGAAAAATCCACCGCGGAGGAAACGGCAGTTAAACAGTGGTTGATGCGGAAGATAGCGGGTCAGAAAACTTTGAGAGCGAGGCATCTCAGATAAGTCAACTTGAAAGTGAGCTTGATGAGACGCGGAATGAGGACGTTCTTGAGAGTAACCTCTTGCCGCCAGTGTCTAGTAATCTCACGAGACTTTTAAGTGGAACCCGAGAGGACTTAGCTATGGAGCAAGCCAATGATCCCAAGATACAGGAGATAAGGGAGCGACACCGCGCCACTAAGACAGCAAAGAATATTTCTTTCGAGATGAGAAAGGGATTGCTCTATCGCTTATTCAAGGATAAGCGCGGAGTAGAGCGGGACCAATTTGTCGTTCCCCAAAGGTAGCGCGAAGACTTACTGCGACTTTCCCATGGCAGCTCGTGGTCATGTCACATTGGAATAAGGAAAACAAAGCAGATGCTGTAGCAAGAATACTATTGGCCTGGATGTTTTAAGGACACGGAAAATTTTGTACGGTCATGCGACACGTGCCAGCAGGTTGGAAAGGCGCAAGATAAGTGGAAAGCTCCGATGGTGTTAGTACCAATCATTACAGAGCCGTTTCACCGGTTAGTAATAGATGTAGTTGGGCCACTTCCTGTGACAGAGTCAGGGTACCGTTATATCCTCACTATGTTATGCCCAGCCACAAAGTTTCCACAAGCTGTTCCGCTGCGCGAGGTGACGTCCAAGAGTGTAGTGGATTCGCTGCTGTCAGTGTTTGCACGAGTTGGATTCCCTTCCGAGGTCAAAGTGATCAGGGTAGCGTTTTCACAAGTGTCTTCACCACCTCATTTCTCGAGCGATGCGGCATTAAGGTGGTGCACAGCTCGATCCACCATCCGCAGAGCAACATCGTAGAAAGGTGGCATTCTGTTCTCAAACGCGTCCTGAGGGGACTGTGCTATGAAAACAAGCGCGAATGGGATACCTGCCTGGCAAGGGCGACCGTGGACTACTTGGGTAACAATGTAGGTCAAGGTTTCAGGAAACCCAGTGAGATTAAGATTTCTGCGGTAGCAAACTACCCGCGGCCGAGCACGAAGACGGAAATTCGGGCATTCTTGGGGCTGACGGGATACTACAATCACTACATCCCTAACTATTCATCTTTGGCTAGCCCCCTGACCGACGCTCTCCGCAGGAAAGAGCCGACAAATGTAGTCTGGGACGAACAAAAGGAAGCCTCCTTCTTAAACCTGAAGGCTGTGCTGATTAGCCGCCCGGTATTGCGAGCTCCAGACTATGACCGAGAATTCACGGTCCAGTGTGATGCAAGTGATCGAGGGCTAGGTGCTGTTCTCTGCCAGAGAGATGACGACGGTAATGAGCGCCCCATGCTCTACCTGAGCAGAAAACTGAGTTCTAGAGAGAGGGCTTATTGCGCGTCAGAGAAAGAGAGCGCTTGCATTGTATGGGCCATTTAAAAATTGCAGTGCTATCTTGGAGGGGCCAAATTCACCGTAGAGGCGGACCATTGTCCCCTGGCTTGGCTGCAAACTGCGACATCGAAGAACAGTGGCCTTCTGAGGTGGAGCTTGATTTTACAGCAGTACAATTTTGAAATAACATACAGCAAGGGGAAGTTAAATGGGAATGCGGACGCGCTTAGCCGCTGTTTCTAAGCGGTCCGAGGTGCTCCTCATCATGTATCCAAATTGATACTCAGGTTTTTTTTTCGTGCGCTTGTATATGTGTGACTATGTAAAGTAGCACGTTTGGTTTTCTAGGCATACGTGGGTCCTGAACGTCTTGAGTGCGGGCTTTTCTCGCACAACGATGGCAGTTTTCTTTTCACCTGGTCTCTTCAGTGAGCCGAGTGCTTGCTTAACATGTGGTTGAGTTTCAGAGACAGCTCAAGCAATTTGGCCTATGACAATCAAGACAACGCGACAAGCAACAGCGAGCTTCAAGCGTTCATGTGCAGGCCATTAAGTTGTCTCTTCATGCTGCAGCTGCGACGCTGCCCTCCGTGACTCTTCTGGCGGGGGAGGAGGCTGTTATGACCGTGCATGGTCCGCACTTGCGCCCACTATTGTTCGCCTGTGGGCTGTGGATATGTGCTGTTGGTGTAAGGGCTCTAAGCGAGCCTGTTTCCAAGAATCTTTTTGTGTGAGCCTGCTTTGCTTTGTCGAGACCCTGCAAATGCCAAATTGGCCCTGTCAAGGGAACCTCAAGAAAAATACAAAGAAATGTCGCCCTGTGGGAAATAGCCGGATGTGCTTTTGTTCAATTGTTCACCCTTCCCGTCGAGAAGCGCTATTGTCCAGTGAGGAATACCTATTGTCCAAAGGAGACGACAGAGTGACACGTCCGCTGACGTACAGGACAAGAAAGGAGCATGACGAATACGGCCATTAGAGGAATTCCCGGGAATGCAGGAAAGATTTTCAATTGTCGAAAAGGGACAATGCTGGGAGCAGTATGTGGCGCGCACGTGCACTTGGGTTTCTGATAAGGAAATCCACTTACCGGAACCACTATATCGGATCTTTGCTGAAGAATAGAAATGTACCTCCTCGCCGTTCCCAAGCTCTACCCGCCAACAAGTGACCACGCCCAACGAAACAATACCGGACCAGTCAGTGCATCCGACCATCAGTGCAGTGATGTGTTTGATTGGATGCCGATATCTGAGGGGCGTGCCCTGGAACTGGTTGGTCAGCATCTTCAGAGAGGGGCTGGACATAGGGGGTTTTAAGGACGTTGCAGAGCACGAAATGACGCTCAGAGCCCTGGGTAAACGGCTCATCCAGACGCTTCTCGCTATGAATTCTTAACGCTTGCCATTTTGCTGATATACCCTTCTTTTTCATGTAAATACGTTTTCTAAAAGTGCCATTAAACCTGCTTGTATATATTTTACCAACTTCGAAGATTCAATCCTTCTTCAACCCGGAGTCTCTGCACGCTACCAAGTGAAGGCCGGGTCGACTTAGTCCCAGCGTCACGACAGCAGGTACACTAGTCCTGTGACAAGAAACAGTGCGGTGGCTGGCTCGGCGTGAATTGGCAGTTTCGCTTGGTTATTATACACACTTACCGGTATAAATTTGAAGAGTCGGAATGAACGTTGCATGTGTTTGGCGTCCACAAATTTCCTTTCATGCGGAGAAGGCTGCCACGTTAGTAGCTTACTGAGTACCGTCGGCTTCAGACATCCCCCCCCTCCCCCCATCTTAAGTTGAACGAACAAAGACACACACAAGACAGGGTACAGGACCGTAGGCCGCAGACGCTCAGTATATGAGGCGAGCAACAACGACAGAGAGGTATGCCGAACACACTGATTCCTCGATCGTCATCAAGTGATTTTGGGCGGGATAATAAAAATGCAGCGCTCTAGGAATAACTTATACCGCGCTTTTAGCCTACGCTTCGGTTTCAAGTGTCAGGAGCGCGGATATTGGCGTAACCCTAAAAAACGGTCACATCAGACGAGGTAGTGATCATGTGGCTTCAAAAACGTGTGGCATGGCGGTAAAATGTTTCTTCTACTCCGGACAACCCGAGTTCTCGGCACACTACACATGCACCCCTATCGGTGATGCCTTCGCCGTCGTGAATGTCGTCTTTATTGTTTAATTCTCGGCATTTACGAGCGATTTACACGTCATATAAACCTTGTATACCGATGCAGATGGCCACAAAGCCAATTCAGGTATGGACGTGTTTCAGGTCCACCACGCTCAACGCGTTACGCGTGTGTTAGAGTGAACATTGCGACAGTGGACGCAGATGTGAACGTAGCGCTTCTACCGTGTGCATCTTGTCTGGAAATCAAGATTTCACCGCGGGGTAGACTGTGTGGATGCCGTTCGAGATGCCGTTCACCAGATTCGACATGCACCGCGCAACATGCCACTTGTGATGCTGGAACAACACGCGTAATGCATAGCATAAATGTTATGCCTTACCATGACTTTACAAGACTTGCCATGACTTAGCAGGACTAATATAACTACTGACAATAATGTAGCATTAATCCACGTCTAATATGAATTAAAGTATTCAGCTTTGCATACCATGGCTACCATTGTCTAATATTACGTGCCGCTTACCAATCTACTATCAGGCCACGACTCGGCATGCCTTAGCGAGATCGGTGCCAGAAAATACAGCAGCAGATCTCAAGGCAACACTGTAGCAAATTATCCCGTAGTTAACCGAGCTATAAACCGGCCATGAATGTTTTTATCGTTCGATGCCTCAGGTTACTCTCCTTTTGATCCCTATTAAACCAGTTGAATAAAAGCTGAAACCTGACGAATATATTTTTTGCTTCAACGTCATTTAGGATGATGCTGATTCTTTGAGGGCACAGCTTCTTGCTGTCGTTTTAGTCACCATGCTTACTAAAAATTTCTGGGAAGGTTTTGGTTTGCTTGCAATTAAATGTTTAGAATAATTTTATTGAATCAGTAGCCACCAACAGATGACACGAATTGCTGATATCTAAAATGAGGCATGAAAATCAGTTTAGTGCTTCTGGAAGGCCAAATACATATACACAATACAGTTTTCCATGTATAAGTGACCCCGCGAATCTTATTTGACTATGTCGATGTCTATTCAGTCACGAAGCAAGAACTGTTGCTGACAAAGTCGGATTCCCAATACTTGGATTAAACTCGTGACGTTAAGGCAAAAGCGTCATGTTCACAGTTTGGAGCACAGCTGAACAAACGTTTTTGTTCAGCCGTTTGTGCCAGTAATTTCCAATTTATTTATGTGTGTACTTAATTACTTCTTCTCTTGTTGGCCAAACGTCTTTACAGGGCCAATATGTGATGATCGGTAGAGGGGCGTGAAACCAGAAACGCATGGATGTAAATGCAATCCACAGAAAAGTAAAACATTTTTTTTGTATTTTTTCTAGGGGTGGTGCTAGCAAAATACCTGACGCTGAAATCAATTTTCAAGAGCATTCCAGCTAACATATAAATTCCAACGATATCTTTGGATAAGTAAAGCATGCCTCGTTGTGACGTTCCGTCCCTCTCGTGAAGGAAGAGTGCCACTAAATAAGATATTCGCCAGCGCGTTGACCTACATAAATTCACGCTTGTGTAAGACGTTGCGCTATTAATAGACGCTCAGAAGTGGTGTGCAACGGCGACTTAGCGCCGCATTTTATAAAGCTTTCCAGGATTTTCTCTCGCTGGTACTAGAAAAAGTGTATAATGAAGCATATGAGCTTAATTTGCTGCCGCTGTCCTTTGCATCTTCTCATACTGTGCTAATTCCCAAAACGGAGGACCGAGGTCAATTACGCAGTGTTACCTCTTACCGGCCGATTAGTTTAACCAATGTCGACTATAAAATTTTTATGAAAATACTAGCTAAAAGACTGCAAACAGTTATTAAAGATATTGTTGGAGACCACCAAACATGCGGTATTAAAGACAGGTCCATTTTTACGAACATTCACATCGCGAGGGCCATTCTTGAATGTTGCGATGCTGGTGGACTTGGAGTAGCAATGCTCCAAATAGATCTTGAAAAGGCTTTTGATAGAGTGCCCCACGACTTGCTTTTGTGTATATTAGACTATGTCAAGGTCGGATGCGTCATCAGAGAAGGAGTGGCTATGGATTACAGTGCTTGTACAACTAGGCTAATTGTGAACAAATCTGTCGGTGACAGTATTGCTGTCCAACGCTCAGTTCGTCAAGGTTGCCCCTTTTCACCTCTTCTCTTTTGTATCTATCTTGAACCTTTATGTTTAAGCATTATCAAGCATGAGAAAATGCGGGGCTTCAAGCTGCATCAAGCAGAAGTGAAGCTTTTGGCTTATGCCGATGATGTCGCGATGTTTTGTGTAGACTACGAAAGCATCGTAGAGGTTGTGAAAACTAAAAGATTTTTGCGCTATAAGCGGCAGTGCTGTTAACTGGGACAAGTGCCTGGGCTTCTGGCACGGTGACTGGCCAGCGACCCCAGGCATTTTTGCTAACATGAAATTTGTTACCAACCCTGTCAACTACCTTGGTGCCCCTCTTGAATCGTATCGGGACAGTGACCCATACTGGAAAAACCAAGTCGGTAAATTGAAAGATAGAGTGGACACATGGAATGGATGGCAGTGGTCGGTGTTTGCTAAGGCCACGATTTGTAATTTGTTTTTAGTGACAAAAGTTTGGTATGTGCTTAAGTGTTATATTGTTCAAGAGCTAATGTCCAAAAGATCCATCGTATCTTTGCCGTCTTTGTGTGGGGGTCTTCGTGGGAACGGACAAGTCGGACAAATCTCTTCCGCCGGGTGAAGGACGGCGGGCTTGGTTTGGCACATCTGTTTTTGCGCCAGTTAGTCAATCGTTTCATGTTTTTGAGGAATGTGAAAAATCCATTTCTTCGTACGGTCTGTCAGTTACGCCTGGGTCAAGCTCTCCCGGGAATTGTCGTTTCTTCTGACCGCATGTCAGGAGGTGTCCACGGGTATCTAAGGGAAGTGGTCTTGGCGTACAGGTTCTTGATGGTGCGGTTTACTTTAGACTATTTGTGGAGTGTAAACCGGAAAAAACTGTATAAAGACTTGTGCGATGTGGTGCTTCCAGAACCGTTGTACAGAGCTGTGTACTCATCCACAGGGGGCAAAAATGTTCTTAAAAGAGTGAAGAGGATGATGGTGCCGGCAGGGGTGAAAACGTTCTTTTTTAAGCTGCACACTGGAACGTTGGAGGTAAAGAAATGGAAGGAACAGAAAGGGCTTTTTGTACCCTGGGGTGTCCACTGCATAATATGCAGGAAAGAGGAGACGATTGAACACGTGTTTCTCGAATGCTAGGATGCCGTATTTTTATGGGACGTGCTCCAGAGGACGCTTAGAAAAGAACTACCCATAAGCCCACATGGTATCCGATTCTTGCCAGTAGAAGCGAACAATGATACACCGTTGGATCTTTTGATGCTACTGGCTCTCCACAGCATATGGAAAAGCAGAATGGCTGTAGAGCACGCTGACGTCGATGCACGTTCAGCGAGACAGATATTTAGAGAGAGCATACGGGCATATGTGGACAAACAGAAAGCTTTAAAACTAGAGCCAGAATGGTTAGTTAGTTTTGAAGGGTTGTCACATATGAGGGATTTTTAATCCGACAACTTCAGCTAAGGAAGGCTGAAGCTTTAAGTCAATGCTTGATCTTTTATTTTGTCATGTTATTGATGTCACATGTGTCTTTTTTCTGTACGTCCTCGGTCAGGAAATAAAGAAAAAAAAAGCGTCGGTGGTTCAGTGGTAGAATACTCGCCTGCCACGCAGGTGGCCTGGGTTCGATTCCCGGCCGACGCATTTTTTTGCTGTTAGCAAACTTTTGCAAGCTTGTTAGTTTGCCTAATTGGGGCCTCCGAAGGAAGAAAGCAGGGAGGCAATGACCATTTTTTTTCAGCCAACCTTTGTAAGTGTGGTCGCGCAAGAAGACAACAAAGCTTACAATTCTGCGTTTGGATAGAAAAATGATGTCATATGCGCCACAGGTTCTGCGTAGAAGGAGGTCAAAGCCACACAAATATTTACCCTGACCCAGGCAGCACGTGTTACCGGCCCGGTATAAGGGATTGACGGGATTTCTGGCCAACCAGTGGCCAGATATCGCGAATGCGATACCAATAACGGCACAGCCATGTGGTAAAATATTCACTAATGTCTAGTGAACTTTATGTATTCCCAATATTGGCACTTAACTGTTAAAAGCGGACAATGATATCCATGCTTATCGATCTGCTTGCCGACATTGTATACTCAATTGCACATGCTGATGGATATTGTCCGGTCAGCCTCCATGTCTTTCTAATAATGACCTAATTATAGCATAAGCCTCTTAATACTTCTTCTAAGCACGTTGTGAATAGTGTTGTAGAGATGGCGTCTTCTTGTCTAATACTGTTATTTATGGAATGTTTTTTTATTAACAACTATGGCTGCTATGCAGCCACTATAGATACCTTCGAGCACTTTCACATGCGGCTCATCTAAACTCTAATTTCGCAATGCCTGTATGACTTCCGTGCTTTCGACTGTGTCAACAGCTTTCTCGTAATCAATGAATGCTAGGTATAAGGGTTGGGTATAAAAACGTACACGGGCTGCCCTTTAACGCTGTTCAGCTCGTCTATGCTTGTCTGCTTGTTGAACGCCTGAGGGGCCGCGGCACACCATTTGCCTCACTCGCAGTATCTTCATTTTCAGCGGACGACTCGTTGTCTTCTAAACTGTCTTGCGGATAAGTCGTCGTCCGTCCCTTAAGCTCAGAAACGTCAGCCGTTGTCGCAAAGCGGGTGTTGATGCGCTTGTCTAGTTCTGTCACTCAGTACGTGTCAGACGGTAGAACTTGAGTGACCACTCAAGGCCCTCTATACTTCGGTTGAGCCTTCGTGAGCTTCCCGGTTTGTTCAGGCGCCTCGTTGTAAATGCCTTCGAAACACTGCGAAATATGTTTCCGGACGTAATTTCTCATTCGTGGGAACCAGTACCTCTCTTGGATCTTGGAAACTGTCTTATAAAATGCGAAATGGCCCATCAGAGCATGAGACTGTACCACAGCTGCCCTTCGTATGCACTTTGGTAGCACGAACTTGAACTTCATTTTTCCGTCCTGCTCCAGTCCTCTCACAAGTCTCCCTTCTCTTAGGTTGTAGACTTTGACTTTTGCCTTCTCCTCCTTCGTACGACCGCTCGCAGGCTTCTTCAAAACGGTTATAAGCTCTCGCAGCTCTTCATCTCCTTCCTCTCTGAAGAACTAGCACTTGGTTGGCGAGGTCGCACGTGATGCACACTTCAAGCCTCTCCTCGAGCAGAGATTCCATCGCGACCACCATCGATGTAGGCAATGTTCTTGCCTAGGTCAGGCATCACGTGATAGTTGGGTGCTGCAGCTGTAGTGCCTGGAGTTCCCGATGACCCCGGCAAGACGAGTCGCTCCAGCAGGCTTGTTAGAAGGCGGTCCTTTTCGCGCATCGCACTTAGAAGTTCCGTCCCAAAAATGCTCTCGTTCGCCCTTGCGCCATCCGTGCTGTCACTGGTGTGCGCTGTCGTATCGTTAGGTGTTACACTCATGACAGTTCCTTTAGCGCACACGGTCGCAACTCACCCAGTTCGCTCACAAGAAGGGATGTGCAGTCCTCAGTCTTATCCGGTTTGCGTTGGTGTCAATCCCACTTCTGATATGTTAGAGTTTGAAAAAAAAAAAAAAAAAAGAAGCGAAGTGAAAAAAAAAAAACGACACACAAGTAAAATACGAAAAAGCACAATAGTTATATTGAAATTTAACACTGGATTTACAATTACACTCTTTGTTCGCACACGCACGTCACACAGTTGTCTGGCGCCCGCTCTCCGCGCTGACGCTCCGCTCACTCTTCGTACACTTTCTCGACGTCCGCTCCCAATGACCGACGCACACCGCCCGCGCAGTCCGTCCTCACGTGCTTCGCACTCCTGGCGGTCCCTCTCTCAACGCATGCGATGCGAGCAAGGTCCGAGGTTGTGCGCGTAGACATCCAGGCACGTGAAGCGGTGGTCGGGTCAACGCACCACTGAGGGCCACCGCCCAGGGGAAGGAATTGCGCACTAGTAAACAAAAGGGTCGCATATCTTAGTAAATACCTTGTACGTAACAGATAGTAAGCAAACTAGTGTGTGATTTTTCAGGACCTTAGCGTTCCCTTTCTTATGAATTAAAGTAATATTAGCTTTCGTCCATGTATAGTGCCGCCAATGTCAACAATGAGTGCGTAAACAGTGCGGCCAGTTTTTCGAGCACGATATCCCGCCGTCCTTCAACTAATCCATAATTACCTTATCTTCCCTGCTGCTTTCCATCTTTTTATCGTCCTTCGTCAATGGCGGAACGTCACTAATGCCCATCTTAATTATGTTCTGACGGCTTTGGCTACTGTATATGCCATGCGCAGCGCCTATGGATGGGATGGATGGATGGAATATAGGAGCGTCCCCTTTGAAACGGGGTGATAGCAGTAGCTATCATGCTCATTTTTCTCCTTATACCTTGATTATTGATTTAGAATGGTTAACTAAACCATCATCCTATTTATAAAATTTTTTTTCCTACATTACTAACATTATGTCACTTCTCTGCTTTTAAGCCACCAATCTTCCAGTCGTGTTTTGCTAGTTTCCACCGCCGGTTTATTCACCCGGCCACTGTTATCTCTAAACCCCAGAGCTTCAGGAACGGTGATTGCGCCTGCATCAACTTCCGGATGGATGCCATGACATTCGAGTATAATATGGTCAATTGCTTCACTTGAGTTACCACATACAGCACATGCGTCATCTCCATTGTTAAATTTCTTTTTGTAGCTGCGTGTTCTAAGGCACCCTGATCTAGCTTCAAAAAGTAGGGCACTGCCTCTTGAGTTATCAAAGAAATCTTCCTTCCTGATCTGCATTTTCCACTTTCGGTATAATTCCACACTCTGTTTCTTTTCCATCGAATTTATTCAATTTTTACCTTCTGTGTTTTTCACCTGTTGCTTAATGCTCTTTATTTCTCCGTCCTTGTGACTAGCATACTTACTAGTTAGTTTCCTAGTTCTTTTCCTCCATTGCGAGTCAACGCTTTTTAAATACAGGTATTTAAATACTTTAGCTGCCCATCTGTTACTGTCCAATTTCCTCAGGCGTTCCTCATATAATATTTTACTCTGAGCTTCCCGTACTTCGAAAGATGCCCAGCCCATATCTCCCTGTACCGCCTCATTTGTAGTTTTGCCGTGGGCACCTAGTGCTAATCGTCCAACGGATCTCTGATTTGTTTTTAATGTCGACTGTACCTCTGATTTTAGGCACAAAACAGTATTTCCGAAAGTAAGTCCGGGCACCATAATTTCTTTCCAAATACGCCTCAAGACCTCATACCTATTGTATCCCTACAATGCCTTATGTTTCATTATCCCGGCATTCCTTCGCCCTTTGGTCTTAAGTGATTGCTCATGCTTTCCAATGTACGCCAATCCTTCGTCTACCCATACCCCCAGATATTTATATTCTGCTACTCTAGGTATTTCATGGCCTTGTATTTTAAGACCCTGATCAGCTGAGCCGTTGAAAATCATCAGACCCGACGTAACTGCGCTGAAACTGAAGCCTAGAGCGTCCCCTTCGTCTCCGCGATACTTAACTAGAGTTTACAACTCTTCCAGACTCTCAGCTAGCAGCGCAATATCGTCTGCATACATCAAACCGGGGAGGCGCTGCTCTACCGCCTTTCCACCTAATCTATATGACAGGTTAAAACCTAGGTTACTGTCTTGTATCCTCCGTTCCAGGTTTATCATATAAAGCATGAACAGCACCGGTGATACAGGAAAGCCTTGTCTTAATCATTTGCATACTTTGACATCCTCCGTACTTTTTATCCCTTCCCACGTAATTTTTACTTTGTTATCCCGGTATATTTCCTGTTGGAACTCTATTATCTCATAACCGATACCTTCTTCTTTTAATATGTTCCACAGGAGTTCCCTGCTTACATTGTCGTACGCCCCGTTTATGTCCAGGAAGGCCAGAAACAAAGGTCTATTTTTCACTCTAGATATTTCGATGCATTGGGTAAGCACGAACAGGCTATCATCTAAGCGCCTACCATTTCTAAAGCCGTTCTGAAGTTCTCCGAGCATCTTGTTACTTTCTACCCATGCTTGCACCTTTAATTTCACCGCCTGCATAGCTAACCTGTACATAACAGATGTTATAGTAATCGGCCTGTAGGATTTTGTGTGCATCCTGTTTCCTTTCCCTTTATAAATCAAATTCATTTTACTCTGCCGCCAGCTGTCTGGAATTTGTTTATTCGTTATGACTGTTTCCAGAGCTTTTGACAATGTTTCTTTACTTTTTGGACCGAGTTCATTAATGAGCTTGATCGGAATTGCATCTATTCCTGTAGATGTGTTTTTAGGAATATTTTTTTCTGCCTTATTCCAGTTTAGATTGGTCAGTTCTAAGCTGCTTTGTATTCTGCTACCTTGTGTTGCTTCCTGATTTGCGGAGATTATCCTATCGTCGCTCTTAAATGACTCGGCTATAACTGATGTAGTGTAGTTCACAGCGTTGTCTCCCTTTAAACAATTTCCCTCGTTATCTTGAATCCGATCCTGCTTTCTTTGATTCTTCTTCCCTAGCCAGCTTATATGGTTCCAGAATTTTCTTGCTCCGCCTCTAGAGGCATCGTGTATGTCCGCCATCCAGCGATCGGTGGACTGCCTTATTTTACTTTGGACGAGGACCCGCATCTGAAGTTTCTTTTGTCGATATGATTCCCATTTTTGGTCGATTTGCTCCTGAGATACCTGTGCTTTCTTTGCCATTCGGTGTTCCCTTGAAGCAGCCCGTCGTTGTTCAATAGCTTCCCTGATTTCTTTATTTCACCAGCTCTGTGGCTTCTCTTTCCATTCTAGCGGTTTGCTACTTTAACCTCCTGAATTTTCATCCTTATGAGTAGTTCTACCTGTTGATAATCCCAGTCTTCCATGGGGATATTCTCTATTGCTTCCTCTATGTCTGCTGCTACCTGCGCTATTTGATCGTCGTTTAATTTTGCGTTTACGTTTTGTCTAAGTTTCATTTCTCTTTTCATCAATGGCCCCATCTGCAGACTAATACGTTTATGATCACTCCCCAGACTACACTCCCCTTCTTCGTCTATTTCCATATTTCGGACCTTGCTGTAAATTTCCTGCGATATTAGACAATAGTCGATGGTCGTCTGCCTGTTGCGGAATTCCCACGTGATTTGGCCTTCACATTTTGTTTCGCTAATTACTATAACTAGATCGTGTCGCTCACAGAAATCTAGCATTAGCTTCCCGTTACAATCCGTGTATCCATCCAGATCGTCGATGTGGCCGTTCATGTTCCCCAGTAGAATAATATTTGCCCCGTTTCCAAACTGGCTTATATCGTCACTGAGACATTCAACAAGATCCTTGTTTTCTTGCCTGCATTGATGTCCTGTTCCTAAATAAACTACCCCTAGCCATGTCCTTATGCCGGCAATTGTTCCTGAAACCCAGATATGTTCTTTACAAGGTGATTTAATTCTTTGCCAATTTGTTCCCTGGTGTATCAAGATACCTACCCCTCCAACCTTTTTTTCCGTTCTCGTTCTGTTGCACCCTTCCCAGACGTAGCCTTCTATAAACGGCGGATCTTCTAGATCCCTGAGATGAGTCTCGCAAAGAGCGTACACACCTATTTTGTCATCCTTTAACTGCTGTTCTATCTCTAGCTATCTCTAACCTCCTTGCATGTTTATGTAGCTGATCCTAGTGCTAAATTTCTTTTTGTACTTTTCTTTCTCGACTTACTCTTTGCCATTTTTTTGGGGCTCAGCCTCCATTATTACAGTTTCTTCTGCTTCACTTCTAACTACCTCTGTGCACGGAGTCCTCGCGGACCCCCTAAAAAAGCTACAGCCCTGCCTGCCAGGCACCAGCCGATCTCTGCTCCCAGCCTTCTGTTAAAACGAATGCCATCTCGCTGAAAAGCCCTACCAAAACCTGCTTTATGTACCTCCCTGTTTACCTCAACCACTTCGAAACGCTTCTCCAGGCTTAACTTTCTTATGTGCTGAGTAACTGTCACCACGTCCTTTTCAAGCTTTCCGTTTAATCCTAGCACCTCTGGTACTGTGCATACAACTATCTGCGTCTGCTGTGCTACCTCCCTGATCTCGTCAACTCCCTTAGCTAAACTTTCCACCACTCCTGCAGCGTCACCACTGCGCTCTGCGGAATTCTTCAAAAGCCTATTTTTACTCTCTTTCAGCACTGCCCTCATTGTTCTCCCTGGGAAGGCTCCAACTAACACTCTCTTATCACCCTTTACACGTTCCAAGATATCTCGCTTGCACCTATTCAGGTTAGAATCTCCGGCGATAAGCACCTGAGCCTTCTCTGTCCCTCTTCCAACTGTTGGCTTCTGCTTTCGGTTATCTGTGTCCTTATCTCTGGGATTTTCATTCTTCCTTACTTCCTTTTTTTTCCGGCTTCTTAGCTGCTTCTAAATAACTCTGACGGTTCGGATCCGCCTGACCTACTTTGCTGACGCCTTCCATGCCAGTGCTGGCCCCAGCCACGTGGCCCGCACTGGAATGTTCGTCCTCGTTGGTTCCAAGGATAAAGTCGGCCCCTTTTTTTCAATTTGAGGAAGCTGTCCAAGCAGTTTATGATTTTCCACCCTTAACAAACGTACTTCATTTTCTAAATCATCCACACGAGACACTAAACTGCCCCTTTCGTGATCAAATCTATCTAGACGCGCACTCAGTACGCAACACCGACACAAAAAGTCGCTGTCTTCCGCTTCACCCAGAGAGTCAAAACGCGTTCCCTTGAGATTAACCTGCGCCTCACACTAAGTACACTTTACCTTCTTTTGATTGCACATCTTAAGCGCTCATCGACTGAACTATATCTATTACAAATTCTCAGAATGTACAAATTTTCAAAAGAAGACACAAGAAACGACTAGCAAACACGCGTTAAAAACCAATTCTGCGAATGCCAATAGCCTAGAAAAAAGGTATTTATCTAAACAATATAGTTAAAGAATGAACGCCAAGAAAACCTAGCTGCCGGCACGAAAAACCAGGCCGCTAGGACCAAGAGCTAAAATCTATTCTTTAGGCTGCACCTAACCTAACTAGCTGAAAATGAAATAAAGTTAATAAAAGAAAGAACTCATCTATTTGACGCTTCGGAAGCTCCCGCTATCGCCAGTCCGTCCGTTTCCGGTAGCCACGTGCAATCATGCAATCGGAGGAGCGATGGAACACGCGTCCGTACCACACGGCTGTCAACTGTCAATCGGGTACCACTGCTTATAGGGGCGCCACTGAAAGCCGCGTAGCGGCGGCCGTCGGTACCCGAGGCGGGTCTCATGTGGCAAGTGTGGCAGTGCTGCACGCGTGCGATCTGCCGTTTGTGCGCGTCTCACGGGGACTTCCGCGGTGACAGTGTGCGCAAGAGGATCCCACTTTATAACAGTGGACATGTGTTCGATATTACAGCCGTCTGAAACTACATCGCCTCCATACGCATCAAGTGTCTGCTGCAGACGAGCGTCAACAAGGTTGCATACGAAGTGGAGCTCATTTTGAGTATCCCGCTTTCATTACAACGCCACGCTAATTCACTAATTCCTTGACATATGAACCAATGTTCCTTCTTTCTTTAATGGTACATGCTTGCTTCGTTTACATGAAATATATTGCTACAGTAAACTAGGCAGCGTCATCGAAACTGCGAGCGGTTTCGTACCGGTGCGACCGCAGGCAAAGTCAACAAGCTTGCAAACCAGTATTCACACCATCAGAAAAATAGCGCATATTGGGCTCCTGTAATAAGAGTTCAGATTTGTCATGCCTGCGCTTTACCACTGCCTGTACGGCATGGATTTCACGTATTCTGTCGTCAAAAAGGCAGAGCGGCATGGGTGAGTGATATCAGCAGAGGCAATATCTGAAAACCTGCATCATCTCAGATTAGCCAAGAGCATAATAGATTTCAATTTTATGTCCTATTGTATTATTGTAGTGTCATCTTCATTTCATTTTTGTCACCCTCGCGCCCAACTGCAGAATTACAGGGCGTTTTATAACAAGCTCTAGAGCCTTTAGTCTGAATAGCAAGTGCAGCAACATGTTATGTTTTCGTAAACTTGCCAGACAACAGGAACACTGGTTCTGGTCTTCAAAGTAACTGCATGGCAAGTTTCAAACCGCATATTGGCAAATATTTGTTCAGTAACCCACCGCAGTGGCTCAGGCTACTGAGGAGGATCGAGTTATCGGCATCGAAGTCGACCGCACCGCCCGTGTTTAGGCGCAGGCGAAACACAAAATGCAACCGTGTGCAGTCACTGCTGTGCGATGTCAATGCACGCTAAAGATCGTCTTGATAAGCGTTTCACAAATCTAATGCGTATTGTATCTTCCGGGCTAGCGGATGCGACCAAGTTTAAACAAGAAGTGTTCACGGAAGGTGCAATGGCAAGCAGAAAACATTGAAAAAATAGTTATCACTCAGCCCTGCCACAAGTCAAATTTAATGCCTTTTTGTATCGAATGACGCTCGTTCAAAATGATATTTGTTTGCTGCTACATGAGAAAATAGAATGAGATGCGATGAAAACGATATGAGTTATCAAATGAGTTTGAGGTACTCATCCGAATGCGATCAATGGGGAAATGTGTTATGTCGGCACCAGAGACTCGGTGAGAAGATACACCCAAATTAAACTACAAAAGTGCCACGTGCATTAAATATTACTGTGCTCCTATAATTTTGCTGCTAGTCATCTAGAAGAAAAATACGAAATAGCGTCGTAAAAAAAAAAAAAAGGAAAAAAAAAAAAAAAACGACTGGCACCCATCGCTGCAACCCGTCGCCACCGCACTCAGCGCGGGCGGAACAGGTCGCTCGCTGCCGCGGTCCGTCGGCGTCGAATCGCCGGCACGGCGGATTTCTTTCGCCTCCTTAAGAAAAGCATGCTCTGTTTATCCTAAATATTACGCGCCTAATTTGAGGAAGGAATCTAAACAAATTATTTTTACTGAGGAACGCTGTTATGTAACTATATTTTGGAAGAAGTGATAACAGCAACAGAAGCAAATTTCAGCTTTTAGCAGCTGCCGACGGTGTGACGCAGCTCATCCAATTTCGTTCTCTAGCTCCGCTGCTAAGGCGTCGCCAAAGTTACACCTTCCGTTTACTGTAAGACAATTTGCGAGACAATTGAACTGATTATTATCAGTTCAATTATCAGGCAGTTTTATGAATAGAAAATTTACTATTTAAAAAGCACTTCCAGCTACGGCTTTTATGCGAAACCATTTCGGCCTAGCGACGACTAGGGCCTATAGCACACGGCCAGAGTGCCGTCGTCGGCCGCCTTCGCTGGCAGTCGTTACGGTAAGCTCGCGGCATCCGATGTAGAAAGCGTTACGAATTTGCGGTATTCTTTCTTGATGAGGCTAAGATCGAGTATGTTTCGACGGGCCTTAATACGCCGAGCCAACGATTTGGCGAAAACATACGGGAGTCAACGGGACTGCAGATATGCTGCGCCGTAGGGCGATGCTCGAAGGGTCTATAAATCGCTGTCGGACAGTACACTAGATACTGCCTATTTTACGTGTTGCTCTTGACACTTGCTTTAGTGCGGAAAGTGTACAGTCGAGCGTGATTTGAATGTTATCGCGCGAGCGCCGACCAGCCTAGCACTCCAGGCACCTGGCGGCCGGGTTTGGAACAAGAAAAATTATCATTTCGCACTCTTCTCTCCCTCGTTCGCTGTTTCATACAACAACCATCACCCCCGCGACAAACTCACCGCCCTTTCTCTCTATTGTAAGCTTTCTATTTGTTGCGATAAAGAGTCCAATTTCAGATAATACCGAAGAATACGTCGTGCGCACAACGGTCACTGCCTGTTCGCAGAACCAAAAGAAAAAAAGAAAGTGATGCCCCTGCAGGGAGTGACGGCTGCTGAAGGAACAGCAAAAAGAGTGAGGGAAGCTGGCCTTATACCTCCCTCGCCTCGGCAGAGAATTCTGGGCCATGGCGCTGTTCATGTTCCAGGTCGACGCTCGCTCGATAACCTTCAAATCGTGCTCGACTGTACGTTGTTGAAACTCATACGCGTTTCGCAAACGAGCACAGACGTGCGCACCTTCCGTACCCTTTCGTAAACAAATGCCGCCGACACAGAAGCTAACTTCGTAATTGATAGTTGTAATCAAAAAGTTGGTTACAAGGTGTGCAAGGCATGAATGTCAATTTAAAGGCAGCTTTCATTTACAGCGCCTACATCTTCGCAACATATTGAAGGCACTCCAATATTTGCATATCAATCACAGTTGCCATAATTTGGAAATTTTATTTTTGGTCATGTAGCAGTGCGTCGAAAAAATGACATTAACCTGAACAAATGTCATTCGGTGCGATTGTTTGCTTTCTGCGTCGAACAGCCGCGATTCACGACCCTCGTCGTTCTCGTGAAGCATCACTGAGACTTATACAAACATGTTTCTGGCAAGGTTATATGTGTGTTTAAAAACCAACTACGCAGTAATTCCTCCTGGACATTGCTAAAGGTTGACATCGGCGTTATATGTGTTCAACTGCGACCAACGACGAAAACACGAAGCGCGTGCATAGGCGCTGGCGCGAACAGCGCCCGACCGAGCCCGCCTATACGCTTTGCTGCTTTGGCGACAGGCGTCGTTGTCGGCGTTTTGAGCATCGCGTATAGGTTAGTATAGAACTCTTCAATACTACTTCGACTGTCTGTTCCATATTAATGATGAAATTGCCCGCCTTGTGCCTTAGTGCACTCATTCGATGTTTGCCTATGCATAATTTCCTCTTCACCGATTTATGGCTACCACCGCTCTTGGAGCATGCTGGATTTTCTCCATGTTATTCTTCCTGACGTACCAGGAATACATTTTTCAGCAAACGATCGAAAGAACCGGAAGCGGACATGAAAAAGCCCAGTAAAGTTGTTTCTTGGGCTTGCTGGTAGATTTTGCATACTTTGTTGGTTGGCAAAAAAGGAAATCGTGAGATTGGTTTCCTCTGCCCAAGGAAAACTGTCGAAATTAGCAAGAATCACTAACTAGGTTCCAAGCCGCTCAAAGGGATGCATCAAAAAGCATAGAAGTAAGTTTGTAGAGTGTGTACAAGGGGTGGTATACCGCATTCCTTTGACTTGTGGTCGAGTATACATAGGGCGAACTGGCAGGTGTTTAAATGTAAGACTTGCAGAACACAAGCGTAATGCGGCCCAACCAAGGAATGATAACCTGTCAGAACATTATTATGGTTGCCCTAGTAAAACTTGCAAGCCATTGTTCAGATAGTGCAGTGTGGAGGCAAAGAGCAAAGATAAATACACGCGTGAAATAATCGAAGCAGACATGGTTCGCAAGAAAGCAGCTGAGTGCGTTGGTACTCCATCGATTAGCCTGTCGGATAAAGAAATCGCGTTTCTCGATGTAATTGCATGTGCATGCGATGGGTCTCATCTCTCTTTTCTGGGTTTTTTGATGCACTTTCTCCGGTATATATGTATGGTTCTGCGTCATTAACAAAATATAGTTGCAAGTTAGCGCTGTGTCCTGTGTATATCTCACATCCTCGTCTTCTTTTTTTGTCCTTCAGGTTTCGCCAAAAATATGAAAAAGCGCTAACGGAGAGACTAAAATTGAAATTGACTTCATACAGTGTTCTTACCCTGGCGCTGTGCAAGATGTACAGGTGATCGCAAAGGTGTGATGCAGTGACCACAGGATGGTAAGGGCTCGAATTAGTCTAGATTTGAAGAGGACACGAAAAGGATTAGTAAGCAAGAAGTGCATCAGTGAATGAGCGGCGATATGGAAGGCAGAAAATTTCAGGATTTCGCAACAGAATAGATATTCAAGTTTAACTGAAGAAGACGGCCTTAATATAGAGAAACGATGAATTATACCTTCAGAGGATATTACTGAGTGCTCAGTAGAAGTAGGCGGTAGGACAGTTGGAGAGGATACGGGTAAATTGACTAAGCACACTTAAACTTTGATTAGGAGAAAGCAAAGTATTAAAACCTCCAGCCCAACAGACAGGATAGAACTAGCAGAGCTATCAAAGGAAATCAAAAGGTGCCAAGTGTGCGCCGATATGCGATGGAAATCAATTTGCCACCTCATTTTAGACCGCAAAGCAGTTTAACCCAAAAGTTTGTTCATTGGAGTTTGGGTTGTTTATGACAAGAAATAATAATTATCGAGCGTACGATGAGTTTTGTTGCTTTAAAAGAAATTAAGGAATCCTTTAAGAGGAGTACACTTGCAAAATAACAAAATAGTAAATTACATTGTCTTCATCCTCCCAGCTATCAGAGATAAAAGATGCTTTGGTAAAAAGAATAGAACATGAAGGATTTTTCATTTGGCGACATCACCTTTCTGACGCCCTGGCAGTAAACCTCGCCTTATTACGAAGAACCATACTGTACTACACCTAACCACGCATTTAAAGCAGCTGTCTGGTTATGTGGTAGGTACACATAAGTGTTTTTACATAGCAACTGCAGGATTGTGCCTAACTCATGATGCTTATGTGGAGAGCAGGGCAGGCTGATCCTGACTGTGCTAAACAATATTTTCTTGCATCTCACACTAGTCTGCACTTGTGCCACGCATGAAAGGTAGAAGTCTTCTTTTGGCTGGCACCTAATTCCCTTCACTGTTCATAATAAAAGCCTCGCCATGATGGAAAAAGAGAGCAAATTACTGACAGCCTCATTTATTATAATAATGCAATGTATGTACCACATCCATGGCACATGCTTGCTTGCCACATGTGAAGTTTTTTATGTATATTTCTGCTCAGGTATACATACATGCTCAAGCATTGCTTATTTTTCATAAAACATATGTATGTTCTTCATAGCATGTTTTGAGAATACGCTCTAATCACATGATGTTTCTAATTTACATTTCATTGTGCTTGCTTTTTTCATACAGAGAAAAAACAATCGCCTTTTATTGCTTTGCATTTTATCATACATATTTTTTTTTACAATAACGGATGCGCGTTTTAGTGTCTGCATTGAAATGCTCCTGATAAGTGAATGTGAGATGTCATCGGCGCTTATAAGGAGCAATGCCACTTCTTCCTTCTGCGCAAAGCCACTTCGAATATTGCGCTGCCATTCTTAATCTTCAGGTGTAACGCTGCCTGCGTCTCGTAAACTTGCTGGACCTCTCCACAACGTAATTGCCGAATGTTCGACCGCATGTGCGTCATGATGAACTGAGACCGCAACGCGGCATCAATGTTCACTCGCTCTCAATGCAACTGGAGACATCCGCATTGCGGAATGAACCGTAGCGCCTCGGTTCGAGCAGCATCGTTGTTTTTCACCCTTGTCACTATTAGTAGCAGACGGCGCAACCTTTTCATTGCCAGTCTTTCTTGCTTTCCGACATAATGCGTAAACTCGATTACCTGCTTAGGTGACGTACCACATTCCTGCTGCACACCACGGGTAGGCAAAAATTTGAACAAAATGGCGAATTGTGCACATAGGAATCTTGCGACGGGATAACCGGTGTGTGTGTGTGCGTGTGCATGCGCGCGCGCACAAGTGTTTTTCTTTTCTGATTTTTTCAGCCATGTTTCTATTGCCGCGAAACCTTCAAAACAGTATTAGTTGTATTTTTAACAGCCGCCGGCATACAGGCTTATCACTCTGGTTCTGGACCGCGTATCAGTTCCGTAATCTTTGTTTGTTAATGCTCGATGTCGCCAGTCACACCTTTATCAGTTTTGTTGCAGCGAAAGATGCACCGAGATCTGTCTCGAAGGTTCCGGCCACTCGGGTGTCTTTCCACAATGTTCCAGCCCGTGCTGGTAGCTGTTCGCGACGTTATCTAGATTGTTCTGTGCAGCCTTCAAATTGAGCGTTGACGAGTGTGACGGGCATTCTTTGTTCGACGATCGACGAGCACGTTTGTTTCTATCGCCGCCGCCGAGTTGCTTAGTTCTTTTGCGGGCGCAAGTCAGCCCAAATAAATAGTTTCTTTAGTCGTCGACCTCGTCACCACTACGTGACACTATATTCTTTTCCAATATTCCTGTCTTTCATCCCGGCTTTATTTATTGAAAAAGTCGTGAGCACTCCTTGTATTTTTTAGAAATCGCCTTCTACCTGCTAAAATCATCGAAACATAAGAATTTGTATTGTTTTATTGCCATGTCCCGCTACACTTGAAGGAGTGGCGGGCTCTGGAACCTCAGCGTTTTTCCAGTGAACCTATACAAGTTATCTGGGTACTCGCACTTCTATTTCTAATGCACTCCTGGAGTCTTGAGCACTCCGTTTCTTCTTTTTTAGAAATCGCATTCGACCGGCTAAAGTCAGCAAAACATTTGAATTTGTTCAGCGAATTCCGTTCGACGCCCATTGTTTTTGTCAAGTCCGAAAGCGCTCCTACGCTAACCACCAGCGATCAAGTATCTCGTCCAGTCTTGTGTGTGCCATTGCTTTAATTCGCTAAGCAGTTTCCGGATGTCACAACCACGTGGCCTCGCGCGGGTAATTAAAATTAGGTCCGGTATAACAGCTCCAATGCCCGAGTCTCCAAGACAGGCATTTCAAGTTCTGTAGACAACAAGATGAAGGTGCCTATGAAGCAAGAATGACTGACCATGCCTCTTGTGGTGCTTTCACACTAGAAAAAATATCGAAGCGGATTATAACCGGTCACGTTCGAACCCGGGTTCCTGATGCTAGTAGCTGAGCGTCCCGGCATTGATAGAATGTGCTGTTTTTCTTTATTATCTGCTCAGCAAAAACGCATATACAGACGCAAAGCTCCCAGCAGCACACTGAACACTACAAGACGTCCTTGTCTCCTGACCGCGCGTCGGTTGAAACTCTTCACATTTACCAGATCATCCATTGGCGCCAGCCATTCTGACGGATTTGTTTGCTGAACATTTACATGGCAAAAATAACATTTTGGATGAAGTACTTTCGTTAGCAGTGAACATATAAATCCGCATTTCATACAGCTATGCGAGCTTTCCTTAGATTGTGGGAGCCGATTGCGCTAACCATTTAAACGCTAGGGTGTGTTTAGTTTGGTTTCGTTTATGGTGTTTAACGTCCTTAGCTTTTGCGAGGCGCAGTAGTCAAAGGCTCTGGAAATTTCGATCACCTGAAGCTCTTTGCGCACGGATATCTTGCTTTCGCCTTCATCGGAAAGCGGCCGCCACGACCGGGATTTGATCCCGCGACCGGGATTCCATCCCGCAACCTTGGACACAGTAGTCGAGCACTATTTTAAACGGGCTTTTTATCTTATTCAGTATGCGGTAAGTAACAAATACACGGGGTGTAGATAAAAGCTGCTTATAATGCGTACGCTGCAGAATATCCCGCTGGAATCTCGCATCCCAGCAGTCGAGAAATATAAGCTCAATTGTTTCAGGCGCGCGATATCATATAGAGTTTACTGACCTGGAGACAAGTATTCCCTTTTCTTCAAGCCACAGTTTCACCGGCACCTTACACTTGTAGCACAAAAAAACAGTCTTAGTTGATGAACACAGTTGCATGTTTTTAATCCTCTTCAGGACATTCATTTCTGAACATGCACTGGATATGGAGTGAAACATTGGCACAGCCAACGCAATATGTCGCAGATAACAATAAACTTTTTTGACTCATACCGCAAACATTTTGTCTACGAAAAAAATGGACTGTTCTACCTTACCTCAATATAATTTTTCGCAAAAAAAAAACGCGCGTATACTTACTTGTTCATTAAAAACACATGAAGACACCACGAAAAATGATATCATGTGACGCACATGCACTTTAACCACGGTTCACAAGAAGATAATTTTTGCTGGCGCAAAAATGTACATCGGGACAATACCTGTCTCAAAAATAAGCGGACAAGGCGGAGTCCATTATCGTTGACCGGTCGAGAAAATATTTATTCAGCTTTTACGTTCCACACACAGAACCTCTCACACATAACAAACTGCACTCTATGCAGCTTCTGACAGATGACCTGATGATATATTTTAGCAGAAATAAGCAACAGAAACCTCACGAACCATCGACCAATACTGGCGTATCTTGGCAAAATACCGGTCATATGTAGGGCCTGACAATACTAACATGGTACCAATATTGGGCACCTAATTTGTGCTGTCTGGGAAATTCCGTACTGTAGACCGAGCGAACATGGAGAGATCTTAATAAGAACAAACGTTCTTATTAGCCTCAATTAGCGCCTGAAAGAACACCATGCGGAACAGGACCTGCGAGAAAGGAGCGGGTAATCTGACGTCGTCAGAAATGCAAGACCAGAGGTGAAGTTCCCAGGGTTGAGGCACTCCGCACCGGATATTGCAAGGTGTTCTGTTGAAACCCACATTAGACTACATAACACATTCACTTATACGAACGGAGGGAATGCCCGCGGTGTGGCAGGCGATTTTAACTCTAAGCATGCCGCGTGGCGACCGGAGACTTGCGATGCGCATGAAAGTTCGGCGCTTGTTTACCTGTCTTCGTCGTGGTTTTGTTGCGTTGCTCTGGTGTCAATACATAATGGAACAGCAACTAGCCCACACTCTTACCCTAGCTACGGCGTACCAAAAACGTGAACTTGCAGCTTGTGCGCATGTATTTGTGTGCGTGCGTGCGTGCGTGCGTGTGTGTGTGTGTTTTCTTTCGGTTTGGTTTGGTTTGTGGGGTTTAACGTTCCAAAGCGATTCAGGCTATGAGATGCCTTAGTGGAGGACTTCGGAAATTTCTACTACCTGGGGTTTTTTTGAACGTACGTGCGCTGACATCGCACAACACACGGGCGCGTTGCTATTCGCCTCCAGCGAAAAGCGGCCGCCGATGTCGGGATTCGATCCCCGCATTCTTGCGAAAAGTAGTCGAGCGCCATAACCACTGCGCCACCCCGGCGGGGCTAGATGTTATATGCTTGCAAGATATTTTACAATCCATAACTAATTGTACCCCGTACTACAGAGGGCATAAAATGAGGCCTCTTCAGACAGCGCAGAAAAATCATGTAATATGGAATAATGACCGTTATAATAATGTGGAATATCTCGATATAATACAATATTCGGAGATCTTTGGAGGGAATTTATTATGGCGCAGCTTGAAACGCTTCACAACAGCCAAAAACAAAAATAAATTACAGAAGTTCAAACAAAGCATCAAAGAAATTACGCATCTCACACGGAAAGAGAGTACCAGACGTACGACGTTCACAAAATGCTGTTATGTACCGTTTCTGCGATCCATGTACGCTGAACTCGGAAGAATCTATCTTTTGTTTCCCACATCATCGTATGCAGCAGAAATGCGAATGCGTGCAAGCTATGTCGGACGTGTCCTCTCGTCGCTCGCTTTGGAAAGCCGCTTTGTTCCGGTTTAACAAAGGGTGGAAATCCATGCGAGCCCCTGCAAGATCTTTACAAGGTCTCACTGTCATGCATTAGCAGGACACCCAATATATTTTTCGCCCGTCTAGCCTAAAATGACCGAGATGACAAACAGATGCTACATGTATTGGAACAATCGACCACTGTGATTCCTGCGCTTTGCCTAGAACTTTGCTACCTCCATCCGTAAGCGGAAACTCCCCCTTCCAGTGCCCATGGAATTCGTCCCTCGGTGAACCTTCAACTCCGTTTCTTCAAGGCAACACCCTCAGACCCATCGCAGGCCCGTCATCCGCATCGACAGAAGCATCTTCACCGGCGTATTTAAAGCGCCAACACCCCGGGAACCCTTTCAGCGGGCAATGAAGTGCAGCAATGACGAACGCCATCCAGACACCTTTTCGCTTTCTTGTGCAGGTAGGCGCCGCACCTTCGCTTTACTCGAAAAGGTCTAGCAATATTTGTCTGCTGTTGCTTCCATGCCCACAAGTGCTGCATTCGTCGAATTGCGAGTTTTTAAACATTGCAAAATTATTACTTATGAGCATGGCCTCCGAGATCACCCTCGCGCGTGCGTTTCTTTCCGGCCGTTCCAATCGGTGCGCGCCCCAGCCAAATGTTGTAAGTTTGTCAGTTTCTCCATGCCGTGCGCGCCTATGCGTTGACTCACAAAAAGCATTGACTCACAATGGAGGAAAAGAACTAGGAAACTAACTAGTAAGTATGCTAGTAACAAGGACGGAGAAATAAAGAGCATTAAGCAACAGGTGAAAAACACAGCAGGTAAAAATTGGACAAATTTGATGGAAAAGAAACAGATTGTGGAATTATACCGAAAGTGTAAATTGCAGATCAGGAAGGAAGACTTCTTTGATAACTCAAGAGGCAGTGCCCTACTTTTTGAAGCTAGATCAGGGTGCCTTAGAACACTCAGCTACAAAGAGAAATTTAACAATGGAGATGACGCATGTGCTGTATGTGGAAACTCCAGTGAAACAATTGACCATATTATACTCGAATGTAATGGTATCCATCCGGAAGTTGGTGCAGGCGCAATCACTCTTCCCGAAGCACTGGGGTTTAGAGATACAGTGGCCGGGTGAATAAACCGGCGGTGGAAACTAGCAAAAAACGACTGGAAGATTGGTGGCTTAAAAGCAGAGAAGTGACATACTGTTAGTAATGTAGGAACAAAATTTAATAAATAGAATGAAGGTTTAGTTAACCATTCTAAATCAATAATTAAGATATAGGGAGAAAAATGAGCATGATAGCTACTGCTACCACCCCGTTTCAAAGGGGACGCTCCTATATTCCATCCATCCATCCATCGATGCATCGTCCAGCCCACTCGCGGGATATCTCCGGTGGCGGTTCTCTCGTCTTTTGCGCGTGTACATTAACGAAAAATTTTTTACGAGCGTGTCACGTAGCCTTTCATTTTTAGCTGGTTTTCCAGCAAAGAATGACTGGAAGGTGTGTCCGAAATGATTCACAATTTAAGTGTTGTGTTTACTACCAAAGCGGAGTGTTGATGTTCCTGGTGCATTCACATAATGCGTTCCGTTCTACTTAAAATTTACGCATTGTGCTCATGTAGACAGTTTTCTTTGCTTGTGAAACAGTTACTCGTCAAGGCTACCTCATGTAGGTGGTAGTCTCTGGGTGCGTAACGGTTACTCGTGAAGCCGGCAGTCAATCAACGTTACCAGCGTATGCTCGAGTGGTGAAAGGCATGCATGTTTCTCAGCTGCAAAGTCTTTTTGCAGTTTGGTGAACTGATGAGACATTCGTTTTCCTCTCCTTTTTTAATCATAAGGCTTCTCCGTTTGCTTGCAAATATAAAAAATTCCAGTGGAGAGTACATCGCTACATTCCATGTGTAGCGTACATGTCGCTAGCTTATGTTGCTTACTTCGAGACGTGCTTTCCTCTAGCTTTGTGCAGCAAGAAAGGACCAGGCCACTGAAACAACGAAGATAATCATAGAAAAGGTTCTTAGGGCATAGCTTATCAAGGCAGGAAAAATATTATTTGATCAAGCAGCTCAACGGAAAAAATAAAGAAACTGCTGAGCAAGATAGGAGCTGTGTGTTTAGTCTGGCTAGTTTTATCTTTGCGAATAGAAAACTACGTAAGTAGTCATCATGTGGTGATTGATCTTTGTAAATAACGAAATGTTTGTGTGTACTTCTTGATTGTGCTTGCCCATATTGTTTTTCTCTTTGTCCACCTCATGAGTTTTGTAAATAAAGAAACATGTCGTTTTAAATTACTCACAGTGCTTGCCTCGTAATTTTGTTCAGAAAGTGGCTAGTGTCATTACAACCGGCGGATGTTTAGTGCCAAATATGTCCTGATAAGTTTCGCATGTCATTGAAAGTTAATGAAAAATTGCTAACTAGTATGGCAGGCGTGTATACGATAGTGCCATTCTATAGTCTAATCATAATTCGTTTGAATTAACCCATTTGCTCGGCTTGGCCCTCTGCGTGTATAGGCATATAGGAGTAAAAATTAAAAATAAAAGCACTGCACCCAGTCTGTAGCATATGCAAACAAGTGAAAACAAGAAATAAGCTGGAACTCGCGTGATAATTGCGCACATTTATGCTATAGCGGGCCGCGTAGTTTAAAAACGATGTAATAGCTTCTCCTCACTTTCGATCGTATCAGCTGGTTCGTTTTTAAAGGAATCACTTCCGAAAACCTCGCGTGTACTCACATGATGGCAGAGGTGCCTGAACGTACCCCGATTAACCTTCACCTTTATCGAACTTTTTTTTATTATGCAAGCTTGCCATAAGGCATATTATAAAAACCCATGTAAATTGTTTTCCGTATGGACTCTATCGAACTTGCGTGCTTACGATCTTCCAAAGCTGCTTTAAAACCGTGCGAGAAAAAAAAAAAATATCTATCGTGAGATGCATCTAAGTAAGCAATAATCATGCGGCTGTGGTGAAACCATTTAGAGAATTGCATTCGTGCGATGGATGTATATGTAAGTCGCTGCACTCGTAAATACTATATTTAGCGAGTTAATGAACTCGCAAATTTAGGGCGGCAAAAAGAAAAAAGACGCGGAACCGCAGCAGAGAGCGCCAGAGCCCGCATGCATGCTTCGGGTAGGCATGCAGCAGTCGCTGCCTAACTTTGCGCATGTTGGCCTTATATTATTAGTACTTTAACGGTACCGTAGCGAAATTGCTGGCTGCCGTCTTGCCCGTGGCATTTTAAAGCTGGCAGCTCGACTGTGGTACGAGCGAAAGCTGTGGAAAGTCGTGTTTTATAGTTTGCGCCAAGCTACAGCGGAACACTTGATGCATAGGTGGCGAGCGCCGAGGTGCGGCGAAAGACGCTGCCACGCCCCTTTTCCACCTTACGCTCTCTCCGGCCGATTGGAACGGCCGGAGAGAAACGTGCGCGCGGAGGTGATCTCGGAGGCCATGTTATGAGTGGCGATGTAGAGTTAAATCCCGGTCCCCCTAAAGAAGATCCCGCAACCGATACGATGAACTGCTCTCACTAATGAAATCACTGCATGAAAAGATGGACATAAAACATGGTGAAATTATGTCGTCTCTGAACGAACTACGGCAAGCTCACTAGTCTCCTGAACTGCGAATTGCAGACATGCATTACAGACTTTGTGTAGTAGAAAATTCTTTACACGCTTGCGAGGAACATACAGGCCAGAATGTTTGTCCTCAGATTGCAGCAATGACCGACCACCTGGATGATTTTGAAGACAGCTCGAGGAGAGAAAACTTGATCTTTCGTGGACTTCCGGATGATTTTTCTAAAACTTGGGCAGATTACGAAAATCAGATTTGCTCACTCTTGAGCTCTGTAATGAATTTAAACCTTGGCTCAAATGACGAGCGCATTAGTCGCGCCCATATGTTAGGTAAATTGGCTCCTGGGAAGTGTTGACGGATTATTGTGAAACAACAGCCTCCGTCTTACCTCCGACCGCCCTAACCCATCTCTCGCCTTATTTGTGCTCCACGAGAACACCCTATACCGACGTAATATGCGACCAGATGGCACAGACCTTTTGCTCGTCGTTCCACAACACCTGCGTTCCACCATCCTTGAACAGTTCCATGATGCTCCCACGGCTGGCCACTTGGGTGTCTCTCGCACATACGACAGCCTGCGCCGACGTTTCTACTGGCCGGGGCTCTACCGTTCTGTCCAGCAGTACATTGCCGCGTGTGAACTGTGTCAGCGTCGGAAGAAGCCCACAATTTTGCCTTCAGGTCATCTGCAGCCGATACCCATACCAACTGACCCGTTTTCCCGTATAGGCGTTGATCTCCTTGGCCCCTTTCCAGTTTCCGCTTCGGGGAACAAATGGATCGCCGTCGCCACCGATTACGCTACTCGGTATGCTATTACCCGAGCCATCCCGACCAGCTGCGCCACAGACGTCGCTGACTTCCTTCTAGAAAACGTAATTCTTCATCATGGTGCTCCTCGTGAACTACTAACTGACCGTGGCCGCTGTTTCCTGTCGCGAGTGGTTGACGAAATTCTCCGTTCGTGCTCCGTCCGCCACAAATTCACCACCGCATATCACCCCCAGACCAATGGCCTCACGGAACGTCTAAACCGTACCCACACAGACATGCTGGCCATGTATGTATCTGACGACCAACGAGATTGGGACGTTCATCTCCCCTTTGTCACATTCGCCTACAATTCATCTGTTCATTCTACCGCTGGATACTCCCCATTTTATTTATTATTTGGCCGACAACCGTTACTACCCTTCGACACCTCCTTACCCGCGGCAGACGCCACCAGTACTTACACCAGTGATGCCGTCACCCGCGCTCATGACGCCCGCCGGATGGCTCATGCCAGGCTCTCTGCATCCCGAGACTCCCAAAAGATCCGGTACGACAGCCGCCACCGTGATGTCCACTACACTCCTGGATCTCTTGTTTTGTTGTGGCTCCCGTGCCGTCGAGTGGGCTTGTGTGAAAAACTTTTGCCCCGTTACGCTGGCCCTTACCGTGTTTTGCGCCCCGTGACCGACGTCACCTACGAAGTTGAATCTGTGGTTCCGAAGTCCCCGTCCACAGCTCCAACCTCCGAAATAGTACATGTGTCCCGTCTAAAGCCCTATTATCAACGTTCTATTTCGCTAACATAGACCGCACCGGGACTGTGCTTTTCCCGCGGGGGGGGGGGGGGGGGGGTAGTGTTACTTAGTTGTATTCGCTGTTCGTGATGAGGATGAAGAAGTGCAACAGACTCCGAGAAGACGACGACGCTGAGTGTCGAGAAATCAGTGCCCTCATCAACGTTAGCTGTGCGGAGAGCTTTCAGACTGTAGATCTTCCACGTAACAATATCATCCAAGTTCAGGGATAGCATTCTGGCTTTGAAAGAGAAATTCGAAGAGTGCAAAGTGTCGATCAATGAAGACATTTGCAAAGCGACGAGATCGTCCCGCAAAAAGCTGTACGAGTTTGTAAATGCCAGCGGAGATAAATTTTCCGTACGCCATAATAAACGCTTTATGAACAGTAAATGCTATGTTCACTCTTCAGCTATCGATAGCGTTTCTGAGCTGCCCATGAGCAACGACCCCGTTGCCTCGCATATGCACTCAGATTCCCAATCAGCATCAAATACGTCCTTATCCTAACAAAACGTGTACCCCGAAAGCAGTACAACGTGGCCATTCCTTCTTATTATCAAACGTTAGAAGTATTGTTAACAAGCGTGAAGCATTATCTGCCGTCCTTGACTCATGCTCTGCTGACGTTGCTTTTTTCACCTAAACATGGCTTTTTGGTCAGATAGATAGGGCGGAACTCTGACTGTGAAAAGAAGTATTGTATTTACCACCGGGACCGCGAAGGCAAATGTGGGGGAGGTGTCCTTATCGCCGTAAACGCTGAACTAGTGTCTAGCGCCATTGTAATTGACTCTCCTTTAGAAATTGTTTGTGTTCGTGTTTTCCTAGGTCGCCAGAGTATGCTGTTCTGCATGTGCTATCGGGCACCCAACAACCCTTCATACTTTTGTGACCAGATGCATGATATTTTAAATAACTTAGTGCTGCGTTTTCCACGCTGTCCACTGTTCTTGCTTGACGACTTTAATCTGCCGAAAATTGATTGGTCACAGCCTACCCCGATAGTTAAAGGTGCATCCATCGAGAGTGTAACTTTTGTGAAACTATGCCTTGACTTTGGCCTAACGCCAATTGTAACGCAGCCTACCAGAACTGGTCCCAATTCAGCCAATCTACTTGACCTAATCTTAGCAACTGCCCCCGAACTCGTGCACTCGGTGACGTTTTCTTCAGGCTTGAGTGACCACTGTTTTATCCCCTTTATAATGACAGCTAACCGCCTACTACGTGCATGTAAAACAATTAGAGACTATGGCAAAGCGAATTATAGTGCAATTATTCTAGAGTTAGAAATCTTTGTTGACACATACATACCGAATTTCTTCGATCGTTCAGTGGAAGAAAATGGGACTCTGTTCAAGAACAAAGTTATGGCATTAATCAACAACTATGTGCCGTTATATACACTCTCGAAGAGCCCCGCCGGGGTGGCGCAGTGGTTAGGGCTCTCGACTACTGTTTTCAAGCAAGCGGGATGGAATCCGGGCCTCGGCGGCTGCGTTTCGAAGGCGAACAGTGTGGCGTCCGTGTGCTGTGCGATGTCAGGGCACGTTAAAGAACACCAGGTGGTCGAAATTCCCGGAGTCCTCCACTACGGCGTCTCTCATAGCCTTAGTGTAGTCGCTTTGGGACGTTAAACCCCACAAACCAACCAAACCAACCATACACTTTCGATGAAAAAGTGATCTCCGTGGTTCACAACAGCGCTGAAGAGTCTGTTTAACCAGAAAAAAAGGCTGCTCCGTAAATAGTTTTTGCTGTGCGTAGTCGGACAAGGACGAAGAAGGAGGAACACGTAAGATTCAGAGGCTCTGAACTGCAACTTTATTTTGGTAATCAGCCAACCATGTCATATATATATACGAGAGAGACGCCCACAAGAGGGACAAAATCTAGACACGTGGCGGAAAACCGGTGCAACAAAATCAACCACGAGTATAAAAATATCGATAAATCTAAATGCCTAACACAGGATTAACATGAGAAAGCGACACAACATGATAATAGTGGCCGTGGCGAAAGTGCATGAAAAATCAACAAATATTCCCAGTCCATAACAAGCAACAATCGCTAAAAACGTGGCTGCGCGGAAAACGTTTTTTATATAAGAACTTGTTTAAAACCCGCAGATAAACATATGAGATGGGCAAAAAATGAGTGAAACATGAAAAAAAAAAAACAATAGAAAGAGATGAAAATGTTTAAACAAAATTGAAAGACAACAATTAACTTTGCAAAAAAAAATAAATCAAAAACAAACACCCAACAATGAATTAAACAACGTGACTGACATGGGTATGTAGAATGAAAGAAAATGAATTAACAAGCAATGAAAGTGAAAGGTTAAAACGTAAAAGAGCGAAAAAACCAAACTGCAATTCAAAATGTATAAAACGAAGTCATGTAAGGAGTGCAAATAAAATCAAAGATAAAATCAAGCACAATCAGAGAGAAAAGCAATTTCTTTGTTCGAAAGAAAAACTGAGGATGTGCTGACGCATTCATCCTTGTGCTTCGCAATCAAAGCGGCTTCCACTATTTCCCGTGTAAGCTTGTTATGGGATCAGTTTAGAATGGTCGTTTTCTGAAAGACAGGGGAGCATTTTCTATTTCGGTCGCATTTGCGACAATGCACTGGCAGGTTTTCGGACGATGACCCTGAAAAACCATTGCTATGTTCCATTAAACGTTTATTAATACATCGGCCGGTTTGGCCGATGTATGCCTTGCCACAAGATAGGGGGATATAGTATACCACCCCTTCTGCGCATGTTTCGATGGAATTCTTGTGCCTTGTGGTGCAGCCGTTATCTCTAATAATGGCTGCACCCTGCCGTAACATGCACAGAAGGTCTTAGGTGTTCCTCCGTCTTCGTCCTTGTCCGGCTACGCGCTGCAAAAACTATGGAAACCCAACTAGCCCGACAGCGTGTTTCGTAAAGCCAAACAAACCAACAGTCCACGAAACTGGCTTGCATATCATGATGTCATTTTGGAGTATCGCAATGCCCTTAAAGAAGCAAAAACATCATTCTTCGCGAATACCCTTCCCTCTCTCCTTTCAAGCAGTCCTTCTAAAATCTGGTCCATCATCAATCCTCCCAAAAGCCACACCATATCGCTTGTTGACTGTACTGGTCTAGTCATCCCTTACAATTAATGCTGTAACGTATTGAATGATACCTTTACTGCGTCTTTCTCAGATACCACTACTGGTTTGGCAACCGTACTATGCCCTCGTTAATTCTTCCAGATGGATCCTATCATCATAGATTCAGTGGGTGCCATGAAGTTGATACAAGCTTTGAAAATTTCGTCCTGCTATGGCGTTGATGAAATTCATTCAAAAGTTTTGAAAACACTGAAGTATGTTCATCGATCATTTTGGCAAATATTTTTCTGCAGTCTTTACAGCGCAGCGCGCTACCACGGAGTGGAAGGTGGGCAAGGTGGTACCGCTTTTCAAGTCAGGTAACACTCATTCTCCCTAACTATAGACCAATTGCATTGACTAGTATCCCTTGCAGATTATTAGAACACATAATACATTCCAACCTCATATCCTTCCTCGAATAAAATGCATTTTGTAGTCCCACCCAGCATGGCTTTCGCAAACAGCACTCATGTGAAACACAGCTATTATAACTCTTACTAACAGCATAGCTTCTTTCCTCGACTACGGTTTAGCAGTAGACTGCATATTCCTCGATTTCGCAAACGCCTTCGATAAAATTCCTCATAAGTTACTCCTTTTAAAACTACGCACCTTGAACATTGATCCCAGCATTATACAATGGATTGAGGGTTTCCTCATCAACCGCTCTCAATTTGTAACAACTAATAACTTTGTATGATCTACTGCTCCTGTAAAATCTGGTGTTCCTTAAGCCTCCGTCTTATCTCCAACAATATTCTTAATCTATATTAATGACCTTCCTGACTGTGTTTCCTCATTCATCAGGCTCTACGCCGATGACTGCGTTCTTTATCGTGTTACAACTAACCCTCATGACAACTTGCTCCTGCATTCCGATCTTGACGCAATTTCTAGTTGGTGTAACAATTGGCTTATGACTCTAAATGCTAGTAAATGTAAAAGTATGACAATCTCTCGTAGTACTAACACGCCTCTACCCTTCGTCTACACAATTAACAAAATATCCCTTGAAAGTGTTACTTCCTACAAATATCTTGGAGTCCACATAACAAATAACATCTCATGGCATGTTCATGTAAAATATATTACTAACAATGCCATCGGACGTTGGGTTACCTCCGTAGAAACTTTTCTCAAGCCCCCAAAACAACAAATTAACCTGGTATCAAACTTTAATTCCACCTAAACTAGAATATGCCTTCGCTATATCTGATCCAGCTCTTTTTACTTTGATTGACGATATCGCAGCATTTCAAAATCGATCAGTGTGCTTCATTCTTTCTAATTATGCCGGTACCGCGAGTGTTACATTAATGAAGTCACAACTCGGTCTTCCAAATTTAAACGTTCGAATAAAATTCTCCCGTTTGTACCTATTTCATAAGTTTTATTTCACTAACCCATTACTAAAACGTGAAATTCTTTCTGAACCTACCTACTTATCAGCACGCGTCGATCATACATATAAAGTTCATGCCCCATTCTGTCGTATACAAACATACTTTTTTATTCTTTCTTGTCAAGAACTGCAAGAGAATGGAACCGCCTGCCCCCTTCCAGTGCCTGCATCGATGATCCCACAGCATTCGAAGATGCGATGAAACATCTTTCTGGATAGCCCGACCACTTTTTCTTTTATTTGATGTGTTTTATGTATTTCCTTGATGTTTTAAAAGGCATGTATATATATATATATATACGCATATATATATACCGCGACTACGCGGAAGAAAGGCTGCGCATGGCGGCTAGTGCAGCGCTCTGTCGCGTATCGCTTTACCGCACCAGCCTCGCAGTGTATAAAGGTCGGCGTTATCGCAACATCTGCAGTGAGATCTCGCAGCAAGGAAACTTCTTGCACTCTGATGCCATGGTGCACGCCCAGGGACAAGGTGGCCTTGATGTGTCCTAATAATAACTATGCTGCCTTGCTCCGCCATTGACAGAGCTTGATGTAGGATTGCGATAAATATAACGGTGAGGCCTCCTTAGTTTCTTTGTAGCAACATTATTGCTATGCTTGATGATCTACCAGGCTTTACGTGCTGTTAGAAGGAACATTTTGACACGTCAGATGTTTCATAATTCATATCCATGATTGAAGGTACTCGAGAAGCACTGAGAATTGCAGATTCTTTTGCTAAAAAAAAGCAATATGCTACCTTTTTTCAGGTATTAGAAAATTGTCGGTAATTGTTATCAAAAATAAATAACAATGCAACAAAACATGAATAATAGAGATTTTCAAGTAGCGGCTGATTCGGAACGCATCCTGTGTGTTCTTCGCGTGGTAAATGTGGTTCTTTTATATCCGGGGTGAGTCACAGTGGTCGTTTGTTCCAGTACATATATCCTATGTTTATCGTGTCAATCATTTCAGGCTAGACGTGCGAAGAATATATTGGGTGTCCTCACTCTCATATCTTTCAAGGGCTCGCATGGATTTCCACTCTTTCTTAAACCGGAACAACGCGGTTTTCGAAAGAGAGTGACGAGAGGACACGTCCGACATAACATGCACTCATTCGCATTTCTGCTCCATACCGTGATGTCGAAAAAAGGATACTTTCTTTTGAGTTCAGGGCACATGAATCGCAGAAAAGGTACACCCTTTATCAAAAGTTCAGCCCACAGCGTTTGCCTTTAAGACGTATATTATGATTTCTTTAATAAACGTGCAAGTCTTAACCATTGGAGAGGGTAGCACGGAAAACCTTCTTGACTTTAGCAAGTTTGAAAACCTGGGAATGCATTACGAGCCACATAGTATGGCTCAGAAGTAGATCCTCTGGCCTCTAAACGTTTGTCAAAGGCTGTACAAAATAGCATTTTGTAAACGTCGCACGTATTGTTCTACTCTATCTTCGGTCGAGATGCACAGTTTCTTCTATGCTTTGTTTGAACTTCTGGAATTTGTTTTTGTTTTTTTGCGGCTGTGAAGAGTTTCTAGCTGTGCCTTAATAAAATTGTGCCGACTATCTCCGCAAATCGTTTATATTACATCCAGATATAACAATGTAAAGCCTTGTAGAGCCCTGTAAAGGAGGCTGCGGGCTCTGTCAAGTCGCTTGTTTCTATGTTGACTTTTATCCCCAGTCCTCTCCATCATTGATGGAAATAAAGAAATTATTATTATTATTAAATTATATTCCACACTGTCATAAAGATTCCATAGTACATGATCTTTCTACGCTGATTGAAGAGGAATCTTTTTATGAACATCTGTAGTTCTGGGTATATTTATTTATGAATTTAAAATATCTTGCAAGACTGTAATATCTTGAAAGAACACACACACACACACACACACACACACACACACACACACACACACGCGCGCACGCGCACGTGCAAGCACACGCACACGCACGCACACACACACACAAACACACACACACACACAAACACACACACACACACACACACACACACACACACACACACACACACACACACACACACACACACACACACACACACACACACACACACACACACACACACACACACACACACACACATACAAGGCTGCAAGTTGACGTCCTTGGTCGCCGCAGCTAGGATAAGAGTGTGGGTTACTTGCTGTTCCATTATGTACTGATACCAGCACAATACAGCAAAAGCATGACGCAGACAGGTAAACAAGCGCCGAGCTTTTAACTGATATTTATTGGGTGAAACAGCTTTTTATAAACTGATTCTAAAACAACAACAAAAGATTCCTCGTTGATTAATTTCGTCAAAACGTGCAACTCTGCAATTGTCTCAGCGGTCAAGGGCTCACAAACACTGGTATCACGCAGCGTAGCCATCTCGGCCGCCTCCACAATCTTCGTACTATTTTGTCTGAGCACCGGCTAACAACGGAACACCTGACAATGTCCTGTGCCCAATGTCTTTCAATTCCGTAAACTTGATCTCTGGTCTTGCATTTGCGACGACGCCAGATTACCCATGTCTCTTTCACAGGTCCTGTTCTTCATTGTGTTATTTCGGGCGTTGATTGAGGCGCCTACTTGTCAGGCCGAGGTTAGCCTTGTCGCATGAAAAGGGAATAGCACACACCTCGCCCTCCCCGCAGCCAGCATAGAGTTTTTGGTGCACTGTTTTGCACTGCTGACGCTCGGCGTCCACCTTGTTGAGACGCGTTCATAAAACGTTTCACAAGCAGAAGCAATGACACTGCGACGTCGAATATTTTTGAGGCAGTGTAATATTCTACGTATATAGGCACCGTGCGCATGTAACTTCGGAGCGACGCGCGCGTCAAGAGCTACGGCGCACGCATTCAGAGCATGGTGCTAGATATTCTTATACCGTAGTCCAGAGCGAGAAGGCGCCGCGAACTCGGCGCAGCGGCTGTATGATGAATACTCGAAAAAGCTTGGCAGCCCAAATTCAGGCTGGAATCGGGCAGCTATCAGCAGCGGCGCGCAGGCTAACGTCGCCACGGTGGCGAAAATCGTCTGCTACGGCGCTCGCTAGGGACGCCAAACTAGCCACTGGTCGCGCTGAACGCAGTGCCGCGGTGGAGGCTCCTGGCGGGCGCACGGTGCCTATAGGGCACGATGACTACGCTCCTTTGAGGCATGTCTTCATCCCTGTTGCTAGAATTCCATCATGTTTTTTCTTTATTCAAAAGACGTTCAGCAATAGAAGTAACTATGGCCGGAGGGTAACCCGCATCTTGATACGAGCCACTTGATCCTGAAACATTCTTGCTGGCAAGATTTGTGGATCGCGTTCTTCAGACACAGGCTGGTGATCGCTCTTTTGAAATTGACAGACTGGAACAGCAACAGCTGCTTGTAGCTGCGAGGTTTATGTTTCCAGCAATTGTCACTTTTTGAAAACATGAGCAGTAATATGAAAATCGGAAGGAACCTCTTAATGGGGCGTCAAGGTCACTTGCAGCGGCTCAAGAACTGCTTGAAAATCCTAACGCCATCGAAGATCAAGGTCTTCGCTACGGTTTCTGTCCTGCGGTCGAAATTGACCAAGTACTCATTCCCACAAGGAAATTCTTTGGCCAGAGGGAAACTGCTAAAAGAAACAGCAAGCTCCTTTTTTTTTTTCGTTCTAGTAATATGTCGCTGAGAACCGGAGTGATGCAAGACCCAATGCACAGTCCACCATTTCGTGCGTACAGGCGTCCTTGCCACTGCGCAGTAGTTGATTTCGGGTACACAAGGGTAACTCAAGGAAGCCCTGCCCACTCCCACCAGCAGTTCTTGCAGCATGCTTAAAGCCAACTGGCGCCTAAGCTTCGATGTTTTCTTCCATGCATACGAGCAACGTAACCTGAGGAATCAAATCGGACCTGTCTCTAACATCTATAGAACACACTGAACATTCTTTGTGCGACCCCTTCAGATACTTGAATACGGCACTCGAACCTCTGCTTGGAAAGCGTCGCTGATGAAGAGGAAGTTGAGCTTTTGTTAAAAGAACACAGCCAATAATTTTTGTCATGTACAATTCTTCGAAATTATTCTTTGAATACATCAGTAGTGGCTTCTACCAATAAATGTGAGTTGGGAGCTCGACGCTAGGCGTCTACTTTGTTGTGCATTTTGCTGTGTTGAGCTGGTATACATCACAGTACGCCATGCCTTGATAAAATATCACTTGCAAGATGCTTGGATTGACTGAAATATTGGCAGAGGTTCTCACTGCTAAACTTATTAGAGTGCACAAACAACGGAAACTGCAGTTTCAGCTGCACATGTGGCGTCATCTGGAATCAGCACCATCAAATTGTGGTGGTCTTTGAGATCAGCTCCGATGCAACGGCGACCTTGATCGCGGATGCCACGAGTTTAAACCTATATACAACGAGAAAAAGCCCGCACCGCAGTGGCTCAGTGGAATTCCAGTTTCGGGCGCGCTACCAAGTGGAGGTTCATATGTAATAAGTTACCACTGAGATCTTGATTCTCGGTAGTAACTGTGCTCCTAAAAGCTCTAATATTGCTATGTCAGTGGCAATTAGTGACTGTGGAAACAGGCTGTTTTTTCGGCCGTCGATGAACAATACGAGGTTTATTGCCGAGTTTGCAAACGATACAAATCGCGGTGAACAAGTATTTTATGCAGGCAGACTCGAAGTTGAGGCCGCATTGTGTTGAAGAGTTCAGAGATACCTTGGCTCAGCTTGGTGCGCTCTGCGAGGTGCTCTATTTAGCGGTGTACCAAATGCGTCACAAGCGGGTTGTCACACTGAAGAGAGCCGATGGATCGAAGAAACTGCTACCGGCTGTGGATGTCAGGGTGAAGAAACGGCATTGCTTGCCAATTTACCATAAGCACCAGGATGTGCGCCTCGAATTTAACTGGGTTAGCGACGATGACATGCGTGCTGCCCTGCTACCATATGGGATGGTCACCGGCTGGCGGGATGTTGGGAGCGGACGAAGGATCAACAACGCGAATGATGGCCGTTTATCTGAAAAGCGAAATATCGGTTGATTAGATTCTGCGTCGTTTCAAAATAGCAGCTGACCTCGTGCTTGTTCTTGTCCCGGGAAGAGCTCCGCTGGTACTTCGGTGCAAGTCCACAGGATACATCCAACGCGAATGTCCAGACCCACGGTGTAGCCTCTGTCATCGCTTCGGCCGCACCTACGGTAACTATGTCATAACGTATGCCAGTGTCACAGACCAGCAAACACCGACGACGTCTCAGAGAAGCTTATGAACAAGGCCGACGCTGTGGAAGTCACGGACGCAGCTGTAAGCCACGGCTCGATGCAGAGGAAGGCGCCAGCTTTCCAACTGGTCAAATAAAGTGAAAAAGAGCGTGAGGATCGACCACATCTGCAGAGCGAGGAGAGTAAGACTGCCAAGACATGCGCGTGCTGTGCCAGTGCCAGCGGTGATTCTGCATTGTCCCCTTCAAATGTAGTAGGGCCCATGAATACGCGTGACAGCGTAAGCATGATGTGAGCGCGAAACGCGCGCGCGACGTCACGACGTCACCGACGCGGCGAATGACCTCACGTAAGCCGGGAATAAGGGGCCGCCCACAAAGCTACTCCTCTTCGGCGACCACCCTTCAAGCGCAAGCCTCTTATTTCGCCCAACCAGACTCCCATAGGCATGATGTCTTTGCCATAAAGCGCCGTATACGCTTTCGGTTGCTCTGGAGATCAAGGGCTTTGGACGCATCGTGGAGCGCACACAAGAGAAACGTGGGATCTTCACTGCGCGTAGCCGAGTCCGCAGGGTCATTCTAGGGTGTCGCATTTGCAACACGCCAGCCTGCATCATGAAGCCCGCCGTTGCTGTCGTCGAGGTACAAATATGTGCCTACATATGTATGTACTACATACGCCAGAAGTAAAGCGGAGGCACGAGCGGTGGCCGAATTGAAAAAAAAAAAAAAGCTCCATTCCAACGAGCTGTGTCAAAAATGTGCAGCATGAAGCGAGAGTGCTACGGCACACGGCTGACCCACCTCAGTAAACTGATGTTCGCCTTATCGTCGCCGCGAGAAAAACTGCGCTGTTAGCCTCACTGCTCTCAAGGGGGGCTTTAAATGCTTAATGCAAGGGTTTATTCTTGACTGCGCCTGCAGAAAATTACGCCTTCCGCGGAGATCGATTTTTGCTTCACCAGGAATGGCACCTTTTTCAGTCCGCATAGCACTATGGTTCGTGATTCAATTGGCGGCGAGATTGCGCGTGAACCATAGAATATAAACACCCCCGCATCGCTTTTTCGCGTGCGGTGAAAATTAGGGGAACGCATGAAAAAAATAGCACGCATGCATTAGCTGCGTTGTCTTTTCGATACAGATAAGTGCTTAAGGTCAGAGCAAGGAAATTAAATAAGGATTTCGAACACTAAGTCCAGAATAGTGGCTTCAATGCCTGAGTCTCAAAGACAGGTATTTCAAGTTCTCTAGAGAAAAGAGTAAGGTAGGTAGGTAGGTTACAACTTTAATGATTCAAAAAGAACCAGGTGAGGGGGGGGGGGGGTAAAGGGAAGCGAGGGAGCAGGACGACGATGGGCCCTCAGGCCGCTCTAGATGGCCGGGCACTTTTGTGCTTCGGCGACCCCTCGGGCCCAGCTCACTGTCAGAAGCTGTACCTCCGGCAGCGAGCTGCGCAGAGCAGCCTCCCATCGCTCCTGGTGTCTTGGCCCTTGCCACGGGGGCTTGGGTTTGTTCGCGCAGTTCAGGAAGACGTGAGTGAAGTCGGCTCTGGTGCTGGGACACAAGTGGCAGTGAGGAGAGGTTTCGCCACGGTTTATAACAGAGAGAAGGAAAGGGGTCATGACTGTGGCCGTCTGAAGTCTGCGCCAGAAAGCCTGGTCGCTTTTGGGAAGAGATTTATGCGGAGGAGGGAACAGCAGGCGGGAATTTCTATAAAATACGGTGAGGTCGTGGTAATTAAGAAGCCGATCTCTCGCACTGCGAGACGAAGGCACCAGGTCGCTCTCAGCCCGGTTGACGAGTGCTCGGGCTTGGGAGTGAGCGGCCGTGTTGTCTGGGTGTTCGCTGTGCGCAGGGACCCAGAGGAGGGTGATGAGGTGATGCGGTGGAGGGGATGATGCTAGAATGTTTGCGGCCGGGGAGTGGATTTTGCGATGGGCATAATTACTAATTGCTGTTTTGGAGTCTGAGAAGATATACTCCGCAGAGGAGTGTGTGATTGCTAGGGCAATTGCTGCTTCTTCAGCTTGCAGGGAATCCAGCAAATTTGGAATGGACGCACTGACTATCGTGTTGTGGAATCCATCCACGACGGCTAATGCGAAAGCTGGTCGGTTTGAATATTCGGCCGCGTCTACGTAAACTGCCGGAGCGCCAGGAGGGTAGTGCTTGTGCAAAGTCTTGGCTCTAGCTTTTCGTCTCTCACGATTATGCTCCGGGTGGGTATTTTTGGGAAGAGGCGGAATGTAAAGATTGTTGCTAACAGCGGTGGGAGGATTGCGTGTGGCCAAGGTATGACCGGGTAGGTTTAGCCCAATTCGGCGCAGAAGAATTTGGCCGGTTTCGGTATGTGAGAGTCTGTGGTACTGACTAATGAGGTGAGCTTTTACCAGCTCTCCCAAAGTGTTGTGAACCCCTAGTTGAAGTAGTTTTTCAGTAGGCGTTGATTTAGGGAAGAGGAGAGCGCTTTTGTAAGCTGTGCGGATAAGTCTGTTGAGTTTCTCGGTCTCCGTGGGTGTGAGGTAGAGGTAAGGGATGGAGTAGGTGATCCTGCATAGGCAAAATGCTTGAATGAGGCGACGTGTGTCTGCTTCCCTCATGCCGCGATGGCGATTGGCGATATGCTTAATTAGTGAGGCTGTATTCAAAATGGCAGCACGAATTAATTTTATGATCTCGGCGTTGGAGCCGTTGTCAGAAATACTGAGACCTAAAATTTTGATTCTACTGACCCTGCGGATGGGGGTGTCGTTTAATGTGACTTGAATAGTAGGGGGGTTCCGTTCTTTTAGGTCCATGACTATGAGCTCAGATTTAGCTGCCGAGCAGCTTAGACCAATGCTGCTTGCATGCGTAGCAACAGTGTCAGCGGCCAGCTGAAGTTTGGATTCTATTTCGCCATGGTTGCCGGTATTGACCCAGATGGTGATGTCATCCGCATACAAGGAGTGGTAGATGGAAGGAATTTTGTCAATATCCCTCGCTAACGGGATAAGAGTAATGTTAAATAGAAATGGGGACAAAACTGCTCCCTGGGGCGTTCCCTTACTGCCTAGCGTGAAAGGGCAAGTTTTTACTGTGCCTAATTGTAGGCAGACGGATCGGTTGCTGAGAAAGGCAGCAATATAGTCATGCGTGCGAGAGCCCACGTTTAGGTCGCACAGTGATTGTAAAATGGAGGAGTGGGCAACATTATCAAAGGCCTTCGTCACGTCCAATGCAAGGATAGCTCTGGTGAAGTGAGGGAAAACGGGATTGAGCACATCTTCCTTAAGTTGTAACATGACGTCTTGAGTTGACAGGCCCGCGCGGAAGCCAAGCATGGTGGTGGGGAAGAGCTGGTTTTGCTCCATGTATCGGTTAAGTCGATTTAGGATTACGTGCTCCATGACTTTACCTGTGCAGGAGGTGAGAGAGATTGGTCTCAGATTCTTAAGGTCTAAAGGTTTGTTAGGTTTTGGTATGAAAGTTACCTTGGCTGATTTCCATTCCGGGGGCAGCGTGCCCTGCTCCCAGTGTTGATTCATGTACCTAGTGAGAGAGGCTAATGATTTGGCGTCTAAATTTCGTAGCGCTTTGTTAGTTACTCCATCAAGACCTGGTGCGGACGTGGTGCGGAGCCTACCCAGGGCAGCCCATACCTCCGCCTTTGTGATGGGAGCGTCTAAGTCTGAATTGGGAGTTCCTTTGTAAGCCGGTAATGGTTCCTGCTTTAGGTCGGGGAAGTATGTGGCTTTAAGAGCTGCTTCAACGTCTTGCCCCTGTTTCTCCGCTTCGTGCAGTAGTTTGGTGATTTGTTTATTATTTTCTGACCGTGAGGAACATGGGTTTAGCATATGGCGGAGGAGGGACCACGAGTTCTTCATGTGTAGAGTGCCGTCTAATCGATTACATATCTGATTCCATTGCTGTGACGAGAGCTCGGCCGCGTGTTCGGTGATGAGCTGGAGCGTTTGCGCCATTTTCCGTTTTAATTTGCGGTTATGTTTTTGCCTGAGCCATCGTTTCTCTAAATTCTGATAGGCCTCCCAGAGGTGGAGTAGTCTGCTGTCAACTGGATCGCCAATATGTTCTGCCGGGGCCAATTTTTCGCTAAGGGATACATCTCGTAGGAGCTTAGAAGCCCAGTCCATATAGTCATGAATTTCTTGTGCCGGGTTTTGGTCTCTAATTTTGCGGAACTTGTCCCAGTCTACAATAGGTTTAAGGTGAAACTGAGGCCGTAAACTAGCAGACGGCAGCATAATTGTTAGGATGTAATGATCGCTGCCGAGGTTGATTCCCGTGTGAGTCCAGTTAGCCTGACGGACGTTCTTAGTAAAAGTAAGGTCTGGGCTGGTATTTCTGCTCACACTGTTGCCAATGCGTGTGGCTAGTGTACTGTCAGTGACTAGGGTGCACCTATTTTGCTGAATGTACTGAGATAGGCTGGTGCCCTTGCGAGTGTTCCTATTATATCCCCAGTCTACGTGTGGCGCATTAAAATCACCCGTTACCACTATAGGAGCGGAGCCTGCTATTTGGATGGCCCTGTCAACTGCTTCAAATACAGCAGTAAGGTTATCTCTGGGATGAGAATAGATATTTAAAATGAAATATGAGAGTTTGTCTTTTACGATGGGGGAGGAGTTCGAGAAGAGTGCAGTCGGAATAGAGGTTGGACAGATCGTGAGCTACATACACGATATTTCTCTGGATATATGTGGTAACCCACGGGGAAGTAGAATGGGAGTGTATAGCCTGATAGCCTAGAAGCTTGCATGCCTTTAAAGGCTCTTGTATGCAGATGACATCTGGGGAAGGTGTAGAGTGCTGTATGTATAGAGAGAGATTGTCTCTCTTCCTTTGCAACCCGCGGCAGTTCCATTGCCATATGCAGAGTGAAGAGGGGGAGGAGGAGGCAAGGGCGCAAGGGGGGGTTATTGCTGGGAAGGCGCTTGAGAGGGGGAGGATTGTGGCAGGGCGTCCAAGAGGGAGAGCCGAGCAACTAGGCCGTTCGACGCACATTCCAAATAACACAGTCCATACATTTGCTATGTTCAAAGTACCCATGTCCTATTCGCATACACTGGATTCGCGGCCATGCTCGCGATCCACATAACATACAAGCAGATGCTATGACGCATATAAACACATCAGACGATCCACCACCTTCCCCTCTTCCCCCAGATCCGTTCCTGTCCCACGTTTCCGATTCGCAAGTTCTGCGCCAGCGAACACGCGCTCTCATTCCTCCGTGTTCGCACCCTCTCCCCCGTAGTCTTACTCGGCAGGAGGAGGTGACAGTGCGCCGGATCCGGGCAGGGGCGGCTCTGACCCCATCTGTTCGACATCGATGGCGGGAAAAAGACCTACCAGTGACTGACAGGTGCCCTCACTGTGACACTCCACCTGACGTCTGCGATGTGCGCCACTTGTTGTGGAGATGTCCATCAATAACGCACATCAGGCAACGGATAATCATGAAGGTGGGCCTGCGGTGGAATCGCGATAGTGAATATGAGAAATGGACAATGGACAATCGCTATACTGCCAACCTTCTCGAATTCATAAGCACAACTGGACTGCACTCCTTCTTTTAACTTTCTATCTCCTGCATCCCATTCCCCCTTTCTCAACTTATGCCTTGTGCAAACTCTTCGAAAAAAAAAAACTAGCATGTCGAGAATATTCTCTATCTTGGTAAAGCGTTCGGCGATTTGGGTAAAGCCTAAATCAACCTTTTGTCTGAGCCCCCTGTGCTCTTTACGGATTTGTTGAAATGCGCATTTGGGGTCCTCGTCAGCTGGATCGGGCTGTTGTGTCCTCTTCTTTTTCGCGGGCTGGGGGGAGGATTCTATGGGATCGCTCTCTGATTGGTCTGCTATATCTGACTCCGAGGTGGAGAGGGCGATAGTAAGGGACGGAGAAGGTTTAGGAGTAGGTGCTGTGAGTGTATTTAAGCGTTCCAGTACCAGAGCCAACTGTTGCTTTAATTCCTGATTCTTTCTAGTTAGACATTCGATAGTTTCCTGAGTTTTAGAGTTTTCTTTTGATTCACATCGGATTTTAGTGGAGCGGGAGGCTTGTTCTGCCCAGCTCACCTTTTGGTAATGGGTCCCAGTGTCCCGGCTTTGGGATCCAGTTCGTCCAGGACTTTTGCTCCTGTTGCGATGGTGTCCGTCTTCGATTCTTGGGAAGGACTCCTTCGTGAGGTTGAACTCCTGCTGCTGCTGCGCCTGTCGTGGACGGGAGGGACGACTATAGCGGCGTTGGTAGCGTTTCTTGCAGGCCCTGTCGCCCATCATGTGGGCGCCCCCACAGATCACGCACGTCGGAATGCAGGGAAGGTCCGCTTGGTGCTTCTGTCCACAGCCTGGGCAGGTGAAGCGATTCGGCAAAGGGCACACGTCGCGTCGGTGGCCAATTTGTCTGCAGTTCAGGCAGGCCTCCACTTTGGGGCGGAAGGGTAATACTGCGTAAAGGACGCCAAACATTTTCACCGATGGCGGAAGTTCTTCAGCCTTGAAGTGAATGAGCACAGAACGCGAGGTTCGCCCCATGTCGGTAAGAGAGGATTCGCCCGGCGTAGTTCTCTGAGCAAGTCCTGCGGCGACTCACCGTTCCAGGCGCGGTAGATGATTCCTGGCCGTGCCCCGTCCGGAGGAGCTACGTATGCGTGGAACATAAGTTTGCTGCCACGAAGTGTGAGTTGTCTGATTTTGGCATAATTGGCAACTCGGTCTGCGCAAGAAGTTGACACTGTGAAAATATTCTTGGCCAGGTTGGTACATATGAGGTCCTCCTTGGCAACAGTAGGCTGCAATCCGCTGCCGGCGAGAACAGCCGCCCGTAGTTCTCCCTCGTTGTATTGGACTAGACTGACACCCGCATTAGGGCGGAAAACAATCTTGAAGTCGTCAACCGGCAGCCGCGGCAGCGGCCTTGTACGGAGGCGCGTCGCAGCTGTCTCGTGGACATTTGAGGGAACGCTTGCTGCGGACGCCGCTTTGATTGCGTGCGTTCCATCAGCCGATGCAGCTTCGCTTGCCTGCTTCTCGTCGGGTTTCTCAGATTGCTGTCCAGGCAAGCATTTTTGAGCATTGAAGACTTCAGTCCATTCTGCCGGATTGAATTCTGCGGCGGGAAGATCCTGGCCGCTCACGGTGTACTCCATCTGGGTGTTGAAGAGGCGCGTTCGTACGCGAGCCCTACGCCGGTGCAGATGGCGTTAGGGCTAGCGAGGCGGCATGTAGCCACGCAGCTGGAGTAGAAGTTCTTGAAGTTCCGGAAAAAAGTAGAGGTCCAAGGCATTCAGCAGCAGCTACGGCGAGGTGTTAGCGTTCCATGGAAACCACTTTCGCACCAGAAGAGCAGTTTTAGTTCTCGAAAAAACTGTGGAATGCGGAGCCCGTGCGAAGCACGTCTGCCTTGCTCGGCCCCCTAGCGGGAAGTCACAAAAGAGTAAAGGTGGCTATGAGTCAACAGTGACTGACCCTGCCTCTTGTAGTGATTTGAGACTAGAAAAAATATCGAAGCGGTTTATAAGCGGTCAGATTCCAACCCGGGCTCCCGATTCCAGTAGCTGAACGTCCTGACAATGATACGCTGTGTTTTTGTTCATTATTTGCTCAGCGAAAACGCATATACAGACACAAAGCTCCCAGCAGCACATTGAACACTACAAGACATCTTTCTCTCCTGACCGCGCGTCGGTTGAAACAGCCCGGTGTTCCATATAGCACGAAGAACCGCTTCGAGGCGCTCAAGATGGTCAGCGAAGGTGCTTGAAAAGATAACGAGAACAGTGTCCATGACGCGTTGAAAGGTCGCGAGCGCTGTACATAAGCCAAACGGTATCTCCTTGAACTCGTAAAGGCCATCCGGTGTTATAAATGCGGTCTTCTTTTGGTCTCACTTATCCACTTCGATCTGCTAGTATCTACTTTTCAAATTTATAGACGAAAAATGGCGGGAGCAGAGGTAACGCGAGCGACGCGAGCAGCACACGAAGCCGCCAGAACACGTTCGGTCAAGCGCCGCATCAGCGCCGCGCCCAACCAATGCTTCAAAATTTTGCCGCTTGCGGAGGAGCTCACGCTGCAGTCGAGCAGTCAAACTTTTCAGCGATTTCGTCGCGCTATGTGCAGGAAGCGTTGACTTTGATTTATGTTGTGTATGAGGTGTTCCCAACGCTTGCTCCGCAACAAAGTTGAATGCAGCGGTGGCGACCAACGGCTTATGCGACGCATTTAGCAGCTCGAGGACGCTTTGTCGGGCCGAATGCCAACGCGAAGCAGGCAAGCATTACCCAGTCTTCCTTACAAAAGAAATAAAATTCAGTTTTTCCTGAGAATTCTTTTGCGTTTATAACGAATGCTCCCCTTGTGCAGAGGAGCGTCGAGGGGCGCGACGGGCCGAAGGCCGCCAAAGCATTTTCACTCGTCGCTGCCGCGCTCAAGTTATGGGTTTCTAGAAAATTTCGCATGTCACCTAGATGCAGCTCGCGAGGACGCCAATCGCAGAAGGCTTTGGGCTGGTCAATTTCCGTCTAGGTTTTTTTTTTTTTCTTTTTGCTAGCGAAGTTTGTTTTCTTAGTCCAGTTTGAGCGAATTCGAACCTGCAGACGCTCACTTCGTCTGACCCGTGCATATATGAGCGAATCGAGACAATTCAAGCTTGGCAGGGTAGTAAAGGAGAATAAAAAGGCTAGTGGGTGGCTAGATATTGTTAATTTTCGAAACGAGCAGGAAAAAGTCCCTGCTTGCAATGCAAGTCTGCATCGTAGTATAGCAGCACACAGCTGCGCTTCGACTTTTTTTTTTTTAAACGCGATGCGGTACAAAAATTTATCAGTGTTAATGTCTTTCAATATGTGTAGTGGTTAGGAACGGGATATAGCGTAACGGTACTCCCCTGAACCAAACGACGACGGGGCGCTAACAAAGCAGCGCTGAAAACACACCTCTCTGTCGCAGAGTTCCGTCACTCCGTGCGGTGTGCACAAGCGGCAACGACAGGCGTTGGCGGCGATGGACTGTCGCCAGAAATGTTTTGCATTTTTCTAAACTCGAAACTCCGCTTATAGAAATTTTTCCCGGATATGCAACTTCAAGTTAACGAGGGTTTACGAGGGTTATATATATATATATATATATATATATATATATATATATATATATATATATATATATATATATATATATATATATTCTACGTCGACAGCGCTGCGAAACGATTGATCGGTCTTATTATCACCTTCCTTCCTGAGAATACCAAACGGTTACAGTCGGTGAGTTGTTTATAAGCTAAAGGCAATCAGTACGAACTCAATGACTGCGCGTGACATTCGAACAGACTAACTGAAGTGCCGGTATTAGACGCGCACTGAAAACTGAAAGACAAAACCAGTCACTGGTAGAAAAACTAAAACATCGATCGAGAGGGGAACATAGATACATACTAACTATATGTGAAGGGCACACTGATAACGTTGCTAATGAGACTTGCACTACAGAATATACCACAGTACATCAGTAAATATGCAATGATTGCCAGAATTAAAATACCATACGCAGGCTGTAAGCGCCTGTCACCCGTTAATAATTATGGGGGTATTATTAACGATGCGCCCTTAACGGTGCGCACACTCCCAGACACCCTTAGAGTGAGTGGGGGTAGCTGTTCCGGTCGCAAAGGAGATGCCCTCGACCTGCGTGGCAAGCTCAGCCGGAATTCAGCTACCTTGTAGTGACAGAAGGGGGTGGTCGTTTGGTGCCCAGCGGTCGCCGGTTCAAACCAGAGAAAGGATCGGAGTCAGAAGTAAAAAACAAAACACAATTTATGCACAGCAAGAGACGATACAAAGGAATACACAATATCACTTGAAATACAACAGACGAGAGGTTCACAGAATACAAACGCTAAGCATGCAATTACACAGGTATCCAATAACGTAGAGGCTTTACAACAGATGAAACACGAGAGAGTTACATAAACAAACACCAAATTGTTCACCGGGCACTGTTGCAGTCCGACGCTTCAAGAGTCACGATGTGGCCGCCATACGAGACGAGCGCCGCTCCCTTGAAAGTCCGTGGGCTTGCCAGCAGCGGGTGATCCCCGGGAGTCCAGCCGAAGCACTGGCGAACACGCCGCAACCACTGACGATCTGACTGACTGACTGACTGACTGACTGACTGACTGACTCAACAAGCGGCGCGGTCGCTTTAAATAGGGCGCGCCGCGTTTGTTTGTTAACACGCGCCAAAGCTAGCGCGCACACACACATAGCTTCGCTGGTTATAGCTCCCTCTTCTCCTCCAGTCGAGCCGCGCGTCGTCATTGGCCAGGTCCCACAGAACTTTCTCGAAGGGCCTGGCACATTCCAGGCCGATGAGCCACCGTCCTCCCCGGGCAATGGGAAAGAGGGTCACGGCAGCGCGTACAAAGCTACGCGCTCTCCCGCGCGGGGAAGGGGCTTTTCTCTCCATTCTCTCCACGCGACGCCGCGCGCGCCTAGCGCTGTACCGGCTTGATGAAAATGGGCGCCGATTTCGTGACACTCTGCCCCTCCCTTAAAGAATATTGTCCCACAATATTCACAATAACCATGAACATCGCGCGCACATGCATGCGCTCACAAGTATATGGGGCAAATGTCCACAACACACACATTGCACAGATTTCACAAACTGTAATAACACATTACAAAATTCATACATCAATGCTATGAAATTCACAAACATAGTACTATACTGTTGTCGGATATACGTAAGAATCAACAACACAGAACCACAAAGTTACTCAAATATGTAGCGCACAACGTAAGGCATGCTTTCGCCTATATTTCCAAACTCGTGTTGCGCTTCCTTCTTGGAACGTATCAGTTCCTCTCCATCTTTCAGATACGCCAGTTTTCATTCTCACAAAGCACTGGTTTTTATTTCTTTCGCGTGTCCTGACTTTTTTTCTGGTTCTAATGATATTTCTCATCCGCGATTTTGTCTCGCTCCTCCCTCTACTCTTGAGTTCTGCTTTCCGATCGGAAGCTTGGCCAGAACTAACTCTACCTAGCCTAGCGGCGCTTCGAGCAGGCCGTCTCATTCTTTCTCGGTCGGGGCGGCTCTCCATGCGCTTGCGCATCCAGTCGTTCAGCCGCTTCTTCCTTCTTTTTTCTATGGGACATTTCCCTGTCGACTTTGCCTGACATGGCAGATTTGGATTTGTTTCTTTTTGTTTCCAATTTTATTCGCACCTTTGGCCGAGGAATGCTTGATCCAGTTTTGCCCGCATAATCAGAACATTGTTGCCTGAAAGAAGCGTCTTTTTGAGAACCTTGTTCTCCCTTAATCCTTTTCATTTTCTTTCTTTTCTTTACGACCCTCAGTCGTACCTTCCTGAAGCAGAGCTCAGTTGCAACTGGAGACTCATTCTCCTCCCTTTTGGTTACATCCTGTTCCTTAAAATGTTCCTTAAAATGTTTCTTGAATCCTTTCATTGCAGTGCCGTCTTCGCTTTCTTCCATTTCTAAATCCTTAAGGTTAGGATCTGCACTGCCACCTTCATCCAAGCTTTGGTGCTCACTGCTATTTGAAAGCTCCTCATCCCGGTCACTCATGCACTCAGCCATGGTGTCATTTAATAAGGAGCTACAATCCTGCCCTTCTTCACCTCCAGGCGATGAAAACACGGAAGAGGTTTCTGGCTCGATAGCTACATTCACAGCTTCGCCGCTACCTGTCATTTTGGAGGGGACAATCTTACTTTCTTGAGACATCTTCGCTCCAGAAAAGTTTGTTCTTTCTGAACATTCTGTCGCGGGAACGGACTGTTCCACAACCTTACTTTGATCCCTGGAGCTAGTCTCACCCTCTTCAGTGGTTGTCAGGGAGTCAGTCGGTACCTTTTCAAACAATGTAGCCGCATGCAGCAGCGGTTCCGCAGCCGGGCAGTAAGCAGTAGAGCACTTAGCAACATTTTCTAGATCGTCATCCTCGATAGTAATGCCCATTTTCTCTCCAGAGTCAGATAGTTGGAACTTAGTGTCCTGAGCCTTCGCTTCTGTCTGTGTAGGCATACCTAGTGTACACCACTCATCTGATAGAGTTTGGTTTGCTTTGGGAGCAAACATCTCTTCAGCCTCGTCGGCGTGACAAATTTCGGGATTTGGTGGTCCCGCGTCCTTGATGCTACCCAAGATTAGATCGTACACTAGGTGTTGCATGCATATCGCAGTCACAATGCCGGTGAAGATCGGAGTCTTCACATGCACTTTGGCTTCAGGAAACAGTTTAGCAGAACCATCGAGGAAAACCACAGGAGTCATTTCTCCGGTAAGCTCTTCATCAAGAACTAATCCTCTTTTTATAAACACTGCAGTGCTCCCTGTGCTTGTCAGTACAGAAATCGATTTGCCTCGAATTTTTCCGCTGAGAACCGGAATTCCAGCACTCTTGGATCCCGGCGCGGTGCACGCAACTGTGCATAATACTGGAGTTTTCTCCCAGCTCTTTTGTTGCACACTGTCGATGCCGACGTCTTCATCGCAGCGTTCAAATGAGTAGTCGCAGACGCATGACGGCTGTGGGAATGGCTTCCTTGGACAATGCACTGCTTTATGTCCCTTACCACCACAACTAAAACAATTAACCATTCCTGTGTGCACAAGGTTGCTACGGCAATCTGAGGCATAGTGCCCTACCTTATTGCACCTGTAGCATTTCACTTGGGGCCGGAATAATTTCTCACTATTGCCCCTTCCCTTGGCTAGCACTGTCTGCTGCCTCTCACTCTTCATAGGCGCTTCTTTGACCTTTAATGAAAGCATTTTCTCCTGGTGGTCAAATTTTGTTTCTTGCGCCCTTTGATATTTCACTGCCCTTCCTCGGGCGCTTTCTTTATCTTCTGTCCCAAAAAGGGTTCTTTCGGTTACTTCTCGGGCTCTTGCCCTTTCTCTTGGCGCCCCTAATCGGGCTTTCTGAGCATCTACTCGAGAGCTCTCTGCCTTGTATCTTTTCCTCTGTTCTTCATTCGCAGAGGCTTCTATATAAATCAGCCTTTGCCTCTCATTTTCTTTTCGCTGACTCTCTCTTTCCTTTTCAGCCTCTTCTCGAACCTCTCTTTCTTTTCGGTCCACCCATTCACGCAGTTCAGCTCCTTTAAGACCTTTCTCTAGGCCCAACGCAATAATCTCCTTGAGATTCATCCTCAATCTGAACTGCCTAATGCTAACATATAGCACTCTCAATGGACCCTCACAACCGCTTCAGTGCGGTACCTCTCGCTATCGCTCTGCTGTTACGCCGTTTACGACCTCTTCGTAAACTCTTCCAACTCGTTCTCCGTCCTCTGAGCTTGAATGCACCAAACGTCCTGTCGCGGACGCCAGAATAATTGTCACCCGTTAATAATTATGGGGGTATTATTAACGATGCGCCCTTAACGGTGCGCACACTCCCAGACACCCTTAGAGTGAGTGGGGGTAGCTGTTCCGGTCGCAAAGGAGATGCCCTCGACCTGCGTGGCAAGCTCAGCCGGAATTCAGCTACCTTGTAGTGACAGAAGGGGGTGGTCGTTTGGTGCCCAGCGGTCGCCGGTTCAAACCAGAGAAAGGATCGGAGTCAGAAGTAACAAACAAAACACAATTTATGCAAAGCAAGAGACGATACAAAGGAATACACAATATCACTTGAAATACAACAGACGAGAGGTTCGCAGAATACAAACGCTAAGCATGCAATTACACAGGTATCCAATAACGTAGAGGCTTTACAACAGATGAAACACGAGAGAGTTACATAAACAAACACCAAATTGTTCACCGGGCACTGTTGCAGTCCGACGCTTCAAGAGTCACGATGTGGCCGCCATACGAGACGAGCGCCGCTCCCTTGAAAGTCCGTGGGCTTGCCAGCAGCGGGTGATCCCCGGGAGTCCAGCCGAAGCACTGGCGAACACGCCGCAACCACTGACGATCTGACTGACTGACTGACTGACTGACTGACTGACTGACTGACTCAACAAGCGGCGCGGTCGCTTTAAATAGGGCGCGCCGCGTTTGTTTGTTAACACGCGCCAAAGCTAGCGCGCACACACACATAGCTTCGCTGGTTATAGCTCCCTCTTCTCCTCCAGTCGAGCCGCGCGTCGTCATTGGCCAGGTCCCACAGAACTTTCTCGAAGGGCCTGGCACATTCAAGGCCGATGAGCCACCGTCCTCCCCGGGCAATGGGAAAGAGGGTCACGGCAGCGCGTACAAAGCTACGCGCTCTCCCGCGCGGGGAAGGGGCTTTTCTCTCCATGCTCTCCACGCGGCGGCGCGCGCGCCTAGCGCTGTACCGGCTTGATGAAAATGGGCGCCGATTTCGTGACAGCGCCATACCCGAGGAATATAAAGGCCCAGATCACTGGAAGGTTTTATACGAAGTACCGGTCAGTATTCTCTTCAATTGGTGGATATGAGGTAAAGAAGTATGTTAGCTTTGCAAATATAGCACTTATACCTGACGTGAAAGGCAGCTACCTAAAGCAGCACAGCCTTAGCCATGGGCAGCTTTAAGCAATCGACGTGGGAGCTGCTAACACGCGCGTTTGCAAATCAACGAACGGGCGCCCACCATAGAGGGTACACGCTTCTTGGCATGGACGTCACACAGTCCCTTTAGACAGGAACAATTTGTACTCGGTCCACACCACGCGCGTCCGACCTTTTCGCACGCGCCATCGGGCCGGTTTCACTGGTGTCCCTCCTCCTCTGTGGATGGCTGCCGAGTCAATAAATATAAGGGCAACAACTCGAAGCGGTGCTAGTCGATCTATCGGGCTGCCTGTTACCGTTGTGTATGGCTCCTTTCTGGTTCAACTGTGCATAGAAACGACGTGTGCGCGATTAAACAAGCGGAACGCCGACAGTAGTGAAAATGACCTCTACTGCAGTACGTAGCTTTCTCGACAGACTGGCGAGGGAGGTCATACTGGAACGGGATCCTCGCACTGCGGAGTGGGTGTTGCCCGGAAATAAGGCATTTCTACTCGTTCTGTTTACAGTGTACGTGTACGTTGTGAAAATAGGCGGGCCTCGCTTCATGAATGATCGCAAGCCGTACGACGGTATCAAACCAGTTGTCATAGTCTACAACGCTTGCATGGTGGTGTTGAACACGTACTTCATGGCGGCGTTCCTCTCCAGGACATATATGGGCGGTGGCTACAGCTTAACCTGCCAGGGCATCAATTACGAAGCTCGCGACGAGAAGACAATGAGCATGCTGAACCTACTCTGGTGGTATCTTCTAGTGAGAATCGCCGATTTCATGGACACCGTGTTCTTCGTGCTTCGGAAGAAAGACTCACACGTCTCCTTTCTTCATGTCGTTCACCATATGCTGGTTGTCTACAACGGCTGCTATGGCCTTGGCTACGGCCCTGACGGCCAAATAGCCCTGAGTATCGGCCAAATAGCACTGTCTCGTGCATGTGGTCATGTACACCTATTACTTGCTCCATTGCTCCGACCGGCCGTCCAAAAGCATCTCTGGGGGAAGCGCTACTTGACCCAGCTCCAGCTGGTCCAATTCAGCTGCGTCTTCATGCACATGATGGTGCCCATGTTCGTGAACTGTGGTTATCCTAGGGTTCATATTTACATTATGCTCTGCGAAGCCGTCTTCTTCTTCATCATGTTCGCGCGATTCTACAGACAGGCTTATAAGGACAGGAAGGCCCCTGCCAAGCAACATGTGGACAGTGATGCCCTCAAGAGCAAGGTTCAGTGAGAGCTCGAGCTTTTCATCGGTGTTATTTGGACTCCGCCAACTGCCTCGTTGAAGATCTGTGAACTTAGCTGGAAGATCTTGAAACTGGTGCGAGTACATTTGTAGTTCTCTCTACATCTAGACTGCTGATAACGTTGGTATAATTCCATTAGTGACCTGCTTTTTACACGGCGAGCTAACAGAGTGATGCCAAATTTTTTTGTATATTAAAAATCCGAGCACCAGCTGATCCCCGATGTGTGAGTGGATGTCCAATGGACTGATTGTTTACATATCTTCCCGCACAGATCAACTGAGGAGTGGCCAACGGAATCCTTTCTTCAGGATGAGCTTTCAGCATGCATATTTTGTGCGCTTGCTCCCTAAAAATTTGCAGCAGAGGAGGTTGCGGATGTGGACTACCTATAACGCAAGGTAGGCATTGCCCTCTTGCGTGTTTACTTCTATATGCAACCGTGTGAAGGGGCTATTGGAGACGAACTAAGTGCGCGGCTGAAGGCTGATTGTGTGCCAAGTGAAGATACCTGCGGAAATAAAGCGAATGTGTGCTTGTTGTCCACCCCAGTAAAATTGAAACGAAATATTCAGCATCAGTGTAAATTGGCGTCGTTCTCAAAACCGCCGTTGATTATACTATGCCATCGCTTTCAGTGGATTCCTGCGGATGGGAGATAAAGGGATAAAGATCGAGATGTGTAATTTTCGTGCCAGTGGTTTCCAAAAATCATGAATATTTCTAGTTTTTTGTTTTCGCTAAAGCAAAACCCAAATATGCTTGCGAGTACAAAACAAAAATCTGTTTTATCGCCTGTGTCGAATATGTGGGGCTGGCTGGCAAGAAGACGGGGAAGTAGTAAGTTGCACACCTTGTAAGTATATATTCTACTAGTACAAACGCTTGCGAAGAAAACAATTATGCTGTGCGTACAGTCGTATAAGGCTTAAGTTCTGATACTCGGCTAATGCGATTGAACCCACTTTTGCATCCTTTCAATGATTAAACTAGAAATATTCCTGCTCATGATTGTTATGGTTGCGGAATGTTTTGTATAAAAAGGTGATTTTATTGATGGAAATGCGATCTCAATGCAAGTATGTAAGACAACTTCATATTACAGGTTCTGCACACAGTCTATGCGCGTAAATATTAGAGCGTTTCCTGTTAAAGTTGTGAAAGGCAAATTTAATAGCAACACTCATGAATATGTCGCATTTTCTTCTCGTTACGCTACAAGAGGCAAACATCCTTTCACTTTGCTTCCTTTTCAAATATAAAATAATATTTTTAGATAGTCATTCTTTCCTCGTACTGTTGTGAAGTGGAACGGCCTTGATTGATGGTGCGTGGGTTGGGGTGGAAGACATACAGCAATTTCAGGTGTTCTTTAACTTAGCGTGTGAAGTGTTTGTCCATTGTCATTTACAGTCACTTTTTTTGTCTTGTAATTCCATTCATGTATTTTATGTTATTTGTCAATATTTTATTATTGCTTTTGCAATTTTGATGTTCACTGTGGTCATTCCCACCCTACCACAGCTCCTATCTTGGGGCTAGCAGTATTGTAAATAAATCAATAAATTATATTATATATGCGTTGCGCACAACATCGCGGTGTTTGATAGAATTGATTTCTTAAAACAATGTTTAGAGTGCGTGATTTTGGGGCCTAGAAATAAGCGCCTCATATACAAAAGAATCTACCAACTGAATGATTGCGTTTCTCACTCTGAAGCAGCGTAAGGCTCCCAAAGCACCCGCGCAACGTTTATTTACGGGAAAAAAGGCTCGAATTCAGACACCAGGATTGCAACGACGGGAGATGAGCGTCTCTTTGCTCGCCTCAGAATTTGTTCGCTGTCCGGTGTGACAGCCTATTTCAAGAAAAAATAAAAAACTTATTTGCTTAGATGGCGGAGATACTCTTTTTTTTTTTTTTAAGACACGAAAGGAAACTAAAAGCGTTTTTTCCCTACGAAAACAATGAAACGGAGCTATCTCGAACGCTTCCAATTGAGTCGGAACCGACTTACTGAGTGTGATATCTGCCATATTTTTATTGCACAACATTGTTTAAAAGCAGCGTAAAAGATGATGTGACGTGCATCAAAGAGATGAATAATGCCAAGGAAGGAAAAGATAACCCGTAAAATCATTTAATTGAAGACTGTTATCAGCTAGTCGTTAATAGATTTTTAGTATTCTCAAATGTTTACGCCGCTACCCGTACCGTTTGTAATACGCTCAAATTGCTCGTCTTTAAGGGGCCCATGAAGAGCTATTTACTAAAATTATAAACGAGCACGCGCAGCAGGTATGGCATGAATCCTCTCCACAGCACAAAAAGTTTAAGCTAGCATCATTAGTACCGAACAAATATGGGCGATCGAAAATAGTGATTTTCCTCTCCCCCCTCAACTCAGCCCATGCCGGCATGCATGAAAAAAAGCAAGCAAGTCGAGACGGCACCTAGCGCCCAAGAAGCGGGCGCGCCAAGCAGCCCGATTGACGTCAGGGCGGAACTTGGTGCGCGTGGATGTGTTGCCCAAGTTGGTAGAGAGCGGTCGCCAGGAACACCTTTAAAAGTTATTCGGAAGTTATTGGCTCCACTCAACGCTTTCAAATTTGACTTGAATGCTCACAAAAACCAGCTGAAAGGACTTCTTGAATTAGAATTTTTCCGCAAGAAGCATTTCTGGGGCCCTCTAAAGTTAATTTTAAAGTTATCGTGTGTGGTGGGACGGATAGAAGCCACCTTGTCGAGCAAGGCCAAGAATACTTTGATGAGCTGTTTCTCGTTTAAGGACCACTTTATGACATGACACATTTTGTCTTATATGGCAAATATTGAGCGCGTAGCGGGATCGTAAGCATGATGCCGGGCAGTAACGCCACCAGGGAGGGGGGGACCACACCGCGTGCATTGTTTTGGGGGTGCACATGGGAAGTTTGGGCGGGCGAGAAGGATGAGGGCGTGGAAAATTACGGGAACCGTAAGGTCCCTCATTTACACTATGAAAAAAGGCGAAAATGTGTGAGATGTCTGTCGTAAGACGAAAGCCCGTTATACTAAGTGGCACGGGCCGAGGCTCTTTATTTTTCTTTCCTTTACTGCCTCAACATAATATATGTCGTAAGACGAAGAGTAGCAATTCTGGATCACTACAGGCTGATTCCAATAAACGGCGAACACAGAAGGAAACGAGTGTTACAAGCGACTTCTATCAAATGTGAGACCCTTTTGGACTTTCTCATTGAGAGAGAAAAAGTCTTGAACTTTTCTCTCTCAAAACGAGAAGCTAGTTATTGTTAGAACAAGGAATACAGCGCCATTAGACATGAATTAAGCTCGAAGGTGACAGCCGTCGCCAAGCCCCAAATTTCCGTTTCGCGGCTAATATATGGCATGAATACGTGTTGGGAACTTTTCCGTCTGTATGCAGGATATAGCTTGCACCATGTTGGTAGAATTGAGAGTTCGGAAGTGAAATGGTAATATTCTGAACGTGAAGTAAACGGATTTCATTTGTGTATGTCTGTCACAGGTTGGGGCCGGTGATAGGCATGCTTGCATATTCTAAGCGATCAAATAAAAGGACATGACCAGGTTAATAGTCTGAGTGAGTTGATGTCGTGCTTATTCCCATTACCTCCCATTATGAGACCACGCTTACCCCGATCACCCTGCTGATACCACAGTGGCTATTACACTGTGATTGCGCGAAAACCTATGGTGATTTTTCAAATCCTCGAAAATGAAGGAAACGAAACTCCTGTCACGTATTTGGCTAATGAGAGCAGCGAAAGAAATTTAACATTAGTGAATGACATTGCAATCATGCCAACGACTCTGTCTGGTGTCCCGGCAGCATCATGTATGAAGTCGAAACACCAGGCGCTCGTGTGCTCTGCATTCCGGGTGCAAATGGTGTAACCAGGAGGTCGAAATTTCCGGAGGTATCCACTAGAGTCTTTCTCACATCCAATGTCACCCTGGGACCTTAGAGCCCTTTAAATTATGAACCAAACAAAGCGGAGAAGCATCCACAGTAGTCTAAAATATTCTTCGTGTTCTTGATTCGGCTATAGATAAATAATGCATATATCCAAAAAATAGAATATATTGAAAATCTGAATATTTCGGAAGGCTGGCTGTTTTCAAGTTAATCATGATCATCGACTTTCACCAGCAAAAAGATTCTGGAATGCGTGTTCTGGAAACAAAATTCTTCTAGCTGTGGCTCAGCACACAGTCACGGCAGTGGGTAGACAATGCTCGGATCACTTTACCTCGACTGATGTCAGGTGACTGAATTACACGACTGCGCTAGAATAACTATTTTTCTTACTTTTCGTTTCCACGTAAAAGTGTTATTGCGTATAGTGTGTGCCTAAATCCATAATGTTTTCTTAATTATTATTATAGTCATTATTTTTAAATATTTATTTGCTAATATGCTACATGGGAACACTAAAGAAATGCTAGTTCGAACGAATAAGCGGGCTTGTTGATTTATCGAAACACATTAAGGTATGCATCAGCGAGCTTTTAGCGGGGTACACAATAAAAGGGAGCCTAGCGGTCAAATTATTTCCTCGAAGGTGTTCTCAGAACAGCAAGTGCACCCATAGGATCGGTCGATTATTTCTCTTTTAAATGCGAAAGAAATGATATCTATTCTATTTGCACTTGTTTTGCTACACTTCCGTCTGGGCACCGTGCATCTGGGCCAACGAGGAGTACACAACGAGAATCTAGCTGTGATTGATATCAGAGTAAAAAATTGTTACCACTTTAAGTTCGCAGAAGTGCGGCATGAGTGGGATTTAAAATACTGTGAACGTAATGTCACATTCCTTGAAAGACTATGGTAATGTTATACTGGCACGCAGAGCTGCACTGGCAAAAAATGGATTTGACTGCTCTGTTCATCATGAACGTTTGCGGTCTTCAAGCTCCGTTTTAAACGTTGATTACTTTAGTTGATAAAATCGTAACAATCGTGCTTGTGTTACACGCGGGCACGTACAACATTCTGTAGGAAAGAAGAGTCGCACAACGCTGTTTATAAGGTTTGATTTGGTTTGCAGGATCTGGCGTGTCAAAGTGCTGACTATGAGTCAATGCCACATTTGAGGAATAGGGTACTTTAAGCCAGCCTTTATTCTCTAACCTGCAGCGACGCCGAACAGTGCACAGGGGTCATGTGTTTAGCCTTCATTCAAACGTGGTCGCTGCGACAGATAATCGATGTCTCTTTAATTGGGACTTCAATGCCCACAGAAAAAAATGAAGCTAAAGAGAAGCATCTAAATAGCGAAACCTTTCAGTAATTGCTCGGCAAGAAACATTCATAGTCCTTTGAGTGTCATGGATAAAGGTAGCTTTCTACTATGTCTATCCGCATTATCAGCCCTTAATGCTTATTTTAATTTACCAATGCAAGCAAGGGAATACCATACGAGGGATTTCCATTGATGACCGCAGAGCAGGTGTGTTCGGGATTGTAGAAAACAGTGGCGTGCAATAACCGTGCGGGAAGAGATGATGCCCTGCAAAGATATCAGTAAAATATGACCAAGTGCTCTTGATCGGCAAGGCCGGAGCGTGCTATTCCATTGCACTAGAGGGGAGCACGGACCTTGAGCCGTTACGCGTCTAGAAATGCCAGCGGCTAACTTTTCATCGTTGCTACCTTTGAGATCTAGTGCGGCCGGTCTCTCACCGAGTGCAGCGGAGGGGACGAAATATATTAAACTGAGTGCTATTCAGTTCCTCCGACGGCGGGGGTACCGGACGTGGCAGGTTGCGAGTGTAGTAAAACAAGCTAGTGTTACGTTTCTCCCCCGAGAAGTGGGACAGCTGACGCGACCACCGCATAGCAACAGGCAGAACCGCGAGCGGATCGGCCATTTCGACGCCGTTCATCGGCCGCGCAACGCTTCCTCCCGCCGACAAGTCTCAGCGTGTTCCTGCCACGCGCCAAATGTGTGTGCGTGCGTGTGTGTGCAAAAGCTGGCCAAGCCTGGAGATCAAGGGAAAGTGCGTCGCCCTCTCCTGTCTGCAGGAGGTGGAGGAGATGAGGTCGGAACACCTGCGATTGAGTCATTCGTCGTGAACCAACATGTTTGGCTCTCCCTTTCCTGTGAGGGTTTACCCTTTCCCTGTGAACGGGAAAACCTATAAAAAGCAGCGGCCGACTCCGCTGAGATAGAGACTACTTTGACGCGCCGTTGGCACGGCGCTAGACACCAGCTGTGTGAGAGTGTCTGTAATCTCTCCGGGTCAGCTTCACTGCCCGTTTCTTCCTGATGTTACAGTAAAGGTTGTTTCGTTAAAAGACGCCTCGTCTTTGCTGGCACCTTTGATGCCGTCCGCCGTCCACGGAGCCGCCAGGCCAACGCTACAGAGGGGCGCGCGAGCCACAAACGTAACACTAGCAACATTGAATTGATTAGCTTTTGCGCACAAAACGCACATGCAAATCTCGAGTATTATAATCTTCCACGGCTTGAGCAAACAATTATTGAGGTTCTCGTTATGCGCAGCAAATGAGTACTGGGTGTGTTTCTCGGTAAGATATTTACGGCAGCAAAGCGAGGAGTTGGCACCTGAATACACAGTCCAACCGCTTGAACGAAAACGGACGAAGAAACAGACAAGAAGGAGCGCGGAACTTTAACGGAGATTTAGTTCGCAGCTACATCACATTGATACAGTCGTCGCAATCAAACAAAAAAAGCTAACAAACCTCCATCGCAAAACACTGTCAGACGGCGTGTCAAGAAAAAATGTTGACTTAAATATGTTAACATTTTTTTTTTCAGCTTGCTAGACAGGTTGTGCTGACGTGCGGGCCAAATTCTCAGTTTGTAGAGTACAGCTTCGTAAATTTCTCTGCTAATCATAGAAGCACGATGTTTTTCAAAATTCTCGTCAGTGGCTACAATGGTTACCAGTTGCTTACCCCTTGCCGACTTGTCTGCGGGACGCTCTTGTGGTCTAACGTTCATGCAGCGTCCTGTTTGTCCTGCGTACATTTGGCTTAAGAGAGGGTGTCTGTTAAACGACCACACGATTGCACGGGGCGAGCCCCGTCTTGATGCTTAATATCGTATTTCAGCTCTTGTCTTCACTGCACCATATTCCACCCATCAGACATTATGGGTGCCGTAATGACCATCTGACGTGCCAGCAACCTAATATTGAAACGATTAGGAGTTCTCTCCTAATTTATTTAAGAGGAATGAAAATTACAGTAAATAGGTGTACACATATTACTTGCATATATATACACTCCGCATTTAATATTTAGTTCCCGTGAAACGTTTAAACGTATATTTTCTTTGTAGTACAAGTCAGAAGTTTCTCTAAAATTTAAACTTATTCGGCAAATTGAAAGCATAAAGGAATGGGGGGAGGGGGGGGGGAGGTTGTTGAGATATGCAACTGCTTTATTCTCGTTTAAATGTGTGAAGTATGTGCTATTATGAAAATATGCGTAAGAATGTATAGTGACTTTTTAAAGTGGACACACAGAAAACTCTGTCCAAAAAATACATGTTACCAATTATTCGAGCGTGTTAATAAAGATTGATTCTTGTGGTTGTTCCGTACTGACGTCATTTTCTATAGGCGGCAGATTAAACTAATTAGATCCCGCAAGATCAAAATATCAGGAGTTTGAGAGGTCTGTTGTGCCGAAGTCAGCATATAGACTACAACATCGCAGTTCGTATACAAACATGGCCTCAGGAGAGCCTAAATTCTTTCGCTGGATGAATTCACAGAACTGTTGAATTGTTGGTGGCGTGATAATAGTAGAAACTGGGGAGTGACTTATGAACAAGACTCATCTGATTGCTTCGGCTGGGCTCAGCAGCTAACAATCCCGCGCTATTAAAAATCGCTTCTCGAGAAATTTATTTTTGACTAGTGCGCGTTTTATTTTTGGGGAGGATGTTGTGTATATCTAGTCATTTATTAGGCTAGTTAAGTCTCGATGCCAGTCAGTCTGCGTGTTTTAGGGAACAGTGTAATCATAGGCGGCGTTCATGAACCGTCTGAAGAATATTTGTGTAAATATGGCATTTGTTTCCTGTAGGGAAATCGAAAACAGATCAAGTCTGACGGTCTGTAAGGAGGGCTAGTGGTGGGGGAGGGGGGTTCCATTGTGGTTGTCATTTTCGTTTTTTTTTTTTTTTTTTTTTTTTTTTTTTTTTTTTACCGGGCCTTCATTATGAGCGATCTAACCCTACTCAGAAGCTCTACGATCAGTATACCTGCCGATAAGAAGCGATTGCGTGACCCTTCATTGGCTATGCCGATGTCTGAAAAACTATGCGGACAAAATTATGTTCTCGGCACACGGTTCAAACCCTCGAGTTGAAGCCGGGGAAAGAAAAGCTCCATGATCTTGTTTTGGAGCGTAATGGCAGGCAGCAATTTCCTGATATCGATTTTATTTGATTTATGGCTTTTAACATCACGAAGGTAGTGAGGCTAAGGTAGGTAGTTGGGGTGCACTCACATCGAACAGTATACACGGCGCTACTTCATTTATCATATGTGCAAGTTTCAGTTTTTCTGCGTGCATATTACTGTTTTCTTTACGCTTGCAATTTTCTGTACTGCAATGTGAGCAACTCGCTTTGTGCTTTGTATGCTGCTGTTAAAAATAACACCAATTATTTTATTAAGCTATTAAAAGACAGCTTCTACTACAAATCCTTACGTTATCTTGTATCATGCGTGGTGTTTATGCAGGAGCTCAGGCTCTGTACTCATAGCCGGACACCACTCAGGTGCTCGAACTGCACCTGTGGCCGCTAAGAACAACACTCCGAGGGATAGACAGCCCGCTGACAAAGCTTTTGTCGGGATTTCCCAACACAGATAGGTCTTACTCGTTGGGAAGCGGAGGCAGCAAGCAGCACAGAAGGCTGGTGCGGAAAGTGACCTGGGGCTAGCGCTCGTTTCCGTTCGCTCCGGGCTGTTTACTCCTGCACTTCTCGCCTCCGATGGTTCCACTTTCTCGCGCACACCGCTATCCGTTCTGACGAGCGAGGGCAAACTCAGTGATGTGGAAGCCGAGGCCGCGCGTTTGGGCTTCAAGGTGAGGTGAGAAGGGCAGCGGCGGTGCCTGGAAAGGGCTGAGAGGGCCGCCGAGGAGATCAGCCGCCTCTGGCGGGCGCGGCGACTAATATTCGACCACAAATAAATGACCAAAATTATTGTTATCGCGGTCTATCGAATTTTTTAGCCTCTTAAAAAATGTCAGCTCTGAAAGCACCGTTTTCGTAGTCTAGTCAGTTTTATTGTTGCATAGTCCGCTATGTGCCTGCTTTGCGATCACAGTTCAGTTGCATAGGAGAAATAAGAGCAACCACCGAGGCTTACATAGCGAGATTGTTCCGCAACGAGCGACGCTATCAATAGATGCCGCGAATGTCGTAGTGTCGGAGTCGGTGGTTGAGTCCTTTGCAAATAACAGAGCCCACATTTGAATGCTCTAAAATTGATAACAAGACATCACGCGGCACCTTGTCGAAAGCTTTTTCTAGGTCAAGCTGGAGCATGGCAACACTCTCATGCAAGGCGTCGCAACACTCCAGCACAGACCGCGCCTTGTGGATATTAGTATATATGGTTCGGCCTTTAACGCCGCAGGTCTGATGCGGTCCTACTAATTCTTCCATTAAAGTTTGAAACCTTTTAGCAAGAATTTTCATGAAGATCTTATAATCTGGGTTCGTCAGGGATATTGGTCTGTAAGCGGTAACTTGTTGAAGCTTGGCTTCGTCAACGTTTTTTGGTATTAAAATTGTATGGGCTGTTAGAAAAGACGGCGGAGCATACCTTTGTCATAGACCTCATTAAATAATGTAGTCAAAACTGGGACGAAATCGTCTTTGAATTGCAAAGGAATCGCAATGGCGTACAGAGGGCGCTCGACGCGCCTGATAGTAAATAAGAAGGTGGGTGAGCGCATCCAAGTGCAACGCTCTGTGCGTCAAGGCTGCCCCCTGTCGCCATTGCTTTTCTGCTTGTATACTGAACCATTTTGTCTGAGCATTAACGAGTGCAGCAGTATCCGAGGTTTTCGTTTGCATGCAGCATAGGTCCGGATACGTGCGTATGCCGATGACATTGCCGTCTTCTGTACCGTCTACGAAAGCATTAACAGTGTTGTCAAATTGATGAAGGACTTTTGTTCTGCGAGTGGTAGTGCGGTGAACTGGAATAAGTGTCTGGGTTTCTGGCATGGAGAGTGGCACAGAACCCCTGCGAATTTCGCGAACATGCCTTGGGTAACAACCCCAGTGAAGTATTTAGGAGTGCCACTGGAAAACTACCGATACAGTGAGTCATATTGGAACCAGCAGGTTTTAAACGTACGTGAGAAGGCCGACAGAATAAAAGGATTCGGTTGGCCTATGTTTGCACGTGCTACGATTTGTAACTTATTTCTTTTTACCAGGATATATAGTACGTGTTACAATTACTGCATTGTTCTCGTGTGAATGTGCAGAGATTTCACCGTGTGTTCGCCATGTTTGTGTGGGGAAGTACTTGGGAGCGCACGAGCAAAACCAGCTTGTTTCATCGCGTCCGCTCGGGAGGAGTTGGTTTGGCGCATTTGTATTTGCGCCAAGTGGTTAACCGTTTTATGTTCTTTCGTGATACAAAGGACCCATTTTTACGAACTGTGTGTCAGGTTAGATTGAACAGAGTGCTACCAAATTTTTTTGTAAGTTCGGTGAGCATGCAAGGGAGGATTTTCGGAATCCTTAAAGAAGTGTACATGTCATGTCGTGTATTGCAAGCCCGTTTTTCGTTTGAATATTTATCAACTGTGACGCGAAAGAAACGTTACAAGGACTTGTGCGGTGTCTTTCTCCCGATCCCATTGTAAAGATCGTTGCACTGTGCAGGTCAATGCAAGTCTGTCCTTAAACGAGTAAAAAATATTGCTGTACCAGGGGGAACAAAAACTTTCTTTTTCAAACTCCATAGCAATACACTAGCAGTTAAGACTGATTTCGAAATGAAAGTTTTTTTTTGTACCTTGGGGAAATCACTGCTTCATATGCCGTAAACCGGAAACTATCGAACACGTTTTCTTAGACTGTTGGGAAGCCTTTTTCTTCTGGGACATTCTACAACAAACAATTAAAAAAGACCTAACCGTGGATGCTTTCGGAATTCGATTTTTACCTATTGAAGATGATGGGCTACCGCTGGACATGATTTTGTTATTAGGCCTGCACAGTATCTGGCGATCCAGAATGGCTTTCAGGCATGCAGACGTTGATGCGAGCAAAAAACGGCAGTATTTTCACGAAGCCGTTGCGAGTGTTATTAAAGTTCTTAATACACAAGACGAAGTGCCTGAGTGGCTTCCGAGAATGGAAATGTTGCTGCAAATGACTGATTTGTAATGGATCACGCAGACCAAATAGCGCGGTTTTAACCCATGTAGTGTATTTGTCGAGTAATATTCCCTCTCTGTAGGTGTGTGATGTTCTATGTGTGTAAAATCTGATAATAAATTAGGCAATAAGGAACAAAAAAAAAAAAGAGCCGGTGGTTGAGTGGTAGAATACTCGCCTGCCACGCGGGTGGCCCGGGGTCGGTTCCCGGCCGACGCATGCTCTGTTTTTCAACAGCCCTATATTTTTTCAAGACCCCGAGGGGGGTTCTGCGCTTCAGATCGTATTAATTTGCACCTTTGAAAGTCTCATTCTCTAAATAAGCCTTGGTTTGGACATTTAGACAAAAAAATTACGGGCGTGTTTCAGGTAAGTGTTAGTCGACAGCTGACGTGGCTAGGCACTGAGTGGACGACGGGCTGTGAGACGTTACCCGAAAAATTGACATACGTCAGTACACGCTACCCGCAGACGGCGCAGGCACAGGGCTAGGTTAAAGCGGGGTGATATACCAATGTCACTTGAACACTCGCGTATTTTAACTGTGAACTCTAATGAGTATGTGTCAACAGGAAGCGTCTGCACAAAGATCTTATTGAAATAATTGTCTTGCTTGTACCTGTGCAAAGGTCATTATACTCCTCCAGGCCTGAAACGTGTAACCTTTAACCCGTGTCAATAGAATTGAAACGTAAATTGTAAATTGAAGCATGTAAAAAGAACGTATGTACAACTGATGGGAAAGAGTTCTTTCAACTAAATGTTGGAGTACTGACTGCCTGTGAAGACATGGATGGTGGAAAAGGAGATTTTTGTATCATGGCGTGTGATGTGTGTGACATGTAGAAAGCCAGAACTCCTAAGCATATGTTTACGAATTATTAGGACACAGTTTGTTTTGAGGATGATTTGTTGCGAACATAGTGCAAACATTTCCCTTCATACCCCATGGAATTCAGGTTCTCTCTTTAAAGAATGGTGATACAGTCCTCTATGGTACGCCAATGCTAATAGGTTTTCATAAACGACGAATTGCTATTCGTAATGCTTATCTTTATATGAGAGCTAAGAGTATTTTGTCATTCCCTCCTACAAAGTATGGATATTTTGAAAGATCTATCATTTACATCAATGTATTGAAAAAAGTGACCAGTTTGAGCTTTTTATAATTAGGTTTATTATATGTAACTGCTTTGCTTTTGACAAATGGACCAGCCTGCAGATTTAGTGAAATAAATGCAATAAAGACCAAATAATACTGCTCGGTATATGTGACATAAAGCAGGTAAAGATTAAGGGATTATGTGTTAAGGCGATGTGCAAAGTGCATTAAACTGAAACATAAGAGCGGGCGCAGACGGGAGCCATTGTCCCTGTCGAGTGATAGACTTAAAGGCGAAGCTCATATGTCCACCGCAGCTCTCTTTAACTTTTGAGCGACTGGCTTTGCTCACAGTAAACCCGTAACAGGTGTCCGTAGATTGGGCAGTTTTAAATTACGCCACCTGATGAATATATTATGCTACAACGTAAATGGGTTGAGGGGAGGGGTACATTTGAAATAAAAACTAGGCGGAGTTGTGCCTTGGCATAGGGCCGGCGCAGAAACCTGACGCGGAAATTATCACCCCGTTTTACGGAACCTAAACATATAAAAAACACAGTAATTAAATAACCTAAAATCTAGGGTTGTGAGAATATTTGAAAATTAGGATTCGCGAGGCGTATACACGCATGAAGCGATTTTAACGAAGTCGTGAATATAATAGCGTATTTTGGAAATTCTAGAAACGCATTAGGTTATGTTGAAATATTTACCAATAATTCACCCAGGTTCCAATAATACCCGTCTTAGCCTTTTTCTTCGACATTAGCTCGAAAAAAAGAAAGGCACACACCACAGCTGCATACCAACGTGCCGCAATCAGGATTCGCCGGATCAATATATAGGTTCATCACAGAAGCGTGTGGCAGCTTTTTTTTAACTTTTTTTTTTTTTTTTTACCGGAACCCGACCATTAGCAGGCCGGTCGCCCAACGTGTAACGCGTGGGCTGAAGGGAACGTGTTGACACTTCTAGCAGACGCGAATGCAGAGCTGCCGCCCAATGGGTTATGGCTGGGAATTAGGTTCTCGCCGCAAGGTAGACTGTGTGGATTTCATACGCCAGATTTGGCATGCGTCACGTGATATGCCACATGTGTTGTAAGAACGTAAATTTTATTTGCTCCAATTTATTCCACCAGCCGTTACTTCGCATGTCTATACATGAAGCCCAGCTCAATGATATGCGGTGCTACAGAAACCGATAAAAGTCGGTCCATTGCAAGAAACAGTTATACTACTCCTTGCCGCACCTTGTTATCGCTTACCATGACTCAGAATAAATACTATGTCTTAATACTATACTATGATAAATACTATGTCTTACCATGACTTCACATAACTTGCCATGACTTGCATTACTAATACTACTAATAATAATGTAGCATGACTTATCAAGTCTACTATGACTTACCCCAATTCAGTATCGCTTACCGTGACTGCTATTGTCTTATATTAACGTCCCGCTAATCAAGCCCCTGTCACCAGGACTAAGCACGACTCAACGCGATAGGCTTCAGAAACAACAGATGTATATGTTCGAACATCGTTGCTCTTTTGAAAAACGTAGACACAGAAAACGGCGTGACACCCAGCAGGGTTTTCTGTGTCTAAGTTTTTAAAAAGCGCAACGATGTTAGAACATGTTATTCGCCAACTAGCACAATTTCAAATCCTCTTAACAGATGTAGACATTGAGACAAGTGATACCGCACCATATTCTGTGGCTATGCATTCTGGAACTTGTTTACTTTTTCACTACTAAACTCCCAAATTGAGCTATTGAATTGCGTGACATTCCTTGCGGCCAATAGATGGCACAAAGAGCAAATCTTTAAATTAGGAGGGTGCAAACTCGTCCAGTGTTTCTTAATGTCCACTTAGGTGTATACAATAGATTTTGGTAGTCATGAAAAAGCGAGTGTGCGGGTTTTCCTGGCTGTGTCGATGTCTTGTTTGGCGATGTGGATGTGACATAGGAAGAACGTTGCTGACAAATCGATTTCCCGTCACTCGGCTTGCACTCGTGACGTCAGGCAGGAGAAATCTCGATGATCACCGTTCGAGGCAGGATAGCGGGCATTCTAGCATTGCAGAGGAACGGTGTTAAAAAAGAACTTCTGTTTTAGCACTTTGGGTTAGTAATGCCGAATCTTCATGACAAGTGTATTGGTTTCCATGCTCTCTTCTGGACAAGGAGACTTCTTTTCGGAGCAAGTTTTTTCCCTTGTCTTCTGGATGTGGTAATCTACAGATACTTGAATAAATTCGATTTGTCAGCTGTACTGCTGATGCATTTCCTCCCTATACAAGCTTGCGAATTGAGGGCATTGAAGCCTAAAACGCAAAAATAAGTGCGACCAAATTAAAAGTGCGACGCTCATTTTTATCTTTGCGGCGGATGGCGATAGAACAATAACTGACGCTCAACCGATTTCAAGAGCATTCGAGTTTACAAAGGAATTCCAGGGGTTCTCCCGGTCGAGTAAAAACACGTTCCGTTGCGATCGTCCGTCCCTCTCGTGCAAAAAGTAAGCCTCAGAGTCAGACGCCGGCCAGCGCGATGACCTACATAAAGGCATATTTGCGTAGCACGTTCCGCTATGAATAAACGGCCAGCAGCTGGCGTCGGTGGTTCAGTGGTAGAATACTCGCCTGCCACGCGGGTGGCCCGGGTTCGATTCCCGGCCGACGCATGTTTTGTTTTTCCGCGATGCGTCCATTAAGTACAGTAAAGTGCAGGTGTCGTGCGTATAAGGTGCTGCAATATACCCTACACTGAGTGATTTAAAATAGGAACGCGGCAATGACAGATGATCTCTTTACGGTTTATCGATTTAATTGTTTTCTTTCACCAGACGATATGAAATAAATGCTGAATTTTTTTCATTCCATTTTTCATTCAGAACAAATTCTTACAATGGTTGTTACATTCGTGAATATTTATGTTTTCTTATCTTTTAGCTGCTGGAGAATTTTGCTCTGCCAAATCAGGTGCGTGAAAATCAATCCACCACTGGGTTTGTCGTGTTAAAGGTATGTCAGTTTAGAGGCATTGTTTTCTTACTCCTGTCTTCACGCTTGTCATGCGGCTCAATCAATTGCAATTCGAAGCATTCGGTTTAGAAAAAAAAAAAAAAGAAAAGGCTTTCTGGCAGCGCTTGTCCATAAAAAGCCTAGTTGCAGATATTTTGTAACAACAAAACCCAAAACAAAGCGCCAGTAGCACGGCAGAATCCCGATATTATGTTTGGGCACTCCGCTGTGCAACACGCAGCTCGCATGCAAATTCTGGGAATGCGTCAAGGCATCTGCAATTGCGCAGTCTCCTGTAGAAACGAACTTCTTATTTGTAATAAAATGGGCTTCTTAGGAAGCGCCGAATCCTTTCTAGCCTAAATATGCCTTCCTAAAACGTTGATTGCTAAGAAACTACTGCTACGGCCTTATACAGTTCGACGCACATTTGTAAACAATTGTCAATTCTGTTCTCTAGGTTTCACTTATGTGTATGGCGCATAGACGCTGTATGTATAGACCAACACCGATCTGTGACGTAAGCACGATGCGGTGGCGCTTCTATCGCCAGCGTGGTCCGACTGGGGGTGAAAAATAGGCTTAGTGCCCATAGGAATACAAGGAAGCGAAATATTTCAAAGCAGTTTTCTAATTTCAGGGGTCATCTGTGATGTCGTTATTCGGTACAGAGCAACCATGAACATCCTAGAACAGATCACGAAAGTATGAAATCTCATTAACCAGGCGAAGTATTTTTAAAACACCGCGAAACGTATGCGGGTGCGAGTTGGGAGGGCGACCCATAGAAACACATGGAAATACAACTTACCGCAACAATTTACCCTGATCAGCAGCGTTGAACCCTTCTCATTTTTTGGTGATCGTCTTGTATCACGCCCTGACATCATGTTGCATGGCACACTACATTCCCTTGCAAGTACTGCAAGTCTGACGACTTGCGGGGAAGTTCACGGCACGATAAACTGACCGCGCACAGTTGCAGACGGCAATGCGCCACCATATCAGACTGTAAGCGAAACTGCGCGATTCGCTACACACAGCTTGGCTTTTTAGCGGTGTCTGGATTCATAACACAGGTCATTCGGGGAGTTTTAAAAGTAGACTGCCTCTGTAATGACGCACCATAGTTTATCACACACTTCTTCAAAGCGCTGGTCAATGTTTAACGACCGGCCACCACTTCTGATGCTCTGTAAAATGAGAAAAATGTTCCGGTAAGTTGTGTTTACATGTATTTCTACGGGTCGCCCTCCCAACTTGCACCAGCATACGTTTCGCGGTATTTTAAAAAAACTTTGCCTCGTTAATGAGATTTCATACTTTTGTCATCTGTTCTAGGATGTTCATAGCTGCTTTGTACTGAATAACGACATCGCAGGTACCCTGTGAAATGAGAAAACTGCTTAGAAATATTTCGGTTCCATGTATTCCTATGGGCGCTAACCCTATTTTTCACCCCCAGTCGGCTGCGACGCCGCGAGCGCCCCCTTTGTTTATAAACACGGTGTTGGTCTATTGCAGAAAATATTGATGCCTGACAAGGCTAGTACAAGAAATACGACAGCTGATGACGCGTGAATATACCGGCAAGCGCCAATCTTCTCTTAGCACCAACCGTTGCTACCACTTTGGCTTCTGCCTCGGTTGTTGATCGTCGTATTCTGCCTTCTGTAATGACATATATGTAACATTACTCTCGCCGTGAAAAGCCCAGTCCCGGTGCGTACTATGTCGGGGAACTATCAGCTGAAGTAGAACGGCTTCATTCGGGATACATGAGCTATATCGGTTCGCGGCAAAGCGGACTGTTGCAACGAATGCAAAAGGAATGATCTTGTATGTTACCGAAGTGACTGGCCGTAAAACACGGTAGGGGCATATGTAGCTCGGCAAGAGCTTCTCACAAAGCCCAACTCGACGAGCAGGAGTCCAGAGCAAGACGAGAGAGCCCGGTGAGTAGTGGACATCCCGATAACGAGAATCATGGCGGCAGTTTTAAGAGTTTCGGGAGGAAGCCAGTCGACGGCGAGCAATACCACGTGCGGCGTCAGCTCGGGAGATGGCGTCACGAACATAGGGACTGGCATTAGCGGTGGGAGGCAGTACGCTGTCAAACGGAAGTGAAGTGTCGCGGCTGAATAGAAAATAGAATGCGAGTATCATGACGAGACCAATTATATGCGAACGTTAGAAAAGGCAATGTTATATCTTAATCATGGTGGTCACCTGATACATACATTGACAGCATGTCCCTGAGCTTGCGGTTGAGGCGTTCGGTGCGGCTGTTGGTTTGTAGATGATAAGCGGTTCTGAAATAGTGCTAATGAAGCAGTACCGCAGGACTTCGTCGACTAGTCGGTCAAGAAAGAAACGGCCACGGTGAGTGAGCAGCTGGCGTCGTCCAATGTGGAGCAGGATGGCGTCATGGAGAGAAACGCAGCCACGTCAGTCGCACTGCTTTTCTTTCTTTATTTATTTCAAAGCGGACAAAGGATTACATCAGACACTAAAGGATCCTTAGCCAGAGGTTAGTCCTGGATCCCAAAATGTATGCAATTAAGTATGTCTACTGACGACTCAGGAATAAAACAAAATACATATTGACCTGTGCGAAATGAAACGACTATAAAACAAAACAACATGATACAAACTAAAAATCTATTACATGACAAAAGTAACGAAACAAGAAAAAAAAGGTGATTTCATATTTAAAATACTATGCCACAGGGAGAGTATGTAAATAGCCACTTTATTGAGACACTTCTGATAGAGGAAAAAAAATCTTGCTCTAAATGTATTAAGGAAAGGAAGTGCTCTAAATGTATTAGGTGAGGATATGACTAGGCATGGGGTAGCATTCCAAATTTTAACACCACAGAAACGGAGACATCTATGGCCATGATTATTAGATGTTGGAAGTAAGTACTTTCCATGTGCGGCTGAACGAGAACTGGATGGAGGGGACTTGAATGAAACTAAAGGAAAGTGATAGGGTTGCAAACCACACAGTTTACAAAAATTGCTAAACGATAGTCTCTTAGGTTAGTTAGTGACATAATATTATTTTTTTTAAATAGAGGCCGCGATGGAGTACTACGTGCAGCGAAGTTGATCATTCTAAGAGCCCTTTTTTGCGACCTTACCACAGGATCATTATAAGATGGGTATGTAAGGCCCCATGCCTCGATACACTATGCAAGCTGCGATTGAAACAAACTGAAATATAATGTTTTTAGAGTATTAGTCTGAAAATATTAAGATGCTTTCGCTAATGTATAGAAAGAATATGAAAACGTTTTACACAGGGCATCAATGTGATGATGCCAATTAAAAATCTTATCCATGATCACTCCTAAGTATGATATCGTGTCCACCTGCTGTAACTCATCTTCTCCAATATGCAAGCTGCAAGGTGATATGCACGCGGGCTCATGCGGCGATTTGAAAGTAATATATTTTGTTTTTTCGGTGTTCAGCAATAAACGGTTAAATTGGAATCAGGTTTTAATGCATTGAAGCTCCTTATTAGCTCGATTGCTGCATCTTCTATCGATGACATCTGAGTTTTGTGCATGTAAAGAAAGGTCATTCACATAAAGGGAAAAAAGAATAGGTCCCAGCACCGAGCCTTGCGAAATGCCCAAGGACACCGTTAGCACATTCGAGACGTTGTCATCAATTTGCACTCTTTGGGAACGGTCGCCTAAATAACTTCTCAAAAACTGCACCACCAAACCTCTAAAGCCAAGTCTTTCAAGTTTTTTGGAGAGAGTTTCGTGGTCCAGAGCGTCAAAAGCTTTTTTTTTTATGTCCAAGAACACGCCTATTGCTATAAAGTTGCTTTTAAGTGAATCATTAAGGAGTTCGGATAGAGACAAGATTGCAGTAGTAGTAGATCTTGACTCCTGAAATCTATGTTGATCAGCGCTTAGAATGACATATTTCTTCAAAAGGTCTTAATACGTTTGGCAAGCAGCTTCTCGAAAAGTGTGTTAAAGCAGCTTAAGACAGAAAATGGTCAGTAATTGCTTATGTTATCTGGATCTCCATTTTTGTATACTGGGATGACTTTTGCTACCTTCAATGCAATCGGGTATGTGGCACCATAAAAACACTTGTTAAATAAAGAAACCAAAGTAGTCGCTAGAATTTCGATATTGTTTTTCAATAATGACGCAGGAATTCCATGTAACCCGCGCGCTCTTCCTGTCTCCAGTTGACTACTAACTGATATAAGTTCATGACAAGTTATGTCATCATATCTGGAGCCGGATTCCTGCCATGGAGGAAGAAGAGCAAGCTCCAGGCTTTGTGCTTTGGGGATCACATTTCGAGCTATGGAGCAAAAATGCCCATTGAATTCATCTGCCATGCTAATATCGCTTGGCGACAGGCCTTTTGATGGTAGTACCCTTTTTGCTCCTGTTGGCTGAATGATAGAATTTAAAATTTCCCACAGTGTCTTCGTATTGCTAGCATTAGCATTAATTTTTGAATGATAATAACACCTTTTTTGCCGACGCATCAACGCAAGGGCTTTATTCCTGTTAGTTCTGTATTGAGCTGCGTAATATTCGTTGCCCCTGTTCTGATTCATTTTCGTATGCCAATGTTCGCGTTGCTTCATGACTTCGAGCACAGAAGTCATCCAAAGGCAAATTGGCACCATGAGATATTTCTCTTTTTTAGTTACCTTGCATTCATTTATTAACATATTTATTTGTCCTATGAGGTGCTGGCAGTGCTCGTTAGCATTTAAAGGTTCGAAATCGTCAAAGCTAACACTTGAAATCAACCGAGAAAGCTTTTCGTGGTCAATCCGGGTAAATGATTTGATGGGTGGTTCGGGGAGGCATAGAATATTGAAGCAGTACAACAGTGCAACAGGTAGACGATCTGTAAGCGCGGTATTGAATATTCCAGCAAGACTACGGGTGGGTTGAAAGTTACACAGGATGTTATCTAAACGTGCTGAAGTATTACTCGTAATGCGGGTCGGGGATGTGACATGATTATGGAAACCAAATGAAGAGAGGAGGTTAGAATAGTCACTATGATTTGCACCCAGTGTATCAATGTTCATATCACCAGCAGTTATAGCATTTTGTGAGCACTTAGTCATGTTAATGAATATTGTTTCAAGGTCACTTAAGAAAATGTTACGATTATTATGCGGTGCTCGATAAACAACACCGATCATTACACTGTCAATTTCCATAAATATTACCTCTGTGTCATCGTTTGTTTCGTTAACAATACGAGGGCATTCTGTAAAACTTGGAGGGTATTAATATAGAGGCCGACGCCACCACCCCTATTTCTGGCAAAACGAGGGCGTGACAAAAAACATAATTCGGTATATTGAGACATTCATTTGGAAGTAGCCAAGTTTCTGAGACTGCAATTACGTTGTATGTATTTTTGGATTCAGCTAAAAACGAGCAAAGAAAATCAAAATTTTTGATATACTCCTTATATTGCAATGTAGTACTCAGCGAGTACAGTTCAAATCGCGGAAGTTATTAACTTGATCAGCGTAAGCATTTCAAAATCTTCAAGCTATCTTGTCAAGGTCGGTTACCGGGTATACTCTATCATGCCAAGGTCGGCTGCCGTGACTATGTGATGTATTTCTCAGCTATCTGTCTTTCTCATCAGAATTTTACCTCTAGAAACCCAAGCATACTTCCAGTTGTGTTCTTTCTTTGCAGTGATAGCCTTTGAAAGCAACAGCTTATTCTCGGCACAAAGGTGTTCATTCACAAACACCGATGTGGTGCCGGTCAAGCCTTCATCTGAAGTAGTTAGGCGTTTCTTTCTTGTGGCATTTAGTTATTCATCACGCTTGCTGCACAAGGCGAATTTGACAATGATATTGTGTGACGTATGCATGGACGGTACACGATGAACCACGTCGATGTCTTCTTTTGTTATCGGAACACCAACCTTAGCTCCGAGAGTAGAAACAATGCTGTGCAGGCATTTTTCGGAAGACTATAATAATAATAATAATAATAATAAATCTTTATTTCCATCAGGTGCTATACAGATGGAGGGCTACGGAAAAAAAGCTGCCACTTGGCGGCTTGACGAGTCCGCAGCCCCATATATAAGGCAGCGTCTAGGCAACACCAGAGAATCAACACGCGATAAACAAATCAACACTTAATCAATGCGGAATAAAAGAAAAGTTCCTGAGCCAGGTAAAACAAACACCGTCAGCACAAAAAGCAAACAAGCGATAAGCATAGCAAGACACTTGTTCTATGCAGAAGAAAAGAAATGCTAGACAAAACAAACACCAGAAAAGATGATCAGCTCAGTCAATCAGCAAACATGTCTCTGAGTTTAACAGTGGAACAGCTAAATAAATCAAAATTCAGTGATTGGTAATAGTTTAAAAGCGATGGCAGAGAATAACACAAACGCTCCATACCAGAATTCAAGCGTGGTGCAGCAACCTTCCATTTTTCTCCACGTCTAGTATTATAACACTTCTCATTTGTTTCTAAGTGTGCCAAGGCGTCCATGCTATGAATATTTTGTTTTACTTCATATTTATACCGAGCACTCAAACGGTAGCGGTATAGCTTGTGAGCTGTAATAACATGAGCACTGTGAAAAAATTCTGCAGTGGTTGCATTATAACCAGCATTGTACATGTGGCGCAGATACCGTTTTTGCATACGGAATATTTTTTGTGTGTTAGAGAATGTAGTTGTGCCCCAGACAAGTTGGCAGTAGTTGATGTGCGAATAGAAAAGAGAATTATAGACCAATAGTTTTGTTTTAGTAGAGAGCATGTATCGGAGACGACCGACTACACCGGTTATCCGAGCAAGTTTGGCTAATACAAAATTCACATGAGTTTCCCAGGACAGATTGGCAGTGAATATCACACCTAGACATTTGAATTGATCAACAATGTCAACAGGATGAGAGTTTAAAACAATATCGGCATGAGGAGGAACAGGTTTATTTTTCGGCCGGAAGACAACAGCTTTTGTTTTATTTTCGTTAATCTTCATGCAATTGGATGAGGACCATTCCTGCAGTTGGACTATGGTGTCATTACAATCAGAGATGAGTTTATCGATATTATTGCCAGAAAAAAATATGCTAGTATCATCTGCGTATATAATAAATTTGGCGTTCTGATTAATGTTAACAATGTCATTAATATACAGGTTAAATAGCAAGGGGCCCAATATGCTGCCTTGTGGAACACCACAAAGCAGTGGCAGGACTCGTGACCGCGAGTTGTTGATTTGGACTACTTGACATCGATGGGATAAATACGATTGTAATAACTGTAGTCCACACCCACGTATACCGTAAAAGTCCAACTTCTGCAGCAGAATGTCATGATTCACCAGGTCGAATGCCTTGGAAAAATCTACAAATAGGCCGACTACTATTTCCTTGCTTTCGAACTGCGTTAAAATATACTCTTTCTGGTGAAGCAGGGCTAACTCTGTAGACATATTCTTCCTAAACCCAAACTGGTGTTTCGTTATTAATTCGCAGTGATCAGCAAAATTTACAAGCCTGCAGTGTATTATTTTTTCGAGAGGCTTAGAAAATATAGGTAAGATAGACACCGGACGGTAATTGCCCAATTCATTTCTGCTTCCCTTTTTAAAAAGCACGACTACCTTTGCAGTTTGCATTTTCACCGGAAATGTCGATGTCGTCAGACATTTATTAAAGATATGCATTAGAACTGGTGCTATGACATCTGCGACATACTTTACTGGTTTTATTTGAATTTCGTCGATATCCCTACTGCTGCTGTTCTTTAAATTTTTTATTGTTGAAATTACTTCCCGTACACTCACTGGCTGTAGAAATATTGATTTTTCATTCCGCGTGCTGATATACCGATACGCATTTGAGGAGCTGTCTGGCGTACTCATGCTTGTAAAGAAATTATTGAAAGCATCAGCCAGTTCCGCCTCGTGCAAAACTTTGCCATTAATCGTTAGTTTAGAAACGCAGCTACGTTGGTTATCGCGACGCAGTAGCGTGTTTAATTTGTTCCAGAGCAACTCACTCGGCACATTTTTGTCGTCCAAAAAACGTGAGAAGTACTCTTTACGTGCATTACGTAGTTTTTTCGTTAGTTGGTTCCTATATTGTTTAAAAACGGTCAAATCATCAGGATGGCGGGTGTTTAAGAATTTTCTGTAGAGCTTATCTTTTGCTCTCATTTGCTGGTACAGTTCATGTGTGACCCATGGCTTTCGAATTTTTCTACTCTTTTTGCGTCTCTTAACAGGAAAATGAGCATTGTGCACTCTTTTGAAGGTATCTAAAAAAACACTGTAGGCGTTGTTAGCATCATGTATGTTCAGGACTTCGCACCAGTCTATTTGAAGCAGCTCATTTCTAAACGCGTTAAGAGCAGTATCGGTCACTGGCTGGTAAAGACTGTCAGCAGACGAACAGTTTCGACTGGGGGCAACTTGTAAACAAAGGAACACGGGAAGATGGTCACTAATGGAACATGATAGGGCACCAGCTTTTATATCTTGCGATGAAAGGTTTGTTATGAATATGTCTAGCAATGATTCGCATTCAGTTGTTATTCTGGTTGGTACATTAATAACATTTTCAAACCCATATGACAAGAGAATATTGTTGAAATTTGTACTAATAGGAGTGTTAACGCTCATATCAATATTATAATCACCTGCGGCGATCAGGTTATACCTATTCTCTACAACAAATGAAAGAAAGCCTTCATAAAAATCACAAAATGTTGAAATATGCCCATTTGGCGGCCGATAACAGACCGAATATATTACCTTATCTGCAATTAAAGTTAACACTTCATAGTCTAGTGTCACTATGCTAAATGCATTAAGCAGTTCGCAGTCCATTTGCTCCAGCGTGAGAATTGCAGTGCCACCTCCGCGACCACAAGGGCGGTTGATATAGTACGTATTGTAGCCTTTCATTCTGAAAACATCACTCTCGTTCGTGCTCCACGTTTCGCTGAACATAATAACAGAAAAGCTAAAAGAAAATTTACTGAAGAATTCTTCTAAAGAAAATGTTTTGTTGCGGACAGATCTTGCGTTTAGATGTACACATTTTAGTACGGAAGACCTAAAATTAGATACTGTAATGTTCAGGTCGTCTGGAGAGTAAAAGATGTGTTCAAACATCTTTGCCCTTTTCACTTAGGTATAGCACACAGCGAATTCTTCATTTTCTCTTAAGGTGATCAAGGTCATCGAGACATTTAATATGAATTGCATTTGCCCCATCCGTCATCCGTACAAGAACCTTTCCATGGGTATACCATACATATTTGAATTCGGCCTCTTTCGCCCAACTTTTTGTTGCTAGAAGCAGTTCTCGGTTGTGTCTGGTTAGGTTTTCTTGGATGAAGATTTTTGGCTTACTGTCTTTTAGTTTGTTCTTATTACTCAACCACGATTCCCTGACCGCCTGCCTTGTGAAGCGCACGATTATGCCGGGTATCTTATCTTTCTGAGCGGGCAGCCTGTGTACCGAGGCAATGTCATGTTCGACGAGATGAGGCGTTTCGAGCTTATCTGCAACCTCATTCAATATTGTGAGCAAGTTTTCATCTTTCAGAAAAGGAACACCATGAACTTCCGAATTCAGCTGCCTATTTCTAAACTCAAGCTCATTCACTTCCCGTCGAAGCTGAACCTGAGCTGATAGGTTGTTTTCATCCCTTTCCTCCAGTTCTTGCACCTTCTTTCTGAGCACTTTAATCTCATTTTCTTGCACACCGATCGTTTTTTTCAAATCTTCAAAAATGGCAGACATGTGCGTGACAGATTCTTCCATGCCTTCCACTCGAGTTACGAGGGCTGGTAGGCTTTCAAGCTTCAGATTAATAGATGTAAGGATAGCCTTTATATCTCCATCGGTCTTGCTTTCGTCACTGCAGCTACCATGTGACGCCGAGTTTCGACAATCTTGGCATCGCCACGCTTTCTTGGCAGCGTCAGATTTTCCCTTGAATGACTTTTCCATTATTCCAGCACATTTTCCGAAATGGTACTCCCGTGCGCACTCTGAACAAGCCATGCATCCTTCGTTCTCAAGAAAGACCACATTACAAGTGCAGCAGACGTTAGACATGGTTTTCACAGCGACAGGATGTCGCCAGAACCAACACAGGAAAGTACACTAAAGGTCTTTGGCAGCGACCGCAGCACAAGCACCATCAAGTAGAAGAATATGAGTACAAACTAACCTGCACAGTTTCGATAGCAGGGTGAGTGGTGATGTTCGCAGGGTGCTGCTGCCGCTGCCAAATGACCGCTTCGCCAGGTGCTTCCGATTTATGTACGGTCAGTCGAGGGCTCCCTCAGGCGCGCAGGCGCACTGGATGCCTGCAGCGGTGATAGCAGCAATGATTTCTTGCGAAGCCGGTCGTGCGGTAGAACACGGTGATTTGAGTGGCAGGAGAAGCCAGGCAGCCAGCCGTGTCCGATGGGACCGGGCAGCGTTAGACGATCCGGGAAAGGCTGTTCTCCGTCGTATCTGCACAGTTTCGATAGCAGGGTGAGTGGTGATGTTCGCAGGGTGCTGCTGCCGCTGCCAAATGACCGCTTCGCCAGGTGCTTCCGATTTATGTACGGTCAGTCGAGGGCTCCCTCAGGCGCGCAGGCGCACTGGATGCCTGCAGCGGTGATAGCAGCAATGATTTCTTGCGAAGCCGGTCGTGCGGTAGAACACGGTGATTTGAGTGGCAGGAGAAGCCAGGCAGCCAGCCGTGTCCGATGGGACCGGGCAGCGTTAGACGATCCGGGAAAGGCTGTTCTCCGTCGTATCTGCACAGTTTCGATAGCAGGGTGAGTGGTGATGTTCGCAGGGTGCTGCTGCCGCTGCCAAATCAACGGTATACCTTTCTACGGTATACCTTTCAGTTCTAGATTTTGTCTTCGACTTTGCTGAATTTCCGTCAGCTCAGTTCTAGCTTTTGTAAGCTCCTTCCGAAGGAAGAGATTTTCTCTCCTCAGTAGCTCTTGGTCGGCCTTAAGCAGAGTTATTTCCTTTTCATGTTTCGCGGTAGCTACCTTAAATTCTTCAAAGCCTTCGTTCATAAATGATACAGATTCTGTAAGACTGCTTAAGTCTCTTGTTATGTTTGTCTCCATTGCTTCAACCTTGATGTTGAGCTTGACGAGTAATGCTGCTATTTCCTTGACAGTGGTAGGGCACTTCTCAAACGACTTCTCTTTTTCGGGTTGACTCGACACAGTAGCATCCGATCCATCATCCCCCACTGCTGATGGACGACAGAGGCACACTATAGATAGATTCAAAACTTAGAAAAAACACAACACACCTCTAACTGCACAAATTTGCGGTCAGTGAAGTGCGTGCTGTGCGTGCCTGGGTCGTCCTCAGCAGTGGCCGTCCCTCCCTTTGCGACGACTTTATATGCTTTGCTGGGTCGCTGCACCAAGTTCCGGTTTAGGGATGACGGATGACAGCACCGTGTTTTTTATCCGATGGCGCCAACGTCGACACATGCCTTCGAGCCAGTTTCAGGGGCATTGTTTTTTGAAAACTCCGCAATCTATAAATGCACGAATTTGCTGTCAGTGAAGTGCGTACTGTACGCGCCTGGGTCGTCCTCAGCAGTCCTCCTCAGTTGGTGGGTATTACTCGGGTGACAGCGTAGTGCGTAGTCCGTGGCCACCGCAATCCATCTATTCTCCGAAGCAGACAGAGGGAAAAGCCCGAGGAGATCAAGGCCTACTCGGGGAAACGGGTCTATTGAGATGTCGGCTGCAGGGATCCAGAAGGCACAATCGCGGGCTTTTTCAGTCGCTGACACCGGTCACAGAGCGGTAGAGACCTGGCCAAAAGAAGTGCTGGCGGACGTTGTCGTACGTACCATATACACCAAGATGGCCCGTAGTGGGCGCGTCGTGCAGCTGCTGAAGAACGGTGGCACGCAAGTGTTCGGGGACTACGAGCAGAAGCTTGACGTCATCTGGTCTCATATTCCGACGATATAAAGTGCCGTTGTGGAGCACAAACAAAGCAAGGGTCGCGTCAGGGTGATCAGTGCTGAGGCGGTTGATAATGGTGCTAAGCTTGAGATCTAAGCACTGCTCATGGCGATTATTTAAAAGGTCAGAGATGGACCACACACAGGTGTCATCGCCACACTCGCTTTCAGGCGGCGGATTTACTGAGTTGCGGGACAGGCAATCGGCATCAGTGTGCAGCCGGCTGGACTTGTGGACGACAGAAAAAGTGTATTCCTGATGACGCAGGGCCCAACGCCCTAAGCGACCAGTAGGATCCTTCAGCGTAGAAAGCCAACATAAGGTGGGGTGGTCGGTGATGACGGAGAACGGGCGGCCAAACAAGTAAGGCCGAAACTTTGTATTGGCCCTCACGAGGCCTGAACACTCACATTCTGTGATCGAATAATTCCGCTTAGCCGTAGAAAGGAGGCGACTGGAAAAAGCATTGACGCGAGTGGGCCCGGATCCGTCTGCTGTTCGGCGAGAATAGCACCAATACCGTGACCACTGGCGTTCGTGCGTACCTCTGTTGGTGACGAGAGGTTGAAGTGCGCCAGGACGGGCTGGTTGGTGAGGGCTGCAATGAGTGCAGAAAAGTGTTGAGATTGGCGCTTTTTCCTGTGGTTTCTTCCTTTCGTCCCCGTTAGTTCGCGCTGTTTTTTTGGATAATTGAGATTGGTCTTGGCCCCAGCAAAATGGAATGTCGTTCTTCAAAAAAGCAGTTAGTGGACAAGCCGTCTCCGCAAAGTTGGGGACAAAGCGCCAAAAATAGGAACAAAGGCCCAGAAAACTACGCACGTCACTGGTACAGTGGGGTGTAGGAAATGCACTCACAGGATAAATTTTGTTGGGGTCGGGTTGAACGCAATGGGCGTCGACGAAGTGTCCGAGCACCTTCAGTTCACTTTGTCTGAAGCTACACTTCTTCGAGTTCAGCTGAGGGCCTGCTCTTCAGAAGATTCCAAAATGGCATGTTTGTGTGTGTAATCAGAGAATATTTTTGACTATTGGCTTTCATCGTGTTCTGTATTGCTCATTTTGCTATTGAGATTTGTTTTTGTATTTTCCCCTCCTGTTACAGCCCCTTATGGTGGCATACAGTATTAATAAATGAAATGAATGTGGCTCTCGAAAGTCGAAGAAAATACAATGACGTCATTGAGATAACAAGCATGTCGTCCATTTGAAGCCACGTAAAAGAGAGTTCATCATGCGCTAGAATGTTGCCGGCACTTTAACAGGCCAAAATGCATCACCTTGAATTGTTACAGGTCATAGGGAATGTCGAAGGTGGCCTTCTCTAGGTCCCTTTCGTCGACTGCGATCTGCCATTAACGAGACCCAACATAAATCGAAAAGAAATAGCTGGTGTCGTGTAAGTAGTCGAGGGCATCATCTATACTGGGCAGCAGGTAACTGTCCTTCTTTGATCCCTTATTAAGCTGTCGGTAATCAACGGAGAAGCATTTAGCTGAAATCTATTAGGTAAGGGAAGCCTCAGATCGAGCCATTAGGGCAGCCGTGTGATAAATTTAAAGGCGGAACTCAAGTGTCCACAATAATTCTTTCTTCACCGAACGGTTTCACTTGCGATAAACGGTGGTAGCTGTCCCTAGTGCAGTCAGTTATTAAGATATTCCAACTGAAGAATATGTCATCCGACATCGTAAACGGGCTTAGTGAGTTGGGGGAGGAGCAAGGTAAGTACTGCAATGAAACCTCGACAAAGTTGTGCCTTGGTTTAGAGGTACCGCTGCAAATTGTGTCTGCTGAAGCGCAAAGTAACATTACGTATAATGCGTGACCGGAATATAAAAAATACAGAGTAAGAAATAACCTAAATACTACGGCTGTAAGAATATTCGTAGATGGCAATGTACGTGACCGGAATATTAAATAAAGAACCGAGAAAGTAAATAACCTGAATACTAGGACTGTACAAATATTCAAAAATTTCGAATTACGAAACGAATATGCACGCATTCGATTATTCGAAGTAATAAAAAAGAGCATTTTTAAAGTTATTGTGGCAAACGTAATGTGGCAATATGCGACATATGTAGAAAACTTAATGGAATATATTTGAAAAATTGACGCCAGGATCAAATAATTCTGGCTTTACTATTTTCGTTCGACAACTGCTAGAATTAAAAAAAAAAAGGCCCACATCGAAGCTGTGTGTCAACCTGCAGCAATCAGGATCACTACTACGCATTCTATGCGTGTGGCGGTGGTCAAAGCGCTCATACTTGGCCTGTAGGACCGAACGATGTGCAAAAGCTTACGCAAGTTAATCAAACTCGCTTTTATGCATTACACGTCGGAGGCCGTGTCTCATACTAGAAATCACCCTTCTGTTGTCATGAGGTGTGGACCAATTGGAAAACGTAATCTCCAGAGTGCTTGCAAGATTCGACGCGTTGTTTCCTCCGCGTGTTAGGCAAAAATTAGGGCCGTAGCTGTCTTCTAGAGACATCTAGGGCGTCCTTTTATTATATTTATAATGAGCAGCGCAGGCGAAATTGCAAAATGAATAACCGAATCGTAAGTCAGGCGCGGCGGAGGGGTTTAGCATTCCTGCGTTGGCAGCTGGTATCCGTGTTTCGAAGGTTCGTGCTTGCCCTGTTGGCCGTTGTGCCTAGGTTCACGCGTGATGCGCTTTGCTAAGCGATCTGAGGGCAAATAATTAGGAGCGAGAAACCCTGACATAGCTCTTGAAGAGTTGGAATGCTTGAAACTGACTTCACATAGAGCTCCAGTGTATCTATTTGAATTTTATATGCGGATAGGGTAGGAAATATTTTCTATTGAATCTACACCTTACTGCGGTTCAAGGGTGGAATTGTCTGGAGCTGGATATGTGTCCTCACTCTCGAGTAGCCGGAGAGTCCGCGGAGGGGCCACAAAGTTTATCTACTGCAGCTTACCAATTTTTCTGCATTTGTGCGGGCAGACCTCATGTTCGGGAAACTGCGAAGGTGGCTCGCGGGCGGAATGTTTTTACTAGAAGTCGCTGTAAAGGCTTTATACTTATTTATTGGTTATAAAAAGTTTGCGATCGGCCTCTCCCAAATTTCAGTAAGACCCAGAAGTCCGAAAAGAAGACAATTGGCTCTCATGATGTTAACACTCCTAATTCGTGTTGTGTCGCTAGGTACAAATGAAGGGATTGAAATTTGGCACTTATGATTTAAAAAAAAAAGAAAATACGAACCTGGATTGCGCTGAGAAAAAGCCAATGTGTGTCTTAAGTAAGTTGCATAGACGTTTGATGCCACTCGGGCAGAGTATCTGTCGCTTCCGTTCTTAATTTTCCTTTGCCTGTCTTGCACCTTGCAAATACCCTGAGAGGAAATAAGTTAATGAGTAGAAAATGTTTCCAGTATTTGAAATTCTCTTTTGTGCTGACATTTTAATATTAGCAGTATCGGGCTTTCGGTACTCTCCATAGAGGTAATGTAGTAGTGAACACTGGTTCCTTTGTATCACGGGTAGTGATATACCCTTTTTTTCATGTAAATAAGTTTTCTCAAAGTGCCATTAAACCTGCTTGTATATATTTTACAAACTTCGAAGATTCAGTCTCTCAACCCGGAGTCTGTGCACGCTACCAAGTGAAGGCCGGGTCGACTTAGTCCCAGCGTCACGACACTGCATCACAAAGGTGACGCGCGTACCCAAAAGTCGTACACGTCCCTCTGAAGCCGTATTACGCGCGTTAAAGTATCCATAATGTTTAAACTTTCTGAAAGTTATGTCTAACATTCTTTGTTTATTTTGGAACAACGAGGCGACGATTTTTTAAGGAGGAGGCACTTAAAATATGCCTTGGACTGACCAGATGCACCTCTAACAAAGGCACAATTGAAGAGGCACATGCTCACCCGATATCCATATACTTGTCCCACGAACCACTTCGTGTATATTTACGAGCACTTACTAGACACCGTTTTCACCCACTCAGCAAGATTCTGGATGTGCGGCCGGACTGTAGTTTTACAAGTGCACTCCGCTGCCATCAGACGCAAGTACCGACAGGATATGCCCTCCCATATCTTCCTGCCCAACCACCATGGACGATGAATAAACCTTTGGTGCACCTTCGTGTTCCCGGAAAACTAAAGAAATCAATGATGCCACTTAGTGGACTCAAACAACTTACTCTGGCGTACATCTGGTGAGAATATACTAATTATATTCACGTATACACCGATGGATCTGTGTCAGCACAGACATCCGCTGCAGCTGTGGTCATACCAGCTCAGAAAATGACTCTACATTTCCTTTTGGGACATACTTCAGCATCAACCGCTGCTGAACTTGTAGCCATTCGGGAATCTATTCGCTACATATGTGGGGAACCACCTCAACAATGGTGTATGTTCACGGACTCAAAGACTGCATTGCAAAGTTTGGAAAACGTCTTACGCCACACCGCCATCCAATTATTGGCACTAAACTTTATGGAGCTCCTCACATCTACCCAGCTCCAAGGTCACAGGATAATGTTTCAATGGATCCCTGCCTTCTGCGGGCTACATGGGAAGGAACAGGCCGATGTTGAAGCGAAAAGCGCACTCAGCAATGGCCTCCAAACAGCTGTGCCTTTTTCAAGAGCGGATACGGTATGCCTTCTTACGAGTTGTATGAAGAATGCTACAGAAGCTTACTGGGCCCAGCCAGACGCCCGACACATTCGTCTAAGAAGGCTAGATCGAACATTGAAATATTATGTTTCGCGTGACACTCCGCGCCATCAGGCATGTTTGCTACATAGACTTCGTTTAAATGTGGCTTTCACGCGCAAGTACTTACATTTAATTGGACAGGTGGACTCGCCGGAATGTTCAACTTGTGGCATCTCAGAGACTGTGGACCATATATTACTGGTGTGCCCAGTGTATGCGGGCGAAAGAAGTGTGCTAGCAGCTTCCTTGAAGGTTTTGGATAAGAGGCCTTTGTCGGAGGAACTTTGTCGGAGGACAAGGGAAGGGTTTGCAGGCGATGCGTGCTTTTTGCCGTTTTTTGCGCGCCAGCGGGCTTGATTCGCGCTTGTGAGGCAAGCTACTGTGCCTGTATATATATATCTCATAAGCTTTCTCCCACAACGTCACCCATCATGATCTTCTATCTCCCCTTCCCCTTCCCTAGTGCAGAGTAGCAGGCCAAATTTGAATTATTCTGGCCAACCTTTCTGCCTTTTCCTTTCAATAAATCCATCTATTCATGTACTTGCTTATTTTTAACAGCTGCTGGCACGCGACGTTGTCACTGTATTTGCAGCGCGCGGATCGATCGTGTATGCTTTGCTCGTAGTCATTGTCGCGAGACGTGACTTTATCATTTCCTTTGTTGCGGAAGTTGCTTTCATATGTATCTCGAAGGATTCCAGCCGCGCGCTTGATAATGTTTTATGTTTTGCTAGTCATCGTTCGTGGTTTTATCTAGAAGTTTTTTTGCCACTTTTAAACTGAGAGCTGAGGAGTAAAACGGGAATTCTCAGTTCGATGACCATAGAGCACGTTTGTTGGTTTCTTAGTTCTTTTGCGGGTGAAATTCAGCGCAATAACGAGTTGATTTGAGTGTTTTTACGCCTGTCTTCTCATTTGGTGCGTATGTCCTTGTCTTCACCACGTAGCAATATGTATTCTCAATAACAAAATTTGCCGTTCTTGCCATTTGAAGATAAGGGTCTATTATGCGAAAGCAAATTTTCCTGGACAATTACATATTCCGAAACATCCCAGCACATCGGAAAAAGTGCAACTCAAAATTTTTATAAACAAAAAACAATATTGTTCGGTTAGAAGCAGCCCACTGAAGTAGAAAAATTACGAGGGACTTAAGCGACTAAATTAGTTAAAGGTGAAAGCGTGAGTGCCACATTCTGCTAAGCAACTGGCCACAAAATGACCAATTAACTAGTTAATAAATAAACAGAGAAATATACAATTGTTTAAGCAACTATTAGTCAATTTTTTGTTGTTAATTATATAACTCATTATTATCCAATTGGTAATTCATTAATTCATTATTGACCAATTACTCAGCGGCAGAAAGTTACGTGGGCGGATGAGATTAAGAAGTTCGCAGGGGTCAAGTGGATGCAGCTGGCACAGAACCGGGTTAAGTGGAGAAATATGGGAGAGGCCTTCGCCCTGCAGTGGGTATAATCAGGCTGATGATGATGATGATTCATTATTGACCAATTACTCAGTGATTCACATATGGCCTATAAGGCACGCATTTGCGCATTCCGTGGTGGTGCTCTGTGATTGGTCGAGACCTCTATGATGTCATCCCGCCTCGGCTAATCAGAACACCGCAAAAGCGGGACACATTTTGTCCACAACAGCATGAGCCTTTAAAGGCTTTCGCTTTAAAAATTCTGAGAGCACTGCATTTCCTGCACTAGAGAAATGAGTAAGCCTGATAAGCGCTGCTGTTTCGTCCACGAGATGTATAACGAGATTCCACAAATGACAGATACTGCGCCTGTCCTTTCCTGTAAACCAACCACTGAACGCCCACGTACTTTGATGAGTTCAACGCAACGCTGGTTGCGTTGAACAAGGGGCGCGCGATGTACAGCAGCAATACTCTGGCTTTTGCATTTATCCCCTGCAGATTCTCCAGTCTGTTCGGAACTTTTTTCACGATGTTCAGCATTGGTAGGCTACACCATTACGTCGCGGTGCCAGTTACCACATTGATCCCGTCCTTTGCTCATTTAAGTACTTCTTTCGACCCACTAGCTTCATTTATGGATATTTTATTCAGACAGCAGTTGGTTAGTTACCTCTCTTTACACACTTGCTAACCATTCCCACCCATTTGAGCCCGCAAATAACGCCTTTCCATCCTTGTTCATGCTTATATATTTCAAGTTTTCACTACCGGATATTAGGTCTACGCTACCGGAAGTCGACTACGACGTGACCTCATTTGGACGCTGCTATTTCTCTGCGCGGCTATTTTACGGCTGGTTCACTTGAACTGGCTCTAATTAATTACCTATACACTCTACTAGCACCAAATCTGGAACACAAGATCCGTTTCCGATGCTCTTTCAGATATTACCAATGGTAGCGCTCTATGCAATTCGAGTACGGCATACTGATGCTGACACAAACTGGTGACAGAAACCCTGCAAACACTGGCTCCTAATGCTTACGCATTAATAAGACGAAATAACTAAGTTCTAAGTAGCTCGGAGTATCATGCTGGCCACACTAACAAAATTAGCATGCTTAGACAGCAAGTGTAGGACTCAATCATTTAGTAACAAGTTTTTATTTATAACACTCCACGCACACGCGTGCTCGTACACGCACAAGCCGGCACCCACACCCATACAGCACTAACAGTGTATGCGTCATCAAGATTGCACCAATGGGTCTCTAGCTGACAGAAACGTTGTTGTCTGTGATTTAAGACAATGTAATGTTTTGGAAACATGAACGTCATTATTGGGTTCGGACTGCTTCTAAACGCTTGCTACATGATAAAGCATATTCTGAGGACATTAAAATTTTAATTAGGAGTAAATATGAATTTGGCTCAAGAATATATTTGAGGAAGTCTTCCACAACTGTGTCACACTTAAATGGAATGCGAGCACATGAATTCCTAAATAAGCCTCCAATCCAAGAGAGAACACAAATAATAAAAAAGCGGATTGTCTGAATTTCTCAACATGCAGTGATGTACGTGTCTTTCAATGGTTTGCGACCGAACATATTGCAACAATTGTTCACAAACTCGAAAAGATATTTTTCTGTGGTGCTCGTTAAATTTCAAGCTATGTTGTTAGACTGATCGTAAACTTTAGAGAACAGGGCTTCTGGCGAGTGCAACGTGAAATTTCTCTTATGAAAAGCATTAATTAAACGATATAATAAAAAAAAACGAGGATAGAAATGTTGATTTTTTCTCAGCCTTTCATTCTTTTTTTTTACGGTTATATGTCACCATTCCTAAGTGATATTTTAGAGAGAGCGAGGAAATATGGTTCTGGCACAGGATTCTCAGACTTTAAAGGTCCACGGAAACGGCCCCAAAGAAGCCACTGTAGTAATCCCGATCGCCATCAGCTCGCGCGCCAAACCGAAGAGGCAGACGAAGTGGAGCCGGAGCCTTGTTGGCACTGCACTGTTGATTCGAACGCTACCCCCGTCGCTTTTGTTTGCGGACGTTGCTTGCGGTCTTGGTGCTTCAATAAACCCCTTACACTTGGTGGAGGTTCGGTCGTCGCCCCAGTCCTCCTCGCAAATTTCACCCTGGAACTTCGGAACCGCACGCTACCGCCTTCGGTCACAACCATGCAGGACGCTCCCAGCCAACCATCGGCGCCCATCCCTGCCACTCCTGCCACCATCTTCTGTCCCGGGGCACAACGCCCCCGTGCCCCACCTTTCTTCAGTGGTACCGACGACCACGACGTTGACGACTGGCTGGCCTCTTTCGAGCGTGTCAGCACTTACAACCGCTGGGACGATTCCATAAAACTGAGCAACGTACTCTCCTACCTCACGGACGTGGCGAATCTGTGGTTTCGAAACCACGAAGCCGATCTTCCGACGTGGTCTGTCTTCAAGAAAAACTTCGCGGATGTCTTCGGCCGTCCTGCGGTACGTAAACTCCGCGCCGAATAACGCCTCCATGCACGGCTTCAACGTCCCGAAGAAATATTTACTAGCTACATTGAGGACGTGGTTGACCTCTGCAAGCGGGTCAATCCGTCCATGCCCGAGCCCGAAAGAGTCACACATGTTCTAAAAGGTCTCACTGATGATGCGTACTATATGATGTCGGCCAGAGACCCTACTTCCGTATCCGACATTATAACACTGTGCCAGAGGTTTGACGAGCTACGAAAGCAGCGCGCTTCTACGCGACGGGCTGCCACACCTGCCGGCATTGCTGGCTTGGCACTGGCTACGCCGTCTGCGGAACAGTCTCAATTTATGCAGAACATCCAAGACTTCATCCGCGAAGAAGTTACACGCCAGCTGTCCCTCCTCCATCCAGTTCAGCCGACCGTCTGCACGTCGCAATTAGCGCCGGCCAACGTGCCATCCATCTCGCCGGCTATCCGCCAAGTTATCGAGGAGAAAGTCGCCGAAGCGCTGCCTTCTAGTGTTCCCATCACTCCTGTGCAAGCCCCACTCACTTACGCGCAAGTAACCGCTGGAACACGCGGTCCGCTTCCAACATCGTCTTACCAGAACGGCCCTACATTTTATGCTCCACCTCGTTTCATGGCCCCTCAGTCTCAGATCCTTCGACCGCGACGCCGCATTACGAACCCATGGCGAACCGCCGACAATTGCCCAATTTGCTATGCTTGCGGGCTCCCGGGTCACGTCGCTCGTCTTTGCCGTCAGCGCCCGCCTCATCCTGAGGACACAGTCCGTCAGTACCACTACGATCCCGAGCCGCCCCTGAGCAACGTCTCTTCTGGATCGCCTCCATCTCGGGCTCAGTACTAGACACGCCGTTCGCCTTCGCCTCGCCGACGTTCCATTTCGCCAATGCTCCGGCGACAGGGCCCTACGCAAGGGGAAAACTAAATGCCGCAGTTCCGGAGGCAAGAACTGCGCGTTTGACGAACTCGTTAAGTCCTCCGCCTTCTCCCGCCAACGTCATTGAAGTGCTCGTAGAAGGTTTTCCCGTTCTCGCGCTGGTGGATACAGGTGCTGCCGTTTCCGTAATTAGTGATGCCCTTCGCCGCAAAATTCGCAAGGTCACGACGCCGCTTTCTGCTTTTTCGCTTCGTACGGCCAGTTCAGAGCGCAGCACCCCTGTAGCAGCGTGCACGGTACGAGTTTGCATCAAAGACATTACGTATCTTGTCGAGATGGTGGTGCTTTACGACTGCACCACGACATCATCCTCGGTTACGACTTTTTGTCAACTCACAGTGCTGTGATTGATTGTGCCCGTGCTGAAGTTGAGCTTTTCCCTGTGTGTAATGTTTCCTTGTGTGACCCGCCTGTGCGCCCTGCTAAACTCCTTGTAGCTGCAGACACTGACATTCCTCCCTTTTCTTCTGTTCTCGTTCCTCTTATTTCGACATCTGCCCTCCCTAGTCCTGTTCTCTTTACGCCCAAACTCGCCTCCGCCCACCATAACCGCCTCCTTCTTCCTTTCGCCGTTCTAACAATTTCTGATGGCAGCTGTGTCATCTATGCTTCCAACCCTTTTCCCTGCCCAACGGCTGTTCTTCGCGGGGAGTGCCTCGGCTACATTGAAGAGCTGGACCCTGATCGCACTTACATGTTCTCCGAACCTGAAGTTTTTCCTCACGTCGCTGCCCTGACGTCTTGTGCTGCTACGAGTGAGTAGGTTCCTGTCGACGCCCTTCATCGAGCTATCGCGACCGACCTTCCGACCGCCCAACGGGACCAAATGGTCGCCCTCCTTCAGCGCTTCAGTGCATCTTTTGACGTGTCCCAGCCTTCCTTGGGCCGCGCCTTGACCGTTTCTCATGCAATCGACACTGGTCCTCATGCTCCCCTGCGGCAGCGACCATATCGCGTGTCGCCCACTGAGCGCCGCGTCATTCGTGACAATGCTTCAACGGGGCATCATACGACCATCTCATAGCCCTTGGGCCTCCCCCGTCGTGTTGGTGACGAAGAAAGATGGCACGATTCGCTTCTGTGTGGACTACCGGCGTCTGACTAAGATAACCCGCAAAGATGTTTACCCACTACCACGAATTGACGACGCGCTAGATTGTTTGCAAGGAGCGGAGTTCTTTTCGTCGCTAGATTTGCGCTCTGGCTATTGGCAAGTACCGATGGCTTCCGCTGACCGCCCGAAAACAGCCTTCATCACTCCCGATGGCTTGTATGAATTCAATGTGATGCCGTTCGGACTGTGCAACGCCCCCGCCACCTTCGAGAGAATGATGGATAACATTCTCAGTGGGCTCAAATGGGAAACGTGTCTTTGTTATCTAGATGACATTGTCGTTTTCTCGAAAGATTTCCCTTCCCACCTTCTGCGCCTTCAGCGTGTCCTTACGTGCCTTACTGAAGCAGGCCTACAGCTCAACTTGAAGAAATGTCACTTTGCCGCTACTAAGCTCACAATACTTGGTCATGTCATATCCAAGGATGGCGTTCTACCGGATCCTACCAAACTTCGTGCCGTCGCAGACTTTCCCAAGCCCACAACCTTGAAAGAACTTCAAAGTTTTATCGGTCTATGTTCGTATTTCCGCCGTTTTATCCGCAACTTCGCCAGTATCATCGCCCCTTTAACGCAACTTCTCGCCGGCGGCCCGAACCTTTCCTCTTGGTCACCAGCCTGTGATGCTGCGTTCAGTACATTACGCCGTCTACTGGTCTCTCCCCCTATACTCCGCCATTTTGACCCTGCCTGCTCGACCGAAATACACACTGATGCAAGCGGCGTATAGGTCTGGGCGCTGTTCTTGCTCAACGGAAACCTGGATATTCCGAGTATGTCGTCGCGTACGCTAGTCGTACCCTCACGAAAGCGGAATCGAACTATTCTGTGACCGAAAAGGAGTGTCTGGCCATCATATGGGCCATTACCAAGTTTCGTCCTTATATGTACGGTCGCCCATTCTACGTTGTTACCGACCACCACGCGCTCTGTTGGCTATCCTCCCTCAAAGACCCCTCCGGCCGCCTCGCCCGCTGGGCGTTACGTCTTCAGGAGTACGATATGCACGTCATCTTTCGATCTGGACGCAAGCACACCGACGCTGATGCCCTTTCCCGTTCACCGCTTCCTAACTACTCGACGGATGGCTTCGTTTGTGCCTACGATATGTCGCCGCTCAACATTACCAACATGAAATCTGAGCAGCAGAAAGATCCATGGATATCCTCCCTCTTAACATTCCTGTCTACGCCCGCAGAGCTGTCTCCTTCACGTGCACTTCGTCGTCAGGTCCACCACTTCGCCACTCGTGATGGATTTTTATACCGCCGCAATTACCATCCTACAGGTCGAAAGTGGCTTCTCGTGATTCCGCGACATCTCCGTGTTGAAATCTGCGCCTCTTTCCACGCCGATCCCCAATGCGGCCATGCAGGCGTCATGAAAACCTATTCTCGACTGCGTATGAGATATTACTGGCGCGGCATGTACCGCTTCATTCGTCAGTACATCCGATCCTGTACCGCCTGCCAACGTCGCAAAAATCCATCCCCTCAGCCAGCCGCTCCGTTGCAGCCATCGCCTTGCCCCAGCCGCCCTTTTGACCGTGTCGGTATCGATCTGTATGGCCCGCTTCCGATCACGTCGGCTAACAACCGCTGGGTCATCGTAGCCGTTGACCACCTAACCCGTTACGTGGAAACATCGGCCTTGCAGTCTGCCACCGCACAGGATGTTGGTTCGTTCATTCTGCATCGCCTCGTTCTTCGTCACGGCGCACCGAAAGAATTGATCAGTGACTGCGGACGTGCGTTTCTTTCCGACACTGTCGAAGCCCTCCTCAAACAGTGCCAGATCATTCACCGGAGCACCACAGCGTATCACCCCCAAACGAACGGCATGACTGAGCGATTTAATCGCACTCTTAGTGACATGCTAGCCATGTACGTCGATAGCGCTCACTCTAATTGGGACCAAGTGCTGTCTTTCGTAACGTACGCCTACAATACGGCTACGCAGACTACGACTGTGTTCTCCCCCTTCTTTCTTTTATATGGTCGTGAACCCACGTCCACCATGGATACTATCCTGCCCTACCACCCCGACCCTTCAGAGACCACTCTACTGTCTGAAGCGCACACATTTGCCGAAGAAGGCCGACAATTGGCGCGCTCCTTCACAACGGAGAACCAGGCTCAACAAAAGCATAACCGGGACCCTACAAATCCACCGCCTTCATATCCCTCAGGTGCCCTCGTTTGGCTCTGGGTGCCTTCCTCTGCACCCGGCCTCTCTTCCAAACTCCTATCGCGCTATCATGGACCTTACCGCATTCTCGAACAATCTTCTCCCGTCAATTACGTAGTAGAGCCCTTGAACCCATCTCCAGATCATCGCCGCCGCGGCCGAGAAACTGTACATGTCGACCGCCTCAAGCCGTATTATGATCCCCCTACCCTTTCCTCACCATGAGTAGCCAGGATGGCTCTTTTTCCGCCGGGGGGTATTGTAGTAATCCCGATCGCCATCAGCTCGCGCGCCAAACCGAAGAGGTAGACGAAGTGGAGCCGGAGCCTTGGGCACTGCACTGTTGATTCGAACGCTACCCCCGTCGCTTTGGTTTGCGGACGTTGCTTGCGGTCTTGGTGCTCCAATAAACCCCTTACACCACTAATAAACGTGTTCAGTGTGTAGAACACATCCTTTTGAGCACTAACGCAAAGTATAACTCCTTAGAACAAAGCCAGCGATTTATTATTTTTTAAAAACAGCTTTTTTTGAAATTCGCGGGCAGAGAGAATGTCGCTTGGCGGTGTCGCATGGAACTATTTCCTTGTCCCGTGACGTCACGGGTCAGTTGACTGGCAAGGCTTGCTAGAAGCTGCCATTCGCTGCGGTCACTGCAACCATGACGTCACGGACACACTTCCGGTAGCTGCGAAAGTCGTCTGCTCGTGCGCTGCTCGAACTCTGTGCGGGCTGTTACACAGCTCGCCGCCCTTATCGGTTAGGTGGCCATTGCCCATTAAGTGCAACAACCGAAGCGACGCAGGGATCGGCAGAACGAAGCAGCATTCACAAATATCTTATTTATATAACGTGGTTTCAGGAGTACTGGAGTGTCGTCCGACGAGGCGTCAACAGCACGGTCAAGCACCGCACGATGGCAGCACCTCCTCGACCGCCGTAAACACCGCCGCTGTGGCCCCTCCTCCCGCATACCGTTCGCGAACGACCCGGCGGATCGTTAGCACCGATGTCCGAAATAAAGCGTGCTAAAATTTGTTGGCGTCTGGAATACTGAGCCGAATATCAAGTATGAAGCCCTCGTGAGGATCGCTGACCAGCAGCAAATTGCTGGTAAGAGCGATAGCCGTGATACAAGCTAGTTTGTGCTCAAGCCAGCTGCCGCTGGTGCATTTCGGCTGATCTGGTCTGCTCGTACTAGCTCTGCGATTAATGCGTCGGCAGAGTTAATCCTATAATTATTTTACTATGGCATGATAGGAATCACTATAAGGCAGTTTCATAAGTAGACGATTTACGACAGCGTTGATCATGTTCCAAAGCGTCGACCACCGTGGCTTCGAAGCGAAACAATGTATAGGCCTAGCGACGACTAGGGACGGTCACGCACGGCGCCGTCATTCGCCGCGCTCGCACGTTCCACCCCCGCGGTAATTGTGTAACGTACCTCAGCCTGCTCGCGGCATCCAGTGCTGCAAGCGTTGCAAACTTGTGTACTTTCATAGCTAAGGCCGCGTATTTTTTGACGTTTTTCTCAGCAACAAGCCGTTCAAACGATACAGTAGGCAAGACAAGGCTTCAGTACGCAGTCGCTGCGCTGTCGGCAGTAATCGAAGACGTCGGGCGGCTCCATATTCTATACATCGATCTTTGAACGTGATACAGTGGGCAAATGAATAACTTCGTGAAGCAGACCCGCTCATACGTTTCGCGCACTCGGGCGCCGACGAGTAGCTTCCGTCAACAGACGCCGTCATAACCTCGGTTAACGACGCAAACCGAGGTCGTCAAGCTCGGTTTGCGGTAACCGCGGTTAGTGGTGCAACCATGGTTTGGTCCGCCGTGTAACATAGGATAACCAGGGGTTCGCGGTTACACTAACCGTCGCTGCGCGAACTGGCGAACTCTTCAGGCGTGTGCGAGCGAGGACGGGTTGGCGCGAGTACGCCAGCGAGCGAGCGCGCGGCAACCGGAAGTTCGTCGAAGTGACGTATGTCTGGGCGGAGCTTTGAACTTGCTTGTATTCTTTGTTTTTTTATGGCTCCCTTCGGCGTACGAGTTGAGAGGGAAAATTGGAAGGGTCATTTTTAATCGCCGATATCCCTGGTGTTGCAGAAGCAAGATCGAAATTTTTTTGCGGGAGAATGATGGGTGGTTCAATAACTATCAGTGTTATGGCGTTGTTTACCCTTCTTTGTGACCCCTTTCAGGGGACCTTTAAGGAGCGTTTTAAAGCCGTAGATATTTATTACTATGACACAAGCACTGACCCTTGAAACATATTTCTGAAGGAAACAGTTACGCAACAGTATTAGCAGAGATTCCCTTTAATTATTGATTTATTTATTTATTTTACCCCCACGGCCTGAGGGAATTACAGAGGGGAGAAATAGTTCGCAGTTATAGGAAGAATAGTTTATTTACTGCAAGGAATATGACTGCACGAAAATGGTGACATATCTAGAACAGGTTATTCTTAAAAATCGTAATCTATTAAGGATGACACAACCAGGCTTGCGACTGTAACCTTTCCGGAAGTGTAGAAGGCAGTTTTCTAAATGTTATTCTGAATTCTGAAAAAAACGCTGCACACGGGCGTGATATATGTTTAGATTTCGTTCAGAAATTATCAACGTCATCTCTATTGCTCCATTTTTCATAACACCTTGATTGTGATCAGATTGAATAACAGCGTGCTTGGAGAAGATCTTGGGGATGGGGGCGTTTATTAGCATCCTATGTTTGGGAAATACACGTCTTTAAAATACCAGTGCTTTCACACGTTGCCTACGTGACTTGCGAAGCAGGTAGCGGGTATTACAGTTAATCCGCTCTAAGCTGCATATCAACATCTATTTTTATGATTAAGTGGGTGAGGAGACGGTCTTTGAAAAGCAAAAACGTATCGATTTCTTCTATTTACGTGCTTTAGCTTTGCTAAAAGTAGCATGAGCATACATTAAGTGTGCATGGAAATATTTCAAAGACCATTTTTAAGGCGAAAGCTTTTAATAGCTCATGCTGTCGTGGACACAATGCGTCCCGCTTTCTTATTGGCCGAGGCGGGACGGCGTCATAGAGGTCTAGACCAATCACAGAGCACCACTACAGTTTGCGCGAATGCGTGCCTTATATTACCACATGCCAATCAAGGGTCAATTACTAATTATTTACCTAATATTCTACTAATCAATTAATATAAGTAAATCACATGTAACTAATTTCTTAATTACTTATTTAAATAATAATTCACTAATTATTAATAAGCGTCAGTTGCGTAGCAATATGCGGCACCCAGGCTTTTGCCCTTCACTACTTTAGTCGCTAATGTCCCTCGTAATGGCTTCCTTAGCGTGTTACTATCTACATAATTTACGCGATTCTAAGCTTTCCCTAACATCGAAAAAAAAACTGGAACGTTTGGATCTCCACAACATTACTGGAATTAAAATATTTGCATAGAAGAACCGCACTACATATCCAAACGAACCATTGAAGTTTGAGATACGAAAGTACTGGATTATAGGAGGGGCCATATGCTAATTTATTTGTTCAAATCATAAAAGTTGTATACCGCCTGTCTAGCAAGTGGTCAAATGCTGAATAGCACTGATTCTGTTCTTTTCAAATCTGTTAGTCCTCCTGCCAACGCAGGAGGACTGACAGTCCTCCTATATGGGCAACGTGGCCGAGTGGTCTCCAAGAATAAATAACTTGTTAATTCATATTTAAAGTTATTTTGAGTAGGAACTCATGCGGCGTGGGATTATTTTTACTGGCAATAAAAGCTCACAATGCCGAACAAAATTGGCGTTTTCCGTTCCTTTTTTCATGTGTTGGGCTTGACCTTGATTGGTTACCAGCGGAGTGCCAAACACAAATAGCGTTTCTTTCCGCAACTTGTGACCGCTTTTGCGCGCTACCAAGCGTGTGCGGCTTCTCATGTCATGCCATATCTCCGTTGCACTATGACACCAGCGCAAATTATTCTGGAACGTGAGAAAATGACGCACGAGTCGAAACTTATAAGCAGAGGCCACGCGAGTTTTCACCGTGCCGCGAGCGAAGCGACGGCACTGCTATGACTGTCAGCGCCCACAATGATTTTTATCGTTCAGGATAGCTCAGGGCGGGCACCTCACTCCATTGCACCAAGCCTAAGGCGGCACACTAACCAGTATTCTAGTATACTATATTTTTGTGATACTTGAAGCGGCGTCCTGGCTGCCTAACAGCGAGGGTGCGTCTCCTTGTTTTGACTGCTTGCTTTTCGTCTGAATTACTTTCCTCAGATGACGCATTCGCCTAGTGGCTTGCGTTTGATGCAGAGAAACTCTAGGCTGGTGGCACGAATTGTATACGCAAGGGAAATATCACTGCAATAGGTCACGACACCAGCTGTAACTGGGGATTGATTGGAAACATACATCGCTTGCGGCAATAAGAAAGAGCACTTCGGCGGGACTTCATTATTGAGTTTGCACTGTATTCGGCATCTGAAAACTGGAAGCGCGAAAAATGTCAAACGCAAAAACGACAGACACCATCGCATATGCAATGTTTTGTCCAACGCATTGGGTAGCAGAGCAGCTCTGCAGTTTACAAACCGTGGTCCTTATAGACTTCGACGTGAAATCGCAAAACCGGTGACACAATAAGCGTATACGAAAGCAATGCCACCATAGCTGTTGTTGAGGTTAGTGATCCACAAACAAGTGTAGCGGGCATGCAAAACCGCATTGGAGAGCTCCGAATCACTAGACATTTGTTAGAGCGCTGTGTATGTTACATTCAGTAGCCACGATCATAACTTAAGGCAGCACCAGCTAAGATTACAGGCAGCGCTGCGCTGAGTAAGAGGGCGGAGGTCGCCAGAGAGACGGATAGAAGTTTAGAGGGTAGTGAACAGGATTATTTAGATGAGTAAGGCATCGCTTTCAGGCACTTGGACATAGATAGGGCATTGGTCGCCGAAGGAGGGACGGAACAATGTATAGAGAGAACAGGCTTTTTTATATGATGATGACTGAAACGAGAACTTCGGCCGCCTTAAAAGGGTTTCTTGTCCACTGGTGCCTGAGCGGACAATTTACTTTTTATATAGTATTGCCTAGTCAATAATCACTTGGGTTTAGTCAAGTGCGCGGTCTTAACGAAACGCCCAACTGAGACGTCCTCGGCGCATACTCTATTTTCGCGGGTAAGATGCTGACCCGAGACTATGGTTATTGCTAGTGATATGTCATATCGGATCAGCAGAAAGCGAGTTTCCATATAAACGAGGCATAAATACACTAAAAAAGTTTTGTCCCCCGAAAAACTGTCCATATTTCGGGTCATCCATACTAATGGGACACGACTGTATTGCCTAATCAGTAATCACTTGGGTTTCGTCATGTGCGCGCTCGCAACGAAACGCCCAGCTGAGACGTCCTCGGCGCGTACTCTCTTATTGCGGGCGAGATGCTGACCCGAGACTAGGGTTATTGATGATCGGTCGTATCGCATCACCAACCAACCTAATTGTTGCGCAGGGAGGATATGATGACACGGCGTGCCCTTTCAAAGGCGCGAACACGTTGGCGCCGTTGCATGTGGTTTTAGAGACATAGCTGTATTTCACGGCTCAAAGCTCAATCTGGCCCAAGCCTACCCCTGAGAACAACTGGGAAAGTGTCTGCTGACTCGATCGAATTTCGCCGCCTTGTCCTGAATTATTCATAGGGTGCGAACGCAAGCAGCCGCATCGAATTTTCTCACGCCAACGGGCATCCAACTCAGCACCGCTGTCTTGATGTGGAGAAACGATAGAAATGTTGCTCCTAAATATCAGCCATCCGTGTTCATTCACGTGCAGGGGTGTCACAAAATGCGCTTTCGTATTTCGTACACATATCAAAAGCGGCAAAAGTCATTAAGGAACTTTTGGATCACCAGCCTGGAGTACCGAATAAAGTACCGCGTTAACAAATAAACAAAACCACAACAAAAAAAGTATCCGAAAAATGCAAACAGAATGCAAATGCTGAGTAGGCAAACACTGCGAGCCGAGTAATTAAACATGGTATGAAGACATGAAAAAGCGAAACGCATTCGTGGCGATAATAACGCTCACCACCTACTGTTAGGATGGACTGGAATCAATGCCAAATGAAGAAAATTTGAATTAATTGCTGACGACTATGAACTGTATGTTATAAATGACAGTAGTCCGTCTTACCTTCACTGGTGTATTCACCGGGTTTAGGAGGACAGTTTAGCTAATGCTATGGATGTGGCTAGAAATCCCATCACGTCATCTAGAGTATGCAGTGACATTTATATCGTACTGGAACGCCGACACAGCGAGCAGAAAGGTGGTGCAGACGACCCAAGTGTACGATCTGAGAAGGGCTAGGAGTATGCAAACAAGCCAAGCAAATACTAGATCGTCTTGCCGACCAGTACTGGAACTCCTGTCCGCACTTGGCGCCTAGCAAGATCATGTTCCTTATCTGGCGGACTGTGCAGGGTCTTTGTTTCCCCGACAAAGACAGTTGGTTGTCGATGAAGATCTTAAGCGGACTGAGCAGCAACTGACGTCTGCAAGCAAATGGCGAGTGCTATGAAAACACTTCATTTCCAGCGTGTTCCTCCCATGTTACGGGCATCAGCGATGAGTATCCTTTTTGTAGCGACAGCTACACTATGCTACCCAGCCGAGCATTTCACTGCGCTTGGGAGAGGCCATTAGCGCGCACGCACGAAAACCAGAGAGGAGAAACAGGTGCACCGCGCATGAAGTCAGAGAACAGAGAAGGACGTCTTGCCAAGCGGAGACACCAAGATGCAGAGAGCGAAAAGCGACGCATAGCAGCAGCAGCAGCAGCAGCAGCAGCAGCAGCAGCAGCAGCAGCAGCAGCAGCAGCAGCAGCAGCAGCAGCAGCAGCAGCAGCAGCAGCAGCAGCAGCAGCAGCAGCAGCAGCAGCAGCAGCAGCAGCAGCAGCAGCAGCAGCGGCAGCGGCGGCGGCGGCGGCGGCGGCGGCGGCGGCGGCGGCGGCGGCGGCAGCAGCAGCAGCAGCAGCAGCAGCAGCAGCAGCAGCAGCACCGCGCATGAAGTCAGAGAACAGAGACGGACGTCTTGCCAAGCGGAGACACCAAGATGCAGAGAGCGAAAAGCGACGCATAGCAGCAGCAGCAGCAGCAGCAGCAGCAGCAGCAGCAGCAGCAGCAGCAGCAGCAGCAGCAGCAGCAGCAGCAGCAGCAGCAGCAGCAGCAGCAGCAGCAGCAGCAGCGGCAGCGGCAGCGGCAGCGGCAGCGGCGGCGGCGGCGGCGGCGGCGGCGGCGGCGGCGGCGGCAGCGGCAGCGGCGGCGGCGGCGGCGGCGGCGGCGGCGGCAGCGGCGGCAGCGGCGGCAGCGGCAGCGGCGGCAGCGGCGGCAGCGGCAGCAAAGAGACACTAAGTGTAAGAAGGCGAAGAGAGCAGCGGATACGTACCAAGCGAGGGAGGAACGGCTTGGCTTGCCAAACGATAATGCCAGACTGCCGAGTGTAATAGACTGCGCAAAACCGCCGAGATGGGTCCTATGAAAGAATGCAGTTAACGGAAGCCAACAGAAGTGGATGTGAAGGCACTTCGTGTGAGTGATCACTGCATTCGATTGTACAAAAATGCATCTGCGATTTTGACATTTAAGACAGACTTTGTGAACAATCCGTTTGGGCACATGTGTAGAGTTTGCGAGAGACTGGGGCACCAAATGGACTTGATGCAGGAGAGTAATCCAATGTATTAGACTTGGCGTTTGCAGATTCTACCTAATCGAAATACTTCATAGACAAAATGGAGACCACTGCATACAACTTCACAGATAATAGGGCAGTATTTCTCTGCCAAGGGAAATGAATAAATGATGTGTATACCCAATTCCTTGCTAAGCAACATTGCCTTGCTAAGCAACTCGGGGGATGAACTGCAAATAATGATTGATGACCTAGACAGAAAAAGTAGAAAGGTAGGCTTGAAAATCAATATGCAGAAGACTAAGGTAATGTTCAACAGCCTCGGGAAGGAACAGCAGTTTACATTAAGTAGCGAAATACTGGAAGTAGTAGGCGAATATGTCTACCTAGGACAGGTAGTAACCGCAGATCCGGACCATGAAAAGGAAATAACAAGAAGAATAAGATTGGGATGGTGCGCATTTGGCAAGCACTCGCAGATTATGACTAGCAGCTTACCGGTGTCGCTCAAGAGGAAAGTATACAACAGTTGCATCTTGCCTGTACTCACCTATGGGGCTGAAACGTGGAGGCTAACCAAGAGAGTTCTACTTAAGTTGAGGACAACCCAGAGGGCTATGGAACGAAAAATGGTAGGGGTAACATTAAGAGATAGAAAGCGTGCAGAGTGGGTCAGAGAAATAACTCAAGTTACCGACATTCTAGTGGAAATTAAGAAGAAGAAATGGACATGGGCAGGACATGTAGGGCGAAGAGAGGATAACCGATGGTCGCTGAGGGTAACAAACTGGATTCCAAGGGAAGGAAAGCGTAGCAGGGGGCGGCAGAAAGTTAGGTGGGCGGATGAGATTAAGAAGTTCGCAGGGGTCAAGTGGATGCAGCTAGCACAGAACCGGGTTAAGTGGAGAAATATGGGAGAGGCCTTCGCCCTGCAGTGGGTATAATCAGGCTGATGATGATGATGATGATGATACCCAATGCCTCTCATTGACAAATATACATGAGCACAACAAGCTCAGTCAGGGAAACGTACCTCTCTCTACGTATATCATGGCAGAGCTTAGCTACGCCACCACCATGTTTTCGCATCAGGAACAAGGTATATGGCTTATCAAGATACTTTGTTGGGCGAGTGACTGTTTCGTTTTCTTCACGTTTGTTTTTTCTGGGCCTTGGAGTAAAGGGCTTAGGCATAGTTGTGAGTCAGCACTTGTACTGTGGCTTTCTTTTATCTTGTCCTTTGTCTTCGTGTTCGCGCTGTTTATATTAATAAGGAACAAGGTAGTGGTCTTGCGGGGCGCAAGCATTCGCCTTTACCAAGGCCAGATGGAATTAGAGATGCTGCTCTGCTCCACTCTGGGCAAGATGCGCGAGAAGAGCTTCTGAAAACATTATCATCACTCCTGGCCGCCTTGATGGTCCTGGTCCTCACAAATCAATATCCAGTCAGCTGATGCACCTACTACACCAGGAACATCTCCTCTCGAGCTTTCGTCGTACAGGTAAATAGCTGTGACCAGTTCCGTGGGAATGCTCATGGAGGGAATGGTTTTGACGCGCCTTGAATGACACCCCAAGTGCCATAAGATATACTTCAATGGCATGGTCTTTTTTGGCGGGCTCGTTCTCTATTAACGAGCTCGTTGTCATTTACCTCCCGTCCAAAACAGACACGAGTGCAACAACTATCCTTGACATTTCGTTAGGTGGAAGGTCCCTACGACAACGTGCGCCTATGAATCCATCCACGATGCGCGGGAAGATGTTGGAATGAGTGGTAGACTGCTGGTGTGGATAGAGGGTTATCTGATCAAGACACCATGTTAAGAGCGTGAGCTTTTCTCACTTTTAGCGCTTTCTGTCAGTTTGTCCGGGGCTCCAAATTTCTCTAAGTGCGAAGCCGTGTTCATCAAGGTGGTGCGCTACCTTAGCAATTCAGGCTGGCGCCTACCCTAAGGTCCGAGGTTTGGACCGATGCCAAATGGCTTGTTGTTCAAACAAAACTGCTACTCGAGTCGAGCTTTAAATGTGTGCCGCAGTCGTAGTGATGAACTCTTCTCTTTTCAACTGTACACCCGGTGTAACTTTCGGTGGCAGTGGCGATAAATTGTTAAATTAGTTTAGAGGAAAGGAAAGGCTCCAGGGAGGGCGGTGGGAGTAAAAGCAGGAAGAGGAAAGATATGTCATAGTGAAGGGGTCCGGATTAATATCGACCATCTGGGGAGATGAGAGTCAAATAAGGAAGAGGAAAAAAAATGTGTCATTGTCGAGGGGTTCGGAATAATTTCGACAATCTGGGGAGCGAGAGGAGGTGGTGAAAGGTGGCAGTTCCTGGCTATACGGGGCTCTAGGGGGCGTGACGGTAGGTCAACGCCCCCTGTTGGCTGGCTAGCCACCGATTTTTATCTGTTGTAGGCCGTCATTGCACTTGCCACTGATTCACTTGTTACTTTTTAATGCGATAATATTATTCGCTATGTTCACAGATTTCTGTGCGCAGACCGTGTCTGCAGACCATGTCCGCAGACCGCGTCCGCAAAATTGTGTCCGCAGCAGTTGCGAGTAATTGAGAAGTGGTAGAGGCTGACGTAATGTTGCTGCAGAAAAACTAATTAGGCCAAAAAGGTAATCAGGTAATTAAATATAATAACTGGTTCACAGGAAAGGAAAGGCGCAATATATGTCACACTTGTTCAGTGGACATCTGAACCGCGTCCTAAGGGAAGGGAGGAAGGTAGGAGTAAGAGGAGAAAGAAAGAAACGCGTGCCGTAGTGCACGTGACGTCAAGGATGTTGTCACGCAACCGGAAGTAGACCTGAAAAAGGGAATATGAAGGGATTGGCGCGCAATTTGAAAGTACCAAAGACTAAAATGCGGAAACAAGAAGGGAAGTGAATTAAGCAACTAGAAGCAACCAGAAGCAACCAACAGCAGCATCCGTGCTTTCGCAATACTCCAATGCAGATTCTGCAGAGCTCGTTAATTTTTTGTTTGTCCATTTTAGTCTTTGGTACTTTCAAATTGCGTGCCAATCCCTTCCTATGCCATTTTCGACTTCACTTCTGGTCGCGTGACGTCCCGTCCCCTATCTCACGTTAATTCACTTCTTGTTTACCCATTTTAGTCTTTGGTAATTTCAAATTACGCGCCAATCTCATTCCTATGCATTTTTGCGGCTCTACTTTCGGTTGCGTGACATTACATCCTTGATGTCATATCTACTACGGCACCCCTTTCTCTCTTTCACTTTCACTTCCACCTTCCTTCCTTCCCTTACGTGTGGTTCAGGTGTACACAGTACATGGCGGCAGATACTGCGCCTTTCCTTTCCTGTGAACCAGTTATTGTAATTGATTACCCAATTAATTTATTGGCTAAATTGTTTTTGGCAACAACATCACGACACCCTCTATCGATCGACTCCACTAATCAACCTCTACCACTTCTGAATTACAACCACCGCGGACACGATTTTGTGGACACAGTCTACGGACACGGCCTGCGGACCGAAATCTGTGAAAATAGCGAACTAATGCTTTCGCACTAAAAATTAAAGAACACTGCAGAATCTGCATGGGAGTATTGTGAAAACACGGATGCTCCTGTTCGTTGCTACTGGTGGCTTCTAGTTGCTTAACTTCTTGTTTGCCTATTTTAGTGTTTAGTACTTTCAAATTGCGCGCCGATCCCTTCCTATGCCTTTTTTTCGGCTCTATTTCCGGTTGCGGGACGTCACATTCTTGACGTCATATCAACTATGACAGTCGTTTCTCTCTTTCCGCTTTCACGCCACCTTACTTCTTTCTCTTACGCGCGGTTCAGGCGTCCACGGAACAAGTGTGGCAGATACTGCGCCTTACCTTTCCTGTGAACCAGTTATTCTAAAAGTTCTCTAATTAGGCTATTGGCCTAATTATATTTTTGGCAACAACATTCTGTCGCCCTCTATCGATTGACACCACTCATAAACCTCTACCACTTCTGAATTACAACTGCTGCGGACACGATTTTGCGGACACGTTTTGCGGACACGGTCTGCGCACAGAAATCTGTGAACATAGCGGAGCAATGTTTTCGCATTAAAACAAAAACAACCTGCGTAGCGGAGGGGTTGGCGGCAGCTCCGCGCTGCTTTCCCCATTAGTTGGTTGGTTGGACAACTTTTATTTCCACTGGAAATGGATGTCCTGTTCCCACCCCCGGCACGTGCCAGGGAAGACAGGGAGTCGTGCGCCCGCGGATTGGAGACTGGTAGATGTGCGCCATGTGACGTCACTCGCTCCGCGCTATGCGGAGTTGGGGCTGTGCTAAATCGATCAGATCTAGCGTAATGTTGCTTCCGCCACAAAAGCAGCTTGAAGTCAAGCTGGCTCGAGGTCGATTGCACTTGACAGTTGCCGTGTGACAACCTCGATTTGCATTGAGTTGAATGCAGATCGAGTGAAACGAGGATCGAAAGTGTTCATGTGACAGGGGTATAAACCAAATGTCTGTCTAGCATTACTCATTGATTGTACCAAAGGCTGTATTAAGCTGTTTTCGTTTGATTTGCTAAAGCGGTTATTTGAAGCCTCTAATGCACTTTATTTTTTCTTTTAATATGAACTGTAATGTACATCACGGGTTATTTTTTGTATTCTACTTGTGGTTTCTTCTGTATTTATGTATTGCACCTTGGTGCTAGCACATGTTGCGACTGTAGGAAGAAGGAAGAGGAAATGCACGGGCCTGCTACTGGCTCTGTAGCTGAGCCACTTCCGCTGCCAGGTGCGGACAGAAGAGAGAATAGAGAAGAAAAAGAAAAGGAAGTGAAATACGAGCTTGTCTTGCATTCTTGTGTGTCAATGAGCCCACCTATGTAATATCCCCGACTTACGGCCTTTAGGGGTTTATTGAATAAATAAATTAGTAGCTGTCACCCGTTAATAATTAGGGGGGATTATTAACGATGCGACCTTAACGGTGCGCACACTCCCAGACACCCTTAGAGTGAGTGGGGGTAGCTGTTCCGGTCACAAAGGAGATACCCTCGAACTGCGTGGCAAGCTCAGCCGGAATTCAACTACCTTGTAGTGACAGAAGGGGGTGGTCGTTTGGTGCCTAGCGGTCGCCGGTTCAAACCAGAGTAAGGATCGGAGTCAGAAGTAACAAACAAAACACAATTTATGTACAGCAAGAGACGATACAAAGGAATACACATCACTTGAATTGCACAGACGATAGGTTCACAGAATACAAACGCTAGCATGCAACAATAGAATGATTAAATAACACAGAGGCTTTACAACAGATCAAACACGAGAGAGTTACATAAACAAACACCAAATTGCTCACCGGGCCCTATTGCAGTCCGACACCTCAAGAGTCAAGATGTGGCCACCATGCAAGACGAGCGCCGCTCCCTTGCAGGTCCGTGGGCTTGCCAGCAGCGGGTGATCCCCGGGAGTCCAGCCGAAGCACAGGCGAACACGTCGCAAACGCTGACTGACTGACTGACCGACTGACTCGACAAGCGGCGCGGTCTCTTTAAATAGGGCGCGCCGCGTCTGTTTGTCAGCTAGCGTCAAAGCTAGCGCACACACACACTTAGCTTCGCTGGTTATAGCGCTCTCTCCTTCTCCAGTCGAGCCGCGCGTCGTCATTGGCTAGGTCCCATAGAAGATTCTGGAATTTTCTGGCGTATTCCAGACCGTTGGTTCACAGGGAGGGAAAGGCGCAGTATCTGTCACACTTGTTTCTGTGGACACCTGAATCGCGCCGTAAGAGAAGGGAGGGAGGTGGTAGTGGAAGTGGATAGAGAGAAAGAGGAGCCGTAGTGGAGGGCTACGGAGGAATTTCGACCACCTGGGGATCTTTAACGTGCGCTGACAACGCACAGCACACGGACGCCTCTTCGTTTCGCTTCCATCGAAACGCAGCCGCCGAGGTCGGGTTCGAACCCGGGAATTCTAGACAATATTCTAGACCGATGAACCACCGTCCTCCCCGGGCAATGGGAAAGAGGGTGACGGCAACGCGTACAAAGCTACGCGCTCTCCCGCGCGGGGAAGGAGGCTTTTCTCTCCATGCTTTCCACGCGACGCCGCGCGGGCCTCGCACCGTACCGGCTTAATGAAAATGTGCGCCGATTTCGTGACAGTAGCAAAAGTTCAAAACTGTCAGGTGCTACCTTTCGAATGTTAGTACGCCCATCTATTATCATTTTCGAAAACATAACCTATTTTGTTCAACTCTAAGTGGTTATACACTATTGTTGAGATGTACATCAATGCCATCTATCGTGTTTAAGAAGCATCAGATTTCAGTCTGCCGTAGATAGTACTTCATGCGCCGCATTTGTGCGTGCGGAAGCAACTGTAGTAAAAGGAGCTCATGGCGCGAAAAATTCGAGGTGCTGAAACTTGTTCAGTAGTGGTGACGCGACCTTGTAGGTTACTAGCTTTAATAGGTTAAACGCCACTATGTGAAGCGGCTTAGCGTCATCGACGCCCATTTCGTCATACAAATATATGCAGGCTTCAGTCCCCAGTTTGTTTTCGCCATAAGATAGATATTTCGATAAAACACCACACGAACCTCTTTAAGTGAAAAAATGTTGGGCACGCAGTTTGTAAAACTATAGTAAGGCTACTACTGCAGCGCCACCATTTATTCGTCGCCTTGGCATTACTGGCCGAAGAGAGGCAGAGACACAGAAAGCACAAGATGAAACTCAGGTTGGCGGACGGCTCAAGTAGTTTCAAATAAATGTTTTTAAGTTTGGCAGACATGAGAGAACGAGGCTTGTCTGCCCTTGAGCTCCAGAGCTTGGACCGTTCAGAGACGTGTTGGTATTGACCTCTGCTAAGAAGGCTTACAGGGGTTTAGTCAGACTCCTACGTTCACGCGTCATGCTTAGCCGGTCCTGCAATAGGCAACCTGCAGTGGCCAGGCGGCGCTAGTGGAGCGCAGCGTTCAGCGCCGCCAACGGCGGCGCCGAGTAATCTGAGTAGGCCGGCGCGGTCGGGCTGCGTTCGCGTTGTACGGCTGGAAGCATCTCGGCTCTCATTTTCTGCGGTTTTAAGGCAATCGAATGTCTTCAGAGCTACTTCCGAAAACCAATACGGACGGAAGGACACCGCCTGTTCGAGAATGCTGATGTTTAAACGTGAACGGTGTCCACGTCACCACGAAGTGCGCGCCGCTCGCGACGGAACACCCGCGCGCACAAGTTTGAATTTCGCGTGAGTAGACGGAATTTTTTTTAACGAAATTTATTCGCTCAGGGCATCAGTCGGATATGTGATGATGAATTAAGAAATAATTAAATGAATGAAAAATGTTGTAAAGACGGAATTTTTTTTAACGAAATTTATTCTCTCAGGGCATCAGTCGGATATGTGATGATGAATTAAGAAATAATTAAATGAATGAAAAATGTTGTAAACGTATACCATAGCTTTTCATTTACCTATTGCGTTCACACCTCATACCCAAACATTGAAAGTGCAGAGAGAACCTGAGAAGAGATTGATCGCCGTTTTTTCTTTTTTTTTTTTGTTCTTGCTGTTTGATTACAGTAGCATAATAATTTCCTGACGGTTTTGCTTTAGTTTAATACCATGACGAACACTTTTGTTCCTGGTGCACTTTTCGACAGTGCCGCGGAAGTTACAGGAGGCTACGGATGTGGCGATTGCAAGCACTGTGCGGTTGTAGCGTGCGTCACCAACGAAAACTGTGCGTGCCGGGGGCGGGGAGTAGGGGGCCACCTGCACCGTTGGAAAAATAAAGCTCTTAGCAACAACAACAACTGGCATGCATTTTGTACCTCCGTACCTCAATCTTGGGGAAAGCCGGCGGGTAATGCTGGCACTCAATGGCAAAGCTTTCGTAGAGGAGGTCGTTAAGAGTTAGAATTTTTTACTGTTGCTACTATTGATGAAGTAGTCTATCGTCTGGGACAAGAGACTCTTGAGTAGCTTTGCAGTCGGTGAAAGAAATATTTGGCGCGGAACGATAGAACGAAGTTCCATTCTCAGCGTACACAGTATCACGGGCCGCTACACTCCACCACTTCGACTTTTTCAGCATCTTAAGAACTAATTTACAGATAAATATGCTTATTGGTATCTGTAAGTGGAAGTTTTGAAGATATTTTGGCTTTGTGGTTCCGAATAGACACCGCATTAGAAATCCGGTTCACAGATCCACGAACATTTTTTTTTTCGCCTCCGTTGAAATGCGGCTGGAATACGATGCTGCGGCTGCGCGGCTTTGTTGCTTTACTGGACGTATGCTACTCGATCTTGCACAGCATATACCAGTACACGCCAAATTTTACAGCGCGGAGCGCGTACTGAGTAGTGTCCTCCAACCAGCGTGCGACTCCCCGAGTCAGAAGTTTATACCGTTTCCTCCGCTCACGGGCAATCGTCTTATTTTAGCTTCTTGGCGTCTGTACACCAATGGCCCCATAACAAAACGAATTTCAGTTACATTACTCTCTCGCAGCCAATATCTCCTTCTCTCATCATTCTCCCCAGGTTCTCCCAGCAAGCGGTACGCTTAGGTTTCCTTCGTGATTGTGGCAGTCTTTCTCGCCGCCCTTGCGCTTATTTTTATTCTTGTTCACATCCATAGTAGTCGAAGCATCGCATGAGACCACTGAAGTCACTAAATGAGTAGATCACACTCACTGGGATAACAAAACGAGAACGCAGAAGGAACACAGCGGCCGAACATTACGGCGTCGGCTTCTGCGCCGACTCAGTATTAGATCCCGTCGGCCGCCAGGTGGCGCCACATGTCTCAGCAAACTCCATTGCAGGTTGCCTATAAAGACGCACCGGAAGCATGGTTGGGCACATATAGATAAGAGGGCGGACGTGAAAGGGACAGGCGCAGAACAGCGCAGTGGTCGCTGTCAGTTTTTTGCTCCGCAGGAAAGCGAGACGTGTGGGAATTTTTATGTATAAAATGTTCAACCGAAACGTTTGTTTTCTGTCCTATATATTGCGGAAAAACGAAGAATAAATAAAAAGAGGACTGATATCTTAGTTTCATATAGATGTAATAAAAATGGTTAGTTTATCCTTTTTACGGATGTAAAGAGGGAAAACGGGAATTCTCAAACAGAAAAATTATAAAAAATCACATTATTCAACAAACAGGTGCAATAAAACAAAGGGGTACACATGTATCAGCATCCTTTACTCCTGTGTAGATACTGCTATTAGTATTGTGCCATATTACACGGGACACTTAAATTGTAAAGCCGGTGCTGCCCGTCAGGTGCAGTTGGATCTTCGTTGTGAGGATAGCAACACACAGTTTTGGATATAGCGTAAGGCACTCTTTTTGAGTGTCACTAACGACATCTTATTCTTCATAATCTCCATTGGCACTCATTGTTAGGGTCACTCTTAATCTCCATATAACAACACATTATATGTTTTAAGAGCAGTCGAGGAGCTGCGATTGTATACGCATAATAAATGAAAAATGTCGTTAGAAAGTAGTCAAGCCTCGACCTGAAATATTTATGAACAGTATTAGTTTCCGATCGAGAAAGGAGTGAGGCAAGGCTGCATACTGTCGCCCTGCCTATTTAACCTATATGCAGAGTGCATCATGAGGAAGGCCGATCTGGACGAGTCTTCAGCTCGAGTGAAGATTGCTGGAAAACGTATCAACAACCTTAGATATGCGGATGATACCACTTTAATAGCAGAAAGTGAAGTGGAACTCAAGATACTTCTGATGCGCGTACAAGAAGAGAGTGAGAAGTTTGGGCTTAAACTGAACATTAAAATGACAAAGATCATTGCGTCTTGCCCTATCAAGTCCTGGAGCATCAATGGACAAGAAGTGGAAGCTGTGACAGATTTTCTGTTCTTGGGCTCCAAGATTACCTCGGAAGGAGACTGCAGCCATAAAATTAGGAGATGCCTGCTTCTGGGAAAGAGAGCAATGGTTAGCCTTGACCGCCTAGTAAAGAGCAGAGAGATTAGTCTGCCATCCAAGATCCGTATAACTCGTGCTATTGTCTTTCCAGTTGTGATGTATGAATACGAGAGTTGAACTGTGAAAAAGGCTGACCACCGAAGAATTGACGCGTTTGAATTGTGGTGCTGGCGAAGACTCTTGAGAGTTCCTTGGACTGCCAGAAGATCAAATCAGTCGATATTGTCGACCATAAACCCTGACTGCTCATTGGAGGGTCAAATTCTAAAGTTAAAGCTCAGCTACTTTGGTCATCTGATGAGAAGAGAGGAGTCGCTGGAGAAAGATTTGATGTTGGGAAAGGTTTAGGGTCGCCGGAAAAGGGATAGGCAGCAAACGCGATGGTTAGATGGCATCCTCGAGGCACTGCAGATGAAGTTATGGGATGTTAGGAAGATAGTGAGGACCGAAAAGCGTGGCGTGACATGGTCCATAGGGTCACGAAGAGTCGGACACGACTGAACGACTGCACGGTAACTGTAACTGTATGCTGTACAAATCGCTAATTGGGCCAAAGTTGGCAACACTGTGGAGACCTTGCGATTATCCCCACTGATCATTCTATTTTTTTTATATCCCACGCCGCCATTCTTCGGGTTTCTTGTACTTTAACCTTATGGCAAAGCCCCTTGAGATGGCTCGGGGTTGCGCCTACGTCACATCTTGTGCATATTGTTTAGAACTTACGCGAAATGCATTGAATGTGAAGCAGCACAGTGAGTTGAATTTTTCGCTTGCCCGTTTTCTGGCTTACATTAGGCCGAAGACCTTTCATACAGTTTTCGGCTTCAGAAACTTGAAGCTTCTTGTGTACCAACGCTTACAAAACTGCTGTCTTTAAATCCAAGCTCTCATCAGGGGCGTGCGTGCATAACATTTTTCAGCGCCTGCTTTAAATGCGAGATAAAATATCTGTTGTCACTAACTTCGTATTCTTAGAGGCTGCGCCGAAGGTGTTGGCAGTAGATAATAAAAGGACAGAAACTGTTTCTTTGTTCTATGGCACATGCAACATAAAAAAGAAATGAGTCCACTGTTTCATAACAGGTATGTGTACTGATGGTTTGCATTGTCACGATAAGCAGGCACTTTGATTTTGTTTGCTGCATTTATCCTTCGTTACTGTCAAAATTATGCAGAAACCTATTTTTTACATTGCACTGTGACAAAACTAAACTGTTGCCGCAGGCGACGCTAACCATACACTCAGCGTGCGCAAGCGCCCCTTTTTTTTGGTCATCGCTTAATAGTTTGTCTTTCTTCGTAGCTGTACCTATTCATTGCACTCTAATAGAATTGATTTCTGTTTAATGAGGTGGTCTTGGTCATTCGGCTATCAGTTCTTTCTTTCGGGAAGCCACCAAATGTTGCGGTAAAGCACGTGTTGAAACACGAGAAACATGTGCGTTGGATGTCAAACTTATAGAGAGTTTATATTTTGCGTCGTTTTACGAGAAAATGTTGATGCAAGAAAGACGTGCATAATGTATTAACTTATAATATTTGCACCTTATAGCAGCCGTATCAAAATGCGATCAAAGGTTCATTTGGCTTTTTACGTCAACCTGGCTGACACAGGGCCATGATCACACCTTATCAGTGGAGATGAGCTTGGCAGTGTGCCTTCATGAAAACATATAGGCTTCAGCGGATATGAGAAATTGCGGTAATAAATTTCATGCGAGCGAGCGATGTAAGTGGGATAGGTCCAGCGCATGGCAATCAGGTTTCGCTTTTCTTTTTCTGTTTCACCGCACCCCTAACTGAAGCTTGATGAAGTACGCTGTACTCTTGCCGCTTGTCGTCCTGCTCTGTGCTGTTCTTGTACAGTAAGTGCTGCCTTATCGGACTGAATATTTACTGGCTGTTTTTATAACTGCGACAAAACTCGCACAGCTAATTCCCATGTTCATGCCAAACAATGAAATCGGAAAGCAAAGCTTCGCGAAACGTTTGCTGTCACCTGTTGGGAAGGCAGTCGTAAGACGTGACTGACTGCTTTAAAACGTCTTCCTAAAACACTTGAAAACGGCTGTTAAGGTGCTCTACATCGGGTAGACACCATTATCACTGTGAGCAAAAAATAATCGGAATTTAAATGTATCGGTTCAAAAGTCTCAATGATTTAGTTGTTCGGTAAGCGTAATAATTTACATACCGCTCCCTGCCTAACACGACCAGTCGTAACTGCCCCGGAAGGACAATAGCTGACTGTCCATCAGCGATGTGCAGCTTTGAAAGCCGCATGGCCTGTTTAAATGCGGATGTGTAGAGAAAAATATCATTTATAACATCTAGCATTCAATGCTTTTTTTTTACTGCTTCTCCTGCATCGGGTCCTGAAAGGCACGAAGTAGAAGATGCTTCATTTCTTCTATGTGTGCAGTCACTGCTCATTTTCGTTTTCAGTAACTGACTGTGGAAACCGCTGCAGACTCCCTTCCTAGTTCAAGTATGAACGATTTCACTGTCGCTATTTAAGATTTATTGCTTTCTCACGACATCTTGAAAGGACGAAAACGTCCATCGTTTGTCTCAGGTCATCCTGCTGTTCAATACGGCTATATTTATTATATTGCAGTCTATTCTTATTTTTGCCAATTCTTATGATCCTCAGATGGCAAGTGCTGCTGAAAAACTGTGGAGTTTGGTATCATAATTGTTACTCACGTGCATCTGTATTCTCAGGCGGCCTTGTGTACTCGGGTGCTGTACGGCAGCAGTTCATGCCTGATTCAGCGCTACTGGTTGCGGATGCTCCTCCGCTCTGCGCGTTCGGTCCGACGGTATGGGTGGCGCAGTGGTAAGACGCCCGACTACTGTGCCGGAGTTCCCGGGTTCGAACCCGACCTCGGCGGCTGCGTTTCGATGGAGGCGAAACGAAGTGGCGTCGTGTGCTGTGCGATGTCAGCGCACGTTAAAGATCCCCAGGTGGTCGAAATTACTCCGTAGCCCTCCACTACGGCTCCCCTTTCTTTCTTTCCACTTTCACTTCCACCTTCCTCCCTTCCCTTACGGCGCGGTTCAGGTGTCCACAGAGCAAGTGTGACAAATACTGCGCCTTTCCCTTCCTCTCAACCAACCAATCTTTAGATGCTTTATCGGTGTCATGTTTCTTGAGAGGGCTCAGACTGATTTGCTGGCAGCCAGTGGATGAAGCAACAATGACGTCCGTAGGTAACAACCGCATGAGATGTATGTCTGTCTTGCATGCCACTTAGGTCAACTCATTCTAGGGTTTACTTTCGCCTACGAAGAACTGAGAAACAGCGGTAGCACAGTAACAAAAGTGTTTGGCGGACGTCGAAATATCGAACGTCTGGTGCTCTGGACGGGGTTAGATTTTCAACTGGCTCGAAAACGTCCAGGCAAGACGAGAAAGTTAACTGCAAAAACTTGACACAAATGCACGCACTTGCTAATGAATCGTTTTATCGAGATACACCTGTGCACATCACACACATTACATAGCGGCATTAGAGCGTCGTAGTCCTGCAAGAATCAGAACAAAGCTTCGCGGCACTGCCGTCTTTGTGAAAATTGGCACGCTGGAAGCTTTGTCTCCATGAAATCGTCTGTTAATATTACACGTGAAATGGTAAATCTCCGTGGATGAAATAGAGCCAATTTCTTTACCTTCAACCTTATACCAGTTTTACAAATAGAAAAGAGCTGTACTAAGCGATTGAGAAACATTGTGTGTAACCTGCGTATTTTGGAAACAGCATTAAGCAATTTGGAGTAAAACATTGTCACAGACGTATTTCCTCTAAGATCTATCTAGCACTTAATTTATTATCAGTCTTGTTTACTGAAAGCGACTGGCTAAGTAAAAAATAAGTATATGATTACTGTTCGAGCAAAGCCGCTGTTTGAAATGAGCTTTTTTTTTAATTTATACTTCGTCCTATTTGTATGTTCCCTCCGAAAGAAGTGAAATCCCGAACCGATCTACTACCAAAACCATTTAAACAAATGTTATAGAATTAAGCAAGTTGAGTTCAACAACCCTGAATTATTGCGAGAAGAAGCAAGTTTCAAAACAATAAATGCAAAAGGGAGTGATAGACATATGGTAACAGGTGCCGAATATACACAAAGCGTGATAGTGTCCCACTAGAGACGCTGTTTTAGGAGGCTGCAATATGTAGTGCAGGACACTCCCTCCACAGTTATGTACTTCTGTGTTATAAAAAAAATGCACAAACTTTCTTACTTTTTACCCATTTTCACAATTTTCGTGGTTCAAGGAAGTTCTCTAAGTTTGTCTAGAATGCATTTTCATACATATAGGAGTGCCGGTCTAATAATCTGAACCATTGTGCCAGCCGATTTGCAAGTACTCAGCCCAGTGAGGTGTAGAATTCAGCTATTGAACACATGTGGTGTGGAATAACTAAAAGATATCATGTAAAAGAAAGGTATCCATTCCACTGCCTGCTGAGGGGTTGCGTTAAAGTGTAATTATACGCATTTCTTTTGTAAGAGGCCTCTGCAAATTTGACAGAACTTAAGACGTTTTTCACATGGTGCAGAAAATAAAAATGTTTCAGATTTAAATGGGCTCTAGTTCTGAGCGCGGAAAATCCCTGAAATCATCATCACCAGAGGAATAAAAACTAGCGAACAAAGCGGTACTCTGCGGTCTAACGCTCTTCACTAGAGTTCCCGAGGATGCCGGTTTGCCACATCAGCAGCCTTTAATTAAATAGAGGCTGCACGCAAAGCGGTTGTTTTCTCTGCGTTGCCTTAGTACGTGTTTAGGGAAAATTTAAGTTATTTGAAAAAATTGGCTTGAAAATACAAAAATAAACTTTGAGGATCAAAATCTCTGACGAAATATGCTGCAAAACTGCAAATTTTTAGGGGATATAAACAAAGCATAATAATTAAGTTAATAATTATTCGAGTTTAATAGTTAGTCCAAGTGCTGAGTTCGAATCCATGAAAAGGCGATGACAGATCAATTTTTGGAGCAAAGAGGAACCAATTTTTAAACCCTGATTAAGTAACAAGACTAGCACACAAGACGAGGGCATAGTCGTAGAAAAAGACCGGACAATCGTTAATCCCCTGCAACGCAAGGAAGTGTATCGCTTTGTTTTCTTGCGACACCTAAACTGAGAGCAAGAGACGTAGGGAGCTCTCAGTACACAAGTGACGCTCACTAGCAGCCATGCCAAATTCAAACTGCTTGTTTGACTTTGACAGGTCATGCAGTTTATTCTGCTCCGTTGCTCTCAACAACAGCGACTATTCAGCTGACTACGACTGGCCTTTCGCGTGCATCAAGCAGTTCGGCAAAATATTGTACACTCTTCTTCAAAAGTATAGAGACCAGGAGGTTTTCTTCTGAGCTACAGCACATGCTTTCCAATGCGTTCCACAGTGGTCTAAACCTCCTGAAGGTAATATTTTTGTCTTAGCCTCACCAATGCGAATACCTGCACGAATGATAAAGGAGTGTCACTACAAAGCTTAGAAGAAGGCCCCTTGGGTTCTAACTATTTGACAAAGACTGCACGTAACGTGGCGCAATGCCCTTGAATTCGTTCAGTTCAGTTGAGGTCAGTCGTTCAGTCGTGTCCGACTCTTCGTGACCCTATGGACCATGTCACGCCACGCTTTCCGGTCTCTCACTATCTTCCTAACATCACATAACTTCATCTGCAGTGCCTCGAGGATTCCATCTAACCATCGCGTTCGCTGCCTACCTCTTCTCCGGCGACCCTCAACCTTTCCCAACATCAAATCTTTCTCCAGCGACTCCTCTCTTCTCATCAGATGACCAAAGTAGCTGAGCTTTAACTTTAGAATTTGAACCTCCAATAAGCAGTCAGGGTTTATGGTCGACAATATCGACTGATCTGATCTTCTAGCAGTCCAAAGAACGCTCAAGAATTCGTACTGAGCGCTATTGTTATTGCTCATTTCTTTACCGATGTTCCTGCACATCTCTAGCGGTCTGTTTCTGTTACGCATCAAAAAATGTTTGGATTTCCTCGCACTGCAAGGCTTTCGAAAATATATTTTTCTTCGTTTTAAAACTGATATGGCGGCATCTTTGTTGCTTCGCGTTCCTCTTTGTCACTAACCACCCTGCTGCAGTAACTGATAAGCTAACTATTGTGTTCGAGATTATGAACCGTTTATTTGGAGGGTTTGCAGTTGCAAACTATCTGCCCTGGATGAGAGTTTGTCATTGCAATTGTTTTTTCTGTCTTGAATCGACAACTTTATATTGTTACTTAAAATATGTATAAGCCCAGGTGTTCGAAATTACTCGGAGCTCTCCACTACGGTATCTATCGTAGCCAATGTCGGTTAATTATTAGCATATATTATGCCATTGTCTAAAAATGCTAATAACAAGTATATAGAACCGTAAAGGGAATGTTTAAAGGTAGAGTTTGAGCGTTTTATTCTTAGCGTTATGAAATCAGTGTTCCAGTCAGAAGGAAGGTGTGAACGTCCAATGATTGAATACAATATTAACGACATCATGTAGACCATATTCAAGCATGCTAGAATATTTGTATATATGTGGCTTACGTACGCGATGAAATATTTCGTATTGGAAGCATGACTAGTGCAAATATTTTGTTTAAACGCTAGAATCAAGACTTGGAGGTGCTGCTCAGAGTCTGTATTCGCCACAGCAGGTTTTGTCATATCCTTTCGTTACGAGGCCTAATCTGAACATTCTAAATCAGAAAGTGAGAAAGATGCGGTTTTCTGGAGATGGGTTGCTATCATAGTGTAATAACTGAACTGTGCAAATTTATAAAGCTGAACCAACAACTGCACGTAATAGTACTGGCTATAGGAGGCGTCAAAACAGTGTAATACGTTTCTTTAGGTTAACGCCTAAGGTGCAGTATGCTCTGTTATGGTGCTTTTGTAATGTCACTGTACAACCCTTACTGTGCCCCTATTTTGGCATCTTATGAGGCTTGTCGTGATAAATGATGCTTTTTTGGCGGTTAAATAATACACTTGGAATCTAAGCCTTGCGCCTAACAACGGCAGTGGCATAGACGCCTGTAAGTGGGTTACACTGATTACTTACTATATTGAAACCTATGTATTTCATTGGCGTTCTGATAACAGACAGACATTTTTAAAGTTTGCTGATGGGAATAAAGACAGCAAAAATCTAAAAATAAAGCAGACGTGTGAATAAAAATGGAAGTACAGTACATGCAGAAACATTACAGCTATTTTTTTTTGTCATTTGAGTCTGTCTGGTTCTCGGGAACTTAGACAACGTGGAATTTGAAATCGACATTGAAGACAACGGCGTTATGAAGCGATCCGATGAGTTGGGGAACACAGAATTTGAAATCGACATTGATGACAAAAAATAAAGCAGACGTGTGAATAAAAATGGAAGTACAGTACATGCAGAAACATTACAGCTATTTTTTTGTCATTTGAGTCTGTCTGGTTCTCGGGAACTTAGACAACGTGGAATTTGAAATCGACATTGAAGACAACGGCGTTATGAAGCGATCCGATGAGTTGGGGAACACAGAATTTGAAATCGACATTGATGACAACTTCGTTACCAATAGATACAATTTACTGCAGAAATTAATGGCGTATACTAACCGTTATTTGTCGAAGGCTGAGGCAAACTGCACAAGAAAAGAGGAGTGCTTGGCCTTCAATTTTGCTACCAGGAATATCGCCTTTGCTTGTGCGGATAGTAATTCAATGCGGTCTATGAACACCACGCGGCTTGCTGGCTTGGCAGATTAAAGGACCTCTACGGCTTGCTCACGGAATCAAGTATCCCTTTCAGCCGTTCAGTATCACTGTGCTGCACACGTTTGGACGTATTCTCACAGATGCGGACTGGCAATCTCGAACCTCTGTGGCAAGCCGCCTAAACCTGATTACCAGGACGCCTTAATGGGCCCATAACCACAAGCGTGTTCGCGCAACACCAAAGCCTAAGTTAAGAGTTACGGTGGCGCATCAACAACCTGGACGGGAATTCTTGTTTACAGTCTGGTGTGTTTGGACACGTATTTTTATCACTTCAACTTCAATGTTAACTGCCTTAGTTTCGAACAGCACACAATGCCGCCTACACCGGCAGTAGTTCTGGGACAAGTTCAACCACAATCACGGCCTTTCAGCATATTGACAATGATCTACTTTAGGCCTTTTTAGCTGCAATAGAGCTTTTGGGTTATACCAGTTGGGAAACTCCACTTCAAAAAGTGACTGGATTTAGTACGCATTCTTTGGGTGTTTATGAATTGTCGCGCCGTCTAGAAGCGGTCAATAGAAGCCTTCTGTTATTGCCATGATTGATTTCTGTATATCATTCCTTTTCTTCCTTATTTTTCACCTTAATTACCTGTAGAGCTGTAATGTCCAAATTTTTTGCCACTGCAATTTTTGAGCATATTTTATTTTCCTGGTGATTGTGCATTTATCAACAATGTGAGCATTTTCAACTTAGAAAGAGTTTCCTTTAAAGGCCGCGGGCGCCGCTACTATTCGTAAACACCCAAATTTTGACCAATAAAAACCGACGTTTTTTAATACACGGGCCCTAAGGAAGGTTTGGCAACTGGTAATATTAAAGAGCTCTGGCTTCAACGTCCGGTAGCAGTAACAGTAGCAACGGAGACTCTGCCCGCCAAGCCGAAGCGAAAACCCTGCCTCATCATAACGCATCAGAAGCTGCCGCATTATGATAAGAATGTCCTCCGCGTTGTCTTGAAGTTTTTATTGCAAACAGTAGAAGTGAATTTACCAAGTCTGTTCTGCCCTGCAGCGGAACAAGACATGCAAACACAACTGTGTACTGCCCGAAAGCTAACAAACGAGGAGAACGCCCGAATAAAACAATTGCCAACACGCTCGCCCCATGTGTGCTAGTCAAATACAAAACCTGAATCTCGACCATCTTGAACGTTGTTTTTGCGTTCGACATCGCCGTTTAAGGGATCATATAGACGAATCATTTCACGTTTGTTTAGAATTATGATCGCCCCTCTGCGGCCTCAAATTTCTAGGGACGACCCCCTCGATCTCGCCGTCTACCTTCAGAATAAAGAAGCTCGATAACTTGTCCGACTGTGTTGCGACGAGCAGCACACTGTAAACAATTATATAAAATGCGCCTTTGGTTAAGTAATCAAATAATGCGGTCCAGCGCCGCACGGGATTGTAATATTTCATGAAATGTCTTTATTGGCGTCCAGTGTCGAATACCACCCAGGTAGCACAAAATGTGGGGCCCCAGCAGGTCCGATGTAGGCAAGTGGGCCTGGGGCAACCATCATAAAACCTGCATCGGTCCCCGATGGGGCAAAAGTGGGCAAGCCCCATTTGGGCTTGCCCCTGCTCCGCCCGCAGGGGTCCCATAGCTGCGTTGCTCAGGCTAATGCAGAGCACATTCCTGCATCCAGACCACAAGGGTCCCTTGTGGGATATTTGATGGCAATCCAACCTAAATGTGGGCTGTTTATGAGACAGCCCTCATAGATCCAAAATGAGGCCGCGCCCATTAAATATTTGTGGGACTTACATAGGCCGTAGTGGGGCAAAAAAAAACGGACATGCCCCCATGCTGCCCCAATCGGCCCCTTGTAGGTTAAATGAGGGCAGGTAAATTATGAACAAAAGCTCAATTTGGGCAAGCCCACGTGAAGCCCAAATGAGGTAGCCTTAGCTAAACCGCTTTAGGTCCCACATAGGATGTAATGGGGGTGGAAGGCGGGCGTGCCCGCAAGGTACCAAAATTGGTCCCTTGCGGAGAAATTGAAAGCACGTGACACAGCAGGTGGGCTCTATGTACAAAAACAACACCCAGCCTAATTGGGGCTGCCCACACAAAACCGCTGTAGGCCCCACATCGGCCGTAATGGGGCTAGAAGGCGTGCGCGTAATGTGTAATCATTATTTCCAACAGTTATTTATTAAACGATGCCATACAAAACTATTATAGATAATTTGTATAACAGTTGTTGGCCATGTTTAGTCGGTTAGAAATATTACATGGCTTTATTTTTCGCGATCATGCAAATTGCGCTAAAATACTAAAACATACTCACTGCTAACTGTTGCTCCTTATGTGGTTGCTGTGGACAGCCTGCAACTCTCTGCACAATATTGCTGTGCAGAACACACATCTCCATAGCCTGAACAAGATGTACAGTCTTTGTCAAAAGTATACAGCCCAAGGGTTTTTCTTTTTAGCCCCGTAACAGGGCTTGTAACGTAACTCTAGCGTTCGAAATCTCATAGATGACAAATCTTGTCCTCATTCTCCTCTGGCATGCATTCATATTTCAGTATTGCTGCCAGAAACTCGTTACAGGGCTTAGAAGCGAACCCCTTGGGCTGTATATTTTTGACAAAGACTGTACATGAAGTAATTTAGGCTAGAGTAATGTTATGAATTATTGTAAAATTAATATTGTGAGTGTTTAGAAAGGGCAGACATGAAAAAATATTACTTAATTATGTGCATAAATATTGATTGGGAAAACTTAGACTAGGGCTTCCCATCAATTTCCTGCGTTGGACCCGTATGAGAATAATGTAGGCACGGCCAAGTGCGGCTTGCGCTATAGAACCCGCATCGGTCCTATGTCATTATCTGGTGGATAACCAAAACAAAAAATAAATGTTCATCCAGAGCGGCTGCCTGAATCTGTCCAAAATAGGACCATTGGGGGAAATTGGCGGGATGTGCCCTTTGGCAATGCTGGAAAAACGTGGGCAGCCCCGCAAGGGCTGCCTGCATCGGTCTCTAGTGGGGCCCATCGGGGCTTTGTCGACAGCCCCCTTCAGTCCTATGTCGGCGCCCCTTGCAGCACTCACATTGAGCCCACCGGGGCTGTCCTGCATTGCCCACATCGGACCGACCGGGGCCCCCCTCTTCATAGCCCACTTTGTGCTACCTGGGCACATCAAAATCTACCCTAGTCTATGATTAAGAGAAGAATTGCTGAACTTTTCTTAGCTGCTAGAATACTAAACACTTCCTGGCTAAAGAAAGTAAACGCTATTTGTAATGCCTAAACTTGAGTCTTGGCTTTCGTAGTATGCTCAATATTTTGATGATCATCAGCGTCCTCCATATTCTTCCTTAATTGGGCCTAGCACTCGTTTGTGATTCCGTGTGCGCTGTAGAGATGTTCGCAAATTCATTTAACCGCAGCCGTACGGATTGTTCCTAAGTATATCAATGAAGGCTAAACATTTCACCTCCCACACAAGGTTTTCCACGATGACAAATATCTGCTTCGTACCCCGAACAGACATGTTCACGTGATAACCTTTATTGTGTCGTATCAAATAACATACACTGGGGCGCGCTCAAGTCTTCTTAAGTGCAGAAATGCGAAAACATTGCATTTTCTATGCCTAGCTATGTCATGAGCTCGGTCTTGGTGCCGATGCTTTTCTGACGTCTATAAGTTTATTTTACACTCCATGCTTTCACACTAAAATTTGCAACCTACGATGTGGACAAATAACGGCTAATTCAAGGCTCTAGCCTTATTTGTTGCTCCCTGACGAGAGCCGCATGAGACTGCTGTGCTATGGCGTTTTGTGTGAACCTCGCTAGATGGCACCACGAGTCTACTGAAAGCGAAATTATTTCTATGTACTTTGTTCTGAATTTTGCATGCGCACCTACGCAAATGCTATATACAGGGGCAGACTTCAAAATTTTTGTTCATTTTTGTCGTTTCATACTGCCACTGCTGTCCTTTTTTGCTTGCTCTAGATGAAGTGACGCACACCCGCCAGGAGCGTGTAGTAGAGGAGTGGATGGCGCGTTCGGCTAGTGAGTGAGAGGATGATGGTCTGATCCCTGGCAGAAACACGCTTTGTTTTTTAATAACGACTGACAGCTCGTGCGGAAATGCTACGGTGACACACTATGGTGCCACTTTCTGCCAGACATTCTGCTCACGTGAACAATGAGAAAAGCAATGCACTTGCAGTAATAAACGGCACTGGGTTGCACGCGACAATTGGCCAAAGCCATTTTGTATTGTCGATGCCTATCACCGCACAAAAAAATAGGCATTTTGGTACAATTACAACATCTACCAGTGGCGTTTTGTCCTGTGAAATTGCAACTTAATTCGTAGTGTACAGGTGTTTCAGTTTCCAGGTATATCTCCCCAATGATCCGATAACTTTACAAGCGGCTTCGATACAAAAATAGCTGGCACTTTAGTAAGGCACACGCCGAGGTGTGTCTTACGCATGTTTCCAATTGAGTGTACGAGAGAGATGTAATTCCCAAAGGCAAAGTAAAGACGTAACATAATTTGCTAAGAGAGATATGAGTAGTAACGGAGGATGAAAGATCATACTGAACAGCAGGTAAAAAATGGGGGAAACCTGTTTAAGGAAGCCGTAGAAGATGAGAAATCGCAGCAGCCGCCTTTCCTTTTCAGAGCGGATTTAAACAGAGGGAGCCGCGCTGTGGTAGATTATCTATTACATAAACCCTCTATGGCAATTGATGGCCCGTTCACAATAACAAGTACCTGCACTCAGTGCCTTTTCAAACCTGACTTTCCACTTGTAAGAGAACACAGGCTACCTTGAGATGAAGCGTCCCGCAGAAGGTACTGTCTACTCATGCGTCCGTTACCCATCAACCAACCCTCTTCTTAACGGAACTGGGCTCCTGCGCCTGATACGCTAGTTTGTTACTTGACTGTACCGTGCTGGCCATATCTTCCACATGTGGGATGCTGTAAGCCTCCACTTATCGACAGGAAGTGATGACTGGATCAGGGGCAAGCAATCAATGTTTTCTCCTTGTCTATCAAGAGACTTTGAAAGCAACATGTCAATGGATGAAGAGGACAACAAATATATGACCTTAAATGAAATGTGCAATGCCAAACCTGCACTGAATATGGTCAGGAATGCATTGCCCTTTATTGGTTGTCTACAATACTTTATTTCAAAATTTATATATTTCACGAAACTAAAGGTATATTGCTGCCGATACTGTTTTGCTTCGCAATACGATCTATGTTGACTTGTCTTGTATGGATTTGTGCCACTAATAAGAAGGAGCCTGTGTGCCTTCTTTCTACCAGCTTTTTCTTTCTGCTCTAGCCATGTATTGCGGCGCATAACGCTCTTGTCGACCCTAATATGTCAATCCACGAAGAGCAAAGATGAAAATCATGACTTCCAAAGTCAGAACTGTAAGGAGGCCGTTGCAGTATAGTATAGAGCAAATTTAGTAATTGATTCTTTTGGTTTCAGGAGGGTGTGACGAAGGGCTTTGCCACCAACTTTAGCGGTGCGAAAAAAAGTACTGATATAAATAATGCATTTATGCCCGTTTTGACCGATCTTGCAAAACCAAGCTAATTTACCAAGATTATATAATAATAATCGACCGGAAGATCAGCGAGTTTATTATTTGTGACTATCTTAAATAATAAGTCTATTCGGCGACAATTACAATAGAGGGCATTGCTTTTTGGCCACCCTTAGTACAATGGCAGTTTATATAATTTTATGCGTAAGATTCAATCATTTTTGAGTTGTTATGCTATACTGGACATGGCCACAACCTCGGAATGTAAAAGTTCTTTGGTATAGGTAGCGAGGTACGGAAGTTGTAAGAAAATACGTGAATTTGCGTTTCACTTTCAGTGCGTTTGGCAGCTCGCAGTTTGGTTCTGAATACTTTTTCACAACTACGTCTCAACAAACGCATTCTGTTAAGGGTTGTAACGCGATGAATAAATTGACGCGAATACCAACCTCACCCTCTCACTCTCCAACTTTTGCATGCAATAGTTTGGTGACTACTAATCTGACCTTCCTTGCTCTGCGCCCTATCGTTCAGGGGGACATGTTTATTTTATGCTAATGGCTTAAGTGTTGTTGGCATGCTTCTATCACAGGGCATACCACAATAGTTATCCAAGGCCTAATCATGCAGGTCCCAATAGAAAGAACGCTAATAATCGACAGTATGGACGAGTCAGATGGCACACTCAATGTGATCATGTGGTAAGGTTTGTTCGAGGGGAACATTTCTTTGCAGGTGAGAATCATAACCATCGCAAAAGGTTGCCTTAGACATGCCTTCGTGTACTTCATAGAAATTAAATTTGGACACGCTTCTAAGCAGGTACAAAAAGGTGCTTATGTTAGGTTGATTGGACCTACACTGGAATGGGCCTTAGTTAACGCGGCAACGGGTTTTATCCAACATAGCAGCTTGTATAATATCTGTATATGCAAACCTTACTGCTATTTTCATTTTGCGCAGTGAGCTGCATTTGGTAATGTTTAAAAGGGCTCTCGTGGGGAAACTAGTCAGGCACTGCGGGAATGAGGTGTCCATAAAATTGGCCAGCGCATGAAAATGTGGTCGGCACAAGAGAGTTAAGATAGCTATGAAGACGCTTAGAGTTGTGAAAGAATATATATGTATATATATATATATATATATATATATATATATATATATATAGTGAAAGGGGGTGTTTCCTGTCCTTTAACAGGGATAATAGCCCTCTCCAAGTTGCACAGAGAACCACACAAGAGCAGCCAGTCTAGGCCTCCACAAGCGAGTTCGAGCAGCGTAGCGGCACTTCGTCGTTCTTCTCCTCGTCTTTGTGATATCCTCGCCTGGTTCATCTCCGTCTTTATAATATTTTCGCAGAGTTCACTACAATTTCCCCCGGAGCGAAGAGGAGCCATCCTGGCTACTTAGGGTGAGGGCAAGAGGAGCGGATCGTAGTATGTTTTGAGGCGGCTCACGTGCACAGTTTCGCGGTCGCGATGACGCATGTCTGAAGAGGGAGTGAGTGGCTCCAGATTGTAATTCACATGGGAGGTTTGGCGAACAATGCGGTAGGGGCCGTGGTACTCGGTTCGAAATTTTGATCACAATCCCGGTAGGGTGCCAGGAACCCAGAGCCAAACAAGGGATCCTGTAGGGAAAACGTGTGGCGTCTGATCTTTGTCGTGACGATACTTTTGCGGCCTTGCGATTCCGATGTTAAACTGCGGGCTAACTGGCGGCATTCTTCTGCATGTTTGGCAACGTCTGAAAGGAGTGTCCACTCGGAGGAGTCAGGACGATATGGTAAAAAGTGTCCATCGTGGACGATGCCTCATGCCCTTAAAGCACGAAGAAAGGACTAAATCCAGTGGTTGACTGCGTGGCGGTATTGTATGCGTGCGTCACGAAAGGAAGAACAGCGTCCCAGTTGGGCTGATCAGCGGCAACGTACATTGTGAGCATATCTCCAAGAGTACGATTTAAGCGCTCAGTCAGCCCGTTAGTTTGAGGGTGGTAGGCTGTTGTGGTCCGATGTATGATGCGACATTCGGCCAATAGAGCTTCAACGACGTTGGAAAGGAAGACGCGTCCTCGGTCACTCAGCAGCTCTCGCGGCCCGCCGTGGCGAAGAACAAAATGATGTAGCAAGAATAGGGCAACTTCACGGGCAGTAGCGGCGGGTAAAGCGGCGGTCTCGGCATACCGGGTGAGGTGGTCGATGCCGACGATAATCCACCGGTTCCCAGAGACCGTGCAGGGAAGTGGCCGGTAAAGGTCAACGCCAACGCGGTCAAAAGGGCGGGCCGGGCATGGAAGTGGTTGTAAGGGGCCAGAAGCACGAGGTGTTGGTGACTTGCGGCGCTGACAGGCGCTGCAGGAGCGGACGTATTTGCGAATATAGCCGTAAATGCCGCGCCAATAGTAGCGTTGAGAAATTCTCTGAAACGTCTTGACTACACCAGGATGGGCACACTGAGGGTCGGCATGGAAAGAGGCGCAAATGTCTTGTCGTAAATGGCGGGGAATGACGACAACCCACCGTCGACCATCAGGCATATAATTGCGGCGGTAGAGAAGACCGTCTCGTAGGGCAAAGTGTGGTGCTTGACGGCGTAAAGTCCGAGAACGCGCAGCGTTTGGAGAAGTGGACACGATGTCGATAAGCGATGCGAGCCACGGGTCTTTTCGCTGCTCCCCAGGCATATCAGCGATTGTTAGAGACGAGAGGACGGGATCAGCCGCCGAGGAGCAAACAGGTGCGATGGTCAGGGGAGAACGAGACAGAGCGTCGGCGTCCATGTGTTTACGGCCAGACCGATATATAACGCGGATGTCAAATTCCTGAAGGCGGAGAGCCCATCGTGCGAGGCGGCCGGACGGGTCTTTAAGAGAGGACAGCCAACATAACGCGTGGTGGTCCGTGACGACGTCAAACTGGCGACCATACAGGTAGGGTTGGAATTTCGTCAGTGCCCACACAATGGCCAAACACTCCTCTTCCGTAACTGAGTAGTTGCATTCAGCTTTGGAGAGGACGCGACTCGCGTACGCGATAACGTATTCTTGAAAGCCATTTTCCGTTGAGCCAATACCTCTCCGAGGCCAACGCCATCGCATCAGTATGGATCTCGGTAGGTGCTGTGGGGTCGTAGTGGCGAAGGATTGGTGGCGAAATCAAAAGACGGCGCAATGCGGTGAACGCTTCGTCGCACTCGACCGACCACGCAGTTAAGTCACTGTTTCAAAATTTAGAGGAAAAACTGTCCGCTGTGACGGGTGTCTCGAGTCCCGACGCCATGGAGAGTGAGCCCGAATTGCCGCCCGCGTTCGCGTCGGCAATGGCCGCGATGGAGGCGCGCCTCACCTCCCATTTCCAGAAAATGGTAGAAGCGGCCATGGGCTGCTTGGAGACCAAATGTAAGGCATCGGTCCCTGCAGCCATCACCCGCTGCATGAAATCAACCACCCGAACGAGCCATCGGCTCGAAGGGATCCAAGCCTTCAACAGGCACAAGAAAATTGTCGTCAGTCCCACAGATGCGAAATCAGAGGACTCCAAACCCGCACCCCCACCCGGTGCTGGCTCTGGGTCGGAGTCTCATAACCCCCCATCTATCATTTCCGTTTGTAATCATGGCAGGACGGCTTAACACGCGTTCCTCTCCTCCCAAAGCTCACAATTCCATAACCGTAACGCAGTGGAACTGTAGAGGCTTTAAGGCTCGGCAGAAACGCGCGAACCTGCGTCTCTACCTCGAAACATTCGAGGCTTTGCCCGCCGTGGTCGCCCTCCAAGAGCCAGGAGCGGCAGCCAAGTTGACTAATTACGCGACGTTCCAGCATGACCCTTTGTCGTGTCTCCTCGTGCACAAATCATACACAGCCTCCGAAATTGACCTCGATCTCAACATACCCTATTCATACATGATGGTGAGGATCCTCCCTCTTAGGCGATCGGATCCTGCCCTGCACGTGCTTAACGTATACTGCTCCCAGAAAATAAAGCGAGTGACCTTCGCGGGCCTCTTTAGCCGTGCGCTTAAAGAGGCGGGTCGTGATCCCCTGCTGATTGTGGGTGACTTCAACGCCCCTAGCCAGCTATGGGGCTATCGTAAGGAGGAAGTGCGTGGACGCATGCTGGCAGAACTGGCGTCCACATTGGGCCTCACCCTCCACACCGACCCAGCATTTCCCACCCGCGTAGGCAACTCGGTGACCCGAGACATATTGCCCGGACCTCACCTTCACTCGCAACATAAGACACGCAGACTGGATCAACACCGAGGAAACCCTCGGTAGCGACCACTGTATTCTCAACACAACCGTTTACACACGCCCCCTGAAGCGCCCCACAACGAAAGCCCGCATCACCGATTGGACTACCTTTCGCCAAAATTTCCCAACAGAAACTAACACGAACATCACAGAACAGGGCTACACGACCTGGTCCCAGTCAGTCATGGCGCACCTTCACTCCCATGAGAAACAAATACAGCTCACAGAGGTAGTTACGGACGTGGACAACCACCTCCTGCATCTCTGGGAAGCACGCCGTGGCCTCACGCGCCGCTGGAAGCGTCAGAAACACAACAAGAAGCCGAAAGCTCGCATTGCGGATCTCACCAGGCAGGCAGCAGAGTACGCGGCCCAACTCGCTGACGCTAACTGGGTGGACCGTTGCAACACGGCGGCGAGGCAAATGTCGAGCCGCAACACGTGGCGGCTCTTCCGAGCCCTCATCAATCCAACGCAGACACGCACGGAAACGCAAAAACACCTACACAAAGCCATGCACTCATTCCAAGGAAACACAATGCAGCTGGCAGTGGCGCTACGCGATCGCTACCTGTGCACAATTCAGGACCCCCGTGGATCGGCCTATTCCTATGCAGGCAGGGAAAACTCGGAGTTGGATAACCCATTCCGGCTCCACGATCTGCGGGCCAGTCTGGCCAAAATGAAGAAGGGCACTGCGCCAGGCAGGGACAAGGTCACCGTTAAACTTCTGGCGAACCTCCCTGACACGGCGCACCAGTGCCTTCTTGACTATATCAATGCAATCTGGACAGGGGAAACGCCCCTTCCCATTGAATGGAAGACGGCTCTCGTCACCTTTATTCCCAAAGCTGGGAAACCAGTCGACACGGACAACCTCCGACCCATCTCTCTCACCTCGTGTGTGGGCAAATTGATGGAGACGATGGTGCGGGATCGGCTGTCTGAGTACCTTGAACAACACAACACTTTCGCGGACACCATGTTCGGATTTCGCCCACACAGATCCGCACAGGATGTCCTGCTTCTACTCGACCGCGAAATACTGAACCCCATCACATGCACAAGAAACGACAAAATCGTCCTCGCCCTGGATCTCAAAGGGGCATTCGACAATGTAACACACGAGGTCATACTCACGCACTTGAGTCAAACTCACTGCGGCACGAACACTTTCAACTACATCAAACAATTTCTCACAGACAGAATGTCTTATATCCGAATACAGGATCAAGAACACGGACCTTTTTTGCTCGGCACGAGGGGCACTCCGCAAGGCGCAGTGCTGTCCCCTCTGCTATTCAACGTTGCAATGATGCGTTTGCCTGCTCTGTTGGGTGCGGTCGAAGGTGTGCAGCACGCGCTGTACGCCGACGACATCACTTCTGGACCACGCAAGGGCGTCTGGGGGACATGGAGACAAGCCTGCAAACGGCTGCTAGCATAGTGGACCGCTATGCCCGCAGCTGTGGTCTCCAATGCTCACCGCAGAAATCTGAATTCGTGCATCTGCGCCCCTCGCGCTCATGCTCGACTCAAATCAATCTCACCTTGCAAAGCGGTCCCATTCAAGAATCTAAGGAAATCAGAGTTCTTGGGCTCTTTATACACAACCAGAGACGATGCGACACAATACTCGCCAAGCTCCGGCAGGTGGCGGACCAGGTGGGCCGCATGGTCCGCCGGGTTTCCAACAAGCGCGGTGGGTTACGATGCAAGGACGCCTTGCGGCTGGCGAACGCATTCGTGACCAGTCGAATCTTGTATTCGACTCCCTACCTCCACCTGCGGAAACAGGAGGAGGATACTCTCGAAGTCATCCTCCGTAAAATCATGAAACGAGCACTGGACCTCCCGGTCTCCACCTCTACCAGCCGTCTCATGGCGCTGGGTGTGGTGAATACTTTCAAGGAGCTTCGGGAGGCCCATCTCACCAATCAGTACACGCGTCTAACAAAGACAGAGTCGGGTCGCCGTCTTCTTGCCCGACTTCACATCCAACACACCCAACTCACAGAGGAGAGATGTCGCATTCCCGAAAAATGGAGACGCGCCCTCCATGTGCGGCCTCTCCCCGCCAACATGTCCAAAGAGGACCATAATGGTCGGCGCCTGGCGCGAGCGGAAGCCTTGGACCGCCATTATGGAAGCAAACCAGGAGTTTTCTACGTGGATGTCTCCGGCCCAAACCCTAGGGGTTGGTACACAGCCGCGGTCATCCACAAGGGCAAAACAGTAGATGGCCTTACGTTCAAGGCCCAGTCACCAACACACGCAGAAGAGGTTGCCATCGCCCTCGCAGCCTCTGACTCCTCCTCCAAATACATCATAACCGACTCGCGAGGGGCTTGTCGGAACGTCCAGCAAGGGTGGACTGCTCCTCTAGCTTACCGCATATACAAAAATTGCAGTCGAGATTCGAATCCCGCGTACCGATCTCTCGTTTGGGCTCCAGGTCACCAAGGTCTCCAAGGGAATGAGGCAGCCGACGCCGCCGCCCGCGCGCTTTCTCTCCGGGCATTTCCCACGGGACCCGACGCGGACCGGGATTTTGATTTCAGCCCAGTGTACAAATTTAAAGAAATATGTGAATATTACAAATCTACGCACCAAACTCTTCCCACCCCGTGCAAAGGGCTGGGGAAGGCTAACGAGCGGGTGCTCCTGCGCCTGCTCACCAATACAATGTTGTGCCCGGCTATTCTAAAACATTTTGATCCGCAATTCGACGGGCTGTGCTCGCACTGTGGGGAGGTGTCTGACATCTACCACATGGTGTGGGCCTGCCAAAAAACCCCATCTTTGCCCCCTATCCCCAACCCCACCCGAGAGAACTGGGAGGCGACCCTGTCCGGCTGCTGCACCCTAGAGGCCCAAAAGGTCTTAACGCAGCGCGCCCGGGCTGCGGCAAACGCCAATGGAGTGCCTGTCTAGGCATCCCACCTAGTGTACATACCTATATGTATTATAATAATAAATGTTTTCACCACCACCACCACCCCCGAGTAGCTTCATAAGGGGTGCAATTATAGAAGCGAAATTCCGCACGAAGCGCCGCAAATAGGAGCATAGACCAATGAAGCTTCGAAGTTGCTTGAGCGAGACCGGCTTAGGAAACTCCGCCACTTGGCCGGATCAGGATCAGCTTGGCCGGATCAGGGCGAACACCTTCCTTAGAGACGATGTGCCCCAAAATGGTCAACTCCCGGGAACCGAAGTGACACTTCTTGAGATTTAGTTGTAGGCCGGCGTCAGTAGGACAAACCAAAACTTGCCGCAAGCGCTCTAGGTGCGTGGCGAAGTCGGTGGAAAAGACAACAATGTTGTCCAGGTAGCAGAGGCAGATGTGCCACCTGAACTTCCGCAAGATGTTATCCATCATCCTTTCGAATGTGAGGGGCGCGTTGCACAAACCGAAGGGCATTACATTAAATTCACAGAGGCCATCCGGGGTCACAAATGCGGTTTTCTCTCCCTCACAGGCGGCCATTGGTACTTGCTAGTAACCGGAACGTAAATCAAGAGACGAAAAGTACTCTGCACCTTGGAGGCAATCAAGAGCGTCGTCTATACGCGGCAGGGGGTAATTGTCCTCGTGGGTAATTCTGTTCAGGCGCAGGTAGTCAACACAAAAGCGAACTGAGCCATCTTTCTTCTTTACTAGCACCACTGGTGAAGACCAGGGGCTTTGAGATGGACGGATCACACCACGTTTTAGCATGTCCTCAACTTGCTCATCGATCACGCGACGCTCTGCCGCTGACACACGATAGGGGCGCTGTCGAAAAGGCGTGTTAGAGCCGGTCTGAATGTTATGCACGACTTTGGAAGTGCGGCCGAGAGGTGTGTGGGCGGCGTCGAACGCGGAGCGAAACGTCTGTAAAAGGACCACAAGCTGCGTCCGGTAGGTGGAAGGAAGGGCGTCATCGATGGCGGTTCGGAAGAAGTCGTCTGGCAACGAATCAGACGTCGGATCGGACTGCAGAGCATCGATGTAGTTACCACGGTTGGTCTCGGAGGCCTCCAGGTCAGAGAGAAGGTTGGCTGGTTTCTTAGAACCGGGAGATTCCCCACGTAGTAAAGTAATCGGGCGCGGAGACGGATTGTAGATGAGTAGCTTCGTGAAGCCACCGTGAACATCGAGAACAGCAGACGGCAGCGGCAGGTGCTTGCGGTAGATGAAGGATGCAGACGGCGTAATTAAAACACTAACGGCTGACACGGCAGGACACGGCAGGACACGAAAGAGCCACAAGGGCACAAGCTTCTGGAGCTACGTCGACATCTTCAGCGATGGCGAGCTTTTGAGGACACACTGAACGGTTTTCGTCGTGCAGTACGTCGCACAGTGCAGAAAATTCCACTTCAGCTCGGGCGCAATCGATCACGGCGTTATGTTTGGACAAGGAGTCTCATCCAAGGATCACATCGTGAGAACAAGACGACAAAACTACGAACTCTACACTGTATAAAAGACCTTCAATGACGACACGCGCTGTACATGCTGCTAAATGTGCAATCCTCTCTTCACTGGCAGTGCGGAGCGACAAACCGTTAAATGGCGTTGTAACTTTTCGTAATCGTCGGCAAAGTCGCTCATGAATCACAGACACTGCAGCACCTGTATCGACCAGCGCGTGTACAGACAGACCATCATATATATATTTATGAAGCATTGCGGCCGTAGATCGGACTACAGGAGGGGAGGATAAAACGAGACGGATATGACTGGTATGCGGCGCATCTGGTAAGAGCTATCTGGCCATGATTTGAAGTTAACTGCTATGCCTCAAAAGATCAGCATTTACCAACCCTATCTTACCAGACCTTCCTAAGTCTGCATTCAAACTGAGAACAACAAAGGTAGGCCTGGAAAGGAAACTAAAAGTATTGTTCTGCGACAGGAAGCGAGCAGGGAAGATCAGAGAAGGAAAGCGATTACCATATTGTATTCGAAATCAAGTAGAATCGGGCACGGGGAGTACATGTAGTGAGAAGGGAAGATAACCAGTGCTCAGCAAGGATACCTCGCACGATTTCAAAACAACGCAAATGTAGCGAGTGGGAAGAGAAAATTAGTTGAGCAGATGAGATTAGAAATGCTGCAGAGGACACAGATTCATGATAATTGAAAGAATAATGTAGACAATTTGTGTGAGGCTTCCATGGATCGTCATTCATTTGTACATGACACCGTCACAATCCCTAGGCGCGAGCTGTGACACGCGCCTCGGTTCGCCATCAGAATAAACGCGAGATACGGCATCCCTTGCCTTGCTGTCTCGACCTTTCCGCCTCGACCTGGCCGTCTTTCACAAGTGGTTGAGGTGAAGTTTGATCCCGTTGCTGCCTTGTACCCTGCCTTTCACTGCAGCTACGTTTAGGTCTATGTTTGGCACCTGCACGCTATTGCCATGTCAACCGAGAGTACCCACGAACCGGCCGAACCCTCTTCCTCGGCTGCACCTTCCCCTCCGATTGTGCCCACATGACAGCGCGACCCGCCACTGTTCGCTAGTCGTCGCGACAAAGACTTACATGACTGGCTTGACACCTATGAACGCTGCAGTGCCTATAACCGATGGTACGATTATGTCTAATTTCTCAACGTTTCTTTCTACCTCATTATGGTCGCTAGATATTCGTTCATTAATAACGAACCCCCTAGCACTAACTGGCCCACTTTCAAACAGCAGGTCCGACAATACTGCGCCGACCCGTTTGCTCGGACTCAGATCGCGAAGAAGAAACTCGCTTGCTGTATTGAAGGTCCCGAGGAGTCATACGCATCTTACATAGAAGACATACGTGCACTTTGCCGGTGTTTTAGTCCGGCCATACCGGAAAATGAATACGTAAATCACGTTCTGAAAGGAATCAATTCTGTGGCCTGTAACACCTTAGCAGCCCACAACTCTTCAAGTGTTGATTCTATTATTACGACCTGCCAACGCTTCGGTCACCTGCAGTCCTCCCGAATGCAGCCCGGCTTCGCTCCTGTCCGGACCTCTGTTTATCTAGACCTACGGGCACTGATTCAAGCGATCATCCGCGAGCCGCTCCAAGCCCTCAATCCTTTCTGCCAGCACGGCTGTGATCCTTCTTCCGCTCCTTATAATGACGCCGGTCTCTGCACATGATTAAAGAAGGGTTGGCAACGATCACACAGCCTATCGCATTCGACAAACCTGAACCCCGCCCAACGCCGACTTATGCTCAGGTCACGGCATCCACCTCCTTTTGCTCCTCATCCAGACGGGAAACGCCCTGCAATCACGTCAACGCAATGGCGACGAATCAACTTGTTTCGCCCCTCCTGCCAAGTGTACTATTAGTGTGGCATTAGAGGACATATATCCCGCTTCCATCGTCGATGCATCCAGAATGAGCGCCGTGGTTACACCTTCGAAAGTGACCTACCTTCTACGTCCTGTTATCAACGCCGACCTATTCCAGCCCACCCCGTCGATCCTCTTCGCCGCCGGTATCCTCGTCTGAACCTAGTTGGGTCGATGTATTTCCCCTCTCCGACCCGTATCAACACTCCCTGTTCGCCATTCAGAAAACTGAGCGATGCAATATCTGAAGGTTAAACTGCCCTTTACGAACTTACTCAGTCGTCCTATTGCCCGTACAATATGATTTATTTTTTTAGCTGAAGGGTTACTAGTCGAATGTTAATTTAAACAGCGCGAACAAGAAGACACAGGGCAAGCGCTGGTCGAAACTTTGATTAAGACAGGGCTGCAATTTGTCATTCACGCTGTATTGTGCCACCGTTTTCGAAACATGACGACGCCATATGATGGGCCTGAACTTCGTGAAACAAATGACGTCCCTCTGCGGTCTTAAGCGAAGAGCACTTTGCAGTTGTTATCGACGGCGTTGGCCATCATGTTCAGTTTGCTGTGCTGCCACCTTGGGCTCATCGGATGATTTTTGGATGCGATTATCTGTCAACCGCTTCAGCGTTATTTTCTTGGGGCGACCGTGCATTCATATGAGAGAAAGCAATTTTTCTACCGACGTTGCTTAACGACATCATCCCCTCATTGCCACGGCTTATACTGTTTTGCCGCCTCAGGGCGAAAATCTACTTACCGTTATTTATGAACGCATGGCTGACGGGGACTTACGAATTGCACTCTCTCATGGACATCTTATACACGGCACTGACTTCTCGTGAAGCTTTGTACGGTTCCGCAACGGCTCAGTGATAGTAGCGGCCACTAGCACTTCACGTGAACCCCTCGTGCTGCCAAAAGGTTCTCTCTCTCTTGCATAGTGTATGTTCAATCTTTGTCCCTGAAGGTGCTCATCGCCCCTCTGTCTCAGCAACACGTTTCGTCAGATCGTCTCTCTTCCTGTTCTGTCGAAGACTATTAATCCGAACCTCACTCCAAACCGATGCCAAGAAGTTCTGACATTGCTTCAACACCACCAAGCCATTTTTATAGCCACTTCCTCCATCACTGGGACGTACTAGTGTAGAACACCACAGCATCCTTACGGAAGGAACCTCTATTGTATGCAGAAGGCCTTATCGGGTTACTCTCTCTGAACAAAAAGTAATTGAAGAAAATGTAAATGACATGCTCCATCGTGATATTATTTGTCCCTCAGCAAGCCATTGCCCTCCCCAGTAGTGTTAGTTAAAAATCGATCGGTACGATTTTGTGCTGATTGCCGCGCACTCAACAAAATTGCCTGCAAAGATGTCGACCCGGTGTCGCGAATTGATGATGCCCTTAACTCTCTCCAAGGGACCGAATAATTCTCGACCCTGGACATCCACTCTGGTTATTGGCAAATACCTATGCACTTCGCAACTGGCGGTGGCCTTTACGAATTTAATTTTATGCCCTTCGGCCTGTGTAAATCACCAGCGACATTTGAAAAAATGATGAATTCTGTATTTCATGGCTTAAAATGTAGAACTGTGCATGTTACTTGGACGACATCGCTATCTTTTCGTCAACTTATAATGACCATCTTGCGCATCCCAATAAAGTTCTCACTTGTCTCGCTTAAGTGGGCCTTAGCTCAACACCAATAATTGCCACTTTGCGCAGCAGTGTATTAAATTCTGGGGAAATCTCGTTACCCATGCGGGCATTCGTCCAGACCCTTAAAAAATTCGTTTCAGTTGCCGGAGCCGGTTCTGGCAGACGACCTCATCGACGCCATCGAGGGGATTGTCGTTGACGGGGGGCTGCAGTATCTGCAGTACCTTGGCGAACCCCCCCCCCTCAACCTGACAGAGCCTCCTCCTGAGGTCGGGCTGCCTGGATCCCTTCTGTCTACGGTGCGGTGGTCCTGCTGTCCTGAGCTGGGTTCCTCCCTGGCAATTTGGGCGTGTGGCCATGGACCTGCCACCACAAAGCCCTAGGCCTACTAAGGCTCAGTGCTTCACGTTTCAGACTCCGACAGAATGCTAAACTGCTGGAAGACAGTAGAGGAAGCTAAAGTATAAGCATCCAATAAATGACTATGCCATAAACGTGTGATAGGTACACTTTTACAAAGCTACATTTGTCATTGGCCTTTATTTTCCAAGTCGTTTTCAACAATTAACAAAAAAATCATATTCTGTTCAAATTGACTTATTAATAGAAAAGGATGTGAGAAATTTGTACAAAATGAACATATTTTGAAATACTACGGAGGATTCTTGATGGATTAAAGGCACTTGAAAGCTAGTACACATTTTTCAGCTTCGAGATACCTCCACACCTCTCTGGTGGGCCGTTTGTCATATTGAGATCACGGAAATTGAACCGATTTACCAGTTCGCCAGACTGCCCTACCCCCCTCCCACCTCCAAATTGCAGAGCCTCCTCCTGAGGTCCGGCTGCCCAGTTCTCTTCTGCCTGCGTTTGCGGTGGTCCTGCTGTCCTGGGCTGGGTGACTGCCTGGCTATTTGGGTGTGGAGCCACCACCTGCCACCTGGACCACCTGGGCCACCACCTGCCACCACTTGCACCTGCCACCACCTGGACCTGCAACCACTATGCACTAGGTCTACAAAGACCCAGTGCTTGACATTTCATTTGCTGGAGCCTGCGACAAAAGTAGCTCTTTAAAGGTGTACATATCATACGTTTATGGCGTAGTCAAATTTTGATGCTTATAGGTCAGTTTCCTCTACTGTCCTCAACCTGTTTAATTTTCTTTTCCTTCTTCCTACCGCCACAACAACAACAACAGCGGCAGGTGCAGGGGGTGGCTGTTCCTGGCCCTACGGAGCTGTTACTAATAGGTCAAAGCCGCTTGCAGCAGGGGCTAGCCAGTCTCCGAATTTTTATGTCGTAAGCCGTTTTTGAACCCGCCACAGAGTAGGTGGTGGAGGATGGTTATTGCAGCGCGCGTCTATTTCTCCCTCTTCTTTTTCTTTCTTCTTTACTTTCTCTCTGTCTGCACGAGTGGTAAGACACTCGACTACTGAGCCGGAGTTCCAGAGAGAATAGCGTTCCATCAAGGAGCGCAGACGTGTTTTCGAAAGCTCCTGTGATTCTCCCCGCAAACCTCGACCTGACGCACCAAGCGGGGTCCCAATCCGCTGAATATCTTCTGTGCCTGGCCGGGATCACGTTGCAGCGGCTGTGAAGACGATTATACCTTGGGACGGACGGCACGTACCCGGACCGGCGAGCCCCGCTTGCCCAGATGAGACGCCCGCCTCCGCTCCTATGAAGATGCATGTACAAGTCGACGGTGAGACCCTCGATAGAGAGGATTTTAACCCCAATGAATGGACGAACATCGTGAGTACCTATCGTCCACCGAACGAAGCACAGCCGCGAAATTGTGATTCCACCGACGATACCAACGGCTCACGGATCCAGGGGAACGCCACATAGCACCCCGCATACCAGCCGAACGGAGCGCAGCTGCGACAGACGCGCGTTGTTCTTTATCGCAATCGGCACATGGCACAGCTTCCGCGACAGGCGTATGAAGTTGTGTTCAGGTCTCAAGGTTGACTCTACCTTCCAGAATTGCACCCACAGGCCCTTCTTCGCAGCATGTGCGCCGCCGCCGACATCCAACCCAACAACCAGCTGGAACTCCGCATCCATCCCGGCAACAACACCTGCACGATAGCTACGGAAGACTCTGAACTAACAATGACGCTCGTACATGTTAAGGCGATCAGCCACACACGAAAAGAATACGCCAATGCAACATATCTCTCCCCGGGCACCGAAACCACACGGGGAGAGATACGTTTTATCGGTGCGTTTTGGAACGAAACAGAAGCCGAAATCGTCAACGACCTACAACGCCGAAATCCCTCCGAGAAGATTGCCAAAGCCAGACGCATGGGGCGTTCCAAATCTATAATGATCACCTTCGCCCGGGGAGCAGTTCCCAGGAGGATCATATACTTTGCAGGGGTCCACCTGTGCACCCTATATCGGCCAAGACCAAAAGGATGCACAAACGGTCGACACCCTGGACACCGATATGACGTGTGCCCAAAGCCAAGGCAAACCCGATGTCTAAGATGTGGTGACGACCATCCAGAGGAGGAGAGAGGCATGTGCACTCCAACATGCATCCTGTGTGGAGGAGCCCACCTCACCGGGACAGGTAGATGCCAGGCAAAGCAGCGTCCCAGCAGGCCGAAGCCAAGAACCCGCCTACCGAGAGATCACGCGAACAGAGAAGTACAAGAGGAAGAAGCTCTTCACAGAACCGAGAAGCCACGCCCCGGCGCAAACTAGACGGACTACGAACAGACCTCATATGGGCAGACAGGGTCGGCCGCACACAGGAACCCCAAGAACAGGAGCTGGCTCGCCTGCGGGAGGAGGTAAAACGCCTTCAACACCAGCTTCACCACACCCCCTCCCCCTCGCCCATCAAATTCCTCCATTCGGACCCCACCTTAACAGCCTGCTCAGCTTCCGCCTCGGCAGCACCAGAATCCTCCTGCCTAACACCACCCGCCAAAAAAGGAGCGCATAGAACAGGAACCACCTCTAACCTCACTCGAAGCGCTGGAAGCCCGACTGGAAGCAAAACTGCAAGCAAAATTAGGCCAATTTAAACAGCAGATGAAGGAGCGATTCAATCATTAGCTCAACAACTAAAAGCAAAATTCAACTCCGTCTGCGAACAGCTCACCCCAAAGGTTGAAAGCATGATCAAGACTGCAATCGTGCGCATCATGCAAACAGTCGATGCCAGGCTGGCTGTACTCCAACTCCCTCTCCCCCACCCTCACCTCCGCATGATTCTTCCACACAACGCCGCCCGCGCACTCTCTCCCTGGGCTATCTCCCTGTTCCTGGAGGCCTACTCCCAATCAGATAATCTGGTCCTTACATTCAAAGACATCACCGATTATTACAAGGTGGAGCGCAGGCGCTACCCAGCTTCTTGTAAGGGACTGGATTGCGCTGAGGAGCCTCTCCTCATCAAATTGTTTACGAATACTGTGCTGTGTCCGGCGGTGCGTAAACATTTCAACCCGTCCTTTGATGGCGCGTGCCAGTACTGTGGGGAGGTGGCTGACACGTTCCAATGGTCTGGGCATGCCAGCCAAGCCCATCCATTCCTCCCAACCCCAATCCAACTAGAGAGGACTGGCAGGCGGCCTTGCTTGGCTGTCAAGACCTCAAGGCTCGAACGGCTGTGGTTCAACAGAAGCGGGCGGCGTTGCTTGCCAATGGGTGCCCTGACTAGGGGCTCCACCTAGTATTTTGAGGGGAGGAGACCAATACACCTCTAACCCAAACACCTCAATGTAACTATTTAAATGTTAATAAATCTCCTAACCACAACCACCCACACAACCCCGCAACCGCCCCCCCCCCCCGCCGTCGGCACTAGGTGAGCAGCAATTAGGCAGCTAATTCTTCCAACCCAATGCCAGCCAAAAAGTCGCTATGGATTTGACACTTGAACTGTCGCAGCCTACAGCAAAAGCGTGACCCCTTCACACAGTTGCTAACAACACACCCATGCACCCCAGACTTGATCCTCCTACAGGACACACAAGTAGCCCTAAATATACCAGGCTATATCGCATATCACGCCCCAAATAGGCAGATACCAGCCGTCACCACCTACTTTAAACGTACACTAAGACACTCTATCCGAGACTACACACATAGCTTGGCCCAGGTCGCCATAGAAGTCCTCCCCGGCGATATTACTAAGGACTCTCTCACAGTAATAAACATATATAATCCGCTCAGCAGCCCCGTGACGGTCTGCGCTAATCTTATACAAACCATCACGCAAGAAGCAAAAAATACACATTTTTTGATCGGAGGAGACCTCAATTGCGCCAACACAGACTGGGGCTACAACCGCACCAATGGTAGAGGAGAAGCACTCTACAACCAGATACAGCACGCACAGCAGACTACATTCAACTATTTCGACCTGCCCACGCGACAGGGCGAAGTCGGCCAAATGGACACCAGTCCAGATCTAACGCTAGGGAAACATCTCGGGTACCTGAAATGGGAACGAACACTAAACACCCTAGGCAGTAATCACTACATCATAGCGCTCAGTATCATAGAACCCAAAGGCGGAGGCGTACATATAAACATCGCGTTAAAAACTGAGAAAAATTTAGAGAGCACCGTCAGCGTCAATCCGAAGAGCCAGGGGAAACACTAGAGGAATGGGTCCAACGCCTCCTCCACGATAAAGACTCCCACACACATCACACAATACAGCAAGACGTCCCCATGCTCGACACGAAGATGGCTCACTTAATAGAAGCCCACGCCAGCTTAACCAAACGTCTCACCAATCAGAATAACAATATGAAACTTCAGCAGAAAGTACGAGATCTTACCGCACAGATTGAGAAACATGGCAACCAGTTATGCCGACAAAACTGGGCGCAAATATGTGAAGGGTTGCGAGGACACCTTACTACCGCCCACGCAGGGCAACTGCTCAAACACCTCTAAATCCCACCGAGAGCAAAAAAATTACCGACGATTACGTTACTTCCTAATGCGAAATTTAGGCGCAGCAAATAAGCTGTTTCACCTTTTTGATAGATTGAGGCAAAGAAATCGAGCAACACATGTATGCGCTTCAAAGAATTTTTTTTTATTTTTCACACGTATTCCTTTAACAAACACTTCACTAACAGTTCTTGACAGTCATGAAGGGAGCTTTGTGGTCGGAGAAATAGACTGATATATGTTCGACTTGGTCCCTCTGCTCTGGCAGCTCGTTTAGCAGCAGCAGCAGCAGTAGCAGCAGACGGAGGACTTCCACCGGTCGTCTCGCTCATGGCTCAGAAAGAACTGGCAGAAAATTTCACAGTGGCGAACGGCAGCGGCAATTTCGGCTCGGGCGGTGCGCATATACAGATCCGCCGCCACCGATGTGGCTCTCTGATTGCCACCGCATAGGGGTTGCATTGGAGGAGGAGCGAAGAAAGGAATTAAGTTCGAGCCGGCGCTTTGACAACCGGAGACTCACAGGAAGAGGGGGGAGGGGGGCGGCGTGTACACCCAGCAGCAAACGATGGGGGCAGAAGCGCGCGCAGCAAGCGGACAACGCGATAAAGGGAGGAGGGAAGAGATAGCAGCGACTGACTGATGCTGCTGACGCCGATAGTGAGTCAACCCCAGCTGCGGAGTTGGTTTCAGGGACAACGCCGCCGATGCCGACGCAAACAATATGATACCCTCGCTTCCGCAGCGCCTAGAACCAGGTCTAACCGTGGGAAGGTGGTCACGTATTCGTCGACGTGCCGGGGCCTACGTGAAATAACCGGAACGTCGGCAACTGAAGAGCACCCTATCCGCCACACAGGAACAGGGGGGGGGGGACCCTCCCCTCCTCTTTCTGCATGGCGACGACGGTGTTCTATGCAGTCACGTTATCTTGACTCTCTAGCGGCGTCAGCGGCATCCAGCGGTATCAGTCGGTCGCTGCTAGCGCTGGGGGGAAGAATGGGGGCGGAGCTGGTTACGATGCCGACGCCGACGCGAAACCCAGGAACGGACGCCAAAGAGCTGCGCTCTAAAAATTCAAACGCAAGACTATTGCACGCCTAACTCACCAGCACAAAGGTGACACGCAGTCTCTATTGGCGCAACTCAAACATATATACACCACCCCGGAGCTGCCACAACGGCTACCACCCTATGCTGGCACAACTAATATTCTGCTAGACGCGAATATCACGTTCGCCGAAGTACAAACAGCTCTCCAGAAACAGCTCTCCCCACCAGGGGAAGACCGAGTCACCACCGCCATACTCCGCAATCTCGACGACATTGCTTCCCTTTGCTTGGAGTCAGCCCTGTTTAAATATGTGACCTTATGGCTGAGGATAGCTTCAATAACAAATTACAAAGGCTTCAGGTGGCCGGTTTTCCGGTTACGATTACTTGTGGGGTAGCAGTGACTCTGCTTCACAAAATAACAGGAGAAAGAAGGACTGTAGATAAGTTGAGAAATAAACGCCACACCTTAAATTCTTAGTGTGGCGCACTGCCTGAAAAAGGTGGCAGGTAGGTATGAGGTGCCAGTTTCGTTTCCTGCGTCAAAAAAACTGGGTGGTTTGTGTTCATTAATCGGGAGGTGAAAGAAAGCACAATGCGATAAGAAGCAAGTAAAGAGTTTTATTGGATGTGTGGTGGGAGTGATTTACGAGATTCCACTGACATGCGTTTAAGTATATATAGGGCAGACTGGAAGATGTATCAATGATAGAATAAGGGAACATGAGAAGTTCATTGAAAATGGGAAGGGGTCAAATTTACTCCTGCACTGTCAGAAGTGCAAGTGTGAGCCATTGTTTAACAGGCTTAATATTTTAGGGAAGAGTCGGGACAAGATTGCCCGCAAAATTTTAGAGGTGTTCTGGATACTGAAGAAAAAATACATATGTGTTAGTGAAGCCTCGCTGTGTTTACGCAGGGAGGAATTTACTTTTATTGAGGAATCTTCTTGAGTAAAAGAAAGAATTGAGTTTATTATCGGCCGTAAAGCTGTTATTTCTAGACACCTCTCATCTATAGTGGCCATGCTTGTTTATTGATCCTTCTTTCCCTCAAGTACATGTACTTCTCATTCTCATGTACTTTATTGCTTGGTACACATGCTGGGCAGGTTACAGTTTTTTCTTTACATAGGGACTTCACAAGTGAAGTGCTTTGGATGGACATGTCTTTCTGCACATGTGTGGTGGTTGTTTGCTAGTGTGTGTGACTATGTGGTGGACTTTGTGACTTTCCTGCTTGGATGATGGTTGTGTTACACTGGGCCGATTGTGGTATTAGCTGCTGGGCAAAGAAGAGGGGCGTGGAGATATACTTGAGTGTAGAATTGGTGACTGGCTTGTACGATGTTTATGTTCTTCGGGGAAGAACATGCTACTATATATCTCATTGGCAAAGAATTAAGAGGTGTGTGAAGATGTACTTGGGTGTAGAAGAGGATGAGTGGGGAAGAGGAAGTGTGTATCAGATCCATATTAGAGTTGGTAGCGTGCGCCTGTGTTGTGTTTCTTTTCATGTGATTGTGTTTGTAGCGCCACATTCTGGGTCACAGATCTCACACATGTATTGCAGTTTCACTGCTTGCTCATCATTCAACCAGAAAGAGTGGAATAAGTCTTCCATCTAAGTTATGATTTCGGCGCACACATACCGAATATTGCTTTAGTAAATTTTAGAACATGCCATTTTCTTTGTCATTTTGTGAATTGCAAATTTCACGTCTCTGTTCGCTGTGGCAGTTTCTGGCCGTGAATCTACGCGATGAATCTGGATAAGGCTGTATTATCGGTTTCATGGACGCAAGGCTCTTCCTGGTGGTGTATTTGTAGCTGCAATTGACAAAAAGATAACCCGTAGCTCGTGTCAAGAATTTTCGTCACGAGCGCACACAGGCTCGGCAGCAGTAGCAGACGACCTACTGTAGGCGCGCCCTCTGAGGTGGGCTTGAGCGCCAATGCCTTGACAGTTTTCGCTACTGGTATTCATATTTTGAGTTCTTTTTTACTGTAAAGATAATTAGCTGAACTTATATGTGCTCATTTCATACTTGAAAAGTTTAAAAAGGTTGTGTTCAGAACAAGCAAACGTCTTGTCCATAATCATCATCAGCTCAACTATGTGTGTCATGGCGCTGTCCTGAGCGGGTGAATAGGACCGCATACACTTCTTCGCCACAGGTTTATTGTAAGGTAAAGTTGCTTAGAAATGTTTTGCGCATCATTAATTGAAAACTAAGAATTGGCATAAGTAAAGTTGTAACGGTATGTTGCGTCTTCAAGGAAGCACTCAGGTGAGTTCCAAGCGTTTCAGCCTCGTAGAGATCGCTGTGGTTCAGTTTTGACCAGAGTTTACCTGAGTATTGTTGCTTTTGTAAATGATAAAATACGGTACCGGATCGAACTTTGGGGATGTTTTGTAATGCTTGTTCCCAAGTACACTGAAGCAAGATTACGCGGCTACTTTGGCGACGGCCGTTCCCACCCTTCTACGCACAAGGTCGCGATACTGGTGCCTTTCAATAGCAGTATTAGTAGTAGAAACGGAAAATTCTTTTAGAAAGCAATGCCTAGCATCTATGGGGGCGGCCAAGGAGCGAGAGTGAGCTGCAGGAGCGCGATTTTGCATCTGAATATCAGAGGCCTTTCAGTCACTATAAGGACATTGTGTCAAAAAAAGCATCACTGTTCAAGTGAAAAGAAGCACCACCTGATTTCAGCCGCCGTCTGCAGTTTTAATGCATGTACAGTTAGTTCCAATATGAAAGGGAATACATTATCAGCATTCAGCAAACGAATTCCTCATTTTAAAACAAGCACATTTTCTCGTATGTTCTTTGTATCATGCTCTCTTAGTATGGAAATAGCAGACTTTTTTTCTTGTGCCCTATGATGATACCTGTGCAGTTGCAGCCTTTTGAGATTTGTTTGATAATTAAATTTATATAATTCATAAGCATTACATTTCTTGCCAGATGTTCAGATTATTTGCTCTAAATTTATAATCTAAAATTATCCACCAAAGAAAACTGCTAGTCCTAGCCCTAATAAGCTTTTCATATAACTGTGGAATGTGAAGGCAAGGCAGAAGTGCTAATAGTTCGCTCAATCAAATCGATTTTGGCCGCAGCCACCGGCAACATTAGAGAGTACAATAGGCACGGTCTTTGAAATTTGTGGCTGGGCAGTCATGAAATTATTTAATCTGCAAATCGTTCAGTTCAGCTATCAATGTAATGGCAGTTTAGTTAGAGCATAGCCGTAGCCGTATAACGATCCCACTTGTCCTCGGACAGATGTGGTCCAAAATTGAACGCATTCCAAGACAAGTTAGCAGACATAGAACAAGCATGCATGGCTTTGGAGGTGATCCTAAGGATACCACTTAAATGGCTGTTAGTGTTCACCAATGTTACCTAGTTAGTGCTTTTCCCACTAACTTTAATTTGTTTTACCCCGTTTTGCAGGCAAAAATGTTCCATTGCCGGAGGTGGGGTTTTAGAGATTTGTAAGTCCTGTTGGCTTCTTTATGGGTGGCGTTTGGTGGTCCTTTGTTTTGTTTAGAACAGTCGCTGTTTCTTAAAATGATATTCATTTCTGGAGAAAAATTTCGCTGCAAGAGCGTGGTCACCGAGATGTCAAGGTGGCGAATATTAGTTGCTCATTACGCCTTGAATTGGTTTTTGCGGCATTTCTAATGCAATAGTCTAATCTGCTTTCAAGCTTTTGGTCTGACATTACTAGAACCTTTGAAGTTTGTGCAGAAGTTTAGGGAAGGATGGCTGAAGGATGATCAAGACTAGGTACTGAAAGTTTCAAATGCATATTTGTGTAGTTACAGAGTCGTCAGTGCCCGTAATGGAAATAGGTACATGTGAAAAAATTGCTGCCTGTCCAACTGCAATAGATACTATCATCAGCTGGAACAGCCATGGAAGCTGAGCTTTATTATTGCGTTAGCAATACTGCGTCAAGTTTCATTCCGTCACGTTGTTCCTGAAAGGGCCACGATTGACCTTGAGAGACCGAAGTTGGCAGCTCCTGCCAGCCCACATATAAAGCCCCGCTTTAACTAAGCCGTATGAACGTGCCTTAGTGGCCTATAAAGGTAATGTGAATGCCAGGGTCCTAGCAGGCTGATTCTGATATAGCCGTCCCATGTGAAATGAGAGACCCAAGTTGGCAGCTTCTGCCAGGACCGCGGACACGGATTAAAAAAAAAAAGACCAGAGAAGGAGGTACACTACATGCTGAACCATAAGCGCAGCCATGGAGGTATTGCTAACACAATTCAACTCGGTTTAACCAGAACTAAACTACAGCCAATTTTTTTTAGATGAAGTGAACTAGTACAGGGATGCTTCCAACCAAAATCCCTTCTTTGAGCAGGCCGAATTTGCTTTCTCCACGCTGATGCTGTTCTGGCAGAACATGACGTATGTTCAGTACCTAAAGATTATGAAATGTAAACAGGGTGAGTAGAGACGATGATTCTCATTTTAATTATTCCAGCCGGCCTCCGAAGGCGAAGTGTAAATGCTGCTTAAATGCCAACTGCTTGCAAATCTGCGAAAAAATGCAGAACACCCTATAAAACTGTTGAGTCAATGGAACGCATTAGAAAGCAAGTTTTTCATTGCTCAAAAAATTGGGCACTTAAGGTTCAGTATTTGATCTCTAAGATTTGTGGTGCTACTTAATGCTCAGTGTTGCCCTGCTTTTATGACAGGTCTAACTGCCTGAAATGACTAAATTGCCTACTTCCTGAGTAGAATAGTTAGATACCCTAATTGCTACCTAGTCTTTGCTAGTGCATGTAGCTACACGAAATGCCGACTTAAGCCTTGGAACCGTGTGACGAATGTAGGCAAGAGATTCAGTCCCACAAAGTCACACCAACTGCTTAAAAGAGTTGATTGGTCCTATAGGTGGATTGCAGTCTCACCTATGAAGGTCATGTTGGTTCATTAATCTAGTGTATCACTTTAAAGGGGGCATCACCTAAATATTTTGTTGCGACTTCATGTGCAAGCCATACTCGTTTTCTGATGCACATTCATAGGGTTCCTGTATTATTTGCCGAAACATATTTTTGACTAGAAGATAACTGTATAGGCAAATACTGAATGTGTAAAAATTGCATTTAAGAAAAAAAAAAGCTTCTTAATTGCAAAGACTATTCATTGGTGAGGTTGTTTCATGAATATACAGATATCCTAGCCATAAAAAGAACTATCCATGGCAAACTATGAAAACTGTAAATGCCCAGCTGAAAAATGCTTCAAAGGGCAGTGCATTACCGTGGTCGTTTAATTTATCGAGGGAAATAAAAGGAAGTTTATTTGTGGGAAATAATTACTGGAATAAAAATGCAGCTGCTTTGATTTTTTTGTGCTCGTTGCCCAGTTCATTACTTGGAATGGCTTCTACTTTGCTGCATTCAGCTTTCGCACAGCAGGTTATGACAAGAAAGTTTTCCTTTAAGTTATGTGCTGTATCCTGTAATTTGCTTCTTTTGAATTCAGTGTCATGTGAAATGACCTAATGAAGCACTCAACGTTTACACTGATCCAATATTAATGTTTTGATTGTGTGGCTTCATGCTGACTTTTTTTTATCTTCCTGCAGGTCATTCTCTCAGGCATGTGTCAGCAAATGGTCATCTTGGTTGCCCGTGCCTGTTTGAGAGTACCTGTTGCATTCGGTGACTGTGGAGTCCCTTTCCACGAGTAACTGTAGCGAGCCCAAGTGCAGTAAATAACATATTTTAATGCAGCAGCATCAAAGGCCCTGTTATACAGAAAATCTGATATTGGCATTGCTAGTTAAAAATCACGGGCATGGCTCTGGCTGGTGGTAGTTGGCCGGTGGCATGGTCGTGCTCTGATTGGTTGTTGGGTTGTGTGACGTTATGAGGCGATATGACACGGCTGAAGTGGCAAGTGCTGCCAACTCTCGCTTTAGCAGGTCGGAGGAACTAGTTTCACAAGTTCCTTTGATCCTAAGTTAGGCACGCACCCCCCTTAGACCACACCGGAATGCTCGTATGGCTTATTTAAAATGGGGACTTATGTCTACTTCGGGTGGTCTGCCAAATGATGGCATACCTTCCAACCCTTCTGGTTTGTAAAGTAATGACACAATCATTACTTTAAATCCTCCGACAAGCAGTTTCTGCCTGCTTAAAGGTCCACTGAAAACGGCCACCAAGAAGCCACTGATATACATGTTCAGTGTGTAGAACAAATACTTTTGAGCACTAACCCAAAGTATAACTCCTTAGAACAAAGCCAGTGATTTATTATTAATTTTTAAAAACAGCGTTTTTTGGAATTCGCGGGCAGAGAAGTCGTCGTTTGGCGGTGTGGCATGGAACTATTTCCTTAACCCGTGACGTCACGGGTGAGTTGACTGGCAAGGCTTGCTAGAAGATGCCATTCGCTGCGGCCACTGCAGCCATGACGTCACGGACACCCTTCCGGTTGCTGCGAAAGTAGTCTGCTCGCGCGCTGCTCGAACTCTGTGCGGGCTGTTACACAGCTTGCCGCCCTTATCGGCTAAGGCGGCCATTGCCCATCAAGTACAACAACCGAAGCTACGCAGTGATCGGCGGAATGAAGCTGTATTTATAAATATCTTATTTATATAACGTGGTTTCAGGAGTACGGGAGTGTCGTCCGACGAGGCGTCAACAGCGCGGTCAAGCACCGCACGATGGCAGCACCTCCTCGACCGCCGCAAACACCGCCGCTGTGGCCCCTCCTCCCGCATACCGTATGCGAACGACAGGGCGGATCGTTAGCACCGATGTCCGAAATAAAGCATGCTAAAATTTGTTGGTGTCTGGAATACAGCCAAGCCCAAATATATCGAACCCGGATATATCGAATTTTGGTTATATCGAACCCACGGAATATCCCCTTGAAAATCCCATGTAAAAGTATAGGAGAGCCGCGTCATATATCGAACTCAATTTCACCAGTCGTTCGATATATCGAACTCCGCACCACGCACTGGAAAGTGTGCCTTCTCCAAAGACGATCGCATCACCCTCGGCCGTTTGCCACGTGATGCTCTCAAGCCACGCGCGGAAGGAATGAGACGGGACAGTTTGGCGACGGCTGGTCTAGGGCAGGGCCGCGCCCATTCCTCATAGGCGCGCGCCTCTGCGTTATCGTTTCCCACGTGCCAGCACGTGACGTTTCCAAGCCGTGTGCGCGAAGAGGGGAAAAACGCGATAGAGCGAAGCGCAAGGGTATGACCATTCCTTTGCAGAGCTATCTCTCCCCTTCCTCTCTTCCGGCCTTCGTTCGCAGTAGCACGCGCTACTCACGCGCCAAGCCAGCACAGCCTTTTTTCAGACAAAACGTCGGGCGCTTTCTCCAGCGCGTGTTGCAAACCCTCTGCGCGCCGCGGCTAACGTGTATGGGGGCGGCGGACGTTAAGAAGCGGCAGATCTCTCTCTCTCAATCTTTTTTTTTTTTTTGCGAGAGTCGTTCATTCTTATTTGTACGCGCGGCGTAGCGTAAGATATGGCGGCTACGGAGGTTAAGAAGCGGCAGATTTTTTTTTTCTTTTTTTTTTTTTTGCGGGAGTTGTTTCTTGCATGTAGGAGTCAACGAAAGCATACGGTAAGCTGCGATCACGACACCGGCTTTTGGCATTTTTCGCTTCAAACAGCATTTAGCTACAACGCTTTCCAATTATTTTGTGGCAGTGGACTATGCCCGCCCCAAGCGCGGCGTGATAAATCGAACCAGGCTTGTGCAATCATTTCGTCGTGCGCACCGTTTGGGCAATTTTTTTTCTAACGAATGTCGCCCTGTTATCGCAAAGTTTACGAACTTCAAAATGCGAGATCAAGTGCTTTCACTGCGCAGTGAGTTGAAATAAAGCGGTGTCACAGTAAACGAAGAATTTTCGGCTGCTAATAGGACCGTCTGCAAAAAACTAATAGATTTCGCAAAATCAGTCGCCAAAATTCAAGCTAAAATATGAATAACTATCAATCAACAACAGGTTGTACACGTATGACATAGCGTCGGATTCTGTTAAACAACTTCAGATACGCACAGATAGCACTGCAGGTCATTCAGATGCATCATCCTCTGCCATTGTTTAGGGGTGCGAGAGGGGCAGTGGTCTGATTTCTCCGTCCAATACGAAACTGTCTGTTCTGTTTACTAACACTAGGAGTATTCAAAACAAACATCATGCATTGTCAAATATTGCTGATACATGTTCGGCTCACATTATTGCTCTTACTGAAACGTGGCTCACGCCTAATGTTCTAGATCACAAAATTTTTCACAATGCAGATAATTTTACCATATACTTATGTGATCGGTTGGCTCATCGTGGTGGCGGCGTTCTACTCGCTATATCTGATGACATTTCATCCTCAAGTATCAATATTAACACTGGTCTTGAAATAGTCTGGGTGTCGTTAATTCTTGATCATCGTAAATTGATACTGGGTAAATGCTACCGTTTCCCATCTGCACCGCCTACCTTTATAAACGAACTTCATGACTGTTTTATTAAAATATGCACGACTTTCCCTTCTACTCCTATGCTCCTGCTCTGTGATTTTAATTTTTCTAACATTTCCTGGAACACTAATACCATGCCCATTTTGTCTCCCTTCTCAGCGCAGGGTGATGAATTCATTAACTTGTGCTCCTTATTTTCGTTGATGCAGCTAATTACTGAACCAACTAGAATATCACCTAATGCCTCAAACACACTTGATCTCATCCTGACTGATAGACCGGATTTTGAATCAGACATTATTTTATTTTCAGGCATTAGTGACCATTTATCAATTACTTTTCACCTTAATGCGGCACCCGCCAAACATACCAAGGCAAAAAAGATTATACGCGTCAACAGGAAAGCAAATTTCGTGACAATAAATGATGAACTATGCACTTTCATGCAATCTTTTCTTTCAAACTTTCATGATCGTTCCTGGGATATCTATGCAGGGGAAGTTGCCCGTCTAACAAACAAATATATTCCAGTTCGCAACATCGTCTCTAACTCGCACGCGCAATGGTACAACGCCCATATCAAAAAATTATCAAACAAGAAAAAACGACTTTATCGCATCGCAAAACGTTCACCAACTGACTCGCGCTGGGCTGCCTACAAAGCTGCCTCCAAATTATACATAATGGCACTAAGAAGTGCCAAGGACCACTTTTTATCTAACACCCTCCCGGACATGCTACAAACAAATCCCAGAAAATTCTGGCGAGTAATCAATCCTACATCCAGCAATCCTATCGCTTTGTTAAACTCATGTGGTGAATCGGTTAATAATGATATCTGTGCTGAAGTATTAAATGAGGCTTTTGTTAATAATTTTTCATCCAAAATCTGTACCAGTCTTCCTACTATATGTCATCATGATTACCTGGTGATGCCACCAGTGACTGTTGACACAACTGGTGTTGCTCACCTAATTAATACTCTAAAAGACCACTCTAAAAGACCATTCTAAAAAGCATTTGTGCCTATAGCTTAGTTATTTTAACTTATATTTTTCAACAGTCACTCGACACAAGCACACTTCCTGAGTAATGGAAAATCGGAAAGATCGTTCCATTTCACAAATCGGGGAGCGCCCGTCTCGGCTGCGGGAGGTGGTTGGTTCGAAACCCACCGCTGGACACCCACCGGTAAAAATGGGTACAAGCGTCCCCCGGCCTGGCGCTCGGCTTTTCCAGGGGTGTGCGTTTGGGAGAAGCTCCGTAAACCCCGCTGCGCGCCCCTCCTCCGCAGTGGGCCCAAACCCAGTTTCGAACCTCGCAGCCTGCAAAGGTGGTTCTGTTTGTCTTGCAAAGGTACTTCCTTTGAGCCTCACCTGAAGTGCTCCCTTAGAGCCTCAGCTGCAGAAGTCCTAAAAAAAAAAAAAAAAGTCCACATAATGGGTTGTTGCCGCGCAAGGCGGACTTATTGTTGTCTGATGGCGGAACGAATCACTGCCACATCGGCACAACTATTTGGGCCGTGGAGGAGGAGAAGGAGAGTGGTTAGAGCATCCGTCTCGGCTGCGGGAGGTGGTTAGTTCGAAACGCACCGCTGGACACCCACCGGTAAAAATGGGCACAAGCGTCCCCCGGCCTGGCGCTCGGCTTTTCTAGGGGTGTGCGTTTGGGAGAAGCTCCGTAAACCCCGCTGCGCGCCCCTCCTCCGCAGTGGGCCCAAACCCAGTTTCGAACATCGCAGCCTGCAAAGGTGGTTCAGTTGGTCTTGCAAAGTGCTGCTGACAACAATGCTGCAGATAACCAGCGCATACGTAGATAGTCTCTCTTTCCTTCTTCCCCTCCTTTCTTTCCTTCTCTATATATTTCCGAGCCGGAAATAAAGCGTCGTCTTTTCGCTCTGCGAATCTGCCTGGTTTTCATCGCATAGCTGCCGGCCTTTGGCCGGTAGAACGCAACACAAAGGTACTTCCTTTGAGCGTCACCTGAAGTGCTCCCTTTGCGCCTCAGCTGCAGCAGTCCTCTAATTAGCAGTCCTCTCCTGCTAATTATCGCCCCATCTCCATTACTGGTACATGTTGCAAATTACTTGAACATATCATATTCGCCACACTCGTGAACTTTCTTGAGAGTAATTCATTTTTCTCGTCTGCACAACATGGTTTCCGCAAAACTTATTAATGTGAGACTCAACTAATTTCTTTTACAAATAGCTTGCATCATATACTGGATAAGTCAACAGTTGTTGATTGCATCTGTTTAGACTTCTCGAAAGCATTTGATAAGGTTTGTTATGAGTTGCTTCTTCAAAAATTACTTCCGCTAAATATTGACACCAATTTGTTCAAATGGATCTAATGTTTTCTCACCAATCGCTCACAATCAGTTCAGTTCAGTCGCTCAGTCGTGTCCGACTCTTCGTGACCCTATGAACCATGCCATGTCACGCCACGATTTCCGGTCTCTCACTATCTTCCTAACATCACATAACTTCATCTGCAGTGCCTAGAGGATGCCATCTAACCATTGCGTTCGCTGCCTACCCCTTCTCCGGCGACCCTCAACCTTTCTCCAGCGACTCCTCTCTTCTCATCAGATGACCAAAGTAGCTGAGCTTTAACTTCAGAATTTGACCCTCCAATGAGCAGTCAGGGTTTATGGTCGACCAAATCGACTGATCTGATCTTCTGGCAGTCCAAGGAAGTCTCAAGAGTCTTCGCCAGCACCACAATTCAAACGCGTCAATTCTTCGGCGGTCAGCCTTTTTCACAGTCCAACTCTCGCGTCCATACATCAAAACTGGAAACACCATCGCACGAGTTATACGGATCTTGGTTGGCAGACTAATGTCTCTGCTCTCTACTAGGCTCACAATATGTCTACACTAACGGCTACAACTAATGCTTTGCTAATGTACTATCAGGTGTTCCACAGGGTTCCGTACTCGGTTCGTTATTGTTCCTAATTTATATAAACCATCTTCCATCCTATGTGTCATCTAACATACATTTATTCGCTGATGACTGCGTTAGTTTTCGTGAAATAAAAGACGATAATGATATTAACATTCTACAGCGCGACCTCACGGCTATAATCAGTTGGTGTAATCAATGGCTGATGGAACTAAACTCGAACACATGCAAGGTAATGCGTGTCACCCATACTGCTAATTCGTCCCCTCTATACTCTCTGAATGACATTGAACTTGATAGCGTCCATTCTTATAAATACCTAGGCATCCACATTTCATCCGACCTAACTTGGCGGCTTCATATAGATTACATCATCAACAACGCTAACAAAACGCTAGGTTATCTGAGACGTAATTTTTCCCGCGCCCTGTCTACTTTGAAATCAGTCCTTTATAAAAATTTAATACTTTCAAAATTAGAATACTCAGCAGCGATCTGGGATCCCAGCCATGATTACTTAATTACTGCACTTTAACGCGTTCAGAATAACTCTGCTCGTTTCATTCCTTCTAACTATAACCGAGGAGCAAGTGTCACAGAAATGAAAACTGTTTTGCGTCTTCCATCATTGGCTTCACGACGAAAAGTTTGCCGGCTAACCCTATTCCACAAGTTATATTATCATTCCGTCTTACACAGCAATTTTTTTCAGACACCCTAATACATATCACATCGCATTGATCATCCCTGCAAAGTAGCCATCCCTTTATGCAAAACAGATTCTTTCTTACACTCATTTGTTCCCCGTACTTCCAAAGAATGGAATGATCTTTCTAATGAAATTATATCTGTTACTGATACAAATAACTTTCGCAAAGCTTTAACCTGCATTGTATAAGTACTACTAGTTTTGTGTCTACTAATACAATTATTGCCGATTTCATTGCTAATATTGTATATATAGGATGTATTATTTATGTACCCGATTTTTGCAGTGTGTCTTTTTTCCTGTATTTCTTTTTGGCCACTTCCCTCTGAAATGCCTTTACGGCCCTGAGGGTAAAGCCAAATAAATAATTAAATAAATAAGTTCGCTCCCCGCCACGGCAGGAGCTATCAAAGATAAACACGCCGCGACGTTATCGCTGCGCAGCATCTTGGTACGCTGCCAAGAAACGAGCTGTGAATGAGACGACTGAAACGGAGTGACTCGCGCCATCGACATGCAAGGGAAAACGCCTCACCGCGGCGACACAGAAACCTTGTTTTGAGCTGCCGTGGTGGCTCGAGCAGCGAGAGGGACGCAGCAGCTCAGGCTCGAGCGGCGAGAGGGATGCAGTTCCTACAAGTTGGAAATTTTTTGCTCTGTCGCTGCCGCTCGTCGCTGAGATAGCTTAATCGCTTGTGAGCGAGCTGGCCTTGACGCTTTTTTTTCCACATTCTCGGGTGCAAAAGTGGAGGGTGGGTTCATTATGCGAGGGGGTTGGTTACGCGACAAATACGGTATCGTTTTTTCGCATCATAAGTGGCGTCTCAGGCTGATTTTGTATATCGAATTATCGATATATCGAACTATTTCGCGTCCCCTTCGAGTTCGATATATCCAGGTTCTACTACTGAGCCGAATATCAAGCATGAAACCCTCGTGAGGATCGCTCACCAGCAGCAAATTGCTGGTAAGAGCGATAGCCGTGATACAAGCAAGTTTCTGCTCAAGCCAGCTGCCGCTGGTGCATTTCGGCTGATCCGATCTGCTCGTACTAGCTCTGCGATCAATGCGTAGCCAGAGTTAATCCTATAATTTTTTTACTACGGCAGGATAGAATTCACTATAAGGCAGTTTCATAAGTAGACGATTTACGACAGAGTTGCTCACTTCAAAAGCGCCGACCACCGCGGCTTCGAAGCGAAACATTTTAGGCCTAGCAATGACTAGCGACGGTCACGCACGGCGCCGTCGTTCGCCGCGCTCGCGCGCCCCACCCCCACGGTAATTGTGTAACGTACCTCAGCCTGCTCGCGGCATCCCGTGCTGCAAGCATTGCAAACTCGTGTACTTTCATAGCTAAGGCCGCGCATTTTTTGACGTTCTGTTCGGCAACAAGCCGTTCAAACGATACTTCAGGCAAGACAAGGTTTTGTCGTGACGCTGGGACTAAGTCGATCCGGCCTTCACTTGGTAGCGTGCAGAGACTCCAGGGTTGATGAAGGATTAAATCTTCGAAGTTGGTAAAATATATACAAGCAGGTTTAATGGCACTTTGAGAAAACTTATTTACATGATTATTTACATGAAAAAGAAGGGCATATTGCGTAAAGAGTTCATAGCGAGAAGCATCTGGATGAGCCGTTTACCCAGGGCTCAGAGCCTTTTTTTCGTGCTCTGCAATGTCCTTAAAACCCCCTAAGTCCAGCCCCTCTCTGAAGATGCTGACCAACCAGTTCCAGGGCACGCCCCTCAGATATCGGCATCCAATCGAACACATCACTGCACAGATTGTCTGATGCACTGACTGGTCCGGCATTGTTTCGTTGGGCGTGGTCACTTGTTGGCGGGAAGAGCTTGGGAACGGTGAGGAGGTACATTTCTATTCTTCAGCAAAGATTCGATATGCTGGTTCCGGTAAGTGGATTTCCTTCTCAGAAACCCAAGTGCACGTGTGCTCCGCATACTGCTCCCAGCATTGTCCCTTTCCAGCAATTGCAAATCTTTCCTGCATTCCCGGGAAATCCTCTAATGGCCGTAATCACCTTGCTCCTTTCTTGTCCTGTACGTCAGCGGACGTGTCACTCTGTCGTCTCCTTTGGACAGTAGGCATTCCTCACTGGACGATAGCGCTTCTCGACGGGAAGGGTGAACAATTGAACGAAAGCACTTCCGGCTATTTCCCGCAGGGGGACATTTCTTTGTATTTTTCTAGACGTTCCCTTGACAGGGCCAATTTGGCATTTGCAGGGTCTCAACAAAGCAAAACAGGCTTACACAAAAGGATTCATGGAAACAGGCTCATTTAGCGCCATTGTACCAACAGCACATATCCGCAGCACTTATCCATGCCCACAGGTGAACAATAGAGCACGCAAGTGCGGATGATGCACGGTCATAACAGCCTCCTCCCCCGCCAGAAGAGTCACGGAGGGCAGCAGTAGCAGCTGCTGCATGAAGAGACGACTTAATGGCCAGCACATGAATGCTTGAAGGTCGATGCTGCTTGTCGCGTTGTCTTGATTGTCGTAGGCCAAATTGTTTGAGCTGTCTGAAACTCAACCACATGTCCAAACAAGCACTCGGCTCCCGTCTGAAGACACCAGGTTAAAAGAAAACTGCCATCGTTGTTCGAGAAAAGCCCACACTCAAGACGCTAAGGATCCACGTATTCCTAGAAAACCAAACGTGCTGCTTTACATAGTCACACATATACAAGCGCACAAAAGAAAAAGAACCTGAGTATCAGTTTGGATACATGGTGAGGAACACCTCGGACCGCTTAGAAACAGCGGCTAAGCGCGTCCGCATTCCCATTTAACTTCCTTCCCCTTTTTGTATCTTATTGTACTGCTGTAAAATCAAGCTCCACCTCAGAAGGCGACTGTTCTTCGATGTCGCAGTTTGCAGCCAAGCCAGGGGACAATGGTCCGTCTCTACGGTGAATTTGGCCCCTCCAAGATAGCACTGCAATTTTTGAATGGCCCACACAATGCAAGCGCACTCTTTCTCTGACGCGCAATAAGCCCTCTCTCTAGAACTCAGATTTCTGCTCAGGTTGAGCACGGCGTGCTCATTACCGTCGTCATCTCTCTGGCAGAGAACAGCACCTAGCCCTCGATCACTGGCATCACACTGGACCGTGAATTCTCGGTCATAGTCTGGAGCTCGCAATACCTGACGGCTAATCAGCACAGCCTTCAGGTTTACGAAGGAGGCTTCCTTTTGGTCGTCCCAGACTACATTTGTCGGTTCTGTCTTGCGGAGAGCGTCGGTCAGAGGGCTGGCCAAAGATGAATAGTTAGGGATGTAGTGATTGTAGTATCCAGTCAGACCCAGGAATGCTCGAATTTCCGTCTTCGTGCTCGGCCGCGGGTAGTCTGCTACCGCAGAAATCTTAATCTCGCTGGGTTTCCTGAACCCTTGACTAGCTACATTGTGACCCAAGTAGTCTACGGTCGCCCTTGCCAGGCAACATTTCTCGGCCTTTATGGTTAGTCCAGCTTGACGCAAAAGGCTCAGTACAGCTCTTAGATGTACCATATGGTCCGCTCATGAGTCGGAAAAAACCGCAATGTCATCTAAATAAGGCACCGCGAATGTTTCACACCCCTTTAAAACCCTATCCATGAGTCGGGAAAAACAAAATGGAGCATTTTTGAGCCCGAAACTCATCATTGTTGGCTGGTAGCTGCCCGTCGGAGTGACGAAACCCGCGTATCTGCTGGCGCGTTCAGTAAGCGGTACTTGCCTGTACTCTCGAGTAAGGTCCAGCGTAGTCACATATGCCGCTCTACTGACCTCTTCTACTCTCTCCTCAATATTCGGAATAGGATACACTTGATCCCTGGTGAGAGAATTTAGTTTTCGGTAGTCTACCACAGGCCTAGGGTCTTTACCTGGAGCTTCTACTAAGATCATAGGCGAAGCATAATCGCTTTCCGAGGGTTTTATTACTCCCAATTCCAGCATGCGAGTTACTTCCCTATCCAGAATTTCTCTTTGCCTTGGAGAGAATCGGTAGCACCTTGATCGCACTGGCACGTCTGAAGTCAGCTCAATATCGTGCTCAGTCAAATCAGTCCTGCCTGGCCTGTCCACGAAGCAGACCTCAAACTCTGTTATTATCTCGCCCAGATCGGACAGCTGGGATTTCTTTAGTTCTCCTCTCTGCTCCGTCTTTTTGAGAAGCTCCTGAGCGTTGCTTCCGTTTCCGCTGAGGCAAATCAAGTTGTCCCCCATCTCCTCGGGAAGGTTTAACGTTAGATTTACCACGGCTTGCTCCATAGCTTAGTCCTCTCGGGTTCCACCTAAAAGTCTCGTGAGATTACTAGACACTGGCGGCAAGAGGTTACTCTCAAGAACGTCCTCATTCCGCGTCTCATCAAGCTCACTTTCAAGTTGACTTATCTGAGATGCCTCGCCCTCAAAGTTTTCTGACCTGCTATCTTCCGCATCTACCACTGTTTTTACTGCCGTTTCCTCCGCTGTGGATTTTTCTGGAATGAGCAGTGTAGCTAGTTCTCGCGCCTTTGAACGTGTTAAGGCCTGCACATCTCTGTCTCCGAAAATCAGAAGGCAAGCCTTGACCTTCTCGTAGTTGTACGCGTCCTCCTTGCTTAGCCGCGCGACAACCTCCGCTGCCTCGCAGGGCAGAACCGTCAATAATCTCTGAGACCACGTGTCTCGCTGGAAGGACAGTTTTTCGCAAGTTCGCTCAAAGTTAGCCAGATACAGACCGATATCCCCTGATATCACATATGGCTGCATGTACTTTGACATCTTGAAATCTGCCTCCTTGTTGAGAAGAGGTACCGCTAGCTGGGGACAATTGCCCGACCTCTTGCTCAACTCTAGTTCTAATTTCCGGAGCTCAATTTCTATCTCCAGCCTTTTTGCTTCTCTTTCAATTTCACGCTTCTTTTCCTCTTTTTCCCTCTCAAGTTCACGCTCACGCCTCTGTTCCTCTTTTTCCCGCTCTTTCTGCTGTCTGAGTTGCGCGGTGGCGCTCCCTTATCTTCTGTATCTTGGGATCATTGGCTTTAAAATCAAGGGTTTTCGTGCCAAACCACTTGTATCAACTCCCAATTCCTCACACAATTGCAACAGTTCCGGTTTCTGCAGCTTTTGTAGGTTCATGATCGCTCCGAGTGTCGGCTACTTCCAAAACAACAGTGCAAACTACCAAACCTAAAGGCGTTTCAACACTCTTTTCCAGTTCTAAAATCTAACCTTGTTCTAGAACCTGGTCCACATCAGAAGAAAAGCCAAGCACTCACCCACACATGCGATCGATGTTCCGAGCTGCTCTCTTGTTGGCCGATTGTTGCTCCTGCTTGTTGCTTGAGATGCCACCTCCGATCACAGGATGTTGTGGCTTGTATCTTCAGATCCACCTCCAATCACCAGATGTCGTGGCTTGTAGATTCAGATCCCAACGCTGGTCACCAGTAGTCGTGACGCTGGGACTAAGTCGACCCGGCCTTCACTTGGTAGCGTGCAGAGACTCCGGGGTTGATGAAGGATTGAATCTTCGAAGTTGGTAAAATATATACAAGCAGGTTTAATGGCACTTTGAGAAAACTTATTTACATGATTATTTACATGAAAAAGAAGGGCATATTAACAAAATGGCAAGCGTAAAGAGTTCATAGCGAGAAGCATCTGGATGAGCCGTTTACCCAGGGCTCAGAGCCTTTTTTCGTGCTCTGCAATGTCCTTAAAACCCCCTAAGTCCAGCCCCTCTCTGAAGATGCTGACCAACCAGTTCCAGGGCACGCCCCTCAGATATCGGCATCCAATCGAACACATCACTGCACTGATGGTCTGATGCACTGACTGGTCCGGCATTGTTTCGTTGGGCGTGGTCACTTGTTGGCGGGAAGAGCTTGGGAACGGCGAGGAGGTACATTTCTATTCTTCAGCAAAGATTCGATATGCTGGTTCCGGTAAGTGGATTTCCTTCTCAGAAACCCAAGTGCACGTGTGCGCCGCATACTGCTCCCAGCATTGTCCCTTTCCAGCAATTGCAAATCTTTCCTGCATTCCCGGGAAATCCTCTAATGGCCGTAATCACCTTGCTCCTTTCTTGTCCTGTACGTCAGCGGACGTGTCACTCTGTCGTCTCCTTTGGACAGTAGGCATTCCTCACTGGACGATAGCGCTTCTCGACGGGAAGGGTGAACAATTGAACGAAAGCACTTCCGGCTATTTCCCGCAGGGGGACATTTCTTTGTATTTTTCTAGACGTTCCCTTGACAGGGCCAATTTGGCATTTGCAGGGTCTCAACAAAGGAAAACAGGCTTACACAAAAGGATTCATGGAAACAGGCTCACTTAGCGCCATTTTACCAACAGCCCATATCCACAACACTTGTCCATGCCCACAGGCGAACAACAGAGCGCGCAAGTGCGGATGATGCACGGTCATAACAGTTTCAATACGCAGTCGGTGAGCTGACGGCGGTAATACGTCGAGCGGCACCTTATTCTATACATCGATCTTTAAACGTGATGCAGTGGGCAAATGAATAACTTTGTGAAGCAGACCCGCTCGTACGTTTCGCGCACTCGGGTGCTGACGAGTAGCCTCCGTCAACCGACGCCGTCATAACCTCGATTAACGACGCAAACCGAGGTCGCCAAGCTCGGTTTGCGATAACCGCCGTTAGTGGTGTAACCATGGTTTGGTCCGCAGTGTAACATGGGCTAACCATGTGTTCGCGGTTACACTAACCGTCGCTGTGCAAACTGGCGAACTCTTCAGGCGTGTGCAAGCGAGGACGGGCTGGCGCGAGTACGCCAGCGAGCGAGCGCGCGTCAACCGGAAATTCGTCGCAGTGACGTATTTCCGGGTGGAGCTTTGAACTTGCTTCTATTCTTTATTTTTTTATGGCTCCCTTCGGCGTACGAGTTGAGAGGGAAAATCGAACGGGTCATTTTTAATCACTGATATTTCTGGTTTGGCAGAAGCTAGATGGAAAATTTTTGCGGGAGAATTATGGTTGGTTCAATATCTATCAGTGTTATGGCGTTGTTTACCCTTCTTGATGACCCTTTTCAGGGGACCTTTAAGAAGGCTGTGTCGGTTTGGACTCGTGGCGATGTCCTTGTAGGCAGCAATTTCGGCGGCAGCTAGCAGCGGCGCGCAGCTAAAGGGCGGCCTCTCAGCGCACTTGGCTGGGAAGGGTTATTTCTGCAGCTTTGCCCAAACATGATGTCATCTGATCCTCCTATATTGCGCTCGGCTGCGTGTCTCATGTTACTGAGCTGCGCTATGCCCGTCGATGCCATGGTAGCTTTTCTTTCGGAACCATCACGACGAACAACAGTCGCGGCAGAATTGCGTATGAAGGGACTAATAATGGTTTCACATTATACTAAAACGGTGCGCCGATAACACCGAGAGAAAACGGCAATGGCGCCTCGCCGGTCAGTTTGCGTCGACCAGCTGCGAAGGTGTAGCAAGAGCACTCGATGGCGGTGCGCAGAGGTCTCTAGGACTCACCTTTCATGCATGCTGTTGCTGCTTGTGTTTTGATTATCACTTATTGGACACGGCGTCTTGAACGTCCTGCCCCCCCCCCCCATCTTAGCGCAAATTAAAAATCTTCCGGTTTTTGGTCTCTCCAAGTTGGCAGATATGCGATGGGATATTTTGTGTCTCTGTGCTAATGAGTGTGCATTGGATAATAGGTGCACAAATAAGACTACTGATTAGGCATGTAGCAGAGTGAATGGACGCGAACGAATAAGAGAAGCTGGCAAATGGGAGCCATTAATCATTAATGCTGTCGCATCATGCCTTCAAAGGCTGAGATGCAGGCCCCCTCTTTTTGTCTGACGAGAGTTGAGATTTGGGGTCACATATGAGGCATACAAAAGCAGTGACGTATTAGCTGCGTGTTCATTTGCATGATAGCCACCGATCGACTGCTGAAACTGATGACTTGCTAGTAGAAATTGAATTATGTGTTATTTGCCAGAAAGTTCTCAATTCTATGCTTATTTTGTAGTGCCCCTAATCATTGAAACAAGAAAGAATGATAGCTCGAAATTTAGTGTCAGCACTTGCTTAAATTAAAAGTAATAACATGAACGCCTATGCAATGAAGCAACCTGTATAGTTAGGGCTTTCTAATGTCCGAGCTGAACCTCTTTCATATCAGTGGCACTGAAAATTGAAGGAATGTCGTCAGCTGTTACTGCTTTACAATGAACTCACATAATGGGGCTGTGATTGCCGCCCACTGAGCTGTGCTGCATATAGGGACTTTGTTGGAGAATTCAATTTTAGTTTTAAGGTAAAGGTCAATGGCTCCAACCAAGTTCTTGGTTCGTTGGTTTGAGTCATTGACCTTTACCTTAAGACTAAAATCTTGACGAATGACACTAGCACTACCTGCCGCCAGTAAAAGCAAAACTAGGCAAAGCAATCTTCATGCTCCCGCTTGTTGGTAGGCACTGGAAAACGGTCAACAGCAAGTGCGAACTGGCCAATGGAGCCAGTGGATGTAACCGGCCGGTTTACATCAATCCAGTCCGAAGGTGACAAAACGACACTTTAATGAGCACTTGACGGCATTTCCCTTCTCCCTGCTTTTTTTTTTTTGCTGTACTATTGTGTTGCTCTCGGATTTCATCATGGAGCATGCCATGAACCTGGATATGATAAGGATCAGCTACAGATGCACATTCTGTCGAAAGAAGTGCCCAGCTAGAAGAAAATTAACAAATTGTTTCATAAAATAGTTCTTCAGTTTCCAGTAAATAAAGGTTTTCTTTTGTAGGACATGCTTACCGTGCTCTATTTCATGTGATACGGTGATCTGTGCATGACTTTTACAATGAAGTGACCTGTATTATTAATGGTTTTCGAGGTCGAAACAACTTCATTACAAAGGCATTTGATTGCACTAGCATTGCATTTACCCGAATGCATGACCACAGACATTTTGAGTTCTGGTTGCTTTTAGTGACATAAATAAGTTTATCTCTGCACTTTCATAAAGCTTTCAGCAAGATTTCAATAAGGTGACGCCCTGACGCGGTTGCTCCATGGTTAAAGCGCTCGACTGCTGAGCCAGAGTACCCAGAATCGAATCCTGGCTTCTGCAGCCGCTTTTCAGTGGTGGCAATAAGCAAGGCACCCTTGTGCTGTGCGATTTCAGTGTACGGAAAAGAACCCTAGGTGGCTGAAATTTCCAGAGCCCTCCACTGTGGTGTTTCTCACAACCAGAGTCGACATTAAACCCCATAATTCAGACTAACCAATAAAGTGATACTCACCCTGCTTGTGAATCTTAGTATGAATGCTATGCATCTTTAAAAAGCAGTGGAACCATTTAGTCCGGACTTGAGCAGCTACTTGCAGTGTTTATCGATAAAATCTGCCCTTTCAATCTGCGTAGCTGGGACATGCTATTTGAAAGGGTGATTGTAGTGAGCCTTCATTTGGCACTCTCTCATGCCTGTATACTTTGTAACTGCACATGTAGGTTAGAGTGTGCCATAGTAGGATGCAACTTAAGAAAACAGCAGTTGCCAACTGCTGGCGTATGTGTGAGCCATGATGGTGTTTTGTACAGTAGCGTATATCATACAACACATGGCACCCAAGTTTTTTTTATAAACATTTTGGTGCCGGTTTGGCCCGAATCGCTCAAATTTCATAATGTGGCAGCATGAGGCAAGGTAAGCTTCGTCACTCAGTTTAGCTTAGCACTCGCATCACTGCAGTCAACTTTCTAACATGTTGTGCAGAGCATTCATGGTTCTTAGAAAAAGTGGCTTTAGTCCAGTTGCAATCTTCATTTGTCGGAGCCTGTACGGAGTCTGCACTGTTCTGCCATTTGTTAAGCATTCAGATTTACTCATTAGTATGGTCTTGGTACATCCGCCTAAAAAATGTCTCATGTTCACTAATTTCAAATGGCTTGGAACAATATGAATTGTATTTCTTTTTTTTTACTGCAGTGCAGACCCCTTTTTTCATGTTGTGCACTTGATCCATATCATTACTTAATGACGGGCCATTTCCTTGAATAGATTCATGTCAATTCTTGCATTTGCTATTTTTGGTAAGTACTATACTTGGTGCACAGCCGGTCTCGAGGGAGAGGGACGCTCTTTAATGTGGTCTTCTCAATCGCTATAAAAGCAGTGGGAGCGGTTCTCTTTTAATTATGCTCTCCGCCGCTGTAAGTTGTCCCACCAGCTCACCGTTCGCTTTGCACCTGTTGCAGTAGCAACGGGTGGTTTTTCCCTGGTTTCGCGCTGTCATCCACTAGTTTTGTAGAATGCGCAACACCGAAATAAAAGAAAGCATAGTGTAGTTGCTTTAGCTGCACGTTTCTAGTGTATTCCAGATGTGAATGAAGTCCTTATAACAAAATCTGCCAGTTAGAATCATCAAAAAGACGAATCATTCTTCTTCAAAAATATGACGTGCATATATGATGGATACTGCTCTCTTAAATGCTGAAGATGGTGTATTGATTCATTCTTTGCGAATATTCATACTGGGTTGACAGGTACTATAGTAAGCTTGTTAATAAAATGTTAGCTTGGTGGCATGTCTATGTGGTTTAACGTTGCAAAGAAACTCTGGCTATGAGAGCCGCCGCAGTGGAGGTTCTGGAAATTTCAATCACTTCGTGTTCTTTAATGTGTACTGTGGTGTGTAGAAGATGGATGCCTTGACGACATTGCTTCCATTGAGGTGTGGCCGCCGCTGCTGGGATTGAACCAGAGTGAAATGAAAACCGAAGCTTTTCAAGCTTGCACTCCTAGATATCGCCCTGTAAATGCATCTAGGATGACTACGGCCACGAAATTTCGGTTTTATTGACACCAATCGTAACTTTATATACTCTAATACGCATGCTGGCAATTGCTGTCAAAATTGACCTAATTTCTGTGGACACCACATTTTTGCGAGTTGCGCATAGCTCATTAAAAATAGCTCTTTCGGTTAACCTGTAGAAATAGCATATATTAATCTAGAAAATAAAGTGCCTCTGAGACTAACATGCGTCTTCTGTTTAAAACTTGAAATGCGGTTTCTCCCGTGGCGGGTGTATTTATTTAGGTGTTTTACGTTCACTAAATCCCTTATGCCCATATGCAGACGCTATTGGCGCAATAAAGGCTCTCTAGCGCGGTCAGGTGTTCGGTGCCGAGACTCGCCCTGCAGGCGAGCTGCTTTCGAAGCACTGTGTAATTAATTATGATTGCAACAACGCTAGAAACAATCCCCTCCGCAAAATGCACGCACACGTGCACACATGCCGTCGTGCTACAGATTATACTTAAGTGAAATAATGGACAGAGCTATAAAGGAATGTTCAGTTTCTTGAAGGGGAATGTAATTTTCTCCTTCCTTTAATTTCCTTAAATAAGGGTCAGCTTCAAAGGGGAAGATCTCTTGTCCGCCGCTCTCCTTACTTCGGCAGAAGAAACATTCACTCCCGACGTCGTGATCAAAAGTTGTTGTGTAAGTCGCGAGACTACATACTCTTTCAGGCGATTGATACTGTTCTGAATGTAACGCATACAGAACTTAGTGAAAAGTTCACTGCTTTGCACAGCCGCAATTTCAACTCTGAACAAATTTTGCTTTTTAACCTCAATATGTGAAGCGCCAGGAATGATTGTTAATGCCACTTTTTGGCTAGCTAAATAAAACGGCATCGATTGAGATTCCAGGATATTATTTGAACTTCAGAAGCCAAGAAAACGCTTAGAGGATGTAATTCGACACACTGCATGACATATAAATTTTGTGTTTGCTCAAAATTCAGAGGCAGAAAGCTGTGATGACAGTAGATCAGGAGGTTTGTGGGAGTCGCACTGAGAGGAGCGCCCGTGCACAGGATTTATCAGCATTTTATATCTCATAGATCACAAATCTCACAATGCTGTCTGCGCAGTGTTTGTATGAACTATAAAGATCGAAATGTAAGGACTTGCAGGTTGCAAATGATGCGGGCGGGGCATGGAGTGGGGGTGTATGCTTTCCTTGCTCGTGAACGATGCTAGTTGAAGCGGAGTGATAAGGTGGTGGCGACCCTACCGAGATGCGGAAACAGACTCCATTTGGGAGGCCGTAAGAAGCTCGCTTTAACTCGAGATAGGCCATGACTTTTGGTGCTATGTGGGCAACTGGCTTGGTCTAAATAGAGAGGGCAGTGTATGCACATTTTTTATCTTGATGAAAGCTTGAATAATTTTCATTTGAAAGTTAGCATTCACAGCAAAATTCTCTTACTTTGTCCTCTGTTTTTCACTGTGGTGTTTTCTTGAAGTGAGAGGGAGCGATAGCAGAATAGCGCCTCCACTGCCAGATCAGCTTTCAGATAATATGTTGCTTTTGTTGCCTTACACAAAAAGATTCTGTTTGTAAAATTTCCTAGGAGTGATTGTGGCTTTACAATGTTCAGGTTTACGTGCCAGCCATATTGGTTTGTACACTATATATTACAGCCAATGCCAATGCAGCAGGTGAGTTGGCATGGCCCTACCGCTGTTCTACTGCAAGAATGATTACATAGAATGGCAATATTCTCGCCATGGCAGCTATGCTGCATATATTGAAAGTGTATCGTATGTGAATGAAGAATTTTAAGACGCAAAAAAAAAAGATTTCAAACAGACACGTCTTCTTTGTGCTGTGTATTCCTTCATTCACATTACAGTAATTAGCATAGAACAACTAGCTTTAAGCAATATTATAGGGATCCTACAGATGGCACCTAATCTTAATTGTGTCGCTAGGCTCATTGCTGGAGTCTACACAAGAAGTAACATTGACTGGGTGGGCCACTGGTTGCCGATGTAGAGACAGGCCGAAAATAAGAAAATTCATTTGTTATTGCAATGGCTTACAGTCAATATGAACAGGAAAACGTGGTGTTGGCCGGAAATTTCTTGCTTGGTGGAGAGGTCAGGTCATATATAGGACCAAGGATAGATTGGTTGGTGAGGAGTGTGATTTCACAAGACTATGCGTCTTGATCTCCCCTGATTGGGTGCAATCTGCATTAATTCACAAAAGTTCCATGCCGGTTCTAAAAGTTATGTATTTGACTCTGCCCTTTTTTATGTGTTGTGCAAAGTGGTGCTGGCAAACTGTCACTGAGTCAGTGGGTACTTCAAAGAGATAACAGCAGAATCCAAGGCAGTTTGTGTGCATTAAGGCTGTTGCTGTTCCCATCCAAAATGTGTCGCCAGTTGCCTGTCAATTAAAAAGTTAACTTTTAAACTCCACAACTTGGGCTTTCTGTTGGCAGGCAGTGGCAGAAGAGTGATTGTCGGACATTTACTGGCAGGCATGGGCAGACTAACGGTATAGGCTGACTAGCATTCTTAAAACCAATCGCTGCTCCAAGTGGAGGTACCAATGATGCTGATGCGGAGGATACCTTGTCAAAAGGAAATGGGTCTCCGCACGTTGTATCACAAAAAAATAATAATGAAGCCCCTCCCGTCTGCTACATATTCGCACTGACAGGCTACACGTGACCACCATAGTCATCTAGCACATGGAAAGTGTGGCAGGAAACACGTTAAACACTTTTACTGAAAAAAGCGTGACCACCGAGTAGTCTGCAATGGAACAAGTCAAGCAGATATTTACACGAGAAGGAGACGCGGGGAGGCTGGTGCAGATGAATTTGTACAGCATGGCGTCGAATTGGAAGTGCAGATCGGTCAAAACCGTACTGACAAATTGTACTTGAGAATGCTCTCAACTGGTGTAGAATGCGCAACTTAATGGAGCCCTCTGGCCAAATTTACAGGTGTTCTGGCCGGGTCATATGGCCAAGAACAGTGGCTGTCTCATAGAATCACTTTCAATGCTGTCAATGTCTACTGTAGCAGAAAAACAGCTCAATGTCTATGTCCAGAACCTGCTACAAGTGGTAAAAAGTTTTGAAAGTAAAGCGATTAGCATGTCAAGCTGAAATGACAGAAACCTACAGCAAGCAATGTTGCTCGAATGCTGTCGCATTCTATTCTTAATGTGACTTTAGAATCCCCATAATTTTTCGTCATGGCAGAAAATGAAGAGCTTTTATGTAGGACAGAGTACATGCTTTGTATGCTGTGCGTTGACCACGGAAGTCCTCCATTCTTTGTGGGGAACATTTCATGATTTCAGATTGTATGCACGAAGCCTTGCCCCTTCACACGCTGACAGCTTGCGCCCTGTCAGGCCACATGTAAATCAGTTGCTCCTGGTAACTGGCGTCACACATTCCTTGGCCTCATTCTTGTCCAGCTGGTGACAGGTAAAGGCCTCAGGCTTAAAGCAATGGCTCTGCTTTGCTCAGAAGCCCGAAGTTGTGGAACTGGCTCTAGGACTTTTTTTCATAAGTTCTAGCAGTTGACCGATGCCAATGTTTGGTGTGGCAGTTTGTTAGCTTGCAGATGGGAATATGAAAAATGCAGATGTTCAACAGGCTACCTTCATATAGTGCATGTGATGCAGCAGATGCTAACATTTACGATTTTATGCGATAGCTTAAAAGGCCTCGTTACCCAAAAAACCCTGCGGCGGCATTTTGAACAAAAATTACGGTCATGGTGCTAGCAGGTTGTACTAGCGGGCAGCAGACATGGCAGAGCACCGATACTTCTATGCTTAGTGGAACCTAACAAGATCACTTATCAGAAAGATGGGAGGAGCTGCCAACTCTGGTTGCTCATTTGGGGTGGAAAGGTGGAATAAGAATCAACTTTCCACTGTTCTTGGATGCCAAGTCTGGCACGCTTATACGGCTTGGTCAAAGCGAGGGTTTACATGTTGTATGGTCGCCTACATTCGGTAGGTGGATGAGGTGATAGTTTAGTACTGTATGCTAATAAGAATGTATGATATATTAGACACAAAGACCAAGACAGTGGTAAATAATCAAGGACTACATGTATGCAAATGAACTGTAAGGGGAGCTGCAGACGCTATATAGTCATATGCTTAAAATAAGAGCTTGTGTGTCCCCAGAATTTGCCATCTTCTACAGAGTATCAGAGATAACTTTGTTATAGAAAAATGCGCCAAGAGACAATTCCATCCAAATTTTGCTTTTAGTTGGAAATGAATTTGTGGCTCTTTCTGGCTATGATGATGTTTCGCCAGCCGCAGAAAAAAAAAATTACAAGTGTTCAACGCTGCTGAACCAAATATTGAGCGAATGCATTAGCTGCGGGTGACCGACCGTTCTTGTTTTCTTTTTCTTCTTCTTTAGCCCACATATAAAGCCCCGCTAAGCCGTATAAACGTGCCTTAGTGGCCTATAGGTATAACGTGAATGTCAGGGTCCTAGCAGGCTGATTCTGCATAACTGTCCCATGTGAAACGAGACTCAAGTTGGCAGCTTCTGCCGACCGCTTGAGTTGGTAGCCCGGATCTCACCCTAGTGTCACGTGGGGTGCGACGCCACAGCATCACGTGAGTAAGACGTAGCTACCGGCCGCGCTATGTTTAAGGGTCGAAACCTAGAGTAGTATTGCTTTCGCAACAAAACACTTAAATTGGATTTGAAAATTTCCTTGACACTCAATTCAAGATTATGCCACCAAACATGACTCCACAATCACCATATGAAAGTGAAAGGTCATGTAGCCTAGCCTCAAAGGTGTGCGAATACTTTTTTTCTTGTGGCCCACCTATGTCACTGCTTTGCTAATAAAGGGCTGCAAATGGGCTTTATAGCATGATACAGATTTAAATTTGATAGTGGGACAGTATGAGGCTTTTCAGTCATTTTACCCTCCCCCCCCCCAAAAAAAAAAACAAAAAAGTTGTCCACTATCGTGAGGAACTCTGCACGTGAGGCAGATGCTTGAGCCACTAGGTCATCACTGTGCACCTCAGTTTCTTTTTGCAGGAACGGCCAGTAATGTTGAGAACTGTATTTCATTTGTAGACATTTTTATAGCGTATAAAACCCTTGTCCAGGAGAATATGCATTCATCGATGTGGGGCTCTGGAACAAAGAACTGCTTATCTATGCTGTTGATTAAACTAGACAGTGCTGAGTAGCAGAATTCTGAATGGTCCATAAAAAGACCATTGCTTTGTATAGTCCAGAACGAGATCTTATTACTTCAGGACCTTGATCACACCATGCATCAAATTGTGTATTCTGCAGAACAGCGGGCGTTCTCGTTCCAGTTGCCATTTTTGTTGGCAAGTAGGCGATGATCACATCAATACAAATTCCATTATTGAAGTCGCACTTAAGTTTGAAACTGCCAAAGTCGAAAAGACAAAAATGCAGACTGCTACTAGGTGTGCAGCATCCCACGAAATATTCCAAGTTTCTTAAAGTACCCTATTTCACCTAGCTGGGTATGTGGGTTGGGCAACTACAGCTCATCCATCTTTAGTAGGTAACATTAAGGATGGATACAGTGAGTTTAATTATAATGACAAGCCACAGCCAATACCTACCATGTTAGTGACTTGTGTTTCAAAACTTGTGCCTATATAATAAATGCGTGGCAGCCATTTACTACGCTACATACCAGGCTTTGTCCGCTGTATTAAGCATACTGAACCTGTGCTTTTTCGATCCTGTAAGTACTATTTTATATGGGCAGAACCAATGCAATCATAAGAGTTGAACGTTGAGCTAGTTGGTCACACATCTCTTGCAAGAAGGCAGCAGAGCAGGTAACAACACAAAACTTAAGAAGCACACACAACCACAAGGACAACGCTGCACTGACAACTACATTGACCAGAACCCGCATATCTTCTCCCTTCACTTCAACGGCACCAAACAGAGCTAAAGGGATGTGTGTGCGGGTTAACAACCAGGACTTTAACTCTGGATGCAAAACTTCGCACCGGACTAGGTACTCCAAGTGTATTCACGGGATTGTTTATCAGATTCTCTTGTAACATGGAAAGAAATATATTGGACAGACAGGAAGATGTATCAATGACATGATTAGAGAACACGCTATTTCAATATCGGACAAGCCTGGCACTAATCTCGCAGTGCACTGCAATGACTGCGTTTTTTGTAGGGAACAAAAATGTCCAGCTGACCTTCACAATGTTAAGGTTATGAAAAGGATGAAGGATAAGTTAGCAAGATAAATTTATGAAGCTTATGCAATCAATGACTCGGGAGACAAATGTGTCAGTATGCCTTCAGTGGTATTGTTGAAGAAGGAATTACAAATTCTGCACAAACAGGCAGGACGTTAAAAACAAGGAAGAAGTTGGCTGCAGACATGATGTGAAGGGAGAAGATGTGCGGTTTCTGGTCAATATAGTTGTCAGTGCAGTGTTGTCCTTGTGTTTGTGTGTGCTTCTTATGTTTTGTGTTGTTACCTGCTCTGCTGCCTTCTTCCAAAAGCAATGCAACCAGTATAATTTGAGTTGCCAAACTTCAGTGTTTCTCTGGCTCAGTAGAGGATGCAAAGTGGCAGCCTCTTGGATTGGTCTGTGAAGCTTACATTATTACAAGGGCACTTCAAAACATACCTCTGCAGTTTAAATCGTCAATACTTCAGCACGGCAACCTAGCCCTGCTTTGGCATTGTCAAGTGGAATCCATGTTGGAAAGAGTGCTCTTTAAAAAATAGGCTGTGTGACATGTTGCAATAGAAACAGTATGAAGGAAATGACTGCACCCTTAGATTTTTACTCCGTTGGGGTGGTGAAGTGGTTAGGGCACTTGGCTACTGTGCCCTAATGCAATATGCAAGGATTAGGGCACAGAACAATCCTCATGCCAACAATGTCTAGTAAGATTCCTTGTATCTATTTTGTTGTGATAACTACTACTTTGCAGTGCAACATGGAGCGAAACTGAGCACGAGTGGTGATGTCATTCATTGTGTACTACATTACTTATTTTCCTAAGTACATTTCACAACTGTGTTGCCGCCTAATCTTGGAAGCCTGAGTATTTATGTTTGCATTATTCTGGCCCCTAGGAGCGGTTTTGAGTAATGCGCAGGTCAGTGCGTGAACTGAACAGAATTTCTTTTTTATTCAACGACCCATACACCTTCAACAGTATGATTGACCAGCAGAGCGGCACTCTGGTGGTATCTGCAGAGTGGCACTGCAGGCTATGTGACAGCACAAAAGGTTTTTCCGTGCATTCCACAGATTCGACGAAGTGCAAGGCTGTTTATGCTTATATGAATGCTCGAGATGATAAGCTTCAGATAGCACTGCACTAACATACAAATGCAGCACGCTTTCTTTCCTACAATTCGCTCCACACCCCTATGATGCAATAAAATACAATAGAATGGATGGTTAAGTACTGCCACCAAAGTGCCCTCAGTCTCCTGGAATCAGAGAGATTGTATTATTCATGGTGGTTTCATAGCATGAATAGCAGCAAGCCACATCACACACTACTGCAGTAGCATGCAATAATTAATGGCTATAATAAATTGCGTGCATTGAGAGCTGCGGTCTGCTTATTCTTACTATCTGTAGCAAAACATTGGCAGTGTTGCAGAAGCAAGAACTAACGTTTAAAACTGGCAACGTTCTAGTTCGTATTAGCAAAACCGGCAATCGATACAAGTGTCGCGATCTTGAACTCTATCTACCCGTCTTTAGCTGTGAGCAAACACAAAGCGACGGAATGAGAGTCGACACTGGCCACTGTTTCTGGAGCACCAAAGTTGTTCATTAATATGCCTCGATACCCCAACCAGCGCGAGCAGAATTGTTGCGCTGCCCCTGGCTAGCACCTATTGATAGTACATAAAATACGAAGGTAAAGCAATGCTGAACTATTGCAGCAGCATACTGCGCGGCCCACATACCACTGTGCTCATTTTAGTGCCTTTCTCGATATTGTATGCACGTCCTCGGCAAAGCCCAGTATATCCTCTGAAGCATGGCTAGGACATCAGAAAGTTTGTTTACGATGCCGCACAAAGCAGTTTAATTAAATATGCACAGTTCCGACTAACTCATGGGAGTCTGTCCTCTCGATGGCGGCATAAGGAAAGCAAACTGTTTCTTACGATGCTCTTAATTAAAATCGAAGTACGTAGCGGAATAACGAGATCGAAAGCAATGTTTTTTGCAGAAATTATCGGAAGCTTTTGACGTACACTATAGTGGTCATTCCCGCGCAAAATTTATGTTGTCAGAGTATAAACTCTCATTTCTCAAATATCTAGCAACATTTTTGCGACTGCTTCACACCTTACGAGGTGCTGTTTCTGATGCGCGCATTGTTGCTGGCACGCCGACGCCAAATGAGCCCCATCCTTCAGCCGAAGCAACTGACCCACGACCGGCAGCAATGCCGTGAGCGCGACGGCAGAACACTGTAGCGACGGCGAACATGCGTGACGCCATATGCATTTTGGAGCGTAGCTGTTGCCACGGCAACCAGCGGCAATCGAGAACGAAGGAACTGACGTAATGTGACGTCTTGGGGATGGCGACGATGATGATAGTGTCTGCTCTCATCTGGGCTGGAAACGGAATGTCGCAGCCGGGTAACGATCCCTGGCGCCTCAGCACCGATACAACTGGAGCCTCGCCGGAGTCGTCGCCTTGCGGGCGTCGAACCGCAAACCAGCACCATGCAATCGACCAATGACCCGCAAGCAGCCGGTGGTGACGCGGTGAGCCAGGACGAAGACCGGCCTGCAGGCGCAGCGAACGGTTCCTCGCATCACTATCGAGAGCCTCGGACTTTCGCGGGAGCGGAAGGTGAGGACGCCGACGAGTGGTTGACCCACTACCAACGAGTGAGCCGCTACAACCAGTAGGACGCCGCCGCTCAGCTTGCAAATGTGGTTTTCTTCCTAACACATACCGCTCTTGTTTGGTCCGAAACCGACGAGGGCTCTCTTACCACCTGGGACCGTTTTGTTACCAAAGTGGGCCAGTGCTTTGGCGACTGCCTTGCACGAAGGAAGCGGGCTGAACACGCGCTCGCACACAAAGCTCAGCTACCGGGACAAATATGCACAACTTGCGTTGAGGAGGTCCTGAAGCTATGCAAAACATCAAGCGCTAATATGACCGAGGCAGATAAAGTAGTACATCTTATGAAGGGCATCGCAGATGATGTTTATAATTTTCTAAATGCCAAAGATCACCTGACAGCCGTCTTTGAAGTTATTCGGCCCGTTCGCACATTCGAGACATTGAAGCCTCGTCACATAACGGCAAAATTTGAGCGGTTCGCAAACGTTCCATCTGTGGCGAGCATTGAAGACAGCTTCATGGACTTGTCGACGATCCAGCAAATTGTTCGCGAGGAACTGCAGTGGTTCGAGCCCCCTGCATGGTGTCCACCATCCTTGCCCTCTGGCGGGGTAGGCTGTCGAAGGGCTTCCTCCCTGCTCCCCTCGATGGCCGTTCTGAATTATATCAATACGGCACACGCCAACGCTTGCTCCAACAGCCCGACGCCAAGGTTCTATAGCCCTGGTCATCCGCCTCGCTATGACTCACGCCCGGCTAACTTCTCGTCGCACTACTATCCGCACTATGAGTACCGTCCTCAGCCACCACCTGCTCACTATTTCCGGCATCCAACACGAAGGCCTAAAGATAAGTTTCGCTACCCAATGCGCCCTGCCTCCTCGGAACCCTCCGGGGAACAAGGGTTTCGTCGCACAACCCCCGTGTGCCACCGAAGTGGTATTGAGAGGCACATATCTCGATACTGCCGCAGTCACCCACTCACCCGTTACGATCGGCCCGTCCAACATGCTCCGCCAGGTAACCGTTTCTATGACTCTCCTTGGCAATGGCCCCCATCTTCGTGTGAATATCCCCAGACCGACGGACCGCGCAGCCGCTCTCTTGCTTTCGACAGAAGTTTCTCACCGCCGCTCTCCGTCATCCCGGCCACGGCGGCGGTCTCCATCCCCTTTGCCAAAAAACTAGTCAGTGCGGCCGCTGGAGGTCACGCCGTTGGAGACTGTGCGCTGCCTGTAGAAATTCCTGTTGTTATGGTAAAGAACATGGTCTATGTGCTTGTGGATGGTGTGGCGACAATGGCGTTAGTGGTTACCGGGGCAGCCATTTTAATAATGAGTTTGTCATTTAAAAAGTGGTTAGGACGCAATGTTTTTTGGGGGGGGGGGCGCAGAAATGTGAATTTTCATGGCGCGGGTGGTGAGGTGCTGTGTCCCCTGGGAATGTGCAGTGCTTCGGTGTCCCTGGGTGGAATGGTATTCGCAGCGGAGTTTGCAGTGCTTCCGCGATGCATGCATGACATAATTCTAGGTATTGATTTTTTTGGAATGTGTGGCACTACGGTCGACTGCCGCTCTGGGGAACTCTGCACTGATAGCTCCCTTCCTTCTAAACTTTTAGAGGAGCCACACGTGCGTGAGTATGTGTTCCGCGTAACAAAGAATACTGTCACGGACAACAGGGCTAGACATGACTAAAACGACGGGACGAAGCTGTACCAGCGGGCAAAACGTTCGGCGCACAGCACGAGAGTCAACTTCAGTGTCATCTTCTTCCAGGCGCAGCTAGAACATGGGGAAACCAGGTGGCATTACTCCCCCTTTAAAAAAAAAAGAAATAAGGGACGGAGCGCGAGCGATGGCCAATGTAAGCGAAAAGAAAGATCAGCACATGGATAGCATAGATAACGGAGGCGGGGTAAGGTGTCTTACGCGACAACGAAACAAGCGCATAGCGCACTACCACGGGAAATAGGGCTTCATGCGGACAACGTGCACGACCTCGGAGCGTGGTTGCCGACGCGAGGGCTGCACAGTACCCACTGGAAGAACTTCGTAAGTCACTTCCGTGATTCGGCGCTGAACTTCGTAAGGTCCGAAGTAACGGGAAATCAGTTTATCACACAAGCCGGATCGACGCACCGGGGTCCACACCCAAACTTTCTCTCCAGGATGGTATGCGACGTGTCGATGACGGAGGTTGTAGCGGCGTGCATCCGTGCCCTGCTGTTGTTGAATGTGAATGCGGGCAAGTTGACGTGCTTCCTCAGCGCGCTGAGCAAACTGCTCGGCGTCTGGCGTTAGTGGATGATCATCTGGGCAGCTCGGAAGCATGGCATCCAACATCGTCTGAACGTCACGTCCCTAGACTAGGCGAAATGGTGTAAAACGCGTGGTCTCTTGGGTGGCCGTGTTGTAGGCATAAGTGATGTAGGGGAGAATTTCATCCCAGTTTTTGTGCTGCGAGTCTATGTACATTGCGATCATGTCGGCGATGGTTTTGTTGAGTCTCTCCGTGAGGCCATTCGTCTGCGGGTGATATGCAGTAGTTTTTCGGTGGCAGGTATGACTAAGCTCGAGCACGTCGTGCATGAGCTGTGCCGTAAACGCGGTGCCTCGATCGGTTACGACTAGGGACGGCGCGCCATGACGCAACACGATTTGCTGCATGAAGAATTGAGCGATCTCAATTGATGTGCCCCGCTGCACCGCCTTGGTTTCCGCATAACGTGTGAGATAGTCGGTCGCGACTATAATCCATTTGTTACCCATCGATAACAGCGGAAATGGGCCCAGTAGGTCGATGCCGACTTGGTCAAACGGCGTCCGAGGTGGAATAATAGGTTGGAGCAAACCCGCGGGCTTGAGAGGAGGCACCTTTCGACGTTGACACTCGCGGCAGCCTCTGACGTAGCGATGGACGGCTTCAGAAAGTTTAGGCCAATAATAGGCTTGACGAACTCGAGCGAGTGTGCGTGCAAAGCCCAAGTGGCCGGAGGTGGGCTCATCGTGGCAAGCAAAAAGGATATCGTCGCGAAGGTCTGCCGGCACGACAAGGAGGTGCGCTCGATCAACAGTGCTGGAGTTTTTCTTGAATAAAACGCCATTCCGAAGACAGAATGCAGACAGGTGCCTTCCAAACTGGCGAGGGACGTCAGCAGCGCGACCCTCCAGGTGGTCAATGACAGGTCGAGGGTCTGGGTCAGCTCGCGTTCGGGTCATTATGTCTGAGGCATTCACTAGTCCGAGAAAACCTCTGTCATCCGTGACGTTATCGACAAATCCGACGGGTGCCCGGGAGAGCGCGTCAGCATCTTCGTGCTTCTGTCCAGATTTGTACACAATGGAGTAATCAAATTCTTGGAGGTGAAGGCTCCATCGTGCTAGGCGCCCCGATGGGTCACGGAGATTGGCCAGCCAACACAAAGAATGGTGGTCAGTAACGACTTTAAAAGCACGGCCATAGAGGTAAGGCCTAAATTTCATAGTTGCCCACACAACCGCGAGACATTCCTTTTCCGTAGTGGAATAATTTGTTTCAGCGCGGGAGAGCGTGCGGCTGGCATACGCAATGACCCTTTCCACGCCAGCTTGGTGTTGAACGAGTACAGCGCCAAGGCCGATGTTGCTGGTGTCGGTGTGGACTTCGGTGGCAGCGTCTTCATCAAAGTGCGTAATAACAGGGGTAGTTTGCCGTCGTCTGCGCAGCTCCACAAAAGCCTCCTGTTGCTCGGTGGCCCACACGAACTGTGTATCATCCCGCGTGAGGCGGGTCAGGGGTGCGGCTATCTTGGAAAAGTCGGCGATGAAGTAGCGGTAGTACGCACACAAACCCAGGAAACGTTTTAAACTCCTCTTCGTGGCAGGAACGGGAAATTTGGTGACAGTGGCAGTTTTGTCGGGGTCTGGCCTAACGCCTGCGGCACTCACAAGATGACCGAGAAACTTCAACTCTTTGTAGCCAAAGTGGCACTTCTCGGGCTTGAGCGTCAAGTCAGCTGACCGTAGGGCATCTAATACTGCGCGAAGGCGTTCGAGGTGTTCTCCAAAGGTTTCAGAGAACAGGACAACGTCGTCGAGATAAACTAAACAGATTTGCCATTTGAGGCCGGCGAGAACGGTGTCCATCATGCGCTGAAAAGTAGCCGGCGCTGAACATAGGCCGAATGGCAGCCCTTTAAACTCATACAGTCTATCTGGGGTGACAAAGCTCTTTTTTCGCGGTCCCGCTCATCGACCTCAATCTGCCAGTACCCGCTCTTCAAGTCAATGGAGGAGAAGTACTGGGCGCGACGAAGCTTGTCGAGCGAATCGTCGATACGGGGCAGCGGGTAGACGTCTTTTTTAGTGATGTCGTTCAACTTTCAATAATTAACACAGAAGCGAAGGCTGCCATCCTTTTTTTTCACCAGCACGACAGGGGAAGACCACGGACTGTTGGAGGGTTGGATGACACCATCACGAAGCATCTCCTGAACCTGTGTCTGAATTATTTCACGTTCTGTCTTTGAGATGCGGTACGGCCGCTGGCGTATAGGGCGGGCATCGTCGGGAGTAATTAAACGGTGCTTCACAAGAGGCGCTTGCCGAATTTTCGATGACGTCGCGAAACAAGCACTGTATTTTAGAAGGAGAGAATGCAGGTCGTGCTGTTGTGTTTCCGAGAGATCTGTACTAATATCCAGACGATCAAGGGATTTGCGCACATTTTCAACTTCTCCGAACGTAAAACATTCAGAAACATCCGCTAAGGCGTCGGCGAATGCGATTGCGGTAGCGCGGAAAAGATGGCGGGGTTCGTTCGTGAAGTTAATCACCAGGAGCTCAGATCGGCCGTTACGCAGATGGATGAGACTCCGCGCCGAGGTGATGCCGTGGGTGAGCAAAAGGGACAGGTTGCCCTCAGCGACCGCCGTTCCGTCACGTAGTTCATCGCAGTTAACAGTCATAAAAACACTGGAACGTGGCGGAATATAAACGCTCTCGGCAGAAATTCAAAGAGGAGCACGGCTTTGGCGCTCTGCGGTGTCAGTATCATCATCTTTCTCGGTCGAAAAGGTTACGGTACGCTTCCGGAGATCGATAATGGCCCCATACTCTCTGCGAAAATCGACACCAAGGATACAGTCGCGGGAGCAGTCAGGTATCACAAGGTAGCTGACAACAAACGTGGAGTTGCGAATTTGGACTTTGGCCATGCACTGACCGCTCGGAGTTACGGCATGTCCGCGAGCAGTTCGAATCTGCGTGCCAGATCATGGCGTCATCACTTTTTTTAGAAGCACCGCTAGCCTCCCGCTTAAAATCAAAAAAGTAGCACCAGTGTCTACTAATGCGCTAACCTTATAGCCATCGAGGAGCACGGGTATATCGAGCGAGAGTCTATCTTCACGTGTACGAATTGTCGTCGGGGCCGTCCAGTCGCGGTCGCTCACAGGTCGCGTTGTCGGGGGGTTTTCGTCGCGTCGATTTGAAGCGGCCTCGCCCCCTGAGGTCGCTGTCTTTAGTTTTCCCGGCTCGGACTAGGCGACCGTCGCTGCGCCATCCGGGAGGAGCTGGGCTGCGAGGATGATCGGCGTGGAGACGGAGATCGTGACGGTCATCGAAAAGTTGGCGCCATGCGCTGCTGGGCTACGTATTCCTCAATATCCCGGCGTCGTTGGCCTAAAGGAGGGCTACGCATGTCAATGGGGAAACCCTTCAGTCCCAGTTGACGATATGGGCACTGTCGATACAGGTGACCAGGTTCTCTGCAGTGGAAGCACAGGCGCTGCCGATTTGGGGCACGCCACAGGTCTGCCTTTCGCTGGGGTGGTCGGCGGTTGTCGATGTACGGCGCGGGGTGGGCTGAATACAGTGAGCCTTGGTCGGGTGGCAGTAATTGTGTGGAATCAGTTTGGGGACGTCGCAAGATGTCTGCAGACGTTGGTCGAGAGGACTCGCTGGAAAAGGATGTAGGGTTAGCAGATGGTACCGAAGGCCGAAGTACCTGCTGGAGTTCTTCTCGTACAATACTAGCGACAGAGGCGACCGTCGGCTGGGGAGCACCGAAAAGCTTCTGGAGCTCTTCACGCAAAATGGAGCGGATGATGTCGCGAAGAAGATCCGGACTAGCCCCGAAGGCCGAATGCGGCTCCGTGAGAGAAGCGGCGATTACCGGCCTGTCGTAGGTCGTAGACCGCTGCTGGTGCATCCTTTCCATCGTAATTGCTTCCGAAAGAAACTCGGCAACTGTACTCGGCGGATTGCGCACGAGCTCAGCGAACAGTTGTTCCTTAACGCCGTGCATGAGATGGCGTACCTTTTTCTCTTCGGGCATGGCCGGGTCAGATCGTCGAAACAGCCTAGTCATGTCCTCCACGTACATGGTTATGGTCACGTTCGGCATCTGTATGCGAGAGTGTAAACCTCTTTCCGCTCGTTCTCGGCGATCCCGGCTGGTGTAGGTGTTCAGGATGCAGCGGCAGAACTCGCGCCACGATGTTAGGGCGCCTTCGCGATTCTCGTACCAAGTACGAGCGCCATCTTCCAGGCTAAAGAAGTCGTTCCTGACCTTTGCGTCGTCGTCCCACTGATTAAATGTGGCGACCCAATCAAACTGGGCGAGCCAGCGTTCGACGTCTTCCGTCTGACAGCCGTGGAAAGCCTTAGGCGGTCGTGGGTTCTGTAGAGTGTAATACGTTCGAGTTTGCATGACAGGTCGAAAGGCGGCTGCTGTGGTGAATTCCAACGGCCCGTGCTCAGCTGGTAGGCCTAGGTTCCTCCGGCTAGCGCGGTGAACAGGAGTGTCGATTTGCACAGGACCTGAATCCTGGGTATGCGGAGGAGTTCGGGACATATACTGTGATCAATACCCTGCGCCGACACCAAAATATGTCACGGACAACAGGGCTAGACTTGACTAAAACGATGGGACGAAGCTGTACCAGCAGGCAAAACGTTCGGCGCACAGCACGAGAGTCAACTTCAGTGTCCTCTTCTTCCAGGAGCAGCTAGAACATGGGGACACCAGGTGGCATTACCAATATGCCAGCCCTGTCTATGATGTGCTTCCCAGTTTTGTGCCCCAGCCGTGCCTCCGACACCTTCAATGCTACGGGGGCACTTTTTCATTCTAACTGTGCAAAGAAACACATTCTTGTTCCTCATTGCCTACTGTCGGTGGTCAAGGGCTGCTCACGGCTGTGGGTCAACCATTTCTCTTCGCAACCTGCAGTTTTTCCTGTGAATATGAAGATTGCGACTTGCAGCGAAGACGACGCTTCGTCGGTGGCTTTGGTTACTGATTCACCTGGCGATGTTGCTGCCTCTCCAGCCCCTGACTCACAACTACGTCCGATGATCAGCCGCTTTCTAACCAGTGAACAGCGTGACGCTTTGGAGCCCTTACTGGTCAAGTATTTTTCCATCTTTGATTTTTCAGAGCCCAGAGGTTCACGAAGGATTCTCGTGACACGTACCCGGCATCGCATTGACACAGGCTACTCACACCCAATTCGACAGAAGCCGTACAGAGTATCGCCAACAGAGCGTGAGGTCATAGCAGGTTCGGGATATACTGGAAAAGGGTGTTATTGAAGAGTCATGCAGTCCCTGGGCCCCCCTTGTAATACTGGTCTAGAAGAAAGATGATACATGGCGCTTTTGCGTCCACAATCGCCGCTTGAATGCTGCAACAAAGAAAGACGTGTATCCCCTTTGCCGGATCGATGACGCCACAGATTGTTCTCCGCAACATACTTTTCATCCGTCGATCTGCGATCGGGATATTGACAGATACATATGCACCCTGATAACAAGAAGAAAACGGCTTTTATCACACCCGATGGCCTCTTGGAATTTAATGTAATGCCCTTCGGGCTGTGCAATGCTCCTGCAACTTTCAAGAGATATATGGAAGTGATCCTACGTAGGCTAAAATGGCAAATATCTATGTGGTACCTCGATGATGTCATTTTTTGCCAGAAATTCAATGACCACAATGAACGCCTCGCTCTCGTGCTGGACTGCTTTAAGAACACCGGTATAGTACTTAATTCGAAGAAGTGTCGCTTCAGTGAGCGTCAGACTTTGGTACTAAGACACCTCGTCAATGGTGAAGGCGTCAGACCTGGCCCTCAAAAGACCGCTGCTGTTGCACCGTTTACAACACCCCAGAACGGGAAGGAGCTTCGAAGTTTCGTAGGACTGTGCTCATATTTTCACCGCCTCATTCCCCGTTTTGCTGACATCGCTAACCCGCTCATGCGTCTTCTCCACAAAGACGCATCCTTCGAGTGGACATCAGAGTGTGACTTTTCTTCTCACCAGCTCAAGTTTTTGATAATATTGACACGCTGCATTCTTTATTTCCCTCTGTGCTGATCGCTAGCGTGTGCCTCCTCGAGGCGAAGAAACCGACGTTTGTCTCCTCGATTCGAAGAAACCGACGTTCGTCTCCTCGAGGCGAAAAAACTGAAGTTCTTCTGTCGAAGCGGGCCTGCTAGTTTCCTGCCGCACTGTGACTTTTGTTACTCCTGTGTCCCGCGGTGACTTCTGATCAGAGACTTCACACCGTGACATCTGGTGGAGCTGCTGGGTAACGCAACCCATGCTCCGAACACCTCCAACCAGCCGAGACTCCAGCCCTCAAGGATCTCCTACCATCGAGATTACGCCTACCCATCACAGTAGCCGACGGCTTCGAGGCTTGATCCCGAATTTGCGCCTCTGCAATTTTCTCGTACTGCGAGGCCGCCACCATCATCTCCAACACCACCTTCGGAGACAACACAACCACCCGTAATGACGCAGGTAGATACCACTGCCCCCTCCTTCTTGTTGCAGCAGGCGCGGCAGATACCCATCTTCGAAGCCTTTCCCGGCGACGACCCGGAAGACTGGCTAGATAAATTTGAGCGAGTAGCTCAGTACAATCGCTGGGGCGGCGACTAGAAACTGCAGCATGTATTTTTTTCGCTCGACGGTGCAGCTCGTACATGGTTTGAAAATCATGAGACTGCTATCACAACATGGAGTCCCTTCAAGGACCAGCTCCTGCAAGCTTTCACCACCGTTTTTCGGAAAGAACGCGCCGAGCTGCTCCTACAGACGAGAGTTCAGCTACCTAACGAGAGCGTCCTCGTTTACTTCGAGGACATGACGAGGCTATTCCGTTGCGCTGATCCAAACATGTCCGAAGAAAAAAAAACTTCGCTATCTCATGATGGGAATTAAGGAGAAGATCTTCCTTGGATTAGTGCGATGTCCTCCCAAGACCATCAGGGAATTTGTATTCGAGGCCACTACCATTGATAGGGCTCTAGAGATGCGATCTAAGCACTACGAGCGGCCGTCGATCCCTATTGCTGCCGCCATCGCGGACACTGGTAGCACTGACGTGCTCCGCGAGATCATACGGGTACGCGAGGAGCTGAAAAAACTATTTTCGACGGCAGCACCCCGTCAAGTATCCAGCCTTTCTCAGATGGTTTGGGAAGAGGTCAACCAGGCACTCAATCCACCAAAGCCACTCCCGACAATGCCACCACAGGCCATGACCTACGTCGCAGTCACTCGTCGTGCCTGTCCACCTCCCAGTCAGCACCAAGCAGCACCTGCATACACTCGTCAAGCACCTCCCGCTCGAATTTCTCAGGTGCGTCCACGCAAAAGCGACGTCTGGCGCACTCGCGATAATCGCCCGCTGTGCTTCCACTGTGGCGAAGCTGGTCACCTGTTCCGCGATTGCTATTACCGACGAATGGGTCTGCCGGGATTTAGCGCCGACGCGCGAAAGCCGCAGCGTGGTGAACGGCCCCCTGCTACTGACGCGTACTTGGCTGAATCATCCGGAACGCCCTATGACTACTTGCGGTCCCCTTCACCGCGCCAATACTCCTCACAGACACGTGGTAATGCCGGCCTGACGCGGGTCCGCACCCCTAGACCCCATCGGGAAAACTAGACGCGGCAACCTTTGGGGGGAAGGTTGCTCATCGACGAAATTCTCAAGCTCCTCCACCGCTGCAACTGGATGGCCACTCTGTTTCACGACGACACGACGCACCCCACAATGATTCGCTGCCTCGGCGCTCCAGTTCTCCGACGACACGAAATCAGCTAGTACCACACCGCAGCCGTGACCGGACTCCGCGACGTTCCGGCAACACCACAGCCATAACCGCCGACCTGAACATTTCAGTGGACGGAACCGACGGGATAGCGCTTGTGGATACCGGCGCCGATTATTCTGTGATGAGTGGGCTTGACAGGCCCAAAAATTCGTACTGCCGGAGGCCACTTGATAACGCCGACCGGTACCTGCACTTCTAGGGTAACAGTGCAAGAAGAAACGCACTTAGCAACCTTCGTCGTACTTGTCCAGTGTTCCCGTGACGTCATCCTTGGCATGGATTTCTTAGAGAATGGAGCCATTATCGACCTGCAGACTAAGTCAGTGACCTTGTCGACTGAGAACGCAATACACAGTGCTTCAGAGCGACCGACAGCACTGCACATCCTTGATGATCACATCACTATTCCGCCCCGTTCCAGTGTGATGACGTCTGTGGCTGCGAATACACTGCGAAACTTTGAAGGTGTCGTGGAGAGCAAACAAATCTTACTTTTCGAACGCAGTCTTGCTGTAGCCAGAGGAGTCGTTCCCCTCGAAGACGGCAAAGCAGACTACCTACTCACAAATTTTGGCGGTGAGCACCAGCATTTAAGCACTGGGACTGTAGTGGCCCATATTTGCGGTATCACGCTTGTTCGAAAAGCCTCTGGACTTGCGACGCTGTCATTGACCGAAATGAAGAGGCCTACCACCGATTTACACTTCGACATTAACCCTGCGCTTTCTCAACTGCAGCATCGCCAAGTGAACCAGCTCCTCCAGCGCTATCGGGCGACCTTCTTTAACTCTTCACGTGTTGGCAGAACCGATCTCGCCAAGCATCGAATTATTACGGATGATACCGTGCCACCTCTCAGACAGTCACCTTACCGAGTGTCTCCGACTGAACGCGCCGCTATCACCCGCCAAGTGAAAGAGATGCTTCGCGACGATGTCATCCAGCCCTCGCGGAGTCCATGGGCGGCACCTGTCGTTCTTGTGAAGAAAAAGGATGGTACGCTTAGGTTTTGTGTGGATTACCGCTGGCTAAACAAAGTTACAAAGAAAGACGTCTATCCCCTGCCATGCATCGACGGTGCTCTGGATCGTCTCTGCTCCGCGAAATATTTCTCTTCAATGGACTTGAAATCCGGATACTAGCTAATAGAGGTAGATGAGAGGGACCGCGAGAAAACGGCGTTTATTACTCCGGATGGGCTCTACGAGTTCAAGGCTATGCCCTTTGGTCTCTGCTCTGCGCCGGCTACTTTCCAACGGCTTATGGACACCGTACTTGCAGATCTCAAGTGCAGACATGTCTCGTTTACCTTGACAACGTTGTGGTCTTCGCTCCAACGTTCGAGGAGCACCTTCGGCGCCTTGAAACTGTTTTGCAAGGCATAACATCCTCTGGCCTTACGTTAAAGGACGAGAAATGTCATTTTGATTATACGGCGCTCAAGTTCTTGGGGCACGTCGTAAGCCACGCTGGTGTCCTGCCGGATCCAGAGAAAACGACAGCTATTGCCAACTTCTCTCCGCCCCAAGACCATAAAGCTGTTCGACGATTTCTTGGCTTATGTGCCTACTACCGGCGCTACGTCAAAGATTTCGCTCGACTCGCCGAGCCCCTAACCCGTCTGAAAAAGACAGACACACCTTTCACTTGGGACACACCACTGGAACGAGCATTCAAAGAGCGTAAACGCCACCTACAAACACCTCCCATATTGGCTCACTTCGACGAAAGCGCCGACACGGAGCTTCACACCGATGCAAGCAACATAGGCCTGGGCGCCGTTCTAGTTCAAATCCAGGGCGGCCAAGAACGTGTAATCGCTTACGCCAGTCGCTGTCTATCTAAAGCGGAATCGAACTATTCTGCAACAGAGAAAGAATGTCTCGCCATTGTGTCGGCGACGTCGAAATTCCGGCCATTCCTTTACGGGAAACCATTCAAGTCAGTGACTGACCACCATGCCCTATGTTGGCTTGCAACCCTAAAGGACCCTTCAACCCGTCTTGTAAGATGGAGTCTACGATTAAGGAATTCGACATAACTGTCACGTACAAATCTGGCCTTCAGCATTTGGACTCAGACTGCCTCTCACGGGCCCCTGTAGATCCCCCCGCAGATGAAATTCCTGATGAGGTCATACTGTTAAATGCCATCAGCACAGAGTGCCTCGCTGAAAGACAATCTGCAGATCCCGAACTTCGTCACATCATGGACTATCTAAACGGAGCATGTACAACCGCTCCGAGAGCTTTCAAGCGTGCTCTGTCATAGTTATGTGTGCGCAGTGGTGTTCTCATGAAAAAAAACTTTTCCGCCAGCCAAACGCCGTACCTGGTTGTTGTACCTATGTGTTATGGGGGTTAATCCCGCAAGAATACGCCACGAGGGGACTAGACGCTACAGTCGCCTTCTAGCCCCGACGTGCAGCCCTAGCAGACAGAGCTGTGACCCCCAACCCGCGGTGCGAGAAGTCGCTACTGCGGCGGGTTCGAGCCAGAGGGGACAGACACCGAGTTCCGTACTCGAACAGTTTATTGTGCTCGAGTACACGGCAAAGGAAAATACACTAAAGAACAACCGCCGTGTAGCGAGCGAACGCCGCGTACGGGGGTGAAATAGAACCACCTAAGGGAGAAGCACGCACGAGGAGTGAGAGGTACTGCTCACCTGCGTGCGGCTTCGTGCTCACGGCCTGCGGCAGTCAGTGCGCGCTGGACCGGGAGCAGAGGGTGAAGGCGGCGGTCTCCCGACGGGAATGCTGATCCGTGCGCGTGCACGTTCAACCGTCAAAAGACACCGAGGGAGCTGCGACAGACGCGCATCTCATCTCGGCTCGGGGAGAGGAGGTTTTCTGGGTATGCCAGTAGGAAAGAAGGAAGCCCGTGCGGTGTCGCCGCGGGAGCCTGGGAGGATGGAAGGGTGGCCAGTGTGCCCTCTCCTCGCGGTCCTCCCCAAGAGCGCACGTAATCACGCGTGTTAACTACGCGCGGCCCTTTATAATGGGGGCAAGGGATTATGAACCCCCACATCCCCCCTCCTTAAAACCGCCGTATCACCTTTTCCGAAGTGGGGGGGCGCTGTTGGTTCTTACTCTCCCATCAACTCCGCGAAATCTATCAGCGGGTCCGCCGATGATGTCGTCGAGGACGATGACGGGGTCCATTCTGGAGCACTCGGGGACAGTCGGGACCGACCCGGCCGCGCGGGGGAAAGGCCACGAGGAACGCCGCTGCAGGCAGGCTCCTCCGCTGCTCCGGTGACGCTCAACTGGCTCGGCCCCGGCAGCGGTGACGCCGACGCCCCAGGACCGGTGCGAGCGATCGCCAGCAACCACTGCTCGTACGCCGGGTCCTGGGCGAGCCGACGCATCATCTCCGCCGCCGCGGGGCCGAGTTGCGACGCGAATGATGACGGCGGCGCAGCAGGCTCCGCCCGGTTCCTCTCGTCCCAGCCGCGGTGAAGTCTGGAGCCACGGTGACTTGCGCGGGACAACACCAGGCCTCCGCATACACAAAACACGGAGCCGGGCGCCGGAGGCAGAGAGGCGCCGTTAGCGCGGCGATCTTCATCTTCCACGGTCCGGCCCTGGAACATGCTCAGCAGCCTGTGGTCGCTTTTGCTGCGGGGCGCTCGTACTTGCACTCTCCAGGGCTGGTCCGAGAAATAACTCACCGGCGCCTCCGTGCCCCTCTGGTGTGTCCAGGTTGCAACCAAGCGGGTCTCTGGCGCGGCGACCGCTGTCGCAGTACTGGAGCGGCCCGAGCGTCCCCCAGCATTGAGGGTGGTCGGTCCCGGGCGGGCGTTCTTCTTCGGGGGGTCTCCCGGTGTTCCGTGCTCCGGATAATAGCGCCTCTTTGCAGCGGGTCCCGTACTGGCCGGGCGGTGGTAATCATTGCATCCCTGCCCCTTATGGCCGATGGAATCGGGCTTTTGGGCCTGCATCTCTTCGGGGTTTGCGTCGAGCAGTTAAAATTTGCCTCTGCTTTGCCCAACGGTCTCGTGACAAGTGCGCTGTCCGCGGGGCTTGTTTCGTGCGCTTTTCCCTCTCCGCCAGGCACACCCTCTCCCTCATCCCGGCGCTCTCCGCTGTCCGCGTAACGAAAACATTGGAAAAGGAGTGCTGACCTTGGGGTTTGCGTCGACTTGCACAGCGGGGCACCGGCGCTGCCGCCCGCGAGGCCACAGCCACGAGACTCGAACGGCGCCATAGTGGCCCTTTTCTGCAGCAGCCCTCGTCATGGTAGTCGCAGGAGCCCGTTCCAAGAACTCTGGCTCGCCCGCTCCGCGGTCGACCGGAACCCGTCTTTCTTCGTGGCCTGCTCGTCGGTGACAGCTCGCTCCGGGTTCGGGAATGTGGTCCCTCCTTGGATGGTTTGCTTCTCGATGCTGCAACGGTCGTCGCGGCCTCCGCCGGCTCCCCTCTTTGCTGGCTGCAATTCTATGTTTTCCCTAGTTACATTTTTTTCCTTTTTTTTTTCTTTTTCTCTCTCTCTTCTTTTTTTTGAACCAACCCCCACTCGGACTTTTCCAATGAGAAAGCGCGTGCTTTCTCCGGAAGCAAAATATACCGAATATCGACAGGGCGTCCCGTCCGTATTCAGCACGAGAAATTACTCCCTGCGCGTTGGTCAGAGTTACGTCTGCCGTGGGCGCAAGTTGTAACGAGACGCGATGTTCAAACGACGACATCGGCCTTCCGGTACAGCTGCCTGCTGGCGAGGGAGTGCGTCCTCCTCGGGCCACTCATTCCCTCTGTCAACGTAGGGTTTGAGATCACAGACATGCACCGGTCCGCCGGTCGGTCTTAACTTCAAGTCCGCCAGCCTGTACACGAGCGAAGAGGCCTTCTGCCAAACTCGGTACGGTCCTGACCATTTCGGCGCCAGAGAAGCGGAGAACTCTTACTGGCGTCGCTCAGGACATGACTGCGCCTTAACACGAGATCACCCGGTTTGTAGTGAATTTCTCGGTGAGAGCGGTCATGCTGCGCTTTCTGCTTGGCGCGAGCAGTGCTCAGATTCCATCGTGCTTTGTCCAAAGCCTCCGTCATCTTCGCGCGCAGCCCGGTTGCGTAGTCGGCGCGTGCCGATCGAGCATTCGGGTTGTTGCTACGAACCTGTAGAGTACGGTCTACGGGGTTTGACAGCTCCCTGCTGAGGTTGAGGGCGGCAGGTGTGTACCCAGTTGAGCGATTCACGGTTGATCTGAGAGAAAACCCAATCTCGGGGAGACGGGTATCCCAATCACTGTGCGTCTCCGCAAATGCAACTAGCATGTGCTTGATGTTGCGGTTCACGCGTTCCGTGGGATTCGCCTGGGCGTGGTACGTGGTTGTTCTCTTGTGCTTAATGCCGAGGGCAACACAGGAGTCCACGAACAGCTTAGCAGTGAAGTACGACGCATTCTCCATTATCAACTGCTCGGGGTAGCCAAACCGAGTAAACACCTCAACCAGCTTCCCCATGATTACGCGTGCCGTCAGCTTTCTCAGTGGAAAAAGCTCCACCCATTTGCTGAAATGGTCTGTGACAACGAGCAGAAAGTGGTTCCCGCTCGGGGTCCTGGGATAGGGTCCCATGACGTCACAAGCCGCAATCTGCCAGGGAGCCTGGCTATTGATCGGCTGCATAAGCCCAGGTTTGCGTCCACCACGTGGCTTAACCCTTTGGCACACGTCGCACGAGCGGGTGTAGCGAATCACCTCCCGCTTCATGCCAGGCCAGGTAGCGAAGCGGCACAACTTAAGAAAAGTCTTACGGCCGCTCGCATGCCCAGCTATGCACGTGTCATGAAAGTAGCGTAACAACGCCTTTCTCAGCGTGCGTGGAATCACCACCTTGAAGGACTCGTGTGTATCCTTCTCGGAAGGAAAGTACCTCAGCAGGACGCCATCAGAGTCAAGCAGATAAGAATCCATCGCGCTCACAGCATTACCAGCTGTGTTCGAGCGCCCCGCACAGGCAGCAATACCAGCTGCCTCCATGTGCGCCGCAGCCGCGCCGCCCGGCTCCCTGAGCCCGTCAAACACTTTCTGACAATATGGATCCTCTCGCTGAGCCTCTAATAGCTCCCTTCTGCTGAACGCGCTCCCCACTGAACTGATGCAGTCCAAGTGGTTAACGCTTTCGCCCAGGGAAGGCGAGTCGGCCGCGCTTCCCTCGGGGCTATGAACGAGCGTAGCTGCAGTCGCGCTGCTCCGACTGAGGGGCGTCGCGGAGGGGGTAGCAGGGGTACTGCCCCCGCCGCAAATGGGTGCGCGCGAAAGCGCGTCTGCTACCACGTTGTTCTTACCTTTCCTGTAGCGAACGGTAAAGTCGTAACGCTGGAGAAGTAGCGCCCATCGCGCTAGGCGTCCGCACAGCTCGCCTAGGCGTCTCAGCCATGTGATCAGTCTCAATCACGAAAGCGACTCCATCGACGTAGTAGTCGAACTTCCGCAGAGCGAAGATAATCGCGAGACATTCCTTCTCTGTCACGGAATAATTCTTCTCTGCGGGAGTTAATGAGCGGCTGGCGAACGCCACCGGCCTCAGGCTACCTTCGTGCTCCTGAAGCAGAACTGCTACTAAGACCAAGTTACATGCATCCGTGTGGGTCACAAATTCCCTGTTCAGGTCAGGCAGCCTCAGCTCTGTGGTTTCCGCGAGCGCATTAGTGAGGCCTCGCAGTGCAGCCTCTTGCTCGGGATCCCAATGCCACTTAACACCTTTCCTTAACAAAGTCGTTAAGGGGGCTTGCAGAGCGGCGCAATCTGGGATAAACTGGCGATAAAAGTTCACCATCCCCAGAAAGCGTCTCAGTCCGCCTACATCTGTCGGCGAGGGGAACTTCCAAATCGCCTGGAGTTTTTCCTCGCACGGCAGAAGGCGTCCATTGTCTAGCGTGAACCCTAACAAGGTTATTCGGGTCGCCGCTATCTGAGTCTTATTTGGGTTCAAAGTGATTCCCGTAGACCTCAGTCTTTCCAGTGCGTCCCTGAGATGGCGTAAGTGCTCATCAAAGGTTGCCGAATACACCACAATGTCATCTAGGTAGGCAAGAGCGTAGTGCCACCTTGCATCACCTAGGACACGGTCCATAAGACGCTGGTACGTCGCCGGAGCTCCAACCAGGCCAAATGGCATTCGGGTAAACTGGAAAAGACCCCTGTGACAGGTGAATGCAGTCTTCTCTCTGTCACCGGGATCCATCTCCACCTGAAAGTATCCTCTACTGGCATCGAGGGTAGTGAAGTACTTCGCTCCGCCAACATTGGACACGATCGAGGGAATACTCGGAAGTGGATAGGCATCCTTTCGCGTCACCTCGTTCAGGCGGCGATAGTCCACACAAAGGCGGGTAGTTCCGTCCTTTTTGGGCACCAGCACCACTGGAAAACCCCAAGGGCTGTTTGAACGTTCCACGACGCCTGTATCGACAAGTTCATCCTGAGCGTCATCAAGCGCTTTCCTCTTAGCCAAGCTGACTGGCCGGGGATTGCACTTCCAAGGAACGGCGTCACCTGTCTCAATTTTGTGTCTTACTAGCGTAGTACAGTCAGGCCGCTCAGTGAATACTGCATCGTACTCGTTCAAGAGCTGAGACAAGCGCGCTTTTTCCTCCCTTGACAAACTGCTCAAGTTGTTCAGCAGAGGGTGGGGAGGCCTGCCTTCCCCCGCGGCGCAAAGTGCAACCGCAAAAGGGGCAGGGGGTCGCGCGGGAGGGGAGTCAGTCCCTTCCGCGCCTTTTCTCTCGGCGCGGTTGACCGGCGAATTTGTCTGCCAGGCCGAAGGCGTTTCGAGAAGCTTTTTCGGGCGCTTGTTGCGTACGTCTGCGCGCGTAGCATCTGATAGCAAGGGTACTTCTGATGCTTTTTGAGGTTGAACGAAAGGTTTCAGGGTGCCACATGCTCGCTCCCTATATCCTCCGTTGCAGACGTCAATACCAATGCCCGTCTTAGCGAGGAAGTTTCTACCAAGAATGATTGGGACCGACAGGCCGGGGAGGTGAGTGAGGCGCTGGCGCCTGACCCGTTTCTCCCATCGCACCACAAGCCGCGCGGCACCGCTCGCGTGCGCCGTGCCGCTGGCTAGTCGGAAGACGAGGTTGCTCTCTCGCAATCGGATCCCACTCCGACGGAGATGCTCGCATACCTCGTCGCCAAACAACGAAGCGGACGCTCCTGTGCCTAGCAAAGCCATGAACTTACGCCGGACGACAGTAAGCTCAATAAGTGGCACTGGCGTGTCGCTGGGGGGACCAAAACGACAAGCCAACGGGGCCAGGAGTTCGTGTGACTCACTGAGCACCGCTGTTGACGCCGCCGGCTGTGCAGTCGTGCTCAGCGGCGGCTCCGCTCGTTTCCCGAAAGCGCGTGCTCTCGGGCAGCGGGGCACCTGCCTTCCCTGGCGTAGTGCCCTGGTTGGTTGCACCGGTAGCAGAGGGCAGTCGGCCGCTGTCGGGCGGGGCTGCTGTCGCCGCGCGCCGATCGACCGTACCTCTCTGCAGGGTTTACCGTTGCAGGTGCGCGTTGCACTTGCGTCCTCGTGTCGGGATGCCGACCATGATTCTGCGTGTCTTGGCCGGGCGTAGCGTGCGCTGTACGCATGGCATACGTGTACGGGTCGAGAGCTCGGTCAGACAGGTCCCAACCGTTTCTTATTTTTCCGTCACTGAATGCAACCAATTCGGCTCCCCGGGAACGAGGTCGAAAAGTGCCTCCGTTCAAGGCGCATCGCAGCTCAAGTGCGTACGACGACGGCGGGGGTGGCCGATAGGTGCGCGAAGCGAGAATGTCCACCTGTATGCGCTTGGCTGCCGAGGCGAGCTCGTCCAAATCTCTGCACTGAACTGTTCGTAGGTAGGCTGCGAAGGTAGGGTGAGCTTGTCGCGTGACACGCTCTACCTTCTCGCCGTTCGGAGCCGAGGGGTATGCGAGACGATACAACTGGTCCATCGCCCTCACGTACTCGAGCAAGGACTCGTCCGGATGCTGAGTACGTAGCTCCAGCTCGCGCCGCAGACGCCGTTCGTAATCTGCGGGCAAGAATTCCTCGCGAAACCGCGTTCGGAACTCATCCAGCGTGCTTGACCGGTGGCCAGTGAGGCGGAACCAGCGGGCAGCCTGATCGGTCAGTGAGACTGGCACGACGCGTCTCAGAATCTCGCCATCGGGTAGCCCTGTCGCCTGCTGGTAAGTCAGCATGCGGTCCAGGTACTCGCTGGCACTGATACGATCATGATAACCGCTATAACTGGGCAAAACCACCTCTAACCTCGGTCTCGCAGCTGGCGCGGATGGGTGCAGAGTCGTCTTCACGACACCCGTGAGGCTTTCTATGAGGCGCAAAGCGTCGCGCAGCATAGCCTCTTGGGAATTGGTCTGGCCAGAGAAATCTGGCTGAACGACCTGCTGGGGTGTGCAGGGTAGCGGCCGCTCCGTGCACTCCATACCTCGCGGCGTAGCGCTTGGCGAAAAGTGCCCTGCGTCAACGCGCGTCTGAGTGAGTGCGTCGCGTGAAGCACAGCTCGGCTCAAACGATATGAGGTCACTGGGACCAGCATCAGCCTCTGTGAATGGACCGGCTGTAGCAGATACAGCCGCGCCAATAGGTTGCCATTGGGAAGCCATATCGGAAAGCATTAGCAGAGTGAAAGTCAGACATGCTCGCTTCCATGGCCTGTCTGTGTCGAAAACCCGATACACAGACACTCGGTTTGTCGCACCTCTGGCCCCACGTTCGGGCGCCAAGATATGGGGGTTAATCCCGCAAGAATGCACCACGAGGGGACTAGACGCTACAGTCGCCTTCTAGCCCCGACGTGCAGCCCTAGCAGATAGAGCTGTGACCCCCAACCCGCGGTGCGAGAAGTCGCTACTGCGGCGGGTTCGAGCCAGAGGGGACAGACACCGAGTTCCGTACTCGAACAGTTTATTGTGCTCGAGTACACGGCAAAGGAAAATACACTAAAGAACAACCGCCGTGTAGCGAGTGAACGCCGCGTACGGGGGTGAAATAGAACCACCTAAGGGAGAAGCACGCACGAGGAGTGAGAGGTACTGCTCACCTGCGTGCGGCTTCGTGCTCACGGCCCGCGGCAGTCAGTGCGCGCTGGACCGGGAGCAGAGGGTGAAGGCGGCGGTCTCCCGACGGGAATGCTGATCCGTGCGCGTGCACGCCCAACCGTCAAAAGACACCGAGGGAGCTGCGACAGACGCGCATCTCACCTCGGCTCGGGGAGAGGAGGTTTCCTGGGTATGCCAGTAGGAAAGAAGGAAGCCCGTGCGGTGTCGCCGCGGGAGCCTGGGAGGATGGGAGGGTGGCCAGTGTGCCCTCTCCTCGCGGTTCTCCCCAAGAGCGCACGTAATCACGCGTGTTAACTACGCGCGGCCCTTTATAATGGGGGCAGGGGATTATGAATCCCCACAGTGTATACGTGATAAAATCTTACAAGCTTGCCACGATGAACCAACCTCTGGACATTCGGGAGTCAGCCGCACGCTTGCAAGGCTCAAGGAAAAGTACTACTGGCCTCGACTTAACTCAGACGTTTCACACTATGTGAAAACGTGTCGCAACTGTCAGCGTCGTAAGGTGCCGCCGAGTAAGCCCACCGGACTCTTGAAGCCAATATACCCACCAGCGAGGCCTTTCCAGCAGATTGGCATGGACATGCTGGGACCATTTCCCCTTTCATACTCCGGTAACCGGTGAGTCATTATTGCTACGTGTTACCTTACACGATACGCGGAAACCTCCGCTCTACCCAACGGTACTGCCTTAGAGGTTGCAAAGGTTTTAATCAATTGCGTTGTCCTGCGCCATGGCGCACCGGAGATTTTGATTACTGACAGAGGAGCTGCATTTACAGCCGAATTGCTGCAGCAGATTTTAATTCACAGTCATACTGAACACAGGAAGGCAACACCTTACCATCCTCAAACGAACGGCTTGACCGAACGCTTGAACAAAACACTCGCTGACATGCTCTCAATGTACGTCGACGTAGAGCACAAAACGTAGGATGAAGTGCTCCCGTACGTTACCTTTGCATACAATATAGCGGTCCAGGAAACAACGAACATGACACCTTTCCGTCTGGTCCATGGCCGTGAAGTGACCACAATGCTTGATGCCATATTACCACATCTAGACGACTGCAACCAACAAGCAGATGTTCACACCTTTCTGCACCTCGTCGAAGAGGCCCGTCAGCTGGCCAGGCTGCGAATTCAGAATCAGCAACGCCGCGATGCCCAACGATACAACCTGCGACACCGTGACGTCCGGTACACAGTTGGAGACCGTGTCTGGGTTTGGTTTCCTGTGCGTCGACGAGGCCTCAGCGAGAAACTGCTGTGTCGATACTTTGGCCCGTACAAAGTGGTAAGCCAAGTTGGGGACCTAAACTATGAGGTTGTTCCTGATGGATTTAAAAAGTCCCGACACTCCACGCTCCCGGACGTACGTGGTCCACGTGGTCCGCCTGAAACCGTATTACGACCGATAGTGTTGACTCTGTCTGTGCGTGAGCAACGGCCCTTCGTGCAATGTTTTTTTTTTTTATCTCTACCCATACTTCCAGCATCGGGGCGATGCTTCTTGTACCCGGGGGGGGGGCAATGACGCGCTGCATTCTTTATCTTCCCTCTGTGCTAATCGCGAGCGTGTGCCTCCTCGAGGCGAAGAAACCGACGTTTGTCTCCTCGAGGTGAAGAAACCGACGTTCGTCTCCTCGAGGCGAAAAAACTGAAGTTCTTCTGTCGAAGCGGACCTGCTACTTTCCTGCCGCACTGTGACTTCTGTTACTCCTGTGTCCCGCGGTGACTTCTGATCAGAGACCTTACACCGTGACAATATCACATCCGATCATCCGGCATTTCAACCCTTCTGCAGTAACGGAACTGCGCATGGACGCCAGTGGTGTTGGCATTGGTGCTGTGCTGATTCAGCGTTACGGCGACAAGGAACATGTTATTGCTTACGCCAGTCGTTCCTTAAGGAAACCTGAGCGCGATTACACAATCACTGAGCAGGAATGCCTTGCAGAAGTTTTCGCCGTTCAGCGGTATCGCTGTTATCTATACGGGCGACTCTTCACAGTGGCTACTGGTCATCTTTCATCGTGCTGGCTGATAAACCTCCATTTTGCACGGCCGTCTTGCATGGTGGGCAATCCGTTTACAAGAGTTCAATTACACAGCTTCGTACAAGAGTGGACGCCGGCACGCTGACGCGGACTATCTCTCAAGTTTACTGCTTTCCACGATGGAATGTGACGCCGACAATTTTGATCATTTCATCGCTGAAGTTTTACCTTCATTCCCCGATAGCCGTACGTTCGGCACTGAGCAGAGGAAGGACGGGAACCTCTAACTATTCTTTACCGCTGCAGGGGACCCTACAGCCTCCAGTCCCTATTATATGCAGGGTGGTCTATACACAAAGGACTATTCTGCCACTGGTTTACGTACTTTCTGGTGTCGCCCGCCAGCTTACGCTCCTCTGTTTTGCGCGTTAAGCACGACGACCCAACCTCGCGACACCTGGGATCTACGCGGACGCTCTGTCGCATCCTAGAACATTTCTACTGGCCACGGATGCGTGAAACCGCTGAGAAGAATGTGGCTATCTGTAATCAGTGTGCGAGTCACAAACGCCCCACCGGCATTTTTTCTGCTATCCTTAATCCTGTGACGCCTCCAAGATCCCCTTTTGAGAAGGTCGGGGTAGACCTCTTTGGACCCTTTCACAAGTCTCATTCTTGCAATCGCTGGATTGTCATCTGCAATGATTACAACACTCGTTACTTTGAGACGGCAGCTCTTCCGTCGGCTACTGCACACCAAGTCTTCCTCTTCCTGTTGCACTCTGTTATACTACGCTATGGACCTCCCCGTGTGTTGATAATCGACCGGGGTCGTCAGTTCACCCCTGTTGTTTTTAAATAGCTTCTTTGTTTGCGCCAAACGCATTTCCTACATTATACCCCTTATCATCCGCAAACAAATGGGTTGACCGAGCGAATTAACCGGACACTCACCAACATGTTTTCAATGTAGCACGTCGCAGTCGACCGCAAGGACTGGGACTGCTATCAATTATAACATACGCATACAATACCACCCAGCAGGAAACAACAAGTTACAGGCCATTCTTTCTCCTCTATGTCCGATCTCCTCGACACACTCTCGACACCATCCTCCCGTTCTCCACAGACGACGATCCTGGGATTTCCGAGATCCTCTACCGGGCTGAAGAAGCCCGCCGGATAGCCTGCCTGAGAACTCTCGCCTCACAAAAGCGCTCGAAATCCCGCTACGACGACCTCCATCGCCACGTCACCTACCTCCCTGGCGAGATGGTCTGGCTTTGGCGTCCTCTAAGGAAGCGTGGCTTAAGTCAGAAACTGATCGCGTACTTTATCGATCCCTACGTTATCCTCGAGAAAATTAGTGACCTCACTTATCGGATTGCACGCCTCACCAAAAGCGGCCGACGTTCTTCACGAACTGAGCTTGTTCACGTCACGCGTCTGAAACCCTGTAATCCTCGTGGGGAGGGCTTCGCCTGGGACGGGGGAAGTGTTACCGACTTGGTCTCAAGCAGAGCACGGAGGAAAGAAGAACGAAGAGGAAGAAGATGTGGGAGCGCCCGTTCGACTTTTGTCGTGTTGCACCTGTGTTGCTTCCCGCTGGCCGTGTGTACCTGGCGTACTGAGCCGGCTAGAAGGTCTTTGTCGCGACGCTAAGGACGTAACAATATTAACAGAGTGAGCACTAAAAGCTTCTGGCAGACGTTTCCACGCGTGACGCAGTGTGAAGAACAAGGTCTGATACACCAGCAAAGATAGCTGCTGACAAAAAGTTGGGAGGGTGGCATGATATATATATTTTTTTCTATGCATGTTTATACGCCAGTGACAGAGAAGGAGACACGTCGTGCTGGGTAGGAGCCTTAATGGTTCTATCGATTGCGCTGGAGAGGTAGCCAAGCAGCGACCGCGGCCACAATTATTTGAGGAGAAGCTGAAGAGGCGACAGCTTTAGCGTGAGGCCGAGGCGAAGATCCCGAGTATTCTTAAGCTCTCTTGCCGGCTCTGACCCCCTTGTTCTCAGGCGCAAGCGCATGTAGTGACGCTACAGCACATGCGGCTGCTCCGACGCCTGCGGAGTTCACTTCGTTTTTCGGCGTGCGGCGGAAGTATGCCACGCGAGTGGCAACAGCGTAAGGCATTCAACATGTCGTAAGGCGAGTATGGAAAATAAAACGAAATGCAATCTGTTGCATTCTAATGATAGAGGATTGGTGTGAGGTCCATATGATACTGGCGTAGTTAAGTATCTGCTGAGCGACGGTTTTATATGCAGTTAGTTGGACCACGGCCGCTCAATGGAGGCGCACTTGGTGCGGCCCGTCGCGTCGCGCCTCAATGGCTGGGGAAGCGCGTATTGGGAGAAGTTACAGTTTCCGCCGTCATTCTCCGCGGGGGCGCCACCACTCCAGGACAAGGCGTCGCCGGCACGGACGAGCAGACGACGCGGAAGGAGCGCGCTGGCTGGGTTGGCGCGTGTTATCGTTTTGACTACTCAGCATAACCGCGTGGTTCTGATAGTTCTGCATGCGTGTCATCGGTGCCTGTGCCAACAGCGTCCTAAGCGTCCAAAGCACCATGCCAGGCAACTGCTGTGTGCCGCTGAGCACCACGAAAGCAAGAAAAGATCGGTTACCACATGAGTTCTCATGCGATTCACAACGTCGAGCAGCATGGCTGAAAAACATATCTCGGGAGGGCTAGGATGGAAAAGGAAGCCGGTGGGAGCCCAGTGACAAGTCACTGGTATACTCACTGCACTTCACAGATGACGATTACAGGAAGAACATAAAACTGAAGATCCATGCTTCCTTCAGGTGTCCCCTCCGTGTTCCCGAACTGCCTACATTACAAGTCAAGTTACTCACGCGGGCTCATGTTGAGCCAAACTACCTTGAAAAAATTAATGTGCGCAGGTCAATAGCTTTATTTTCCCCACTTGTTATAGCTACACTTCATTTCCTCCAGGACAACCCCCCGTGTCATCCTGAAGCATGTGTGTTTCAAGATAGCTACGCCACGATCACTTTTATGACGATGATATCAAAATGGTATGCCTTGCTCAACGTCGCATAAGTGAAGCCATGGAGACACCAAGAGGAGCCGCTCTATTTGTCAGATGACGAGCGACTCTCTTGGTTAGAGTTGGACTTTGCCATATCGAAGACATTCAGGTCCAAGGAGGCACGTCGAAGCAAAGGCTAACCAAGCAAACGTACGAAGCAACAATCATGACAACCAGATTCACAGTGGCGCAAATTAAGTACCTTCTTGATCACATCAAGTATCTTACAACAATGTCTTCTGTGTGCCTTACTAGTGCATTGCATTTAACCGAATCTTATTTTCAGCTTCCGATACGCCCTAAAGCAGGCTCTGAAAGCGGACCTATAGTATGGCTTTTTAGCAGCCTAAGGCAATTCAAAGGCGGGAACGACAAACTTGACGCAAGGGCTGCCGTTTTCACCTTGGAGAAAATACTGAAGGTACCATTAGCGAAAAAAAATATATCGACTGAGCTTACACATTTTGCCATGCTTTGTGCAGGTTGGCAACTTGCAAGAATCAGTCTGAAAATGCACCTATCAACAATAGGCAGCTATAAAACTTGGCATTCGTGATTATGAAAGTCGTACCTTGCCAACTGCCATATCACGTCTGCTGCGAGAGAGTTTTCGAGTCAGCTTGGATTCATTCATGTGTGGTGTGAACCAGCAGCTGACATAGAGTTAGCACCGATTGCATTCTTGGCTGGTTACCTTGCACGTCCATTTGAAGAGAAAGTATACGAATAGTTTTACAGAATCTCATGAAACATTTTTATTTATTCTGTTTTCAGTGCCTGTCCGTGTTTTCATTATTTATATATTACCAAAGTTTAAATAACTTCTAGTGCTTACTTTAGAGTGTCAATAATTTTATTTTATTAGTCCCCATCCATTTATTAACTTTGTGCCTTGTCACTCCTACAAAACCCTGGACTTATCAAAATTCTTGATGATGGACGCCTAATGTATCTGAAAATCACCATGCACATTTGTTAGCAAGGTACGTGATGAAGTGCCCGCAGGTCATAAAAAGCAGCAAGATATGCAACATGGTAATTTCATCCCGTCTTCCCTATTTTGTGCAATTTCCGGAGTTGATTTGCGAGAGAGAAGACCGCAGTCACACTAAGGACCTAACCAAACTAATGCGACCACTACTGACCAACTGGACAGGCAACATCAATCAGACAGTGGAAAAAATCACGCTTGCACATAAACCTTTTTCGAGAAAAATTCTTAGCATGTAAAATAAGCTTGCGTGTCTTTTGTGCATCACGCGGCTTCATAATCAAACGAGAAAAAAATTGCCTCAGCCTGCGGGCGTGTCGTTGAACTGGCTGTCTTGTGTTGTTTCTTTTGCAACAGTTTGTGTTAGCTGGTATGTTTTGGTGGTGGTACTCAATTGAATATTATTTCCAGTGAAAACGGAGGAACAGGCTGAACAATAATGTTGAAATCTACGTCCTGAATTGTAAGTTTCCAGAAAAGTGCACGCTGAATAAATGGCCCCAAACAATGTCTCGATTTCAAGATTGCAATATCTAATACGTTATTACAGTGGTTGAAATGCAACTAAATGGGTGCGCACTCAGCGAAGCACACGACTGCCTCGTTCTCGTTTTAAACGGAAGGCCACGAATGACTTGAAAAAGCCTAGTGATGATGACTTGTCGCTATCACCTTATCAATAGCAAACTTGCAGATAGCATCACATACTGTGTGAAACGCCACTCATAATCCTAAATTGAGCAAGCGCCGACCACGCGGACGCCGAAACGAAAGCACAGCCACGGCCGCTGCGCGCAGCTCTCCGCCCGGACTCATCCCGGAGCGGTGGCGCCGCAGCGGTGGCGATGAGAACTAGGCGCAATACGGCTCTTCTGGGTGACGCGACGGGCCGCACCCAAGTGCGCCTCCATTGAGCGGCCGTGGTTGGACAGTATACGTCGGCTCGACGACAACAACGTGGAAATGACAGGGCCAACATGAGATACCTCTCAAGAATGTGGGAAATCTGCCTAATTGTTTTTAATGCTGCTATTTTGCGGCAGCGTTATATTACCTAACGCGACTATACCTGTCTATTTAGTATAGCAATAAAATGTAAAAGCATTTCTGCTCTGTTCACCTAAAAGAATCCATGACTTAATTTGATTAAATTGCCCAAAAGTTCTTACAATGATACACAGGTTAGCCTAGAGTTATAAATCGCATGATCTAGCAAGACCATCTACTCTGCGAGATACCGAACATTCAGTGCTTTCCGCATGGCGGAGTTCTTTAAGTTTTATCTATATATTGTTCGCGACTCGATAGAAAGTTACTGCGAAAACATTATTTCACATGACTAGACCCAACTTCCATGAGCATAAATAAAGAGCGGGCGTTTTGGTTGCACTAACGTCAGAAAATGTGGAATATTGCTCGAAAAAGGTGACAAACAGAAGTTTCACATTACATAAAAGATTATCTGCTGACCTAGACTTCAGATAAGCGTAGTTGCCAACAAACTTGAAGGGAACAACGCAAAACATAACCAATAAAAATGGTTTACATCGGATCTCTTCTAGAACTCCATTTAATTCGCACAGTTCTATATCGTTACCAAATGCTCAGAATTGCTTGGTAGTCTCCTCGCTTCCGCCCACCATATATCTCGCCCTCCTCAAAAGGATGCCGAAAAACAATATGAAACTATACGTGCCACGGGGTGGCCAATAATGAGAAAAGGAGAGCCAGTACATCTTAGTTTATAGACAGCAGTATATACAGCCCGATTCAGTGTAGCCCACTCTCCAGCAGCCAGTAGTATGAGCTTCGTAGCATGCCTCTCCGGTAGGCAGTGGATACCACGAAAAATCAGGCCAGTGGTATAAAGTCAGGTATTCGTCGGGGCCTCGGCATCCAGGGTCCTTGCAGGTACCGCCGCAAGCATCCACTGGTTGAAGTATACCTTTAAAACAACAGAATGTCTCCTCAGATGGAGGAAACGGTGTTTCGTTTCAAAAATAAGTATAAATAGCCAAAAGCGTAAAAAACGTCAGCTTTCCTTAATCTATAGTGCTTCGTCTTCATAACAGTGAATTGCATTGCACTCTTTTATCTTAGTGTGATAGCTTACACAGTGTGTTTCCTTTTTCTTTATTGAATGACTCGTCCTAAGTATATGTGACAGATGATCCCCCCAAAAACATTACATGCGAAAATAAGTAGAATACAAGCTTGCTGTATAACCGTCCCTATTCTTTCCTTTTCCGTAGACGAACAACCGTACTATTCAAGCGTTTCGACATAGACTAAACATTTAGTTATAATATAATCTATATTAGAACAAACCCCGAAAAGTTGGAGGTATCCAAGTGTGGAATTAACTATGGTTTTACTATGATGAAATATATACTGCCAAATGTTTCAATACTTTTCTTTATAGCAACCTAAACAAAATGACTTTTCCTTTACTCCGAGAAATGTTCACTGATTAGGTTGTATTGATAAGGAGTGCATCTCTCTAACATTTTTTATTTTTATTTACATTTCCTTCTCGTGATATATTTGTTCTGTATCATATCCGAGTCATTTCATTTGAAACATCCTAGGCTCAAAAGCGACAGCCACCGATTCTCTCGAAGAAAAAAATTGGGATAATTGTCGATTATGTGAGTACTGTTTAGTCAAATTATCTCCGCGAAAAAAAATTTTGTCTCACGTAAGCGCCTTTCGAAGTTTCGCAAAGACGCAAAAGAGGCTTGCCTTTTAAAACATTTAAATTCAGTGCGAAACCGAATAAAATACCGGATTCTATTTTATATCAATGCAGAAAGGTTGTTCTTTCATTTGACTTCATAGTGCCCTCAATAAGCATTTTATGCGTATCCCTGATTGAATAAAGAAGCAAACAATTGTGTGGTTTCAGTATTTTTAGTATTATTGTCATTTATGGTTTAATCAGAAAAGATGCTTCGCCGTTCATCTCTCGGTAGAGCTAATGCCAAAAATAATTTTAGCTTTCTTTAAAAAGTACTTAAAAAAAATGAACCCTAAATTTTGTAAAAAGTGATGTTGTTCTTAGATTGCGCCCTAAATAAATATATGGGCCCTCTAGATAAAAATACGCGAAGTTCCGCATTAAACTCATACAGTTCCTAGCCTGCAATCCACAATTTTGTTGTCGGAATAAAGCTTGGTTCACGCAAGAAACATAGCATTGAATTTCACAACCAGTGTTACTAGCTCGCACTTCCGAACTCTGCTTTCACTGTATAACAATTGTGCGGCGACTACCTTTTCTTGGAACGCATGTTTACCTTAGCCTTTTCCCAAGCCAACATTTTCTAAATCAGTTGATTCCAACCAAAATTATTCTTGAACGATGCACTTTGCAGAGCTTGATACTCATTTTTCGGCCTCTGCGTGGTCAAGAATACAAAGAAAGGATAGATCTGACGCCAATTGTGTGATAATTAGTGAACTTTGCAGAGGCAGAAGAATCACGTGGTGATTTATTTTCTCCTGTCTCATAGCAGAGGGAAGTGATGGCTTGAAAGGCCCAGGGACTCGATAGAAGGAGGGTAAACATGCAAATGGGAAGTTTCTGTACTTTCATCTTCTCTGGGTTTTTTTCTCATCCCCTCACCGGTTCAGCAATAGAATGTTTCGTTTCTTGATGCCTTGTGAAAACTCTTTGAAGCTGTAAACGCGCGGTTAGACTGAGGATGGGCGCGACATGCTAATGATGACGCTGTGCATTGATGGAGCATGATGTAAGCACAATTCGCTCAGAAAAGGATATGCTATGGTTGGAGTAGCGAGAATCAGACTTTTGCATATTTAACAAGCTCCATTTTTTATGCACGAGGCAATAAATTAGCGCCATGCGTCAAGTGTCTCATGTCTTATAATTCTTCCGTATAGACGAAGACCTGATATTGCTCATGGTTTGCTTTCTTCACAGAAATATATCTCATTAAAATATTATTACAGTGCAAAAAAAAAAAAAAACTGCAACAGCGTAAATAGTGATTTTACTGCCAGTTTTGCTCAGAAATACCATTCACCCACATATATGGGATCAAGAGCTCATAGGCACTTCCAAATTGAGCTGTGACGTGTAGTCTCACTCGCTGAAAGCACAGTCCGGATGTGCCGAGCAGTGACGCTAATTGTGAACTTCAAAAATGTTTTTTTCGCTTAACAGAAAATTTACTCGACCAAAAAGCTCTGGATTGTGCGCTGTGAAGTTTGTGTTTTCAGTGAGCTATGTCATGTATTTTGATCTCGAGGGCATTTTTGCTTAGTTTACGTCTGAATTTAATAAAAGTATCGCTGTTGCTAACTTTGCGAGTGTTGTTCTGAAAAGTACTTCTTGAAGGAAGTTCAAATTATTTTAGTATGAACTCTATCTACCAGTAAACAAATGTAAAATTTACTGTGAATGAAACACGAAGTAATTTCACTATAAAACACAAAGAATGCACAATTGTTTGTTTCTTTTTTGAACTAAGGCAAGACAAGTAAACCCATATGGGGGCAGTTATGATGTTACATGAAAGAGCGACATATATGCTATAACATAAATTAGAGTTTTTATTGTATCTGCTCCGCACTTGATTAAAAATATTTAACTGCAAGCAGCTTTTGCCTGTTCGTGAAAGCTTCGAAACTCCCTTACGTGAAATTTCTTTTTTGCAAATACTTTACCAAGCAAGTATTACCACGATCGACAATTACCCCAAATGTTTTCAAAAGAATCGGTGATAGCCGCTTTTCGAATCTGGGGCACTTCGCATGGAATAACCCAGAACTATCTTGTTTTGTAACGCGTGAATTTTTCATTCTATACCACACAAAGTACCGCTGCTGTTAACGTCGACGTTTACGGGGTACGAAGAACGTCAAGCGTCCATTGAGAACTGCTTCTTTTGCGTTACCAGCGCTTTTTGTAAGGCAAAAGCGAATAGATATTCATTCATTTAACGTTGCATAGAATAGTTGCAATAGAGTTTATGTGCAGGTGCACTTGTAAGCTTCAATTAATCAGGCCAGGTAATCTATTCAGCAACATCATTACAGCGGATACAAAGGCAAACTGCTATGTCAACATGAGAATTGGAACCTGGGTCAGTTGGTAGATTGTCTTAAAAATAACAAACCAGCCAAATGACGAGGTCTAAGAAAGACAGGACACACGCGGAAGCTGGACTAACAACTGTGCTTTATTGAAAAGAGCCCATTTACCAAGAAAACTAGCAAGGCATGCACAGCTCGACGACCAACACACAGCACAAAAGCGCAAGTACTGCCACGCCTCCTAGATAGCCAAGGTATTAGAGCCGGTGAGATGGGAAACATTTCTTTCTGCGTCAACCAGATCGATGCGGTGCTAATGAATTATTACCTTGCATACTTATATGACAAGCGTCAAGATCTTCGCGCTCCACCTTACCCTTTACCCTACCAAGAAAAGCCACATTAGAAAACTGCCTATACCAACCGCATTCCCAACAATGGCGAGAAAAATTTGCTCCGTTAGTGGCTGACAGAGTTGTGCTGTTCTCGCAGCCTACACCGGCCTGTTTGGCCGATTTTCACATGTCAGCAGAATCTTGTATATGACACGTGTGGCACAAAATCATGTTGCGTCGAACACACAGGGGACTACTCGTGCCAAGTGCAACAAGTGAAAAAAAAAAAAGGCTTGAATGTTTGCAAGCAGCAGAAAAAACAACCTTGACGTCTTGCCTCGCTGCAACTTTTTTAATATTATAGGAAATGCCATGCACATAAGGCATCTCAAGTTTCTTCCGTTCAGCTTTAGCACGCTTGGGCAGTTTTTTAGCCCTTCCTAATTATTTTCAGCACCGTTTCTGCCACAGCATTCAGAAGTGCTTTAGGGAAACCTGCGGCCAGTAACCGCTCAAGCTGGTTGAGCCAAGAAAAGAACAGCCAAAGGTGCACAGACCCTCTGTTACCTATTTTGTGAGGTGTCAGTTCCTAGAAAAATTGATGAGCTACTATAGTATGGACCCAAGTACAGCGTGGAGCCACGTGGCATTAGTCATACTCCTTGCCACGGTGCATCGTGTAGCTGGGAAGACTGACAAATAAAAGAAGCAGCGGTGTCTGTCTGAAGGCATGGACGTCCTACGCTTGGCAGATAGGAAGCAACAGAGGATTAGAGGCAAAGGATTTCGACGGGTTGTCGACCACTAAATTAAAAACAACTTGAAACTCTTCAAGCGGACAGGGATGGCACGATTGTGGTTAAGCCCACGCGCACGTTTGGTGAGAAGGCCTTGGCAGCCATTGATAGGAATTTCCAGCCTACGAAATGAGTCTTCAAAATTGAAACCTACAGCTCTTAAAATCCTAGAAGCTAAGAAGGTGGGTAATTTAGCTCAGAAAGTGAGGACTAGCAAAGGAAACCGCCTGCAAATGTTTTTTTTTTCTGCAAAAACCCACAAGACAGACTGTCCTTTCAGAGCCATTGTGACGGAAGCTGACACATGGCAGGATTCATTGGGGCCAGTATTTACCGCGACATCTGCAGTCCCTCGCAATGCAAGATTCTTGCAGCATTGTGAACGCAGCTGACGTGGTTTAAGTACTCAGCAACGGCTTACTTGGACCAACGATGGCTACATTGAAGACCTTTTTTGTAGCATTCCTAATGATGAACTATTTGCTGCAGTTCATCTCCTGATTGAACAGAATGGCGTGGTTGCCTTCCAAAATGCATGTTGTGTCTCTGTTGATATGTGTTTGGAACTCCTAACAGTTTCTCATTCATCCACCGCAGTAGATTTTAATGGCGATCTGTTTATACGGAAATAGGGAATCTCCATTAGGTCTAGTGTAGCTCCTGTCGTGTGCCATATACTTTTAGCAAAGTTTGATAACTTACTACAAGGCTCTCTCCTTGACCAGCGCGTGTGCAAAATCTTTAGGTATGCTGACAATTTCCTCATAATTTTAAAACTTTCACCGGATGACTCCTTGCATAAGGTTGTTGACTATGATTTGAAAGCTTTTACAGCCTGCTCGAATGCCTTGTTTTACATATGAACTACCCAATGACCAAAACATTAGATTTTTAGAACTTCAACTAACTTTTCTCGACGATGGTCATGTTTGCTGGTGTTTTTTACTGACAAGTAAGAAAGCGTGGTCACTGCACTCTTCCACTCTTACAAAAAGCGTCTCCCAGCGTCTTCCAGTGCGAATTAAGCCAGTGAGATTTTCGCGCTGGTTTTTCACTGGGTCTGCTGGGCACGCTGGAGGTCGGCGATATTCACTGGAACACTAACGGGAACACACTGGTTGCAGTGGTACGATGGGAGAAAAACGCTGGGATTAGCTTTTTGACCCGGGGTGCGTCGCTGGCATTCGCGATGCACTGGGAGAAGCGCTGCATGTGCGCTGGGGCCGCACTGATGCCAGTATACCCGGAGCGGCCCGCGGCGTCGACCGGTTAGCATCCCTAAGGGGCCATCATGGCAACAGCCTACTCATAATCGACTATCGGGGCGCATATGAAAAATATGGTTCAAGAGAGCGCTTTTTGCTGCGAAGTCGTTGCGCACTTGTAAGAAAACAAAGTCAGTATCATTTTCTACAGTTTCCACGTTTCGATAGGTCGTTTTGAGCGTTTCGAGAGAGACCACGATCGCCGCGCCTCTGATATCTCATATGACACACTATTTCGTACAACTAAAACTGGAATTGAATAATGTGGGCTAACATGCTTATTAAAGTTCATAGCGGATCTTAAGGGAACTTTAGCACAATGATTACTGCCAAAATGTTCAATGCGGGCTCAATCGCAGGCACCCAACAGGGCCTACGCAGTAGCGAGCGTAGCCTGCACCACGGCCCAGTATAAACAGCAGAAAAAAAAATGAAACAAGGCAAATAGTAGTATACCGACCGATGGGCCCATGAGAGAAAAAACAACAACATACAGCGCTTGTAACCTAATATTTTGCGTGTTTTTCAGGCTTTTGCGTTCCTTCGAAAGCAGCCGAGCTCTCGGTCATCGCAACGCTTCCCGAAATGTTTACATACAAATAAGGCTTAGTTACACGCAAGATAGTGTCGTCGCTGCTGCGCTTGCCGGTATGGACACTTGGTCGCACTTTTTTCCTTGAAGGTTTGTACTAAAGCTCCGTGTTCAGCGAAAATTACGCCCATGGTAGCAGAGCAGCACTGAGGAGCCGGCGTTGGTAAATTTGCCAGCGATGTCAAACTCCACATTTTGAAATTATTTCAGTGTACGAAAAAGCGCATAGGCACCCAGAACATTAGTTGCAAGTCGTGAGAGTAGACAGCAAGCTCCAATGATCAAGAAGTTGTAATTGTTAAAGCGGCAGCAATGGGGGGGGGGGGGGGGGGGGGCTGTATACCGGTCCCAACCTTATAAATGCGGTCCTGACATAAAATGCAAAAATGCTTCAAAGGCTTCTAGTTCTCAGCGTGGTCGAATTTCTCGTTGTTTACAAATTAAGCAATGGGTTTATTTTTGAAATGTATTTCAAAGAACCATAAAGAAAGATTTACCCATTGATCCTTACGGAATGCGGTACTTACCCACGCAAAATGAGGAGGGGGTCCCATATGATTCAATCATGCTAATGGGCCTCCACAGTATATGGCGTTCACGCATGTCAGGATATCACTGTGATCCTGATGCGCGTCCTGCACGAAGTTTTTTCCGCGAGGCTGTCCATTGGTTCGTCGAGATTGTGAAGTTTGACGATGGTAATCCCTGGTGGTTGCCAAAGGTAGAACCTTTGATGGATTTAAATGAATTTCAGAACGATGAAGCCAGCCCCTTGCAGGCTTATTTTATCAGTCTTGTGTGTGTTTGTGTTGTCTTGCAAAAATCAGGAAATAACGAAAAAAAAAAGCGTGGTTGAGTGGTTAGCGTAGAAAGCTAGATTAAGAGGTAGCGAGTTCAAAGCACGCTAGGTGCCGCTTTTTTTTCTTTTTTTTTGTTTTTAGTTTTTTTAATCTCCTTGAGATGCTTCGTTACCTTTTAGCTTTTTTTATCCTAGGCTTTTTTTTTCTTCAGGTGACCAGTTTCGCCAGTGCGGAGCATGCCAGTATGCCGCGCCCCAGTGTGCCCAGTGTCCAGCGTCATACTGGGCCCATAATCAGGTATGACACTGGGGCGCTTGACCCAAGTGGCACTGGTTTTTGCAATAGGGAAAAGTATTGTTATGAGTTGTTTTCGCAGTGTTCTGCAGAAGAGTTGCCACCAGCGCATGAGGATAAGCTGTGAGAGCCAGGTTGAGCGATTACTGGCGGCAGGTTTCCCTAAAGTAGATCTGAATACTGTGGCAGAAACCTTGGTGCAAAGAATTAAGAGGGACCAAGAAAAAGTGCCTGAGCATGCTGAAGTTGAAAGGAAGAAACTTTAGAAGATGCCTTATCTGCATGAGATTTCCCATAACGTAAAAATATTGTTGCAATGAAGGCGTCAAGGTTGTTCTCTCTGCTCCTTGCGAATTTTCAAGCCTTTGTTCATGTGCTCCACGAGGCATAACTATGCCTCCTGTGGGTTCGACGCGACATGATACTTGCTATGTTCCTTGTGACACACTGTCATCTATAATTCCGCTGACATGTGAAAAAGTTTACATCGGCCAAACACGCCGGTGTATCAGTGATAGGTTGAGAGAGCACCACAGCTCTCTGTCACCAACTAACGGAGCAAATTTGTCTCGCCATTGTCGGTAATGCGGTTGCTATTCGCTGTTTTCTAATGGCACTTTTCCTTGTTGAGACCAGGGTAAGGTAGAACGCGAAGTTCTTGAAGCTTATCATATAAGTACGCAAGGTGACAATTTTAGTAGCAGCACCGCATCCATCTCGTTGATGTAGAAAGATATAGGTTGCCTATTTAACCGGCTATAGTGCCTAGGCTATTTCGGAGGCGTCGCAGATTTTTGCTTTAGTGCGGTGTGCTTTCTTTTGAAATGTGCTCTGTTCAATAAACCACAGTTGTTAGACCAGCTGCCGTGTGTGTCTCGTCTTTCATTGTCCTCGTCTTTCGGCTGGTTCATAATCTGAAAGATGTTCTACATCACAGACATTGGCATGAACTCGGTCGGCCATGCTCGCCGGCCCTCCTCGGGCCGCTCGGAAGTCATTTACCCTGGGTTCAGACTGCGCTCTAGCCATGGTATGCTTGTGTGCGGCGGGCGGAGAGTGGCTCCCAATCCTGACAAAGGCAAATTTAGTGGATTGCGGTAAAAACGTTATTATGGTTTAATATGGTCACAAAATATAGCATCAAGTGCTTTCTGCGTCTCTCCGCGTGAGAGGATCCTTGTTCTCTCCCGATGTCAGCCCCCTTTGCTCCACAAGCCCTCGTTAGCGACTGTGCAAGCTCTCAGTGACCGGAGAGAAAGGCCGCTTGTGAAAAGTCGAGTATCGCGTTTCCCCTTTCCCGCTTCTGTAACATAAGCGCAGTATTTAGGTATCGCGTTTAAGGTTCGTGCAATGCTATCGCTGCTCGCAGGTCTCTGGTGTGCCTTGCTCCTAGGTTCGACTTAGACTCGGTAGAGGCAAGATATATTATCAAGTCAGTGAATCAGCCGGGCTAGAATTGGCTCTTGCTAGTTGGTTCAGTCATGTTAAATCCGTAAATATCGCACAGGAAATCAAATGTGAAATCGCTGCGACGTAGAGGTCAGAATACGCGCGACAAAACGGAGCAACCATCCCGACAGTGCACACAATTAGGGTCCTCGGCATGATATTCGAGGCCAACGGCGTCAACGCCGAAACGATCACTAATTTCAAGCACAAGACGGCTTACGCCAGGCGAATCCTCAAGAGGGTCACTAGCAGAACAAACGGAATGAGGAAGGAGAGTCTCATACGACTCATACACTCTTTCGTAATAAGCCATATTGCGTACGTTGCGGCATTACAAAACTGGTACAATGGAGAAGAAGCCAATATCAAAGTCCTCATCCGTAGGGTACACAAGATAGCTCTAGGTCTGCACGCGTCCACCAGCACGGACTGTTTGCTCCAGCTCGGGCTTCAGAGCACGCTTAGCAAAATCGCCCAGGCGCAGCCCATTTGGCAATTAGAAAGATTAACGGGAACGACAGCAGGCCGCCAGATATTGGAAAGTCTCGGCATCCGTTACCACGCACAACAAGACCAGGAAGATGTCATTCCGGGCGTGATCAGACAAATGGTGAGTCGACCCGATTCCAGGGAACGTCCACCCGGAACTCAACCTAGGAAGAAGAGTGGACAAGGCCAGAACTCTCCTACACAGCCACGGAGACGACATGAGGACAAGATTCGTTGATGCCGCGGAATGCGCAGAACGCCCGCGATTCACGGTTGCGGTCGCCGATTTGTGTGGAAAAGCGCGCATAACGGCAAGTGTAGCGTGCGAACGCGCAGGAGAGGCGCAGAAAGCGGCAGTGGCACTCGCCCTCACGAATCCGACGTGCGCCATGGTTCTCTATGATTTGAGTCAAATGGTCAGAAACTTCGCCAAAGGATGGATAGCTGCCCTAGTCCTGAGTAATCGAAAAATCCAGCGGGAGGTAGAATTTCAAAACAGAATTCAGTGGTTTCGGGCGACAATGGGAGAACAATCGAAGAAGCATCGCAAACGAAATGAGACGGCACACGCCAAGGCGCGCAAGCTCGCGAACCACGCCGGTTGCCGTGGTCCATGGTACAGCAGCAAAGACTGCTTGACTATCTACAAAGAAATTACCAAGGCCCTTGCTTGGCCCGCCGAATCTTCGCTCCGCACAACGGCAAGCTGGACAGGGCGCATGCGGTGGCCCTCAGACAACTGCAGACGCTCACGTACCCCAACCCGGAACAATACTACAGGCTCTACCCCGGCACATACCCATCAAATATATACAAGGTCTTCCACGCTGATATAGCCCCTTTAACTCAGATGTTCAGGGACTGTAACAAAAGCTTGCACGGTGCTAACTCTGGAACCCTCCCGCCGCGGTTGGCCGCTGCTTTGTGCAGCCCCAGTCTCGGCGACCAACTATGGGCCGTCCATCACGCTCGCGAGGTGACGACGAGGTAACACCTCGACGTCACCACGTGAGAGACCTAATGCCCCGTCGGTGAAAGCTCTACAGGACTATAAATAAAGTTGTTACCAAGCAATACAGATGTGAAAGACACATGGTGAGCGCGGCTACCTCACCGAATACATAGTCTTCGAATAAACCTCTTGCTCAAAGTTTTAGCTAGCACGGTTTTCGAGAGCAAAGAATCCGGATACCCATAACCTTCTCTTCTCGCGTGTTAGAATGTTTCCTTCTAGAGTCCAGCCAGAGCAGCGAAGAACTGCATCAGCGCTACAAGATTAATACGACAGGCTCGTCCCACTTGTTGAATCATTGCTGATCGAATAATTTGTTTTTACACACATATTTAAAATGATATTTTCACGCGCGCAATGCGCTTCTTTACCAGTGCAGGTGAAATTCTACGGTCCGAGTTTTAGGTACGTCCTGCGAGTGCGGCGCCGATTCATTTCAACGTATTGCGCTCCGATCGCCCCCTGACATAATATTACACAAACTTCTAAACATGAGCTATACATTGAGATATTTTTAATAAACCTATCATAACCAAATTGTTATTTCTGTGTCGACACTTAGAATGCAATTATAGGTAGTCAGGTCGGGACGGGCTCAGTCACCTTCAGCGGCGGGACGGGCCAGGCTCCCTGTCGGTTGCTTAGAATCCGGGCCAGCCTTGCGCTCTGAATTAAGTCCCATCGCACCCAGCCAGTTCGCCCTCATTAGTTTACTTTCGCGAATGATTCTAATATCTATTTTTTGTCTTTTTTCTAGACGCCGGCATGCGGCCTTATCACTGCGATTCTAGAGCACAGATCGCTTAGGTACTATTTGTTTCGCTATGCTCGTTGTCGCGGGACGCGGCTTTATCATTTGATTTGTTTCAGAAGGTGCTTCCAGATGTAGCTAGAAAACGTCCAGCCATGTGCATGTGTTTCTACAATGTTCCAGGGTATGCTGGTCATCATTTAAGGTTTTATATCTACTCGCTGCCTCTAAATTGAGCGCTGGCAAGTGAAACGAGCAATTTTTGTTTGAGAACCGACGAGCCCATTTGTGGCTTGGAAGCTCTTGGAATGTTTCTGCTAGGTGAACTCCGGATTACATCTACCGCTTCCCCGGAGATCCCGCTTGCTGTGCTGCTGTCAGGCGCCGCGCTCCTGCTGGGGCTACCTTGACGTTTCGTGCCAGCATGCAGCGCCCCTCCAAGGTGCAGGACTTAACCTTCAGCTTGCTGGAGCTGTTTCGGCGTACTACCTCATCTATACCATCGAGGAGGCAGTCGGTGTAGGAGGCTGCAGTATTTGCAGCACCTCTGCGACCTTCGTTTCCTAGCAGCTGAGTTAACCATGACGCAGGCTACCAACATGGCGGCAAGAGTCGTCAAGCTGTTTGCGAGAAAGAAGTGCTGCTGGACAAAATGGGAGCTCCGGTTGTTTACATGACGCTGTAACGTCTCCTCCCGTTCGTCAGCGACGGCGCCCTCACCGCGGCGTTTTCTCAGTACGGGAAGGTCCAGTCTGTCTCAGAGGGGGCTTTAAAGTGCAAAGATCATAACCGGAATGGGGTGTGTCTCGTCAAGCTCGAGATGGTGTGGTCGCTGCCAGACTTTCTGATGGCCACCGGCTCCCGCGTCATGCTCGAGTAACCAGGCCTGAAACGCGCCTGCCTGCACTGCGGTGCGATGTCAGCGATGTGGCGCTGACGTTAAGGACACTGCGAGTTGTCGTTTTGCGTGCATGCTCTGTGGCGGCGAGCACCCGACGGTTGACTGTGTGCTGCGTGCTGCTGCGAAGCGGCTGCTGCGGCATCAGAGGAGAACTTGGCGCTGTCGGTCGCGCCCACACGGGAAGATCGGCCGATCTACCCGGTGGCCTAGCGACACCAGGGAAGAAAACGACGCATTAACAGTCACGTCGGGCGTCCACTCTGACGAGGCAACCTCGGCGCTCACATTTGATTATGAGGCGCATAATGCGCTTCCTTATTCCACAACTCCCACACTCAGATGCAGCCGACCAGGTGGTCTTCGCATGGCCTACTACCACGGTCCAGCACGTGCAACCACGAGTGCAGGTACCATCGGCTGTGTCACCCGCTGGGCCCGGTCAATCGAGCACGCTTATAATGAACCTTCCCTTCACACCTGAAGGGGTAAACATGCAGGTGGCCTGACAAGCAGGAAAACATCTTTGGTAACCCCCCTTGTAACCAGGTGACCGGGCATCCAGAAGGCACAGCGTACGGGTGTCAGACGTGCCTCAAAATCGCACTTAGCAGAAGAAGCTAAGATCAGCTGTTAGTTAGTCCACACCAATCAAGCGCGGTATCATGGCGATATATTTTTGCTTCCCTCACCCTCACAAGAGATGTATTTGAATAAACCTGCGCAAAGCGCGTGAACGGAGTGTTCAATACACTGGACAAGGCAATAGCATTCGACAGTATCGAACATTCCTATCTGGTCACGGTACCTCGCGGTTTTGGCCTGCCACGAGATTTCATTGATCTCCTACGTGTGCTCTACAGCGGCATGCAAAGCCACCTAGTCATAGATAGTGCCTTTGTCAAGGAGGTCCAGTTGACTCGAGGAGTGCGCTAAGGATGCCCTTTGTCACCAACCTTTTTCGTGCTGTCGCTTGACCCACTCCTACGCCGCGTCCCTTCTGACCGCACTGTCCGAGGGTTTCCCATTCCAGGTCAGGAAACTGTTTCGGTTTTGGCGTACGCGTATATATATTTTTTGTTTTTCCGTGATACGGCAAGCGTTTTACTTTTTCGGCGTATCGTTTATGCCTACACAGGTCTCTGGAGCTGGTCTTAACGCTGCAAAAAGCAATGTCCTCGCTTTTGGCGCTTTGGTGGACACGATCTCGATACCCATTCCTTTTGTACATGCCGTACGAGTTCTCGGCGTCCTTTTGGACCCAAAGGGAGTTTCTCTACGCGTTTGGAACGAGGTATACTGTCCCAAGTAACGTGTACTTTCGCGCAGGCAGGGGCGCACAACCTATCGCTAGCCGCCAAAGTGGCCACAGTGAGAACTCAAATGTGCGCTTACGTATTCTATGTTGCTCGAATAATAATAATGCCATTGCTCACGGTGAGCAGTTTGACGTCACTCGCAGGCACCTTTGTTTGGGATGGTGCTCCTCCGCGTGTTGGCCGCAACCTTTTACCCCTCCCAATGAACCGGGGAGGCCTTGGTCTCCCCTGCATTGCATTCCAACAAAAGAGTGCGTTTTAACGTTGAACTGGTCAGCGAATTCCTCGAGTCTGAAGCATACCTAAGGCGCTCATTGTTGGTATACTGGCTAGGGACAGCGCCGCGATCGCTTACCCCTGATCGTCATCTATAGATCCACAAGCCGAGCGTCCATCACCCTTTTACAGGGCAGTGGTGGGAATGAAAGCCACTCTTAACAGAGGCTTCCCAGATGCCGACGTTAAAACCACGCCTGCAGTGAGTTTTATGGATCTGATTGCTTTTAGCCGGCTTACGCTGGAGGAGAGTACCAAAGCCTCGACGCCAAAGTGGCGCACTTGGGCTCGCGCACGTGTACCGAGCGAGTATACGCGACTTTGATTGGGAAAGACGATTGGGCGCCCTCCCAACACGATAACGCCTCGCCGCGTCCAGAATTGTGCCAAACGACCAGTGCACCAACTGCGGCGCAACAAAAATATTTGAGCATGTGTTATTGCAGCGCTCGGTAGCGCGAACCATGTGGCATCTGGTAGGCCGGACTGTTAACGTGCGCAGCAAGCGCGACGCATTTGACAACCTCGTTTTCATGACCACATTGTTTCATGGCGACGACGCTGCCTTGTGGAGGCACGTCAGACTCCGCAAGGGCAAAGTACCCTGCGCTGCAGAGCTTGCGCGCGCCTCCTCATATGGAAATGCTTTGTGGAACAGTTCGCTGCAGACGGGGAGGCGCCGTTTCTGCGGCGCTGGCACAAGCGGTATGTACTATGTTACCCGGGTGGCCGGGCTGCTCATGCCGGCGCCTTTATATTGAAATTGAATTGCTTCAACTATATTGTGTTGTATTGTAAATGTATCATAATGTGAAACCATAATGAGTCGTATTGTATAACAAGATTGTAGGGGCTGCAAATTTGGAGTGAATTATAATGTGCTAGACCCTACAATATGTAACACATTGGGGTGCTTGTATCCTTTCAAGAACATTTCTGTACGTTTTTTTTTGGCGTAAATAAAGCCTTTCTTTCTGTCCACACGAAAGTGCTCTTATATCTAAACTCGAGAAGCTTACACAATTGGTGCGTGCGAAGGCTGTTTGATGTAGGGCCCTCTGTGATAGTTTCGGAGAGCTGTAGGTAAATATTATCGAGGTATCGTGACCACAGCTTAGCCCAAAAGCAAACGAGACACCGACTATGCGTGATATAGGGAATGAAAGGAGAAATAGAAAAATATCATAATTTTAAAAGAGACTCAAGTATGTGACAACCTCTGATGTTACCAGTTGAAAACGTTACATGCCGGCATTTTCCCATCAGCCTTTATGCGATGCTTTTTTCTTAAATAATGGATTTATCGTTAATGCCAAAAGTGGATATTGATATGAAATACTTTATGTAAAAATATATTTGTATCTATTGGAAAAAACATATGAGGACAAATATAGCTTAGGTAAAGTAGGCTGGACGAATTGCCTGCCGCATTTTATATTACTCTTAAAAACGAACATGCATTTCAACCATGTTTTTATTGAAGACTTTGACGTGAAGCTCTTTCTATTTAACAGATAATTAGGTAAAGTTAAGACAAGGTCTTATTATCTTATTTCTATAGCAAATCGTAATAATAAAATGTTTGGTGAAGATATAAGCGAGAAGGTTACAGAACGCAATGAGAGGGTTTTGGCGGTCAGCAGACATGGGCTATAAACGCATTGTTGGTAACCCATGCAAACGAGGTTCTGTTTTGAAGGCGTGTGATGCTACATGACTACTGGACGCAACGGTGTAAAGTAACTGTATAAAACGTGTGCTTGTCAGGAGATTGTTTTCTTGGTGAAATGTGTGCTGCTCAAGCGAAAAGCGAAGTATGCTTACAGCGCCTTACTCTCAACAAAAATGTTTGGAAGCGGATTCAGGTTAAAGCGTCTCTGCTTGCAGGGCGCCCTGTTTTTACGTTGTTGTTTTATCTGCATTGAAGTGAGCTATTTAGGGTTTCTTGAAAAAAGCACCTTTGCTTCATTACAATCACACAGAAAAAGTGGTCTTGTACTGTCTACTTTTTAGAAGATGTCATTGCTTCTACAATTACAAAATATTTTCAGAAGCGGGAGAAAGACATCTTTCTGCAAATATGTTGTAGTGGAGAGGATATGGAACGATCTTGAAAATTTCAGCATTGTTAGCCTCGGGCACAGAGTAACCTCGCCAATCTTTTTTGCGCAGCAACTCTGCAACACACACTAAACACTCGCCTTATTGATATTATATCTGCCAAATTGAGGGGAAAGAAAACGAAGTATTTCAATTCAACCTCTCAGTGTCCTGACATGCCGCAATTGGCACACGTCTTTTAGCTTGTGGCGTTACGGAGTGCAAGTTCCCCAAAAAATGCGCAAAAATCAGGTCTATGATACAAGCTTTGTCGGGAGGGGGGGGGGGAGGAGGCGACAATTCGCATCAGCCCATTGTGCAGCCTGCGTGGTTATTTGCTTTACAGGCAGTCAGCCATTTATTTTTTATATCGGGAGGGGACTCTAGAGACGGATTTGTATGTATTCCTGTTTAGTTTAGACTGGACAGAATTTCGCCTGAATTTTAAATCGCATATACCTAATCACAGTTTTAATCACAGGATATTGGTATTGGGAAGCATGCTCAAAAAGATTTGTATACGGAGTTATATATCTTCTCCTTTTCTCTATGGGCGGTTTTGGTGTGATTATCGTAAATCACGTGCGAAAAGTTTATACGTACCGCTCATGATAACAGAACAGAAGAATAAGAATAGTAAGCTCATGTTATTCCCGTGAATGCCGTATCTTGATCCCTCCAGTATTCCGCAGTACGTTGTAGCTGGTAGCAGTCTTCCTTCAGTAAGCTTCTCCAATCCGTATTACCTGCATTGTCATAAAGAAACCTTGAACAAAGTACATCGCCGTAGGTCCTTAAGCTAAATGTATCGTTTCAGCAAAGATGTGTTATGCACGTTTGCACCTGCATGTCCACTAATATTTTCTCAAGCTAAAATAAATTTCTGGAACACCTGTGATATAATTTCTCTTGAAACTCTAGAATAGTTTAAAAATTTAGGGACTTTAGACATATGTAAATGTTTGCATGCGCATTGTAATGTATGCACCGTTCTCTTCCAAAATCCACGTAAGTAATAGTTGAATTCACAATAAAGGCAGAGGTGACGGGCTAGAAAGATAAATTTCATATATGGAGGTAAAAAAGTCATGTTTTCAGGAACTAAGTGTGCGACGTGTAGTTCTTGAGACGCTTTGTACCTACTAGTGCCATGCTAAAAAATCACAGGGTTTGGAACCCCCTAACTACCATGGTAAAACGACAGAGGTCATTGGAGAAGGGGGACCGATGAGACAAAAAGAAATCTTCTCCGTCAATTCTCTTTCTTTCACTGTACTTTGCCATGCTAGAAATAATTTCTTCGTTGTGTCTACTTTTTTCTGGGCTTCGATACAGTATGGCTTAGATTACACTGGTCTTCCTCAGTTGCGAAGGACAGAAAGACAACTAAAACCTGCAGGGCCCAAAAATTTAGGAGAGATCGTCCTGTTAAGTTGCATGTGCCTAATGAAAATTCGATTTGATATAATATTGCATGAGTAGTGGGGCTGAATAAAAATTTCGAGCTTTCTTGTCAAATGAAGTGAAGACGACATAAAACATGCTGCGTTCAAATCCACTTTTTATTATGGTCCTTTTGATGTTAGGAATTTCCAAGTCTGTGTTGTATGCGTGGGTTACATGTGCTCAATTCTTTTGCCCGTTTTTACTGTGGTCAACAAACGAGCAATCATGTCATGTTTTTTTTAGTCGTTAATTGCGGCTCGTTCATTATGCGCGTAGGAATGTTTCGCACAAGAGTCATTGTATCAAGGGAGGCTTCTGTAACAACTCTATTGCTTCGACTCCCCACAGATCGTAATTCTTTCTTTGCGTAAGCAGCTCGAAGTTTTCAATTTTTTCTTTTAGGGTTGTAATAATGTGTACCGTTTGTTTGTTCACTAGGCTAAGACCTGATCAGGAAGTTGGTTGGCATGTTTTGTGGTGTCACTAGGATTTCGCTCATGGCATTTCGAATGAATAAATGTATGTGTAGTGTCGCACAAATGCTTGGTGACTGTCGCAAAGAAGACGAGCGTATGTCGAAAGGCACGTGCTAACAAAGATGTCAGACAAGAAGACGACGCAAGAGACTGGCTTGCTAGTTTAACGTTCGACCCGGCAATTGAACAAGATAACGCGAAAAGGCGTGTACCCCCTTCCAGGTATTGATAACGCCCTCGATTGCCTTCAAGGTGCCGAATTTTTTTCATATCTGGACCTGCGTTAGGGCTACTGGCTGGTACCCATGGCACCTGACAATCGACCAAAAAACGCTTTTGTGACACTTGACGGCTTCTATGCACAATGGAATCGCCTTCCCCCATCGGTTGTTGAAGGGAGTGACCATTCTGCGTTTAAATCTGCTTTAGCTAATCTGATGTTAACACAGAACATTGAATTCTCCCACACTGCCATTTGTTTATTGTTTTTAGTTCGTCTGCTGTTTTTATAAACTTTTTTTTCTCTTTTTCCCCCCGAATCGTGCTGCTGATTACGTGTATGATGGTATATTTCAGCAACTTTGTTTCTTGCCTGCTAGTAAAATTGTTTGTTTTGCTCACGTGGTATATTTTGTGTGCTTATACAATTCGCTCATACGTCTATGTCAATAGCTAATAATTTGTATTCTTATTTTGCTGTAACTTGCTTATGTGTTTCAACCATACTACTGTTCAAATTTGTTTTAATACTGATTGCTGTTCTTTTCCTTTTTTTTTCTTTTATTGTACCCCACTCCCCTCTGTAATGCCCTCGGGCCCTGAGGGTACTGAAATAAATAAATAAATAAATAAATAAATAAATAAATGAATAAATAAATAAATAAATAAATAAATAAATAAATAAATAAATAAATAAATAAATAAATAAATAAATAAATAAATAAATAAAGAAATAAATAAATAAATAAATAAATAAATAAATAAATAAATAAACAAACGTCATGCTGTTTGGATTGTGCAACGCGCCGGTCACCTTAGAGCGCATGATGGACACAATTCTGTGAGGACTTAAGTGGCATGACTGTCATTGTTACCTGCACGATGTTGTGTTCAAAAGCTTTTACGTCACATTTGGACTGTCTCGAGCGTGTGCTGAAGAGTTTTACTTACGACGGCCTGCAACTGGATTTGAAAAAGTTCTGCTTCGGGGCTCACTAGCTTCCTATACTGAGACACGTTGTTTCGAAAAACGGTGTTCGTCCTGACCTTGCGAAAGTCCGTGCAGTAGATGAGTTTCCACGCCCAACTTCTCTAAAGGAGCTGCGTAGTTTTATCGGGCTGTTCTCGTATTTTCGTCGCTTCGTCCGCAATTTCGCTTCAATGATCTCGCCGCTGACTGAGCTCCTTGCCGGGGACGTCATTTTTTCGTCTTCGACGTCCGACTGGGATGAGGCCTTTTCGATGCTTCGGCGCCTTCTAATGTCGCTTCCGATTCTCCGCCGTTTTGACCCTGCGTCGCCTACCGGACTTCGCATTGATGCCAGCGGTGTAGCTCTCGGCGCTGTTCTTGCGCAACGAAAGCCCGGCTGCCCCGAGTACGTTTTTGCTTATGCCAACCGCACCTTAAAAAAGGGCGAAAAAAATATCCTGTAACCGAAAAGGAGTGCTTGGCCATCAATTTGGCCATTGGGATGCTCCGCCCATACCTCTACGGTCGTCCCTTCTCTGTTGTCAGGGTCCATCACGCACTATGCTGGTTGTCCACCCTTAAATACCGGTCCGGCTGTCTTGCTCATTGGGTGCTCAGCTTACAAGAGCACGACATTCAGGTCACCTACGGGTCTGGCCGTAAGCAATCTGATGCTGATGCCCTTTCTAGGTCACTTCTTCAGTGCGGCTCTGACTCGACAGTTACCACTATAGGTGACTCATCTTCTCTAGAAATTGCTGACATCCCCAATGAACAAAGACAAGACCCTCAGATCTCTTCTTTTCTCACGCTTCTATCTACACCTTGTCTACGCCCAGCTTCTCGAACGCTTCGCCGCCAAGCTCGTCATTTTGCCATCCGCGACGGCGTGCTTTACCGCCAAAATTACCTTTCCGACCGACGCAAGCCTCTCCTTGTCATTCCTCGGCACCTCCGTTTGGAAATATGCGCCGCTTTTCACGCCGATCTTTAGTGTGCCCACGCCGCAGTGTTGAAAACTTACTCTCGTCTTCGCCTCCGCTATTACTGGCGGGGTATGTGCTGCTTCGTGGTCATTACGTCCGCGAACTCCAGGAATGCCAACGTCGCAAAAAACCCTCCACACCACTACACCGTTCCGATGCAGTCTTTACCATGCCCCAGCCGGCCATATCAACGCATTTCACTAGACATGTGTTTGCCTTATGTTTCGTTTTACAAAGCAGTAGTTTTTGCTAAGATGATTAGGCCATGTGAAAAAGTGTCCGAACTCAGTTCATCCTTCATCCAAAAAAATTGGAGGCTTATCAAGTTAGGCCCAGTGGATGCGAAGCATAAGCAGCTGCCTCAGTGTGGATGGGGCTAAGTAACGGAGACGTGGTTTTAGATTAATCGTCGTAGGCATCTTGACCGCATACACGCCCGCCGCAAAGACGCTGGCGCGGTTGCGGGCACAGAGACTGACGCGACGGCGGGCGCGCGCTGCTTCATCCCTGGTGTGACGTCACATATCACGTGATGCAGCGATGGTGGCGCCACCGCCGCTTCGCGCGCGCCGGCGCGAGCCGAAGCGTGGAGGCCTCCGCCGGGCGACGTCCGACGGCGCGATATGAGGCCCCATCTGCAGCCGGTGTGACGTCATCACGTGGTCACATAATGTGATCCCACTTCAAGGTCAATGGTGGCCGACGCCGGGAGGCGACCGACGACGCGATATGAGGCCCCATGTGCAGCCGGTGTGACGTTATCACGTGACGTCATGTCACGTGACCCCCCTTCAGGGTCAATGGTGGCCACCGCCGGGCGTCGCGCGAAGGCCCAAAACCTACGTTAATATGCTTCGCATAATAACGAAGCCTACCCTTTCTCTCCGGGTCTCCAACCCACAATACCCTTTGGCGAGCAAATGTTTGCACCTGCCATCCATCTCATTTTTCCTCTCCTCGGGGTGGTCAGAGGAACTTCCACTACTCCACTTTCTGTACTATCCTACAAGGCTTCGCTTGCCAAAATAATTCGAGAACATTCCATGCCTTATAAGTGGCGTGGACAGGATGGGTCTCGGCGAGATATGCTGATGATGTGTCCTCAAGAGGAAGAAAATAAGAAATGTAAGTGAATAGCGTCTACGTCAGGACTCGGAACACCATCCTTCTATGCCACTGCAGAGCGCGTTATTCACTACTCAACACCGACTTCCATGAGAACTACTGGACATGGTTGAGGCGGAGGAGAAAAATAAATGTTAGTGATTGCCGCACTTTTGCAACTCGCTCGCCCGCCATGTAGACATCACAAGAATGTCTCAGAGGTAATAAAAGGGGTACAAATAAAGAATATAGGAAAGGTAATTAAAAATTACAAAAGTAGAAGAACAAATAAACCCAGAAGACAAAATAAAATAGAAAATGTAGAATAAGAAAACACGAATAAAAGGTAAATTCCGTAAAGTAAAAGTAAATTTGTACACGTTGTACAAGCAATAAAACGCACAAGGAGCTCTTGAGAGAACTGGGCATGGAACTCGCAATGCTTTCGCGTTTCTAATTACAGCCTTCGTCAAAAGTTTCGATCCAAAGGGTTCGCTTTTAAACCGTATACCATGGCTTCTTTACCAATCTTTTAGGTCCAAGGTACAAACTCCTGAAATTTCACGCGCTTTTCTTATGGTCCAATGAATGTAAACATGCCTTCCAATTCCTCAAGCAAGCACTTACTTGAAATACTGTGCTTCGACATTTTGATGAGACAGCTCCCACCATTCTCCATACTGGCGCCAGTGCACAAGGCATCGGCGCCGTTCTTTTGCCATCAACGCTGCGTCCGAAGAGCAGATTGTGGCATACGCTAGCCGTTCTCTCACAGCAGCCGAGCGTAACGACAGCATTACGGAACAAGAATGCCCTGCCGGTGTTTCGTCTGTCCAAAAATGTCGACCTCATTTGTACGGCCGCCACTTCACAATCGTCACCGACCATCATGCGCTCTGTTGGCTGACGTCGCTACGGAACTTATCAGGTCGGCTCGGCCGCTGGGTGCTACGTTTACAAGAATATCACGCAGAAATCCAGCAGAAAACACCTTGGTGCTGACGCCCTCTCTCGTTGCCCGCTGTCTTCTACTCCAACCAACTCCCATGCGGCCACTACACTCTGCCCCTCACGTCAGCCTTCCGGTGACCGTCCAGATGTTGCACCAATCGAGGCCTCTCCGCTGAACCTAAGCAGTTACTTCCCGGCATTGCAGCAGGCTGATCCTTAATGCAGCACAATTGTCGCTCGCATCCGCGGTCAATCAGCGGCACCCAATAGTCGCCTGCGTCGTCAGCTTCGCCTTTTCCGGATTTAACATGGAACGCTTTACCGCTCTGTATACCACGCTACTGGTCATCGGTGGGTTCCCGTTGTTCCTCGCTCTCTCCATCACGGAGTGTTGGAGGCTTACCATGACGATGCCAGTCCCGGTCAGTTAGGGCACCACAATACGTACGAACGTATTAAAAGCCGCTACTTTTGGCCCGGGCTTTCTACCAGCGTCGCCAAATACATATCATCATGTGCGCCTTGCCAACATCGCAAGCGGTCAACATCTATTCCTTCCGGCCATCTCCAACCTCTTCCTTGCCCATCCGTGCCTTTCGATTCTGTCGCCATTGACGTATTCGGCCCCCTACCTCTCACGGCCGCCGGTCATCGATGGGTTGAAACCGCCATTGACCATCCGACGCGCTACGCTGACACAGTCCCTCTTTGCTCCGGTGCTGCTTCTAAAGTTGCCGCGTTTTCCTGCGAGCGACCGTCTTGCGTCATGGTGCTCCTCATATCTTGATTACCGACCGTGGGAAGACATTTCTTTCCCAAGTCCTGGCGGAAGTACTCCACGCTGCCAACACCGTCCACAAGACACCTTCTTGTTACCATCCTCAGACCAATGGCCTCATCGAATGCTTTCACCGCACCTTGTCCGACATGATATTCATATACGTCACTCCCGACCATAAGAACTGGGACACCATTTTGCCTTTCATTACCTATGCCTATAAATCTGCCGTTCTACGCACCACTGACTACAGCCCAATGTTCTTATTATATGACCCTCAACCAATAATTCTATTCGACATCACCTTCTTCTCTGCTCCTGCCTCCTCATCTGCATCGTTGCCCTACCAGTTTTCTACATGTATGGCCCATTACCGGCAAATTGCTCGCCACAACACTGACGCCGCCCAGCAAGAACGGAAGCACCGCACTGCCTCCTTCTCAACCGGTGATAAAGTGCTACTCTGAACGCCGATCCGCACGCCGGGATTGTGCGAGACGTTCCTCCATCACTATATCGGTCCTTACACCATCCTGCAGCAAACATCTCTCGTGAACTACAGCTTTGTCCCATCGCATACCGTCGCTAATCGGTGTCGGCGCTCAGAAGTTGTTCATTTTTCGTGCATGAAGCCGTACACCCGCCGACCCGCTGCCATCTAAACAGCGACCAGGGTAGCCGCTTCCCTGCGGGGGGATTTGTGTGAGTGCGGTGTCAGAACTTTCTCCGCTTTCACCTGTACATTCACAGCATCATCGTCATTCACCAGTGGTCGCAAGATAACGCGCAGCGTTCCAGACTGTGGCTGGAATAAAGACGTTTGTTCGAGCGGCGGCTGAAAATACTAAGGGTTTTGGGAAACCCTATATTGATTAGTGTCCCAATTTCTTTGATGAGCATTATCAAAGGTGCGCTGACACACACGTCCTTTCTCTGTTTTATGGATCTTGCCGCCCGAATCTCTCATGCGATCTGGTTGTTGCCTCTACCACCCGCGATATTATAGGGGTGTGGGAGGAGTCCGTCTATAGACTCCGAAATACTCTCTGTTGCTTCTACCAATGGTTTTTGTGTTGTGAAGCCAAGGCATGCAACATGCGCACCTGCTGCAGTGCAAAGCAATGTTTCCTTCGCAGATGCGTCTTTTTCGCACGTTTTCATAATTCTTGTTATGTTCTCAGAGCCGTTAATGGAGCATCTGCCTGTTTGTCCAATGTAACATTTCAAGCAGCTTTACAGGATCTCATACAGCACACCTGCGCTATAGGGGACAAATGAAGTCTGGTGTATTTTGTTTATTATGCTACATGCGGCTGGCTGCACATCTCAAGTTTGAGTCATCCTACAAGGCTTCGATATCTTTTCTGGCGCTGTAAAGGCTATTTTGAGCTTTAGTTTTTTGACAACGCCTTTCAGATTATGCGACATGCTGTGCGGGTAGGGTATTGCAACCAAGTTTTACTGCTCTATTCTCTCCGATGTGTTAGGCATAGCTTCATTGCTGTTTGTTTTTATTTTTTGTAGATGCCTTCAGCAACTGAGACGATAAGATGTTTCGGATAGCCGGCTCCTTTCAACCTACCAGTTTGACGAGTGATGCTGTTTTCTATGTATGGGGGCATTATTTTTTCAAAGTTTTAGTTAGACACAAGTTAACAATTGAACGTTTACCTGTCCTGAATGAGCTGAGGTGAATGCGAGAAGGCACTTTTTTTTTGCGCAATGATCGTACAATCAAGAGACGTTTTCTTTCGTACTCATCTAAGAATCTAAGAATCTGACCCTTCTGTCAACCGGCACCGCTTGTGTCAGCTGCATTGGTTCAAAATGCGATTGAAAAACTGATAATGCTTGCGATAAATCTTGCTTGCTAAAAGGTATATCTTGCTTGCGATACATCTTGCGAAAAGAATTCTTGCTTTTGTCAAACAAAATTAAATAATCATTTACGTATCTAAAGACTGTTATAGCTCTAAAATCTTTGAGGTGGCTTGCTAACTGGCGACGTACCGACTTATTTGTCGATTTCAGCGTTTGTTTGTAAGGTTTTAAGGAGTTGAGTTTTACGGTGGTTTTTAAGGCTAATGACACTTGACTTATTCATACGCTTTCATGCTTTACATTTTGACCACGGTAGCCCTTATACAGCTCTATCCGGCTTTTTCATTTGTCGTCTTCATCGTTTGTTTAACCATGAGACATGAGCGTGCTCATGGTGTTTGCTTCGTCTGTGTGATAGTTTCCTTGTGATTTTTGTGATGGCTTGTTTCTTGCTACTTGGTCTTTTGGTCTTGTCAGTGCTATGTTAGGAGAGAAAACCAGTACAAGTGCATATGACGTTTTAACTTCGGCTGAGTCACATGACACAATAATGTGTACAAATCCCCTCCCAATAGAAGTCAGCCCTGTGTTCTTCCTCCCTCTGTCTATGTCTGCCTGCGATACTTCTACATCTCAATGGATCACCAACTAGCCCAACAAAGAACTATACTAAATATGAATCCGCTGCAACCATTTCATACGTAAACAGAAAAGCGAGGAGAACACTTCATGAATGGTGGAGTGCAATCTGGTGGTCTAAGCAAACGCTCAAGTTTCCCTTTAAGGCCCCAATATAATTCGACGTAACGCACACGCGCGCGCACGTCGGCCTCCGCGACGTTACGTCGGCAAAGAACCGAGGTCTATAGTCCAACGTAGCGACGTGACGGACGGAGTGAGCGTTAGCCGACGCGGCCCAACGTCGTCGACGCGCCAATAGAATCGCGCCTATTTCTCGCCGACCGCGTCCGCCGCGTCGGCCATGAATCCCAGCACTCCTCATGCGCAGTGAAGATGGCGGCTTCCTATGTAGACAGCGACCGCGCGCGTGTTTCAGGCACTGTTGCGGAAAAGCTGCTAGAAGGCATTTTGAGGGCCGTCCTGCGTCTATGATACCAAGGGGATTGACTACTGAGACGTTCAGGGGAAAAAAATGCCTGGGATGCAATCTGTCAGCAGTGCGGCCGGGCACAGCTGTGAGTTCTTCGCTGCAGCGTGTGCCATACCGTTTTAATGCAGTGCTCTAGGAGATGTAACGATGGTGTTGTTTCACTTATCTGCAGTACATTCAGTGGAACAATACCAGAAACTGCGGTAGCGGCTTCGCATAGAGTTGTGACCGGTACAGGCCGGAATCGAAGGCCGTACTCAATTTGGCCACATGGAATGTCAGCGGCTCATCAACCATGTGATTCGTGAAATTGATGGAATTCTACAGGAATTGCGGACGACCGAAAACGTGATCCTCATTACTGTGTAATCTCTAAATCTTCTGTAATCGTACAGATGTTTAAATTATGATTAGTTTTCAGTAAAACACGCACGTAAATAAACAAGTTCCGTCCGTAGCCGTCGTCGACGCGGGCTCAGGCCCAAGTAGGGCTGGACGTCTCCACGGCTGGATGTAAATGCTTCGTGTCATTTGAACATTCGCAACATTTTGAACATTGGCTGTAAACTCATCGCATCATTGCCTTGATCACAACAGTAGTTAGTGTCTAGATAGGCAGCCAGTTCCTCCCTGCCGGTGCCCTGTCGTCTGCTTGAAAACGCACACCAAAGACGTGCTAGCCCTCGAGGGCGTCTCGTGCGCATGCGCGCCGCGGCACCGTGCACGTCAGTCGCGCCAGACTGTAGAGGCGCCAGTTGTTTGACGCGCACGTCGTAGCCGACGTACTGTGGCCGACGTCGCCGGCTCTACCAGTCGCCTCGAAAACGTCGGACTATATTGGGGCCTTTACTGTTCCTGCTGTCCAAGTGAATAGAAAATGTGATGACGAAAGTCATCTACAACAAAATTCGGCAGCTACGCTATACTCAGTCACAGAAGGAGGCAGGAAAACATGTACATAGAACATGCGCGCTTGTCCTGTACACATGTTTTCCTGGTTCCTTGCGTGTCTAAGCACAGCGTAGCGCTGCTTTGCTAACGTTGTAAACCTTGACGTTACCAATTCATAAGATGATTACATCACTGGTAGGTGTAGTTAAATGAAGTGAAGTTATTTACGCTTAAGAGTATCTTCGGTTTCGAAGAACAGGAATCAAACTTCGATCGATTGGATCTCGAGTCATTCACGCTACCCCTACAGCCCAGAGCAACGCTTTTTGTCAGAAAAAAAAAAAAAAAAACTATGTGGAAGCAATATGCGCCTCCTTGCCCAGGCAAGGCTAGAGGCCAGCCCTGCGTCCTTCTGCGTGCCTCTTGCCGTCTCATAAATGCATTATATGATGAATACCGAGAAAGCATAACCTCCAGCACACTTTTAAGTTCTTGTGGAGCATACGCCTCCACTATTGGACACTATTGTGGTGACCGTAACTTCTGCCGATTATTTTTATTTGTGCGGTCACTGTACCTATCATTTAGGGGAACATTCGTGCAGGAAAGGAAAAGGAAGGTCAGGGTATGAATTAGCTTTAAAGAAAAGTGCAAATGGCTGTTTGCATTATTAGTAATCGCAATACGAAAAACCGCGTGGCCAGCTACTTGAAGCTGCTTGTTTTCAAACATAGAGTTGTCCTGTGCACATTTAATGTGTGCTGCTCACCATATATGAAATTGAGTCATTACCTTTGGTGTACCACGCCATTTTGTGGAACTAGATAGCAATATGGTAGCAGGAAATGAAAACATGCCGGTCAATATCATCTTCCTAGTGGTAACATATAGACCCGGCTCCTAGATACGATGCTTACCTGCGTTCCGCAGAGCTACCGATAGGAGGTGAAGCACTTACATTGATACATTTTGAGTATTTATTCAAGCCGCAAATGTTAATGCCGATCTACGGCCCAATAAATTGGCGAGTTGTTCACGCATTTTTATGAGTAATCTTTCATTTGAGAGCTTTGATGCCTTAAACTCCATAATAAGTTCAAAGAAATGATACCAATTACCTATAAATTTCAAATATCTATAGGACGCACAAGTGTTATTGTTTTGTTTTAGGAATTGCCACATCAACGGAAAACAAATACAAAAGTGTAAACGTGAAAAGTATCTGACACACGTTTTCCACAGAAGTATTCGTATCAGACAATATATTTATTTATTTTTTAAACATAAAGTCATTTCTCAGGCCAGTCTTTAATATTAATAGCAATCAGCTAGCACGCTCTTAGCGCCATAGTCACTTTGGTTTAATTTGGTGTGCTTTGTTTATGGCATTTACATTCGGAAACATAACAAGTTGAGGAAGCCGTTGTTATATAAAGCTGCGTATAAATTTCACCTCCAGGAATAATCGCAAGCCCTTGACCACAGAAGACTATTATAAACTGTACCGTTTTTGAACATTTTGTAAGATGCCTCAGAAGATCCGGCACAGCTGCTGCAACGAGTACTTTCGGCATTGCGCAGTGCCGGAGGAAGAAGATGCAAAGGAATCCAGTTTTTAGCTAACAGAGTATAATTCTAATATGAATATTTATCTCTCTAATCCAATTAATCGGAAGGCATAGTATAGGCTCATGGAACGCAACCAAAGTTCATCTCCACCAGGGGGTAACCGAGTCAGAGGTGTTGTCACCCAATGAAGGCAAATATAAACTTGAACAAATTGCGAACGGTCTTGCTATTCGCTTCCAAGCGCAAACGGTGGTTCCCTTACTTCGACCTACGCCACGTGCTGATTTCATTGCAGTTGAGCCATCGGAATTGCATTGTGTAGCGGCTGCTCTGAAACCTGCAGCTCCTGGGTATGACGGTATTACAGTCGCTATGCTGGAAGTTTTAGTGCAAGACCACAACCCGGAAGTGTTGAATATTGTAAATTTTTCCCTGGAAACTGCTCGGATACCTGAAGACTGGAAAGTTGCTAAAATTATACTAATTCTCAAAGATCCGAAAAAAAGGTTTTGATTCGGATAATATTCGGCCGATTTCTCTAACATCAAATCTAGTGAAACTTATTGAACGCATAGTTCACCGGCGCCTCACAGATCATGTTATGATCCTGAATGCATTTAGTGATGCACAAATTGGGTTTCGTCAAGGGTGCTCGATTTGGACGGCTCACACAGATTTGGAGAGTAGAATTAGGTTAGCAATGAAGAAGAAAGAAGTGTCGGCATTGGTCACTTTAGATATCGCCAAAGCTTATGACAATGTAGAACACTCTATACTTTTGAATATGATAAACGAAACTAGGTCACCTTTTTACATTTCTGCATGGCTAAAAGAATTAATAAGGAATAGGAAATTTTTCTGCACTAGCGGTTTATAACTTCTGAAACTTATTACCAAACTAGAGGCGTGCTTCAGGGATCGGTGCTATCTCCATTGCTATTTGGCGGCCTCATATCAAAAGTAATTGCTTGAAAGGTGAGAGAGCCCTTGGTCGCCTGATTCGAAGTAGCCATAAGAAATTCGGTATGCATAAAGATACACATTTGTTTCTCTATAAAACTTATTTGAGACCAATTCTGAAGTTCAGCTGTGTTCGTTTCTCGGGCAGTCCTCAAATACAAACTACGACCAGTGTTGCTACTGGAGAGGCGCGCTTTACGACTATGTTTGAGGTTGCCAAAATCAGTTTCAAATGCAGTCCTCTATTTAGAGGCCCGTGTACGTGACTTGAACTCTCGATTTGAGCTCCTCACTGTGCTAACCTTTTACGAGCACTGGAATCTCTGTCGGGAGTTGCTTCTCTTATTTTTATTACACATCAAGCTGGGTTTCTAGATTATCATTGGCCGCAATATAAGCGACCACAAATTGTATTTACTCAGTCCTTGCTGTCCAAAACTGCAGTTTCGCTCATGTCAGTAAGACGTGTTGGCAATCTTCAAGCTACTTCCGCACTGTGCTTTGAACAGTCGTTGCCATTAATGCAAAACACTTCACTACCACTGTAATAAATGGGCACCTTGAAGATTATCTATTACAGTATCCACAACACGTAGCTATCTTCATAGATGCCTCACAACGGAATGAAAAAGCAGCAATAGGGATTGATTCCCAAGCACTCGATTGGAGTTTTTCTGTACAGATTCCTGATTACACAATAATATTTACTACTAAATTGCTTGCAATTGGTTTGGCACTTCAAAAAGTTCCCGGTAACGTTACTCACGCAATCATACTCTCTGACTGCCTGTCAGTCTTAGCAGCATTAGAAAGTCCGAAAATGCGTATTTTGAAACAAACCCTTATGTTTTTCCTTCCGATACACTTACAGGAAGTACGTTTTCAGTGGGTTACTGGACACTGCGGCATCGCTTCTAATACAATGGCGGATTATTTAGCAAATTTAGCTCTCAATGGGCCTGTTGCCGATGTTGTACCCATTACTATTTTGCTAAATATATCCCGTTTTGAACGGTTTCAAACGTTAAACTCCTTGAGCCATGAGTCACTCCTTGCGACTACGGATTTCAACCATTTACATCTTCATTGGAATGTCCGCTGTTGTACATCGAGGCAATGTGAGGTCTTCATGACGCTCATGTGTTGTTGAACTCCTTCTCTCAATCTTTATTTAGGTCGCTCTGGATTCACGCCTTCGAATCTTTGTGCGTCATGTGATGCCGTGGAAACAATTGAACATTACATCCTCTCCTGCCGCAGGTATGCTACTCAGAGAAGAAATTATTTAGAAATACCTCTTGCTCGGCTAGGATTGCCATTTAAAGTACCTGTCCTCCTCTCCCTTTGGTGCAACCGTCAAAGGGCATGCCCTAAAATCGGCGTGTGAGTTACTTCATAATTACAATATTGCTACTGGAAGATTTGTGTGTTAGCGTTGATTTGTCTGAATTGTATTTTTTCGTCTTTTCATTAATATTTTTATTATTTTACAGTTGTAATCATTTTTAATTGTTTTCTGTTACTATCGCCTCAAAATTTAAAATTATTTCAGCAACACTAACTCCTAATTATTAGGTTATCTATCAAACAGTCAAATCGACATTGTCAATTATATTATGTCACCTACAACGAATTCTGGCGAATCCCCCACTGTGGGTATGTGCCATTATAACGAGGGAGAAGAAGAAGAACAGTATCTACGTGTGTGCGCGAGTCTTTTTTTGTTGTCCCATTTGCGCGGCCTCTTTTGTAGAATTTTTTGATAATTCAATATTATCATCAATTGAGACCTACTTACTCAGCTCTTTTCAGACGATGGGCTGCTTGCTCTTCTGGGGTCAGGACATCATCACGAAGTTTATTCTTTAATGAGAGATTTACGCTAAGGCTGCGGAGTAGAAAACGAAATGAAAATATTTGCTTTTTCTATAACTTTATGTTATGCAGCAGGATGACTACTTCTCTCGGGCCCCGCCGTTGTGGTGAAGAGTTTAGGGCGCTCGACCGCAGTGGCGAAGGATTCGGCAACAAATTCCTGCCGCGAAGGCCGCTTTTCGATGAAGGCTAAAGAATCCCAGGTGGTCGTTAAAAAACTCCAAGTGGTCTAAATTTCCGGAACCCTCCACTAAGGCGTCTCTCGTAGCCGGAGTCGCTTTGGGACGTTAACTAGAAACCAGACACTAGACGTACTGCTCTCGGACTACGTACAGAATAGCCATAGTCATTAAGGTTTAAAGAAGCCTGTTCCTAGATTCTGGGTCGTAGTTGCGGCAGCGTGCGAGACGTCTGTGGCCATGGATTGAAAGGGATTTAGGGTTGAAATAAAAAAAGAGAGGGAGCAAGAGTTTAGAATACATCGGGCGGCTTTGTCGATTGGGCTCTGCGGCGATAGAGAACGGAGCACTGGTGGTATAGTGTTGGCACTAAAAAACTTCACAGGTCGTCTACGTAAAAATAACTTGGGTAACGATACAGCGATATGTAGCGATATGCACTAGGCTACAGCGCACTGCTTTTATATATCTTTTGTTCTCTGCGTTAAGCGCTTTGTATATACAACGTGATCGGAACGAGTGTATTCTTTTAAGTGCGCAAGCTCTGAGGTTTGCCGCACTTGAAGTGCGAACTTGCTGGCATAGAAGGAATCTTCACACTCATTAAACAGCACTTGAATGTCTAAGAATTGCATATGTTGATTAACGAGGCCGCAAATGAGGCTAAGTTCTGAGCAAAAGTATGCACTATGGCACCAAGCCAAACAAGTTGCAGAGCTCTTTTCGTCATTGGCGTCGAGGAAGTGAAATGACAACTGCACATTTCTCGCGCTCGTGCTGTATTCACGCTTTGCTAGCGACAGCCAATTTTCAAAGGGCACGGAACGAATGACGACTGGCATGGCTGCGCATTAAAGGCTAGGAACGCCTCTACGCACGACACTGCAACTTTCACGACGATGTGGACTGACAGCCGGGAGAACAAACCTGGGTATTGAGGTCGATTAGCGGTCACGGACTGATTGAGAAGCTGTTACGCTGATACATCGACAATGAGGAAGTCCTTAATCGCATCTGAAAACTACTACGAACCATTCCTGGTGGCGCCGCGTGCAGCCCGAAATAATGCATGCTGTACGCATTGAACCATAATACACGCGCTAAAGGACCTTGGCGTCCAAATTTGTAATGCTTATGATTTGTTTTCTATGTTCTGTTATCAACATCGATGTAAGGAATAACAGTGCAGTGATGAGGGACAATGGACAAGGAAGAAGACAACACCAGCGCTGACTATCAACTGCAGTTTATTAGAAAGAAACACGCAAAATATATTCTTTTCACAACCAGGAACGTATATGGGCAACCGCCCCCCCCCCCCCCCCCCCCATATTGATAACTCAGTCCTTTGAATCACGATATATTAATTCACAGTCATGAACAATAACCCGAGTGTTGCTTACACACCAGTCATGATTTTCATGAATTTGAAACGGTTGACGAATTTCTCTTGTTATTTATTTTTGTGTTTGTACAGAATTTTGGTTTCATTAAAAATGGGAACACGTGACCTTTCAGAACAATTCGGTTGGTTTTTAAGCGGTCAGTTCCTGTAATGCAGAGCGAGATTTGAGGATGGTGCGCCTTTTAATGAGGTGTTGTGGTCACGTAAGCGAGAATCTAGGCACCTTCCCGTTTGACCTGTGTAAGTCTTCCCGCATGTGAAAAGCATTTTATACACAATTCCTTCTGCACAACAGACAAACCTCAAGTCATGCTTTATCTGGCACCCTCTTTTAGTTTTTCTTCGTTTCGTTTCGATTTCCCTTGTTTTTGCCTCAACCATGGCGCATATTTTTCCCAGCTTACTGGATACAGAAAAATGAACACTTAAGCAATATCTGCTACCTACTTGCTTCAAATGGTGAGACATGTGGTGAATATACGGCAGGAGTGCAATTTTATTTTTCTATATTTCGAGATGGGCTGTGATAACTCCTGTCTACCGCATGATTTGATCCTTTTTAGTATCTTGCTGCATGCAAGAACTATGATATCGTCGAGAATGTTGCTGTCATTCCTTACAAATATGTACAAATTAGCTCAACGTTCTGTTTTATGAACATCGAGGCGATGTCTTCTAAATGGGAGGAAAAGGGGGGGGGGGAGAAGTAATGCTACAGGCTATTGCAATCTTCATTTGTTGATGCGTACGCGTACCTATCACTTTTGCTTATACAACGCACTGAATGATGTGGGCAACGCCGCGAAGAATTTGTTCCGCTTGTACATACTCAAAGCCGCCGGACATGGCTTAATCGTTTTTTTCCCCCACATGTTGCCTCGAGATGCATCTCGACTGTTTGGAGGCACTCGCGCTGGCTTCCTTGTTGTTACAGGCTGTGCTGTGAACTTTGGCCACGTTACATAGATATTTCTTTGCCGACAATAATTTCACCTATGACGAGTGTAAGCATGGTTGCGGCTACCGCTGCGTCAGAGTTGCTTACTTCTTTTGCTGGAGTAAGTATGCCCAATAAAGAATTGCTCTCAGTGCCACTTTATTCTCCGCGTTTGTTGCCTTCCGAATTGTCACCGCCCCGAGACAATATGGCACAGACCCTCACCGCGTTTAGGAGTAGACAGTAACTTCTGAAGGTTTCAAGTGGATTCTACACCACACCACCTTAGCTTTTATCCAAGCAAGATGCAGATTTGAGCATGCAATGCCGGCTTTTACGGTTTGGGAGCAAGCGGTGAGTACATATTTGTTAATGGGTCAATGTGTAATTGGAGGGGACCTTATTCCACAATTTTTTCATACTGTTACCATGGAGCGCAAGCCTGTAGCTAACATTTTATATTTTACTGCGAAGATGAACTGCAGCCATTTGTTTCCAAAATGGATGGTCGCCCATTGTGGGCAATTTAAGACAGCGTCCTCAATAGACTGTATAGTTAGCTAATATCGTTTTTTTACTGTGGTACCGTGTTCCTGCAAATAATATATCCTCGGCTCACTTCGCAGTGCTTGAAGATAACATAAGTAAGTTAATAATTTCACGGCCTGAATCGTTGCCTAGCAAGTAACGTATCGTTGCGTTCGTAGAGGTCCATTTACAATACTTGATCAGTTTTAATGTTTTTCGCATGTTAATTTTCTTTTCTCTATGCGCTAGTTGTAAGTTTTTGAAGTGTGTATTTGTACAACCATTTAGTGCACGTTGTCTGTGGTCAATCAAATATTGTTTTATTGATTCCTAGAAAGCCTTGATATTTACGAATTACCATTTCTGGAGAAATGAGCAGCCTATATCAAATGTGTCCTCAGATCCTATGCCTATTCCTCTATGACGCAGCATATGGCGCTACACAGCTTCCCAAATAGTGTTGTAAGTCTGTCATTGGCAATTTCCCCGATCCCATCCCTCATTCGTTGTGCAGAATTAATTGTTTATTCAGTTTTAAAGCGAACGCGCTGACAATTCGATGACAATATTGTCGCTCCATGCCCGATACACATCAGCACTGCCGCTGCATCTGCCACTCCCCGTCAGCCACCGGCTTAAGGAAGCCAATTTTTTCCAGGATAAATTGGCACGTTGCGCGCGACCCTCTAATAAGACGCGATTGATTATGATAATAGTTGTAATATAAAATAGAAAGGAATGAGACTCGCGTCGCTTTTAAGTATTGGTCGGCGTTGATGAGGTCTTGTTTTTACTGCGTCGACGGTTAAGCTTGCATTACTGAACAAAAACGTCGGATGTGACACATACTGTAGAGGAGGTAGATTGAGAAATTGATACATAATTAAAATTAATTTGAAAGCTTGCTTTCCGAGTAATAGTTAAGCGCAGCCAGGCAGCAACTAGAAAATTTAGCAAACCAAGCTGATAAAACTGGTTTCAGAAAAAAATTACGCTGAAAAGCATGCAACAATATTCAGTCACCGATTGAGAAGCCAGTCTGAATAGCAGGGGCATTCCAGGATTTTTCTGGATGTCTAATGTTTCAGAAAATTATACACACTCAACAGTCAGGACGAAGTTGATGCGGGCTGCCTGTTTTAATCTTCTTTGTTTTGTCGTCATAGGCCATTATTTAGATCACACTCTCTCTCTCTGTAGGTTGTTAACATCATTTGATTTTAGGGCGCTTCTGTGCCTTATATATATGAAATTTTTTCCCACTCAAAGCAGCCCGGTAAATGTTTATATTGCAGGTATTTCTAAGGATGGCCTCTAATTTTCACTCTTCTTCTAGCCTAGTTTCATAAAATATACAATGTGGAATTTCGCTCTCTACTCCACGCTCACTAACTTGAGAGCCTTCGTCGTCGACCAACTTTCTTCGACGACAACGCCTAGTCTTCAGTGGAGTGGTTTTTTTTTTGCCATCATGTTAATGAAATCACCGCGCTAAGAAATGAGCTTCTGTGAACGTACTAATGCAAACCCAAGAACAGTAACTCACGTAAAGTGCAGATGAGCATAGACAATTTTTTTTATTTGTTTATATGAATGTTTGCTTATGAGATCACAAATGCGGACACGGCTACACATTCAAAACTAAACTAACTGAAGCTCTAATTTTGTGCATATTGTCCATACTCTTTAGCGAAAAGATGTTTCTTCGGCAGGCAATCGGAAAAAACGTGTTGCTCCAAACTGGTAGGCGTTTTTTAGCAGTGGCCAAATTCCCGCCAGGACAGACCTTCCGACTAGCACCTGGTTACAGCTTACACAAGTATTCTTCACGGAATTTTCGTCGTCGTCCCGCTTGCTAAAACCAGTATACAGCGTGAGCTCTCCTCTTCTCCCATATAGGACTGCTCAAGGTCGCGTCAGTAGTCTGCTGCTTTTTCAGAGCTCGGGACACGATGACCACGTTTCCTCGTTACCGCAAAGGGACGTCCACATGTAAGCCAGGTTTGGAAGCTTCTCTTTGTAAGTATTAGGCAATAGAATCTCTAAACTGCTTTTTTACAGGATACTAGGAGGATCACCATATCTAACGTTTTCTTGTGAATTACACGAAAGCGCTATGAAGCCATTTGAAATATTATGCACATTTTTTGGCAATGCATATTTGGCACATGCCGTTTTTCGTCACATTAGTGGTAGGGAACTCGAAAGAAGATAATGTGACTGAAATACTTTCAATTTCTGCGTGCTTCCTTCGTTCAAGACTGATCTCTCTACTAAGGGTCGAAAAAAAAAAGGCCGAACAGAGATCGCTAGAAAAACTCACCACAACGATAGACGAAGCGCGGCTCAAGTTCCTGTATTTTCGGCGTTGACACCTTTTAAAAGTGTACATGTTACAAGTAATTGGAAATACGCGTAAAAACAATAAATCGCGCGTTTATCTCAACACCGTAGCCTCGCTTGATGTAGAAAATTCCAAAGGTGGCGTTTTCGCTTCATGCAGGTAGCAACTATTTCCTACCAATTATTTTAGGTTTCATTTAGAGGCATATATTCCTAAATTTGCATCCCTTATGTGGAACGAAGCCACATAGGGATGCAAAAAGCTCTCCCACCAGCTGTCCTTTAATACGCAACCACACCGCATGGTGCGCAGGAACGTGACTCTTCGCCTGATTAAAACATTTTGGCCGTGGCCGGGATCGAGCGCTCCTCTTGCAGGTCACCAGGCAAATAGCTTACCAGTGAGCCTTAATTGGCCATGTGGTTTTACTGTTTCGATAAAAGACACAGTAACATTCGTACTTTGCTGTGCGAGTGTTCTTGCAGCAATTTAGCTGCTTTCATTTTTCACTTTCCTGGTATTTATTGTTTATAGAAGACCAACATCCAGAGTGGCATCAACAATTTATTAAGCTGTACTATAAAGTGATGGTGATACTCCTGGTTTTTACCTAACATAACCTTGAGAATTCTTTCCCTTGTCGAATTCCACTATCTGGTTGGAATGTAGAAAAACTTTGTTATTTTCTTCGCTGTGAAAACTGTTTCGTTAGATAACCCTACTGAAAAATTGTGTATAAAATTCATACAGAAAATTGTATACAGGTTTACTGTACAGGATCTGGGATACAGGATTGCGAGCTATGTCAGGAAATTTCTGTACTGTCCTGAAAAGTCCGGAATTAAACAGCGCGGAGTTCTGATACCGAATGTCCATTATGGTTGATGGCCCTCATTTCCGGAAAGAAACGCATCGCCAGGCTGGAAAAAGCATGCAACAATACAAAATAAAAGGACTAAATTTAAAAAAATAAATAAAAAATCAAAACTAAAATAAACAGCTTTTATCGCCATGTATTGCATTCGAACTTCGGTCTTCATGATCTCGAGACGGGCACCTTGACCTTATTATTTAGTTTTATGAAAAAAGTTTACGATTCAGTGCGTTTTCTGGCAGTTCGCTTCTCTTATGAGTACTTATTTTCTGTTTCACGAAAAACATTCATACCAAGATTTGATATCTATGTTGTTCCCGCCTCCCTTACATTGTTCACTCTATTCTAATTATATGAGGCATGATTTGTTAAAAAGGGTGCGCAAAATGCCGATCTCGCCTTCTACTAAAACGGTTTTCTTTAAACTACATGCCGAGGTTATGCTTGTTAAAGTGTGGCTTCAGAAAAAAAAGAATTTTCGTTTCTTCTGTTAATTGCCAGTCATCTGATACACCTGAAACCATCGAACACTGTTTTATTGCGTGCAAAAATGCTATAATATTTTGGGGCGTTCTGCAAAGAACATTGAACAAAGACTTTATTTTGAATTCCCACAGTGGGCGTACTTGATAACCACCGAACATGACCACGAACCCTTTGACATGATTTTCCTCCTTGGACTGTACAGCCTGTGGAAAACGCGTATGTTGGATCGGAATGCTGAACCTCTAGTCTATCCCGCTACTCATTTCGGCCAGATGGTACACCAGCTTAGAGACACTTTCGATGATAGTGACTATCAACCGGACTGGCTGCCATTGTTGATGTGTTGTCTTTCCTTGCCACCGTTTTAGTGAAGTTGTGCTAAGTCGTATTCTAGTTGTGTGGTGTTGTGTTGTATATTTCAATTGCACCTTTCGCCTACAGGCTGATTACTCTGTAAATATAATATATAACTCTACGCTGAATTTAAAAGCATGTAATAAATACCACTACTCCACGACGGCTTACAGTTAAGCGGTTATGATTCAGTACATGTAGATATTTTGCTCGTTCGTACTTTGTACATTTTCCTTGGTTGTAGAATTTTTGGACATAATCCACCGATCGCCCTTTAAATACACTGAATCTTTTTCCAGGCTATCACGAGGGTTCACAAATGCCCCGTGACTTTATAATGCGTCGCTGTATTGCAGGCAAGCTTAAAGATATATTTGCTAGTGCTAATGTGTTTTTTATCGTCTACGAAAGCTTTTAAGTTTTGCGACATACAGAGATATGCGATGCACTGATACTTGTGATACTGGGCGTTTTAGCTTCACGTGCTACCAGCGGAGCAGCGATGTCAATGGATGCACTTCTGACTGAGTGGTTTCAATATGTAAACATTCGAGAAAGCGTCGCCCGGTGTGCGGCTATCTGTGCATCTTTCGATGGTCAGCGATGTTTCTTTATTTTTTCTCGAGCATATTTTTGTGATCGCTACCTAAACGATACGTTCGTGCTTCTACTTTTGCGTTGAAGGTGGCAGATCGTCAGTCGCAGATATGAAGACGCACTGCAAGATCGCACGAGCTGTAGCGATAGTTGCACGCTCAAAAGCGACGCGATGCGCGTACATGCTTGCTAGCGCACAGTTCGACGGCTTTGTATTTTCGAGGTATTTGTGAAACGATGCTTGCTCTTTATATACAGAATAGTTGTACAATATGGTTGGTATTATGCTTACTTAGTGTGCTGTCGTGTATGCATGGCAGGGGTCATTCTGGTTGAGCTTAATCCATCGGCCCGGCTTCTGTTCAGAAGCGTTAATACTCTGCCCGGGATCAGTCCCAGAAATGACGGGTCCGACCTCTGATTATTTGATACATATTCTATGCTGAGGCATGCAAAAGTAAAGAAAAATAAAGAGCCTCTGCCCGTGCAACTAAGTGCAACGGGCTTGGTTATTTGATACAGGCTGAACCGGAATGAAACCGAGTGGAGCTTTTATTCCGGAAATTTCTCTATGGGGCGTGGCCCCTGTTTCAGAAAAAAAAACGACGCCAGGCTGGAAAAAGCCCACACAAATATAAAATAACATGACTACATTTGAAAAAGAAAACAGATTTTGAAAAAAACTTAAACGTCTTGATTAAAACTTCGGTCTTCACGGCAAACAAGCACACACCCTAATCACTACACCACGGCGGGATATGGCTGCGGTGGTTATATTTCAGTTTATGTAGTCGACATTGCTCTTTCATACTTTGTGTATTTTTGTAGGGTGTAGAAATTGTGGTCGTAATTGAACGATCGCCCTTTAAACACGCTGCATCTTTTCCTGGCTATCGCGACGGGTTATCCGCGTCCCGCATCTTTAAAATGTATCGCTTTCTTGCAGACAAACCTCAGAATATCACAATTTACTAGTGCTGATGTGTTTTGTCATTTTCTTCAAACGCGTGGAATTTGTGCTACATATAGATATATTCGGTGCTCCAAAACATGTAATAGTGCTTGTTTTAGCTTCACCTGCTGCCAGTAGAGCAGCGAAGTCAATGAATTTGCTTGCGACCAAGTGTTTTGCATACGTAAACACTCGAGGAAGCGACTCCCGATGTCCGGCTAACTTGTGCATATTTCGATTGTCAGCGATGTGTTTCTGTTATTCTCGGGCGTATTTTTATCCTTGCTAACAAAATACTACGTTACTGCTTGTACTTTAGCGTTAAAGGTGCCAGATCTTCCGACGCAGATATGAAGATGCCCCGCAAGATCGTACAAGATGCAGCGACTGTTGCACACGCAAAAGCAACGCGATGCGCGTATGTATTTCCTAGACCACACATCCACGGCTTCATATCGGCTTGATATTTGTAAAACAGCGCGTACTCTACATATACAGAAACGTTGTAACTTATAATATGTATGGTTTCATGCTTATTTAGCACGCAGGCATGTTCCGACGTGGTCATTCTAGTTGAGCTTCACGATCTGCCCGAATTCTGTTGAGAAGCGGAAATACTCTGCCCCGTATCAGTTCCATTCATGACTGGTTTGTCTGGCTTCAGTTAAACCGGACATGACCTGTCCTGTATATTAGCTCAATACAGGACTTGTCTGCCCTGTTTTATATCCCTACAGGATTGGGATCTACTGTATGAGATACATATTAAAAATCGTGTCCTGTATTAACTCCATACAATACCGGACCGTCTGGATTGAGATTCACACCGGACATCACCAATCCGATATAAACCTGTTTAAGTTTCATACAGGACTGGTCACACCGAAATGAAATTTATACGGGATAATACAGGACTGGTGGTTCAAACCCGTTTGGCACGATAGGGAGTTTTTCACCAGGGAAACCTATTTGCCTATTTGTCGCTTCTTAACAGTGAGAGAAGAATACCTACAAAATACAATGCTTTTATAATGCAATATCTTCGCTCGTATACACGTAATTTATGACAAGGAATAGGAATGAGCCGGATATTTTGAGCGGTTCTTTTAAAAGAGCGGGTGAACAGCGGTTCTCTTGCTGAGCCGTCTCTCTTGTTCAGACATCCGGTTTCAGGCCGAACGTTCGTTCGGGAGTCAGATCATTGCAGGAAAATTTCAGTGCCATCTATTAGCAATTCGAGAAAGCAAATGCCTTCCCGAAAGAGCTCCGAGACCCCCCTCCCCCACCCGTCCCCCGTGCACGTGACAGAAACGTGCGCATGAGGGCAATCTCGGAGGCCATGCCTCCCACCCTTATTCACAACAGTCGCAAATGTCCCCTCGCCTTCGGCTGTCTTTTGAGCCGCTCTTTGAAAAGACCGAAAATAAGCGGCGACTCTTGGAGTGCTGGCGGTTTTTTTGAAGGGCAAGCGAATCATTGAGTGGCGGCTCTTTTGGAGAGGCGGCGGCTCGTTGAGCCATCAGGAACCGTAACCAACGGTTCTTTTGGAGAGCCGCCCGTTCCGTGAGCCGTCAGGAATAGTTCCGCAGGAGTCGGGTCTTCTGATTTCGGCGACGTCTGCTCCATCTACTAGCAGTGTGAGAAAGGAACTCCAGTGGGCAGGCAGGGGTGGATCGAGCCGGTATAAAAAGCAAATAAAGAATTCTGCCGTCTGCTGTCTGCACGATCCTCCGCACTCCGTCGGCTGCCGTCGGTAGGAGCGTGGCCGGCTTCTTCGCCGCCGTGTCGAGGCTCCGCGCGGACGACTTTGCAGCCGCAATGATGCATGTATGCTTTGAGTGGTCGCCGTCGGTTTTGTGCGTCTTTTTTTTTTTTTTTGCTTTCCATGCTTGCTATGGGTAGTTTTCTCAAGCTTCACTGCAAAAACGCGAATGCCGAATGCATAGCCCCTTCCGCAGGGAGCCCAGCAGGAAAACAAACCCTGTTTGGTCACGTAAATATAGCACCGACTGCGCGCGCCCTGTACTCTAGAGGGGAAACACATGCATTGAAAAATTAGAACCATTCCTTACAGCATGACTAGCGAGCGATGCGGCTTGAAGCAGACAAAAAATGAGTGAGTCAATGAACGAAACACGGTCAGCGTGTGTATGTGGCGGCGAGAACAGAAATGTTGAAAATGAGGTAGGGGACCGGGGAAGAAACCTATGACCAGTTAGAAGGGAAACAATGGTAGACGTCGGTGGATTCAGAGTCGTTGGCATTGAGAAAAATTGCCGCAATGTTGTACAAAAGGTTATAAGAATATAAAAAATACGAACCAGAGAAAGGTAAAAAGGAGGCAGGGGCAAAAAAGCACAAAACGAGAAAAAGTACTAACGCGGACTCGAGCTACAAAGCTCTCACTGCATTAAAAACCATCAAACAGATTTACATTATATTTCAGGCTCCCCATGAATTCACTGGCTCCGGAAATATAGGCAGGACCTCGAATCAGTTATTCTGCTCTCTCTACATTTATAACTCACTATATTGTGGAAGAAGGCCAGGTCGAGACGGCAAGGCAAGGGATGTCGTGTCTGGCGTTTTACTCCGATGACAAAACCCAGGCGAGCGCCGGAGCCGGCGCAGCGGGACGATGATGATGGTATGTACAAATGAAAGAGGAAGGTGGTTTGTGGGGTTTTACGTCCCAAAGCAACTCAGGCTATGAGAGACGCAAATGAAAGAGGAAGATCATGGCATGTACAAATTAAAGAACGTTCACAGAAGGCTTACACAATCTGGCCGGGGGGTCGGAAGCGGCCAGCCTGGCCTCTCCTAACTAACCGATGCATCGCGGCGCACAAATGGTTTCAAACGAGACACATGAACAATTTCAGTTCCACGGTGGCGTCGATCAGCTGGGAGATTAACAGGCGTCACTTTTTAGTTAACTGGGGAAGTTTGGCTTATGACCTCATAGGGACCTACGTAGCGGTGGTGGAATTTGTCACTAAGGCCAGGGGTGCGCAATGGTGTATAAAGCAGTACTTCGTCACCAGGACGAAAAGAGACCACTCGATGTGCAGAATCATAGCGAGTCTTGCGGTCTTCCTGGCACGCTGCCGTGTTGAGGCGGGCAAGATGACGGCATCTGGCCAAACGAGATAAAAAATGGGCACGTACTGACGTGGAGTAGTCGGGCGTAGAGAAGGAGGAAGCGTCGAGAATTGTAGTGGGAGGACGGCCATAAACAAGAAAAAATGGAGAGTAACCGGTAGTTCGCTGTACTGCTGTATTATAGGCGAATGTGATGAATGGTAGAACAGTATCCCAATTTCGATGATCTGGTGTGATGTACATGGATACCATGTCCGACAAGGTGTGATGAAATCGTTCAGTGAGACCTTTAGTCTGGGGGTGGTAGCTTAAGGTTGTCTTATGAAGAGTGGATGACGCGTGAAGAACTTCGGCAACGACGTTCGATAAGAAAGCTGTACCGCGGTCACTTAGGAGCACCCGAGGAGCGCCATGACACAATACAATTGATTGCAAAAAGAGGCGCAGTGGTTACGACGCTCGACTACTGTTCCCAAGGACGCGGGATCGAATCCCGGCCTCGGCGGCAGCTTTTCGATGGAGGTGAAAAGCAAGGCGTCCATGTGCTGCGCGATGTCAGCGCACGTTAAAGAACCCCAGGTGGTCGAAATTTCCGGAGTCCTCCACTACGGCGTCTCTCATAGCCTGAATTGCTTTGGGACGTTAAACCCCACAAACCAACCAACCAACTTCTTCAGCGGAACCAGTCGGTACAGGTGCTGTCTCAGCGTAGCGTGTGAGGTGGTCGACAGCCGTTATCGACAGCCGAATGGTTACCCCCATCGGAGAGAGGTAGGGGACCATATAAGTCGATGCCGACTACGTCGAATGGCGTGACGGGACAAGGAAGAGGCTGTAGAAGGCCAGCAGGCGAAGAAGTCAGCCGTTTGCAACGTATTTGGCAACGGTGGAACCAGGCCAAAAGAATCGTTCTCTCACGCGGTCGTAGGTTTTGTCAAAACTAAGGTGACCTGCAGTAGCGTCATCGTGGAGAGCCGCCAGTATACGTGGGCGAAGCACACGCAGCACGACTGGGATCCAGCGAGTTCCATCAGGGCAATACACATAGCGGAGTAGGATGCCATCCTCGAGCTTGAAATTGCGAAGCCTAGCATTTGGTGGGTCCGAAACGCCGATAAGGCGGTCGATAATAGGACGGCAGTAGGCATCGGCTAATTGCTGTGATCGGAGAGCGTGCTTGTTCTCAGAGTCGTCAAAACAAGGTTGTGATATACATCGGGCAAAGAGACGGTCGGCTCTGGTCAGAGGTGGTAAGGCATTTGGAAGAAAAACAGCAAGTTGATTCCGAAAGGGGACAGCGAGAGAGAGCGTCGGCGTCTTGGTGTTGGCGGCCAGATTTATAAGTGACGTCGAAATGGTATTCTTGCAGGCGTAGAATCCAGCGGCCAAGTCGGCCTGTCAAATGTTTGAGTGAAGAGAACCAGCAAAGAGCATGGTGGTCGGTCACAACTGTGAAATGCCGACCGTATAGGTCAGGGCGAAATGTTTGGACAGCCCAGACGACGGAAAGACACACCTGCTCGGTAATGGTGTAGTTTTTCTCAGCTGGAGTCAAGGTCCGACTGGCAAAGGCAATCACTTTCTCACGCGATGTTGCATCACGCTGCAGAAGTACAGCGCCAAGACCGTGACCACTGGCATCGGTGTGCAGGATAGTTGGAGCGCTGTCACTTAAGTGGCCTAGAACAGGATCTGATGTAAGGGCCTGCTTTAGGTCATTAAAAGCAGTTTTGCACTGTTCAGTCCACATGAAAGGGCTGCGTGCTTTAAGTAGCTCATGAAGTGGTGCAGCAATAGTTGGAAAATGCCTTATAAAACGCCGGAAATAAGACGCGAGGCCAAGGAAACTGCGCAAATCTGTAGTCCGTTGTGGACGAGCAAAGTTCAAGACCGCGATGATTTTTTCAGGATCTGGGCGAATGCCGTCATGGCTGACCAGATGTCCCAATATTCTAATTTTCTTCTGTGCAAAGTTGCACTTGGTGTTGAGCTGAAGGCCTGCCGAAGCGCGACAGGTGAGGACTTCATTCAGGCGCGTGAGATGGTCAATAAAGGTTGCCGAAAAGACAACAATGTCGTCCAAGTAACACAAACAGGTTCTCCATTTTAGGCCACGAGGCACAGTATCGATCATTCTTTCAAATGTCGCTGGTGCGTTACAAAGTCCGAAAGGCATAACATTAAATTCGTAAAGGCAATCGGGTGTTGCGAAAGGCGTTTTTTCTTTGTCGTCCTCGTGCATAGGTATTTGCCAATAACCTGAGTGGAGGTCCAAGGTCGAGAAATGTTTGGAGCCTTGGAGAGAGTCAAGGGCGTCATCAATTCGCGGCATCGGATATACATCTTCGCGGGTAATTTTGTTGAGTGCGCGGTAATCAACACAAAAGCGTTATGAGTAGTCCTTTTTTTAACTAGCACTACTGGGGAGGACCACGGGCTTGTTGAGGGACGAATTATATTGCGATGGAGCATGTCATTTACATTTTCTTTAATTACTTTTCGATCAGAGAGGGAAACCCGATAAGGCCGTCGGCGAACGATAGAGTTACCTTCAGTAATGATGCGATGGTGCGCAACACTAGTCTGTCCCAGTGGTGTGGAAGTGGCATCAAAATGGCTTGGTGGTGTCGAAGCAATGTCAGCAGTTCTTGGCGTTGGTTCGGCGTGAGGTTAGGATTAATAGTCTTTGTGAGAACAGAAAGAGAGACGTCTGGCGAAACACGGCGCTGAGGCTGAGGGGTGGTGAGCACCATCAAGGACAAAGGTTGAACATCCACCATGCAATGCAGAGAAGTTCCTTCTGGGAGCACGAAGGATTCACGTGAAGTGTTAGTGGCCACTACTGTCGCTGAGCCGTTGTGGAACCGGACAAGACTTGACGGGAAGGCGATGCCGCGTGCAAGATGACTATATGATGGTGCTATGAGTACGTCCTCGTCCGTTATGTGGTCAAAAACAACAGTAAGCAGTTTTTCGCACTGAGGAGGCAAAACAGTATCAACGGCGGCAACGAGGGGATGATGTCGTTCAGAAAAGTCAGATGAAAAATCGCTGTCTGTCATATGGATAACACGCTCACCACAAGAAATTAGCGCTGAAGCGGTTGACAAAAAATCCCATCCAAAAATCATCAGATGCGCACAAGGTGAGAGCACAGCAAACTGCACATGATGGCGGATGCCGTCGATAACAACTCGTACGGTGGACTTCGCTGAAGGGCGCAAAGGGACGTCATTGGCTCCACGGAGTTCAGGCTCATCATATGGTGTTGTCACTTTTCGCAAACGGTAGCACAAATCAGCGTGAATGACAGAAATTGCAGCCCCTGTATCAATCAAAGCTTCAACCGGTAAACCTTCAGCGATAACAGCAATCACGTTATACGGGCGATCAGGAGGACTTTTAGTAAGTTCGCAGAGTGCAGTGTGACCTCCGGAAACTGCAACACTTAGTTTTCCGGATGGCGGACAGGGAGTGTGGTTGCGGGGCGGAGGGGGAAACTGAGCGGCGGTATGGGGAAGGGGACCGGCGTCGAGATACATGGGCGCCATTTGGTTCAGACGAGGATACCGGCGGTGGAGAGGATCGACGAGGTGGGCTGGGAATAGGTCGCCGCTGATAATATGAGAGTACGTCACTTTCGAAGGCGTCGTAACCACGCCGCTCGTTTTGAATGCGTCGACGACAGAAGCGGGATATATGCCGTCGGATTCCACAGTAGTAGCGCACTAGGGCGAGAGGGGCGCCAAGGTGCGTAATAGGGTGGGGTAGGCTGAGCCGTCGTAACGGCGTTGATGTGGTTGTAGGGCGGTGCCAGTTGGGGCGGCGGAACAAAAGAAGGGGGTGATGCTGCGACGTGTGCGTAAGTCGATGCTGGGCGGGGTGCAGGAGGGTCAGACACCATAGGCCGAGTCATTGTTGCCAGCTCATCTTTAATGATATTGTAGAGACCGGCGTCATTAGAAGGTACCGAAGAATGATCGCACCCGTGTTGACAGACAGGCTTGAGGGCTTGGAGCTTCTCCCGGATGATGGCTCGAATCAGTGCCCGCAGATCTAGGTCAGCAGAGGTCGGGCCAGTAGCAATGCCGGGCTGCAATCGGGAGGACTGCAGCTGGTCGATACGTTGGCAGGTCGCAATAATGGCGTCAACAGTAGAAGGATTCTGGGCAATCAGTGTCTTATACGCCACTGAATTAATTCCTTTCAAGATGTGGTGTACGCGTTCAGGTTCCGGCATGGTGGGACGAATAAGCACCTGGCTTCCTAAGTGTGTTGAAATTTTCCTTGAAACGGTTTTTGACACATGCACATCAAGGCACAATCAGAAAAATGGTCCGGAATACGCCGTACAAAGGGGCCACCCACGCTCGTTCTATCAATTAACATAGCAGTTGTGCCATAAATAACGTGCCAAAGCTGACGTGACAGTAATTATTTTCCAAAGCAGCTCGCAAAACAGCAGCGTTGCGCCTTTCAATAATTTCGAACACCGAACAACTATATCTAGTACGATTTGTACTCGGTTTTGTAACGAGGTACAAAACAACGACTTTGTCACCGGCTCATCATACACCGTGAGGCAGAATTTGCACCAAAAAACAGCGCAAAGCTCCCACATCCCGTGCGCACTCCAGGGTTCAAGCACGCGTTTCATGCGCCGACCTGACGTGTAAGCGAGACGGTGCGCCATCTAGCGGAAGCATCACCAGACGGCTTCAATGCTTCCCATAGGCGCATTAACAGCCATCGACGAGGCCCTTCAACACTGCACCAAAGGAACAGATCATTTCATCCACAATTAACAGCCATCGACAAGGCCCTTCAACACTGCACCAAAGGAACAGATCGTTTCATCCACATCTACACCGACAGTCAAGAGGCTATAAAACCCTGAAAGCCCGTTCTTACAAGACCTCGGTACAACACAGCATCAAAGAGCGCTGCCGATACCTGCGAGAGACCTCACAAGTGTCGGTACGAATACATTGGACACCTGGACATCACGCACAAGGAACTGGGAACAGAATGGCCCACGAGGCCGCTGGCGCGCAGCTAGAGGAAGACCGCCGGCATAGCCTTGATGTGGGCCCGTCCAACTCGGACCACCCTTACTGTTCTCCCGTCTCCTTCATCATACCGGACTCTGTCATCACGCGGCTTAAACATGAGCGGAGGGGTTTGTTGCGGGACCTTGTCCCCGGTATTAATCCTCCGATCCCTTCCGGCCTCTCTCGTCCAGCCCAAGTTCTAACTCACAAGGCGCGAGCCGGTGCAGCGTACACACCGGACATCCTGAATCAATGGCACCGAACCAAGATCAGCTGCCCCAACTGCCCTGCTGACTCCGTTGACCTGCAGCACTTGGTCTGGACCTGTCCTGGCACGGCTGGCCTCCGCGCACGCTACACATCTGCTCACCACATTCAGAGCTACGAAGACTGGACAGCCCCCAATACCAACGCCAAGCGCAAGCTTAGTGCCCTGCTAGACTTCATGTCGGAGTCTGGCGCCCTCAACCTCACCTAACCCACCCCCTTCCCCTCTAGGCCTCAGGTCATCCTCATGAATAAAGGTTTATGAATGAATGAATGAATAGGCGCCGCTTGGCGGTAATCACACTTTATCATTCTAGCCACTGTAGTTTTACTCCGATGACAAAACCCAGGCGCGCGCCGGAACCGGCGCCGCGGGACGATGATTATGGTATGCACAAATGAAAGAGGAAGATCATGGCATGTACAAATTAAAGAACGTTCACAGAAGGCTCACAATATATATATAAATGCATACATTATAACGACCTATATTGATTAATAGTCAGCCCACATGACATTTTGGACTGTTTTGAGATATTGATGGCACCAAGTATTTATTAGAGGTGATACTGAGTGCACTGCACGATGGTCAATGTTTTTTCAGATAATTTTTAAATGATGAGATAAGAAATGAACGAAATTCTTTCTTGGGGAATGGGTACACTTTGAGTGAATATAGTGGGCTCAAAGAGAATCGCATTTGAATAAGCGGGTATAGGGAACCCAAGCTCAAGTTTCGCCGCGCGATGGCAGCGCCGCATTCCTGGCATGGTGGCGAAATGTGAAACGATGGGATGTCGCCGGAGCAGGCGCTCCGCTAGCTTCCTGTGCACGTGCGGCGATCGAGTTGCGCCTGACGGTTATTTGGCGATACAAAAACGCTTCCGCTGATGCGAAACGGAGGTACTAAGTAGCATTGTGTCAAGGGTAGCCGCAATAGTAGGCGAAGCGCCAAAAGACGAGGTTCACGTACGGAACTTTGCAGATTTTATTGGAAGCGTTTCCTTAAGGCCTGTTTTCCAACCGTATGACAGCATTCTGAGAAGTCTCGCGTTCTTTGTGGAAACGAAAAGGTTAATTTCCCCCTTATCCATAAACTCAGAAATATTCAACAGTTGACAAAGACGTCTTAGAGAGGCATAAAATGAGTACAAGGGTTTAACACCATATATATGAAGTGAAGGGGGTGGAGGATTATCCTGCTCTTCGCTCCGCGTGTCTTGCTTTGCCGATTTTCTGTGCTCTCTCCCTGCTTTGCGAGTGCTCTGAAAGCAACCAAATGAACAGATATCCAACGTGCGACGTCCCTCCGCTATAGACAATGATGTGTGAATGTGCCCTACGACCAAGGAAATATCTAGGAACGAGGCCTTTTTGTGTGTTGGGGGGGGGGGTGGAAAACATGTTTGGCTGAGCGGCTTTTACAGATTCCCGCAAATTGGTCCATAAATGAACCAACATTATTATTATTCATAACAAAGCTATGTTGGAAGGGCAATACAAAAGCGATCTTAGTTATGGCTCGATTGACACTACTCGCACGGAGCACCCTGTTTGCGTCACAGGTTTCGTAAATGCAAACCAAATATAAGCGAAGCACGACCATTTAGTAAGAACCGAAATAAAGCACGATTGTAGTACAAGCTTGGATTTCACTTTTCTTGCGAGCCAGCGAGCTGGTTATGTTGCGTGCAGCGCGCGGAGCACGCATGTGCTTTTGAGACTGCTAGCGTTCGTGCCTTTGAAGAAACATCTCCTTCGGACTATAGCTTATTCTTCTACTGCAAGATTTGCTTAAGTAACGGCGTAATAATAAAAACAACACCTTATATAGATCTCATGCTACAGGCCAAAATGATGATAAACAAGCGAGCAGCTTTATTTCAGAGTACTGATAATACTTCCGCAGTTTTTAAACATAATATAATGTAGCGTGTCCAACAGCAGCCGCCAGGCGGCTTCTTATCGAGAGTCTCGTGAGCGGACTCGAAGTGGCCCCGTGGCGTTCGATGAGAAGAAGCTGAAGTCGGTTGCTGTCACTCGGTGCTCTGGACCTGCTCTCCTGTGCCTGCTAGATCAACCCCCTAATAAAAACCAACCTTCTGGCTACGGGCCTAAACGGCTACGTGACAATATACGACAATATAGTTACATAGCTGACTTACCTCGATATAAACTTCCTACGTTTTCGCTAACGTGGGAAACGCATTCACGACCAATATTTACTCATCGCCGACTGTTCTGCTCTACAGTGAAGACGTGAATATAAATTTTCTCGCTTATAATTACGTTTCCTCCAGGGAAATACGCGGCAGGTTGTCCAATCATAAAGACGGAATGCAGGCGGCATGTCGCGATGCGCCTGCGGGGGCGCGTCAGGGCGCGTGCTCGTTCGAGAGAAAGCGCGCGGCGCACGTCGCGAAGGCAGCGAGCCGAGCCGGCGGTGACCTTCCGGTGGCCTCTCCATTCCGCAGCTTCTGCACTTGAGGTTGCTCGGGTCCGGACAAACGTCCTCCCTGTGACCGAGTCTTCCCCAGGCATTACATACCTCATATTTTTTGCGGTAAAGTTGACACCGCTGCGCCATCGGAGTCAGGCGAACCCATCGTGGTACTTCTCTCTCTTCAAAGAGAATTAGTACAGTTCTGGAATTTTTGCCGAGTCTCTGCACACCCAAAACTGGCGGGTTGCCGTGGATTCTCAGCCTCTCCATGATGATCTCGTCGGTATAAGTAAGTGGCACGTCATGTACCACGCCCTTGCCGCAATCTTCCGGCGTCGCCACGTAGGCAGTCAATTCGATCTTCTCCCCCTCGAACACGAGGTGGGTTAGGCTCGCGTAGCGTCTCTTCCTTTCGACGAGGATCGAGTGCTGCTTAATATTCGTCGAGATGACGTCCTCCCCGGCCTCGCCTGGGTGGATACCAGCTGCCACGATTATTGCGTCAGCCAAGATTGCGTTGCCAAACTTGAGCAGACGAACGAGGCCGCCACGTGGACTCAAAATGATTTTCTCGGCGCCATCGGGTAGGCGAGCATGCTGCTTTTCCACCGATTTCGCAGCCATTTTTCTTCCAGCATGCTTCTCAGCAGCTCGCTGCTTCTCAACTTGTTGCACGGTCTTCTCGAGCGGCACATATTTCTTCTTCTTGGTGGTATACCATTGGCCAGGCACTTGAAATTCCTCCGGATCTACCGGCGTTCCTTCGACAATTTCCATAGCTGCAAAATTCCATTCCTCCGGATCTACCGGCATTCCTTCGACAATTTCCTATGCTATGCGGCAAGGGCCATCTGCTTGGTGACCGAAAATGTAAGGAAATATTCAGGACTCCGTACGAGGTGAAGAAGAAGCAATGGGAGCGAAAAGTCAAGGAGAAGCCAGCGCACGACGACAACAGAGGGCGACCGAAAGTCAAGCAAGAAGGAGGAGGAGACCCGCGTTAGAGAAGACTCCTTCCCAAGGTTGGAATCTACCACCAACGGGACGCCACCGCAGCAGCGAGGGCGTTCCAGTTCTCGCTCCATGGGACGCTCCAGGTCTGGGTCCAGGAGACGCTCGAGTTCGAGGGACGCGGCCAACCCATGGACCAAGCGGAACGCCAGCGGAGACCGGAAAAATGTAAGCTTCAACAGCGGGGCCTCCCAGGCTAAACCTAGGAAAGATAAGAAAGACGAGGAAGTCGAAATTCTTAAAAAAGAAATTGAGGAGCTTAAGGGGGTGATTAAAAAGCTAACGCAAAATCAAAATTCGAAACAGCATACGGAAACGCAAGGGCCTCCCACTCCCGCGAAGCAGCTGCCGCCTGCTCAGCCAGTCGCCCCGCCACAAGCGGCGCCACCGGCGAAAGGGGATGAGCAAATGGCGACTGAGGCGTCTCGCCCGCCCCCGGTGAAGCGCAAAATTAATGAAACCGACCCGTTCAAAGCACTCGAAAATAGGCTTGACGAAAAATTGAATTCATTCATGAGCCAAATGACCCAATTCATGAACCAAATTCAGAGCCAGGTACAGGCACTTGCAGGTACTTGCAGGTACTTCCATGTACTTGCAGGGGAAGTGCAAAGAGTTCGAACTGAACTCGTAGCCGTCAACACGTGGCAGCAGAATGTCGAGCAAACGCTAACCCAGCTGCAAAATGGCCAGGCGCGTAAATGAAAACCAAATTTGGCAGTGGAACTGTCGCGGCTTCCAGCGCAAGAGTGCGCTACTGCAGCAATACCTTCCCCTCATAACTGAGACCCCCTCGCAATCGCCCTTCAGGAAACCGGGAAGGGAGCCAAACTAATGGGATACCAGGTGTTCAACAGCGATAGAGGTGTGAAATCGACGGTGGCGACCTTTGTCAAGCGCAATGTAGTGGTGATAGAACACGATTTGAATTTGAGAGATATCGAGAACGTATTCCTCGAGATATTAACGGGACGAAAGAAGGATCCCAGTCTATTCCTTCTTAACATTTATAGCTCGCCCAAGCAAAAGAAAATTAGATTTAGGGCCCTTATGCGCAAAGCCATCAAGGCGGCCGGTAATAATCCCTTGCTGATCGTTGGCGACTTTAACGCCAGATATCAAGAATGGGGCTATGCTTTACAGGACACCGAAGGTAGGCAGCTATGGGAGGACACGCACGAGCTAGGTCTCACCCTCCATACGGATCCCGATCATTCAACAAGGACGGGTAACAGCGTATGCGCGGACACATCCCCAGACCTGACATTTTCAAAAAACTTACAGGGTTTAGACTGCCAAAATTCTGAGCAAAATTTTGGCAGTGACCATTTCATTATCGTTTCGGTCCTCAAAGAGGGCGTCAAGACGCACAGGGCGTGCCAACCGGCCGTTACAGAATGGGATCAATTTAGAGAAATCAGGGCAACCGCGCAATTAGAAAGAATTGAGAACATTGAGGAATGGACGGAGGCACTCAAACGCCACGTTGGTGAGGCGACAAAGACGCTGGTAGGAGACAACGCTCCTGGTATAGCAGATAGCCGACTGCTCCACATGTGGGACGCCAAACAAAGCATGGAACGCAGGCTGAAGAAACAAAAGTAGAACAAAAATCTTAGAAGACGAATCGCGAGGCATAACAAGGAAATTGAAAGCTACGCGATCAAATTGTGCTAACAAAACTGGCTCAGCAGATGCGACAAAATGGAGGGAGGCATGAATCTCTCCAAAACGTGGGGCATGCTCCGGCATCTGCTGGACCCAAAAAATTCAAAAACTCAATCGGGAATAAGATTGGCAAAAGTCAGGCACGCCTTTGAAGGTGACGATGCGGCGTTTATGAATAAGTTAGTAAAAACGTATGTTGCAGACAACCAGCGTTCCCCACTCCCGAGCTACGGTGGCACGCCCAATGAGGCGCTTGACGCCCCCATCACGGAGGCAGAGGTAAGGGTGGAAATTGTAAGACTAAAAACTAAATCAGCCCCGGGCCCCGATGGGATCACCAATAAAATGCTAAGGAATCTAGATGACTCTATTAGTCTACTAACGGAATTCATTGGAAAAGTTTGGGAAACGAGCCAGTTGCCAGATCCGTGAAAAACGGCAAACATAATACTAATACCCAAACCGGGAAAACCCCCGCAATTGGAAAATTTGAGACCGATTTCCCTAACCTCATGCGTACGGAAGTTGCTGGAGCACGTAATACAGACGAGATTAACGTGCTTCATGGAGCAAAACAACCTGTGGCCGCACGAAATGGTCGGTTTCCGACCACACTTGTGCACGCAGGACGTAATGCTCCGACTAAAGCATGATATCATAGACTCGCGATCGAGAGACGCCAAAGTGATCCTGGGCCTAGACCTCACCAAGGCATTCGACAATGCCAGGCACGAGGCTATTCTCGAAGGGCTCGAAGTGCTCGGAGTAGGGGAGAGAACGTACAACTACATAAAAGACTTCTTATCGGGCAGAAAAGCCTGCATAATATTTCAAAATTTAGAATCTCCTACGATAGAGTTAGGAAGCAAAGGCACACCGCAGGGCTCAGTGCTATCGCCTTTTCTATTCAACGTAGCGATGAGAGGCCTCCCGGGTAAACTTAACCAAATCAAGGGGCTAAATTTTAGCATGTATGCGGACGACATTAACCTCTGGATTAACCATGGGAGCGATGCGAGTACGGAGGAACGCCTGCAAGCAGCGACCGACATCATTGTCGATTACGCGGCTAAAAGGGGACTTCCTGCTCCCCGCATAAATCTGAGTTGTTCGTTTATAATCCAAAGTGCCTCCGCTGCAAGAATAGCGGGGAGTTTCATATTCTGGTGGAGGGCAAACCGGTGCCAAAAGTAGATCAGATCAGGATTTTGGGGATGGTCATTCAATCCCACGGTCATAACGGAGAGGTCCTGAAAAATTAGAAAGTTACGCGATGCAAACCCTCGGGCTCTTGAGGAGGGTCGCCAATAAAGGAAGAGGCCTCAAGGAGAGAAATTTACTAAAACTAATCCAGGCATACGTAATAAGCAGAATCAGTTACGCCCCGCCCTACCTGGACATCAAGGCCTGTGAAAAAGAGAAGTTAGACTGCCTGATTCGAAAATGAGTTAAGAAGGCGCTAGGACTGCCCATGGGTACCTCGAGCGAACGACTGCTCGAACTCGGGGTGCATAACACGTGGGCAGAATTGGCGGAGGCAGTGCGAGTCTCCCAATTAGAGAGACTAAGCACGACCGAGACGGGCAGGGTAATCCTTGCGAAAGTATAGGCCTCAACCCAGACAGAGGAGTTGAAAAAAAAGTCACAATTAATAGTGAAATCAGAAATGCCTTGGTAGTCCCCTCCTTCCCTAGGAATATACATCCAGAATTTAATGTGGAAAGAAGGGCCAAACGAGCGGAAGCTCTAGAGCGACGGTTCAAGAACATGGGAGCAAAGTAAGTAGTCTATGTTGATGCGGCAAGTGGCAGAACAGGTGCGGCGGTAGCTTCGGTAGTCGATGGCCGAGGGGCACCGGTATCCGTGGCAGCTATCAGAGGCCGCAACTTAGAGACTGCGGAGGAAGTTGCGATAGCGCTAGCTTGCGTAGGAACAGAAGCCAAGTTCATAATTAGCGACAGCAAAACTGCCATTCAAAATTTTGGGAAGGGGAGGATATCGCCGGAGGCGGCCAAAATCCTCACCCAAAGAACAATAAATAGGAAAATTCAGTTAATTTGGACACCCGCTCACGCTGCCGTCCCTGGTAACGAGGCGGCTCACGAGCTAGCCCGAGCTCTCTATTTCCGGGTAGCCGTCGAGCCCCCCGAACACTGGGCATACGACGAGCGTCTGCAAAATTACAGGGAACTCATCGACCATTATAAATTGGGACATAGACTAGTACCCCCGCCAGATGTTAGACTAAATAATAGAGAAGCTGTCGCGTGGAGGCGGCTACAAACTAATACGTTCATGAACCCGGTCTGGGCGTTTCACGCGCTACCAGACTTTAGGGACAATGATCTCTGCAAACACTGTGGGGCGAGAGGGATCCTCGACCACATAATTTGGGAGTGCCCACAATCTCCAGGGATAGGACAAAATACTACAAGTAGAGAAGCCTGGGATGCCCTGCTGCGAAGCGCGGACCCTGCGATCCAGCACCGTACCGTCCATCTGGCGGAAGAGGCCGCAAGAAGCCAAGGGCTACCTGCCAGCCTCTAATCCGCGGGCGCACGACTCCCCGTTTCCGATGGAATTAAAAGTTGTACAACCAACCAACCAACCGAGCCGGCGGCGTCCCAGTGTGTGTTTTTCAGCCACAGATGGCGTTGCCCATCAGGAGCCGCAGCGCCGCCCAGCGATGCTTTGAGAGCCTATTGCTCTTTACTTGGATTTTGTATTCACATCTCCACCTTGGGGATTCCCCTAAAAATATTTGACCAACAAATTTCCCACTTTGAGTTAAAGATCAATTCGCGCTCGCCCTACCATCTGATCTGCTAGCCGTCCTGGTTAGCTCAGTCGGTAGAGCGACTACTCCGGAAAGGCTGTGGTGCCGGGTTTGAGTCCCTGATCAGGGCGAAATTTTCTTTAACTACGAAGTTTCTCACAGAGCTGTGTAGCTTTCCTTTGTAGCCGTATGGCTGCGCTTTGGTGGATGTAAATGAGTAACTACTCCCTTTTAGAACGGAGACAGAATGGCAACACAATTATTTCCATCCACACTTTCATTGTGGACGGGGCTTGTTTTCAACTTGAATTGAGTAGTCATGTACTGCATGGCAGAATACGCAGAATGCACGTAATGACCCTTTATATTATACTCCCATAAGAATAGGCGAAGACCTCGAGGAGGCTAAATGGCTCGAGGCCCCCACCCCCCTCCCACAAAATTTTCACGCCGTTTATATTTTACTCTTGCATAACACAGTTTGAACGACATAGATACATTAGTTAATAACCGTGGTATAAGTATTTTCACTGATAACTTTGAGCGGTTGAGCAGCACACGGCCAGTGGGGCTGTGATGCATCGTACGAACGGCAACGGCTAACGTAAGGGGCCATGCTTTGCAAGATAGAAAGATTCGGCACAGCTTACTAAAAGAGAACGCGATCGGCTCTCCAAAGTCAAAAAGACCCACCACTCGCTTTTACCCAAAAGCGGCTCACTCGTTTTTTAATAACCAATTTTCAAAAGACAGCCGAAGGCGAAGAAGGTAGTACATTGCTGTAGCAAGAGAGTGGTTGCGACTCTTACGAGGAGGAGCGGGAGATCAGTTGCTTTGTCGCACAACTAGCAGAAGCATGGAAGTCGCAACCAGCCACCCGGCTTCAACGGAACCGTTCGGGAGGTCGAATGAGCGCGTATCAATGAATGAGATATAGAAACAAAGAGTAAAGAGAACGAGAGCAAGAGAAAGCCGGCTTACTCCTTCTCCAATAGAAGCATAAGCGACAGAGTTAAGTGAGCCGGTGAGCCGTTCAAATGAGCTGGCTAACTTCAGTGAGTTGAGCCGTTTTGAGCACCTCACTAAAGTGAGCCGCTTTGCCCATCTCTATAACTGGCCCTCTACTATGGTGCCGGCATCACGCAGACATAGCTCTGCGACGAAGGGAGGGGTCAAACAGGCCAGAAAATGTTGCAAAGACGTCATATTTGAGTGAAAATATTAAAAAAAAATCAAACGCTGCGGCGCCTCCTCCTCTCAAGCCATCCGCCTGTTGAGAACGCGAGCAGAGGTAAACATTTTTGAAATGAGTCAAATGAGCAAATGTTGTCCGTCATTATTTATATTTACAATGGAGGTACAAAGGGAGCACAGAAATTACTTAAAGAAAAAACGCACGTATGCAAGGAAGTAAAAAATAACAATTACATATTAAATGCCGTTGTGCGTTGTTCAACATGATATTGTTCATAAACTGCACTAATCATACTGAGCAGTCAATACATTTTCACACATTGGTTTCTGTAGGTCTATGCGTATTGCGAAACCTGTAATACAGATCTTTATCTCTCCGATATAGATGTTCAATTCAGCCTCAAGTTTAAAGAAGACCTTTTACACCAGATATATTTTTCTAATTCTGCAAAGCAATAAAACTGAGCATCAATCATATGTACCATTTTGTCCCAACGAGAAATGTCAGAACTTAAAACAAATTTTGCACATTATCCTCTGCACCTCCGTCCTAATTTAAGATGAAGAGATTTTCTTTGAAGTATGTCCAAGAACAATACATTCAACTCACAAACAAAATAAATTCTAGGAATCGGGGCTTAGGCTGGCAATGACAATACTGTTGTGTGGAAAGAGCCAGGAGCAAACAAAGGCATCAAACCTGACATGTTGGATTCTTCTAAGAGCCCGGAAAAGCCAATCTGATTTATCATGGCTATCATCCCCACCGTCACGGCAGCAAAATACTCTCACTCTTTTAAGCCATTCATTGCTCCAGCGGAGAGTTTCAACATGATTAAAGTAAGATCATTTTAACCACTGCCGACCACCCTTGCGGGGTTGCCGCTGTCATCAATTTGCACGGAACTAATTCTGCACCACTTGCGAGAAAGGTGTATCATAGCTGTCAATAACTTCCTCCTGAATGACTGCCTCACCTTTGCCTTGTGAGCCATCCGCAGCGATCAACATCACTGTAATTAAAAACAATTTGTTATCCTGCGTTCCCCTATATATCCTCGTGCAAGCCGGTTGACCTCCTAGGTTTTAACCAGCATCATTAAGCTGACGCTGTTCTGCGACATAATGATTTTACTTTTGCTATCTAAATAAAGTTGTGGATGCAATTTTCTAGTCAATCCACAGCACTGTACACAAGTTGTGTTGCTGTAAACTTATAAAACTAATATAACCTACACTTTAATGCCTGCGAATAATGGGTGGTGTGTTCAGCAATAATTAGAATCGCTTATCCTCTTCATTAATTAGGTTTACGGTGACACTTTGCTGAAATAATACATTGCTCGTCATTTTAGGAATTTAAGGCGGAAACATTTCTAAACTCATTGCGAATATCTAGCGCCTGTGAGATGTATTCGAAAGATTCAACGAGATGTGTCAGCGAGATTTTAAACGATTCCGCGAGATTTGTCAACAAGAAGTCGCAATAGGTTCTGACGGCGAATCCAACGATAAGAAAGTCATGAAATTATAACGAGGACACAAATATGAAAAATAGAAAAGAAGAGAAGAGACAGACAGAAGACCAAGAAAAGAAGGAAAAAAAGCCTTTAACAACATTTCATTTCTTCTGAGGCCGCGCCTGTCATTAAACAATACTGACCCAGCCTCCATCTCCAGACATTGAGATAACATGACCATTTAAGAAGCGACGTGCATTTTCCTCTCCTACTAAGTGGGATCATCCACATGACAAAACTAAGAAAGGTTCAAAATGAATTATAAAGAAATCAGATGTGCTGAAAGAGGCTGTTGCTACCTCGTATTTAAAGCAATAATCATGGTAGGAATTTTTGTACTGAAATGAAATTTTCGCGCTGAAAGAGGCTGTTGCTACCTCGTATTTAAAGCAATAATCATGGCAGGAATTTTTGTACTGAAATGAAATTTTCGCTCTATCTTATCTTTCCACGACCTACAGTAGCATATTCTTAAACTTGCTTCGGATATTATCTCACCATCAAAAATTTAACAGTTTCCCAATTGTCCTTTCACAACGAAAAATTGCTGTGTTTTTAGAGGCGATCGCCCAAAAGGCAAGAGTGGAGGCTTCTTAACATTAATTTCAACAAAAATTTCATGGTGCTAGTTTTTCATGAATTTATGAGACCTTGTTGTGAAATACTTGGCATTGAAATCATTGTTCCGCAGTTTGGTGTTGTTAAATTTGCAAATATCTACTTCCCCGCAGGGATCAGTAGGACTGATGGCTTAGATGCTTTACAGCGTGATAATTCAATTGTCGTTCTCTATGGGGACTTCAATTCTCATCATGCCATTTGGGGATTCAGAACATACTTTGGCTGTGGATGTCAACAAGTGATGTGGATTGTTACAACAGTCGCATCATTACTTATATGAGGGCATATTCTCATTCAGCTATTGATTTAGCATTAGCTATTAATGGCTTTGGATTATTTTTGTGTTCTGGAATTAACTGATGAACGCCATGTGAGCACTACTCAATCACTTTCAGAACTGCGTGCAATCTGCTTTGGTCAGCTAGTATTTCTGAAAAAGTTGTCAACACTACACTGTTGAAGAACTTTCTAGGTGAGGCCTTCTCGGTCCCGTCTTATAAATCGAATCACGGTGCTGAAGTATTTCCTTCAGCGTTAAATGCAACTCGATAAACAGTGTGAACTGACGCGTTTGAATTGTTGGGCTGGCGGAGACTCTTCGAGAGTTCCTTGGACTGCCAGAAGATCAAATCAGTCGATATTGTGGACCATAAACCCTGACTGCTCATTGGGGGATCAAATTCTAAAATTACAGCTCAGCTACTTTGGTCATCAGATGAGAAGACAGGAGTCGCTGGAGAAAGATTTGATGTTGGGAAAGGTTGAGGGTCGCCGGAGAAGGGGTAGGCAGCGAACGCGATGGTTAGATGGCATCCTCGAGGCATGCAGATGAAGCCATGTGATGTTAGGAAGATAGTGAGAGACCAGAAAGCGTGGCTTGACATGGTCCATAGGGTCACGAAGAGTCGGACCCGACTGAACGGCTGAACTGAACTGAACTGAAACAGTGTGTATTGATCGGTGAGCAGTGTGTGCCATTAAACATAGGACTTCTTCAAGCTGGTGAAATGAATGCGAAAACTCCTATCGTCACAGGTAATCCGCATAGAAGCGCCTAACTCATAAAACAACTGGATTAATTACACATTATTTTCTGCTTTACTCAAAACAACAATAGGTAAAACTAAGGATGAATATAATGCAAGTCTGAACACCTATTTGTATAACCCAGTGAACGGTATAGCTCTCTATAGATGCATGGAACGTACAAACGTGTAGCCCTTATTTCATAACAACCGGTCTACTATCCCCACAGGAAACGATTCAATAGAGTCCATATCCCAAGGGCTTGCTGAGAGTTTTCAAGCTCGATTTACCTTTTCTTCACCTCGATTTAAATTTGGTGTACACTTTAATGAGATGTCTCTATCTGAATTAGTGTCTGTAGTAATTGCCTGCAGTTTGCTGCCCCTGGGGTTGACAGAGTATCTGTTACCATGCTGAAAATATTAACGAAAAACTTTGCCCAGGACATCTTGCAGGTTGTGAATTGCTCTTCGGAGAAAGCCTGGATTTCACCAGGTTGGAAAAGAACGAAGAACATTTTACTACTAAAATACCAAAGAAAGGTTTTTGGACCTCAAACACTATTCGAACGATTGCTATCACTTCAAATTTAGTTAACCTTTGAGAACGATTATTCATAGACATCTCACTCATTATGTTCTCACGTTTAAAGGCTTAGGAAGACAGATTGGTTTCCGATGCGGGAGCTAGAGTTGGAGAGAAAATGTGGATTTGGAGAGCCATACGTGTAAGGGACGCCATTAGGATCAAAATAAATACTCATCTATAGTTAATTTGAATATTACGAATACGTACGACAGCGTAGAACAAAGCAAAACTAGTGAGCCTACAGCTTCCTTTGTACACTTTTGCGTGAATAATTGATTTCGTAAGGGATAGATTCCTGTTTTGCACAACGGCTACGCTAAATTCCAAAACATGCCCCCAGTGTACAGATGTACCACAAGGCTCAGTCATTTCGCCGTTATTGTTTAATATACTAATTCATGATATTCGTATTCAACAAGGCTTCAGTGTTGATTTGTATGCAGATGATATTGTAGTTTCGCTTCTGCCATAAATATTCATTACCTTTATCGTTTGTTTCAAGGGTATTTAAATGCTCGGGAAGTGTGTATGGCAGCCTGAAGTTAGCTTTAAATTTCAAAAACGTGCCTTCATCGTTTTGCCACGGGCGACCTCTCTTAATATTTCGTTGTCATATCATTCTATCCTAATCCCGCAGTTTGGTTCTCTTAAATATTTGGGTATAATATTAGGCCCGCAGTTAGACTGGAGGTCAAAACTAAAAGCCTTGTCCTTAAACGTGAAAATGCCTTCTCGTGAGGATCAGCAACCAGAAATCGGTATACGTCGGGACACGGCCTTTTTTTTATGAGACCAATGTAGGACCAGGCTCCATTCTCTTTTCTGGGTGCCCAAGGTAAATGCTTGAATTCCTTTTTGTTTTGTAGCGACTAGCTCTGCGTGGTTGCTTAGGTCTGCCCAAAACAATGGCTAATGCTCTGCTGTACTTGGGCGCACGAATACTTAATCTAAATTCGCGATTTCTGCCTGTCACTTTTCGAACGTTTTAAAGGTCTTTGGAGCCTGTTCGTGGATTTGCTATCCCCATATTTACTTCGAAGCCATCTTATTTCTTTGATAATATTTGGCTTAGGTATAGGCTCCCTCAGGTTGTGTGCACTAATTCTCTACTATCGAAAATTTCTATAACATTCTTTAGTATAATTTGACCGCCGGTGTCCTGATACTGTATTTTCATTTGATGAAACAATCCCAGGGGATGATAAGAATTTGTTGCCAATGTATTAATTGGGCTTATAAAAGAGTACCTGGACAACTTTCCTTAACTATATTGCAATTTTTGCAGATTCCTCCGAGCAAAATGAAAAGGCAGCTATTAGCATATACTCCCGTTCTCTTGACTGCAGCTTTTATTTTGGGTTCCTGACTGTACACCTATTTTTTAACCGAGTTTCTGGTTATGAGTTGGCCTTAATAAAGATTCATTGCAATATCTCTAAGATCTCTAAGCTTATTATGTTTTATGACAGTTTTTCTTGTTCACAATGCTTGAAAATGTGAGAGATACTCTGCTCCGTCGTTCCTTTTATTTTTTTTATTACACCTCATATTTCACAAGTTAGCTTTCACTGGGCCCCTGGCAACTGTGGCATTATGAACATACCCAGGTAGCACAAAGTGGACAATGAAGGGGGGAGGGGCGGTGGGTCCGATATGTAGGTAATGCAGGACAGCCCCGGTGGGCTCAATGTGGGTGCTGCAAGGGGTCCCGATAAAGCCCTGATGGACCCGACTTGGGACCGATACAGCAAGCCCTTGCGGGGCTGCCCACATTTTTCCGGCATTGCCAAAAGCGCACATTTCGCCAACTCCCACCGATTGTCCTACTTTGGACGGAGCCGGGCACCCGCTCTGGATGAACATTTAATTTTTATTGCGGCCAGCCTTTAAGATAATGACATATGGCCGATGAGGGTTCTATAGCGCAAGCCGCACTTGGGCATGCCTACATTATTCTCATAGGGGTCCGACGCAGATAACTGCGGGAGACCATAGTTGGTCAGCCCAAAAATAATGGCTAAAACCAATGCTGGTTTTATATCATTAAGATGAAAGCCTTTAATGGCTCATGCTGTCGTGGACAAAATGTGTCCCGCTTTTGCGTCGTTCTTATTGGCCGAGGCGTGATGACATCATAGAGGTCTCGACAAATCGCAGAGCACCACCACAGTATGCGCGAATGCTTGCCTTATATAGCCATATATGTCAATCAATGATCAATACTAATTAATGAATTAAATACCAATTATTTACTGATTAGGTAATTTTTTATTCAACTAAATAATGTCTAATAATATCTAAAAATATAATTGCCTACTTAATTACTAATTAGTCAATTTACTTAGTGCCAGTTGCGTAGCAGAATACGGCACTCAGGCTTTCGCCTTTCACTACCTTAATCGCTAAAGTTCCCCGTGATTTTTTCTAATAGGGGTCCTACGGGGATAATTGATGGGAAGCCCTAGTCGCTCAGCCCCTCACATAATGACAGAACCGATGCGGGTTCTATAGCGCAAGCCGCATTTAGTCTTGAGCACAATTTCATAGGGGCCGACTCAGGTAATTGATGGGAAGAGGCCAAGTTCTTACAATTAATATTCATGGACATAATTAAGCAATTATTTTTTACATGTATGCCCTTTATAAGCAGCCACAATATTAAATTTCACAATTATTCATAACAAAACTCAAACCTAAATGACTTCATGTTTTTCTTGTTCAGGCTGTGAAGTGTGTTCTGAAAAGTAATATTGTGCTGAGAGTTGCAGGCTGTCCACGGCAACCACATAAGGATCAAAAGTTAGGAATCAGTATTGTTTCAGTATTTCTAGAGCAATTTGCATGAGCGCGATAACTAAAGCCATGTAATATTTCCAACCGACTAAAAATAGTAACAAATCATCTATAATTGTCATTTTGTGCAACATCTGATACAAATAAAAGATGGAAAGAATGATTGCACAATAATGTGCGAATACGCCGGTGTGTTCAGCCCCACTACGGCCAACATAGGACGCACAGCGGCATTAATTCGGTAGCCCCATTTGGGGCTAGCGCTATTTCTTGCGACAAAAGCCCCCGTTTCAGTTCTGTCAGCAATCATTCTCAACAAATGTGACGAACATACGGAAGCTCTAGTTAAACTCCCTGTCAAGGCAAATGTAGGACGTGCAGCGATTTTGTATGGGCAGCCCCAATCGGGCTGGGTGTTTTTTGTTAGCCCAGAGCCCTACCAGTTGCACGTGCTTTCAAATTCCCCACAAGGGACCAATTGTGGTATCATGAGGGCATGGCCGCCATCTAGCCTCATTACGGCCGATGTGGGACTTAAAGCGGTGTTGTGTCTCCAGCCCCAATGGTTGGTTGGTTGGTTGGTTCACAGGAAGGGAAAGGCGCAGTATCTGTTACACTTGCTCTGTGGACACCTGAACAGCGCGGTAAGGGAAGGGAGGAAGGTGGGAGTGAAAGTGGAAAGAGAGAAAGGGGAACCGTAGTGGAGGGCTACTGAGTAATTTCGACCACCTGGGGATCTTTAACGTGCGCTGACATCGCACAGCACACGGACGCCACTTCGTTTCGCCTCCATCGAAACGCTGCCGCCGAGGTCGGGTTCGAACCCGGGAACTCCGGAACAGTAGTCGGGTGTCTTACCACTGCGCCACCCCGGCGGGGCAGCCCCAATTGGGCTGGGTGTTGTTTTTGAACCTAGAGCCCACTTGCTGCTGCACGTGTCTTCGAATTCCCTGCAAGGGATCGATTCTGGTTTCATGCGGGCCCGTCCGCCTTCCAGCCATTAAGGCCGATTTGGACCTAAAACAATTTAGCAAAGGCTGCCTCATTTGGAATTCACAAGGGCTTGCCTAAATTGAGCTACTATTCATATTCCACCTGCCCTTAAGTAACTTACAAAGGGCTGAGTGGGGCAGCATGTCGGCATGCCGGTTTTCTAGGCCCACTATGGCCGATGTAGGTTTCACATCGACAGACTAATGGAATTATGTGTTATTATACACCGAAGTTGAATAATTCTCGTACTTGATTATCGTCAGCTGAATCGCGAACAGGTTTCAAGGCATATATCTACTGATGCTTGCCCTCATTTCGGATCTATGAGGGCTATACCATAAAGAGCCCACATTTAGGTTGGATTGCCATCAAATATCCGACAAGGAACCCTTGTGGTCTGGAGGCAGGAATGTGCTCTAAATTAGCCGAGCAACGCCGCTATGGGACCTATGCAGCAGAAACAGGGGCTAGCCCAAATGGGGCTTGCTTACTTTTGCCCAATCGTGTACCGATGCACGTTTTATGATGGTTACCCCAGCCCCACTTGCCTCATCGGACATACTGGGGCCCCCCATTATGTGCCACCTGAGTATTGTCCCGCACTTCATAAATATTGTCCGCTTAACTATAGCACGCTTTCAACGTTTTCACTACCAGAGACTGTCTTTGAGCCTCTCACTACCAACACATGAAATATGATTGAATGGTACGCATATGTAGTTAAAGGCAATATGAGGTGTCCATGACCCTCTTGCTCTGCCGAAAACCTGCAAATAAATCTGTATTTTTTTCTATGGGGCCTATCTTTAAAACAGCCTTTGTGTGTAAGCCGTGTGGCGAAATTTAATTCATAGACCGTTTTTTTCTTCTTCTTCCGGCAGTTCGCTTCTCAGCGTACAATTTACTTAGAGACCTCCATGGTTAGATAGGCTTCCTCTAACTATTCCGATTCTTCTTTTCTTCCGGGCAAGCATCAATAGATATATGCCTTGAAACCTGTTCGCGATTCTGCTGACGATTATGTAATTTCATCAGGTAGGTTCTCCCACACGCATGAGAATTCTTCCTTTTTCTCTTCTTTTTGAGTTTTTTAATTTCCCGTTTTACGCTCATAATTATCTAATACTGCACTCCTTTTGCACATATATTTAGTACCTGCTCTGCACCCTGGCCAAACCCCTGCCCCGAACATGTGCATTTATGACTGAGGACATAATCAGCTAATACGCTCTTAAGTGAAGCTGTGTGCAAGCCTGTAGTTTTTTAACGGAACAGCTTCATGGTGCAGTCAGAATCGCCATGTTCATGATGTTTTTAATTATTTACATCCGAGGAAAGCCTGAGGCATTACAAAGCATAATGAGGTGCATGAAATATTCTCCTTTAGCAAGAAATGTAGGAAATGCTCATGGAAATTCTTTCATGGAAATGGAAATGGTTTCAATCTAATTATCTGCGCAGAGTGAGTAACGACATGGTGTACGCAAAGAGGGAAGGAACAATAAGGGAAGTAGAAAGATTATGTGCTGTGATCCATTTGTAACATTAAGCTTCCCAAATGTAGCTGTGTTTATGGCGAACGCTGTGTAGTGTTGAATGGAGCAAAATATGGAACGAATTACCGATGGAGGTAAAATTAGCCCGAAATTTTAAAACTAGTTGCAAACTCATTAAACAATAACCCAATTTCGTGTTAAAAGTTTGCCCTGGGAATTGCTGACAGCTTGATTCTCTTTGTATTCTGCGTATTCCCTTCTTATTTTTGTATTCAATAGTATTGTGCTCTTTTGTTCTTCTTACAGCCTACTATATTTGCCTTGGTTTTGTGGTGTGTATTTTGTAAACGTGGTCTATTGTGCACATCATGATTAACGTTTCAGTCTTCCGCGCTCTGCGGCCGAACTACAAGTAATTTTTGTATTGACCCTGCCACAAACCTTTATATCTATTTGTCCGAACATTGCTTGCGCACATTTTTTATTTTTTTTTTATTATCGAAATAAAGTTCACAATAAAAAAAGGCGACAAGAGGTTCTCCTTCTTGTTCTGAAACACTTCGTATGGGATGTTGTCATGTGCCAGCGTTATTTTTCTCTTGAATTTTCTAAAGCAGACATCAGCTGCAATGTAAACGGAGATAATATACCCTGAATTATTTTCAGTGTCTTTTGTAGACGGTAGGATGGAAGGCTGCGCATGATTCGGGAAAGAGGACTGCCACCTTATCAGCAAACTCATTTGGAGTTATCTGCAGGGCAATTCGGATTCTTTCGACATGGTCTTTTATCTTCCTCCCGTTTCTCATTGCTCTGAAAGTCCTCTAAAGCTCTCTGTAATCCATTTTTTTTTGTGGCTAAACTACTGCTCCAGTGAGCCCATTTTTTGAGGGAAAGTTGCTTTTCATGCCGGCTCAGGCGATTAACCGCTAATGTTCTTTGAATATTCTCAGGGGTTGGTTAGCCTCTATCTCCGCTCGCTTTCTACGTGCACATAATTGCAGAAGATGAAGGCCGGACGGTGGTTGATCATCGTTTACCGTTGTGATGATGGTGTGTTCGCTAAGAACACTTTGGAATCTGACATCAACGTTTCTGGGGGGACAACGCTGTTACGACTATCCTGTCGAACTTCATTCCAGTGCGTAGGAATACATTTCATTGATTGTTGCCATTTTAAGTGATATGTTTCAGCATGCGATCGCTGCTCCATACAGCTAATTCGGCCTTCTATTCCTGTGTACCAGCCTCTTTCCACCACGCCAAATTGGAGAGTGTGTTCGAGTGGCTGGCATGATTTTAAATCATCAAACAGATGAAACCAACAATATACTCCAAACAGCATCTACGATGGCTATATACGGCTGCAAACAACGCTAGCATATTACCAAATGGAATTGTCGAGTGCTCTAGAATACAGGTGGGGAAAACGGAACAAAGTTTTCATTGGGCAAGGTAAATTCCTTAGCATTCCTGCTACAAGAACATTACCGGTTGTGTGCCATCGCGAGATATATTGGCTACCAATGCTCTTCCATTCCAGATAAACGTGTAAGAACATTGGAAGCGCCAGCAGAAGCTGTTATATATGTAAAGAAGATGGTTCATGGTTCGTGGGGTTTAACGTCCCAAAGCGACTCAGGCGATGAGAGACGCCGTAGTGGAGGGCTCCAGAAATTTCGACCACCTGGGGTTCTTTAACGTGCACTGACATCGCACAGCACACGGGCGCCTTGCTTTTCGCCTCCAATGAAAAGCGGCTGCCGAGGCCGGGATCGAACCCGGGTACTCCCGCACAGTAGTCGAGATATCTAAGGAACAATATTCCCCAAACGCCATGATCTATCCAAGTAGTCAGTGCAAGAGTGAGCAGGAAGTCGTTGCTGTACTCACGTAGGTGTCAAATAAAACACCAGTAATACAAATTACAGTATACGCACCACCAGGAATTAAAATAATCAATTTCGGATGGCTAAAACGCACGCGTATAACGTACCCAGGGACACCCGTACTAATAGGTGTAGATTTCTCCACACATGGCATGGCTAAATCACTTTTGTTGTCAAAGATAAATTACACTCTGACACTCCCCCTCTCTGCAAAGGACCGGGGAGGCAGGAGGTACATCTTTGGAACTGACTGAGAGGTTTTGTGTTCTGGCGGCCTGTTCAGCCAATGGGACGATGTGGCACTGGAGCTGAGGGTCCAAACTACGCAGTAGGGCCTGGAAAAGGTTTTATAATTGATTTTTATCACCCTTCGAGGAGAATTTGGGCATTCCCAGTATAAGGTCGGGCTTGGCGAATCAGGTGTATTGCAGACCTAAAACCCAGGTCGCACACTGTAGCGAATACACACTCAGCGATGACAAGAGAGAACAGGATGAAGATGAAGCAGCACGTTCACCCGTGTGAAAGATGAAGCGCCATACAGTGCTCACACTATTTCGCCAGCAATTAGTCCGCAGCATTGCGTCTACTAAATGGCTTCGTGCGTGAAACGTGGACAACTTCAGTGCCACGGTAACGACTGTCCGGAGGAGGGTGAACAACAAGGGAGACGCGATAGGTGGCCGGGGAGATTTTTACAAAACCTGAGTAAGGACCTATGTAACGCCGCTGGAACTTGTAACAAAGGCCAGTTTTATGTAATTGTGTCTAAAGTAACACCTCGTCGCCAGGACGGAACGAAGCTTGGCGGTCACCAGTTATAAGGTCGAGAGACCTTCTCAAATCGCAGTGTGTATACTCGTCCGATCTTACATCAGGGAACATAAAGTTCGCCAGGATCATGCATGAGTACCTGCATATTTGTAGTCATCTACTGCTACTTGTCCTTGAACGAGCAGATCAAGGTGATCGACACCCGGCGATATGGAGAGCTTTAGCGCGAAGAATAGAGCTTCAGCTTTATAGACGAGACCAGACACGTATGCGTAACCAGTATGCTGGCATGTTGCGTGAAATCGACAAGAATCAAATAGATCGCCAGATTGCATGACTGTCTCGTGCATCTTGACAATAACTTTTTCAATACATTAAAGGATCAACTATGTCATAACCTAATGCAGCTCGAACTGCCTACGAGGGAGGTAATCTTGGAAATTCATGGGCTCTTCCCGATTCATTTTGAAGATCAGTCCTTAGCCTGTCTTCAAATACAAATTGAATGCACTTCTCAGGCTCTCGGGGAAACTAACTCGAACGGCACTGGTCAGTTGGTCATTGTTCGCTTGGTATCCTAGAGGTGATTGTCAACTATGTCGACCTAATGCAGCTCGAAATGCGTAGGAGAAAGGTAAACTTGGAAATTCATGCGTTCAACCCGATTTATTTGGAAATTCGGCCCTTAGCTTGTCTAAATTGAATGCACTTCTCAAGTTCTCAGGCTCTCGGGGAAAAAACAACTAACTCCAATGACACTGATCAATTTGTCAGTGTTGGATTTGTATCCTAGAGTTGATTAGTTGTATTCTAGAGGTGATTATCAACTATGTCATTACCTAATGCAGCTCGAATCGCGCAGCAGAGATGTAAACATTTGTGGGTTCTTCACTACTTGTTTTGAAGTTCAGCCCTTAGCCTGTCTTCAAATACGACGTCTGAATGCGCTTCTCAGACTCTCGGTGAACCTATCTCCAACGGCACTGATCAGTTAGTCATTGTTCGCAATTTCTATCTTAGAGGTGATTAGTTGTATCCTAGAAGTGCTTATCAACTATGTAATGAACTAATGCAGCTAGAATTGCGTAGCAGAGAGGTAAACTTCAAAATTCATGTGATCTTTACAATTCATTTTGAAGTTCAGTCCTTAGTCAGTCTTAGAATACAAATTGAATACACTTCTGACGCTCTCGGTGAAAAAGACGACTGTAACGGCACTGATCAATTCGCCATTGTTCGCTTTAATCCTAGAGGTGATTGGTTTAACCGCCATGATGAAATATACACAACTGACAGAAACAACCGTAGCATAAAATTTAAATGAGAGAAACAGGTTGTCGCTGACGGCGACAAAGACCTGGAAAGGCGTCCCAGCTGCAGTGTTTTATGGGGAAACAATGACAGGGTACCAGTATGCAGTAATAAAGTTATCAGTGCTTGTCTCATGAAACATAAATCTTATCTGTCTCAATTACCTATCACATAGCCTGTAGTAATATACTTGAGTTATTTTTTTAGAGCGAAGGTCCACTCTACACACAGACCTTAAGGTAAAATGATGCTTGAAAGTACCTTTTAACCGGAGGTACGCTACAGCCATAGCTGTGCTTTTTGCAGTCAGGTTCGCCGAAGCGGTGAACGTCGCTCTAATTTATTGCTTTCGCCTATTTGGACAGGTAATACGGCCAGTGACTCCTCGAGCACGTTTTCTGCTCCAAAAAGAGGATAAGCGGGGTAATGGCATCTCAGCACATGCGCAGGCCGGCGCGGAAGAAGGAGGGTGGTTTCTCCACTCCGGACGCGCGTTGCCGCGGAGAGCTGACGGAATGGAGTGAGAGAGCGTCTGTCGGCATCACATGCCCATGGCTTACCGTTATTAACGACGTAGCATCCTGCACAAGGTCTTTTATTAAAAGGGTGGAGGTGAAAGCGATCCGCTCACCCTGGAACTCCGCAGCCGAGCTTTACCTACCACTTCCGCGATGCCCGAGACCGTCGCCATCCATGCATCCTCACTTTCCCCATCAGCTGTCATCTGTTCCGGTGCAGCGCGGCAGCGTGACCCAGCTATCTTCAACGGCACAGATGTCACGAATGTGGAAGACTGGTCGGCGTCATATGAACGCGTAAGTGCGTACAAGTGGGTGACCTCATGAAGCTCTCCATGAAGCTCACCATGAAGCTCAGTAATAAAATAAATAATATATTTTATTTTAGCGATGTTGCAGTCTGCAGTTCCGCAATCATCGGGCTGGCATTTCTAGCTGGACGACTTTAAAAACGAGCCCGACTAGTATTTTGGCCTTTCCGGTGCCCGCAAGCTTTGCGCTGAGCAGCGATTGCGAAGTCGCGTGGGCCTAGCCGGTGACAAGTTCACCAGCTATATAGAGTATGTCACTGACCTCTGAAAGCGCGTAAACGTTACTATGAGCGAAGCCAATACGACCAAGAATATAATGAAAGGCACTGGCGATGATGCCTTCCAGATGCTGGTCGCCAAGAATCCAGACTGCGTCCGATGTTATCAGCTCCTGCCAAAGCTTGGGTGATGTGGGCAAACAGCGCTTTCCACACGACGTGCTGGACCTCGCCTTCTCATCTCGCGACGTGGTCATTTTTTGCACATCCTCTACAACGATCACGCAGTGATTGACTGCGCCAGTGCTGACTTTGAGTTATAACCCTTTAGTGGCACTCCTTTGGACGTACCCGGTGCAGCTGCCGCTACCGTAGTCATCGCAGAGGACACTGAGGTTTCACATTTCTCCTTAGTCCTTGTGCTGCTCTTTCTGACATCACAGTAATTTATGTACCTTTGTTATAATGCGCGGTGACTAGAAATTTGTTTTGCTGTCTCATGCCGTGCTCACAAGTATTCGTAGCTCAAGTGATATTTATGTTTGCAACCAGTGCCCTTGGCCTACCACTTTACTCCGTAGTCAATTGCTTGGTAGCGCTGCCTTGCGCGATCCAATTGCCACCTACCCCTTCGACGATAACAAAGCCAACCTTCACACTAGCTCCATAAAGTGTTTTGCTGTGGCCACTCTATCTTTCATCCAAGTTTTTCACTGGTCCATTGAAGCTGGCTTGACGCCCATACAAAACTTGTCGCCATCTTACGTGTTTTGTAGCTTCGTTTGACTCCCGACAACCTTCATTAAGTCGCACAACTACAGTTACACACAGTATTGATACCAGACCCATGGCCATCTGCGCCCGCATAAGTGCTGCGTCTCAGCCGCTGACCAAAGCATCATTGATGATCAGGTGACCGACATGCTCCAGTGTCATCTGGTGCAGCCTTTGCGCAGCCCTTGGGCATTTATGGTGGTGCTGGTCAAGAAAAAATGACGGTTCCATGCGATTCTGTAGACTGAACAAGATTACACGCAAGGACGTTCAACCACTCCTTGTATCGACGACGCCCTCGACTGCCTGCAGGGAGGTGAGTTCTTGTCTTATTAGATCTGCGTTCCGGTTCTGGCGGGTGCCGATGGCAGAGGCTGATTGCCCAAAAACCGCTTTCGTCACACCAGATCGGTTCTATCAATTTATGTCATGCAGTTTGGCCTGTGCAATGCCCCGCTGTATTAGATCACGTGATGGAGAGCCTACTCAGGGCTTTTAAATTGCACAAATACCTTTGTTACCTGGACAACATCAACTTTTCCCCGGGTTTTTCCTCTCACCTCTAGCGCATTGAGACTGTTTCTGTGATGCCTGCCCGAAGCTGGAGTCCAACTAAATTGAAAATGCCGCTTAGAGCTCAGCAGCTCACCGTTCGCGGACATGCCACCTCAAAGGACGGCGTTCTTGCGGATCCGAAACTGTTGCGCTCTGTTGCAGAATTTCTCAAGCCCAATACAACGAAAGAACTCCGCAGCTTCATTGGCCTCTACTCCTACTTCCGAGGTTGCAATTTAACAACTATCATGGCTTACCAAGCGTCTGTCCAGCCACGACCTTCGAGGCCTTCGAGGCCGTCTTCTGACGAATGCGCCAATCGTGCGTCCATTCCTCCCTCATTCTCCCACGGAAACGCACACCGATGCCACGGACATCGGCCTAGGCGCAGTATGCGCTCAGCGGAAGTCTGGCTTTGACAAATACATTGTCGCTTACGCCAGCCGGACGATAACAACAACTGAAGCTAACTATTCTGTCACCGAGGAGTGTTTAGCCATCATTTGGGAAATCGCCAAATTTATCCCCTACAGGCGTGGGCGCTCATTTGATGTAGTCAGCGATCACCACTTCGCCTGCTGGCTGTCTTCTTGTAAAGATTCCTCAGTCGACTGGCCTCTTGGGCTCAAAAACTTCAAGTATACGACATTAGCATATTCTACCGTTATGGCCTTATGCATGCTGATGCCCTCTCACGTTCTCCCCTGCATCTATGTCCATCTATGTCCATGCTGCATTCCACTATATTCCTACTGATATGACTTTCGAGTACGGAAAGAAGCATGGATCGCTTCACTCCTAGATCTAATATCTGGCCAATCGTCCCCAACGTCCTACCCGCACTCTTCGGCGCCAGCCCCACAATTTCTCGACCAGAGACGAGGTCCCTAACTGTAGGAATTACCTCCCAGATGGTGGCAAGCAGCTTGTAATTCCGACCTACCTGTGCTCTGTAGTTTGCTCCCACTACCATGGTGATCACCAAGATGACCACGCCAACTTTTTTGAAAACCTTCATCCGCCTGCGAAAAAGTTGCTACTGCCGTAGGTTGTACCGTTATGTTCACCGCTTCATCCAAAGCTACCCCGAATGTCAGCGCCGAAAAAAACCACCTCGCCTGCCCGCCGCTTTTCTGCAGACACTGACCTGCCCAGCCTAACCCTTTCTGAGTGTTGGAACTGACATGCACGGCCCTGTTCCTAGCATATCAAACGCCAGTGGCGGATCATTGTCGGAATTGATTATATCTCACGTTACCCCGAAACGCCGCGTTTGCCATCTGCTACAGCACACAACATTGCCTCCTTCATCCTCCAATGTATGATTATTCGCGACGGGGCTCCCAATAAGTTGCTGAGTGACAGAGGTCGCACCTTCCTAACTGAAGTTGTAGAAGTTCTCCTTAGAGAATGCAAAATCTTTAACCGCCGAACCTCCGTTACCACCTGCACATAAATGGAATGGTTGGGCGTTTCAACCACACCATTGGTTACATGCTCGCAATGTATTTTGATTCCGACCACTGATACTGGGACCGCGCCCTCCTATTCGTCTCCTATGCTTATAACTCTGCCACTCAAGAAAGTACTGAATTCTCGCGATACTTCCTCCTTGCCGCAGTGAGCATTCTTGTACCATGGACACCAGTCTTCAATACCGATGTGATGCTTCCGAATTCACGACTCTTTCCAAAGCTAAAACTTATGCTAATGAATGCTGCTAACATGCCCGGTATCCACATCTTATGTCCAGCCACCGCAGAAAACCATCCGCGATCAATCTTCACTTCTTCCTGCTTACTGTCCTGACTGTCTGGCTATGGGTACCTTCCTACAGTCCTGGCCTTTCCTCAAAACTCCTCTGCATGTACCAAGGCGCTTACCGCAATTTCGAGAAAAGTACCCCGGTCAACTATTTTATCGAACCCCTTACGTCATCCACTGGCATATCGCCGTAACGTGGAATAGTACAAATCGCCTGAAACCATTCTATGATGCCGCCATCACCATATCGATATAAGCCGCCAGGATGCCGCCTTTTCGTCCTGGAGAATTTATAGGACAGGCATGCGGCTCCGGAATTTTCAGTGCCTCACGCTAATAGATGGCAACGACGACACGCTCATTGCGCTCTCTCCGATGCTAGGGCGTGCTTGAACAAGCTACGATTGATCCCCGCACGTTCTGCGCATTGTTTGCGCGTTGTTGGCTGCGCTTCCCGTGCGCGAAAAAGTCTTGATCTGGCTGTACGGAGGGTCCGCACAGCCTTCTTCAGGGATGGTGGAGCAGCGGTAGGTACATGCAATGGGGACGCGAACTGCATTGCTCCAGAATTGCTGCGCGATGTCTATGTCTAGAACACTGCTGTGATAGCGCGTCCTGTTGCACTACAAGGGTGTATTTTTTCTTTCATACTGTTGTTTTGTTTTTCTACTTTTTTGTTAATCCGGGGAAAGTAATCAGATGGCTGCTATCAGAGTTTGCAAAGAATTATGTTGAACGGCGCAGTGGGATTTCATTTGTGGCACGCTTCCCATTAGTAGGTTGGCCCCATCAGCTCTGCGGACCGCGACCGTATTCTGATGTACGAATTAGTGTCGTGCGTTAGGAATGTGATGTCTGAAACCAATGTTTGTGCGCCCCCTTTTTAAATTAGAGAAGTATGCTCAATGCGAAGATGAAAAGGTGCAATTTTCGTTTTGTTTGTTGCTATGGGTTGCTTGGATTCCGGATCAAATACTTACGTTTTCTTTTGTCATTCAACATAGTACTTCTTCCTCGATTATCAACTTCGGAACATCATCAAAAATGACACCACTGAAGTTGAAACATGAAATAACGAAATCGCCGTGGATAGCAAAAAAAATTCGCTTTCGCGAGAATTTCGTTGCCGCGAAAATGACACAGAAAAAATAGAGAACAGCCCTCAAAAAAATTATTTTCACACTTCGGTTAGCTTGGTTTGCCAAGCCTTGCATTGCAACAACTTCATAGTTCTACATTTACATTGCAAGAAGTGATCCATTGTCACTGTTTTGAGCTGTGCTCGAGTACCATTCTCAAGCGCACCGAGAATGGCTGCCATACTATCAAAATTGTGGACAAAGGGCTGCACGCAATCTCTTACTCGTTGGCGATATCCATTTCTTTTCTGCCTTTTTCTACTTGAACAGTGCTGGCAGCCTTCTCTTGCCGCGACAAAATTCTTCGTTTTTTGGCTGGCGGAGACATCTTTAGAAACGCAAACGTGCCGCCTGCTGCTCACACACACACACACACACACACACACACACACACACACACACACACACACACACACACACACACACACACACACACACACACACACACACACACACACACACACACACACACACACACACACACACACACACACACACACACACACACACACACACACACACACACGCACACGCACGCACGCACACACACACGCACACGCACACGCACACCACCACCATTACCACCACCCCCAAACACAACGAACGCATGTGCTCCGCTTCGGCAGGCCTTAGAGTGTAGCGTCGATAATAAGTCTAGTGCCGCCCCCTGATGGTGTCGCTACGAGGCTGCCTCCCCTGAACATAGCCTTTGAGATCAACCGCGCGCTAACGCGTGTGGGTGATCTCGGCGGTCACGCTCTGAGCGTGTCCTTGCGCGGCCTCCGCGAGCACCGCCCTGCTAGCCACCCTGCTAGCCGCCCTGCTAGCCCTGCGGAACCAATCGCAGCACTATGCCGCTATGGTTGCCAACGCCGGCTAAAGATGGCTAAAGCCGTGCCGGCTGCAAGTTTGCCAGGTGCCAACAACGTCGCTGCAGCCACGCAAGCGCGCTGTTTCAGTTAACTCAATTTGAGCGTTATTCATAATATGGGAGACTATGCGGATCGGCGTTGCAGTAAATTTTGTTAGGTATCGTAGGATTGCGGTACAAAAATGTTTCGCTACCGAGAGATGCGAAATATATTGGCCTGTATGGGCATTTGCCGGAGATCCGGAAATATTTCGTTGTGGCGAGAGTTTCTTAATCTCAAGATTTTGTTATCGCGGGTTGCGATAATTGTGTCGGCTAATCACAATGCGTATATGTAGAAAAAGCGGTTATTCCGCAAAGGCTCTTGTACTGATCGTGATATAGCCCTTCTAAAAGAAGGTCGACGTGCGCTAATTTTTTATATTATGTCCTTGGCCTGTGGCAACAATTAGGGTCTGAACCTGTGAACGGTAAGATATGCCTCGTAGTGTTTTTTTTTTTATAGTTACTTTGCTTATGTGAAATCGAAGCAAATTTTCTTGTTTGTCAAAAAGAATTAGGCAGTTTGGTCAGTGCGTCCTTAGGTCTGAGCGCGATTAGATAAAAAAGAATTACTGAAAAGGAATCATGTTTTTCTTCCAGAGTGGCAGCCACTCAACCCCGAGACCAACGATCGGACGCCGCAAGAACTTGATAGAAAATGCAGTTTTTTAGCTACTACCCCTCGTCCTTCGACTAAAAGAGAAAACGAAGAAAGTAGGAGCGCACAGCAAAGTTCTGCTCAGTAGTTAAAATATAAAAGTGAAATATAGAGGAGAGGACGGTAGAAAGCGAATGCCAGTTTCGCCCAGTCGGTCTACCCGGAAGTGCCATCTGTGGGTTGCTGGACGAAACTAGTGTCATGCCTCCCGTGAAGAGCTTTAAATGTTGGAAAGCTCGGCATCGGCTATACACCCAGGATCCCCTTATTGCCGGCGACCATAAAGCACGGAATGCTAAGAGGAGCTGCTCCGGGTCTATGGGGCTGCACAGCACACCAAATATCGAATATAGCCGAGGCCCCCCGAGATATGTCGATAAATACACATACTGCAAAAGCTTGCACTGAGTGGTTGCTGTTGCGCAACCTGACTGGCGACGTGGCTATCAGGGTCCCTATTAATCATTCGCGAGCTGTTTCTTTCTTCATTATGTTTTTGTTTTTTCTTTCTCTCTTTCTTTCCAAGCAAGCGATATATGCTTGGGGAACAAATGGGAGTAAAAGTCCGCATCATGCAGTTTGACAAGCTCCTCTCCTCTCGCGTGTTCGGCAGAGCAATGCAGGCAACATTAGTGGTGGAAAACACATACTTAGTGCGCATATGTTACGAATTACAGGTTACAAAGAGACAGTGATGCGCAAACAAGGAAATTCAAAGAAACACGATCAAATAAACTCAGGAAATATTTCTGGAGGAAGTAAAACTAATTGCTTGGCTAATTGGTGCATTATTTCTAAATGCTATGATTGACAGCGTTAACGAATAGACGCTCACAAATAGACACACAGGACAGGCGCTGGCTCCAACTTCTTCTTCGAAACACCACATAGAAACAACTTCTTCAAAAAACATGCACACATCGTCGGCAAGATATGTATCGCAATCACGATGCAAGCGCTAAAGTGGGCTTTGCAGAGATCCTGCTGTCACACGATGAAGGAGGGTTTCAATAACTAGCTGAAGAGGTCTCGGTCAGCTGGCTATCCTGAACACCTAGCGGTAGCCTTGACGAAGTCCTTGAGGCAGAGTATGATGGGACACAATCGTTTACATAAAAGGCACCATAAAGGGAAGGTCGCAACCAGACCTGTTGTTGCCCCTAATGCATAATGAGGCCCATTATTTGAAGAAGGTCACTATAGCAAACACGGTGTCAGGATGGTCTTCGCCCCCCCCCCCCAAAAAAAAAAAGAAAAAAAAATTGGCTGGCATGTGCATACGAGTCACGGACGGTGTCAATCGAAAAGAAGGCTGGACTAAAAATCACCTCGAGCCCTACATCAAATGTGCCACCGGGGTTATTTATCAGAGGCCCTTAACCTGTGGCGATATATGCGTCTACATCGGACAAACTGTGCGATGTAAGCGATCTCTGAGAAACAGTCCCAATTTACATCTACCTGCCCATTACCAATAGTGAGATTTTAAGCCAAAATGTTAACCGAAGTTCATAGAAATTACGAATTTAGGCACGAGCAGGGGCACTCTTGCCTGTGATTTGCTCAAAGCCTCTTATATAAAAAGGTTAGGGCCGGAATACATCAGTGACTCATCTGTATCACTATTTTGTAGGGAAAGTCGTGTTTTGAATTTTGTTAAGAGAGAGAAGGCCTAAACCGGCATAGTTATTTTGCCGACGCTATGGGAGCATTTGTTTCTAGAAGAAGTTGTTTTTATGTGGTGATGTTTCGAAAAATAATTGGAGTCAGTGCCTGGTCCTTTTTGTCTATTAGTGAGAGTTAATTTGTTAGCGCTGTGAATGTTTCCTTTCAGGAGTACTTTGGGAGGATGTCACGGAACGCCCGTACATCGTCATCAAGTCAGAAGAAAATGAGCGAGTACACGCATTTGGTAAGGATTCTGTTCTTGATAGAGATTGCAGAAACAAATTTTGTATATGTTTAAATGACTATGAAGCAAATGATTGGTTGCAGAGAAAAGGTTTATTTAGTGTCGGGGGTAGCGGATATGGTAAACTTTGGAAGCAATAGCTTGTGCGTGGACGGGTGACTTCCCACTATTCATGGTGTCGCGGCCTATGAGGATGTGCATTTGTTTCTAACTGCGCAGTGTTCTAAAAGAAACACCTGTTATGGTGTAACTGGGAGTTATATAATGTTCGAATACGGTGCGCACATATGTCAGTAAACTTCATGATTTTATATCATCATCACATCATCATCACATCACTTTATTACCTTAAGGACCCCCGGTTCGGGGGTATTACATAAGGGGTGGGTACATGTATGAGGATTATATACAAAATGAACATCAGGGGGGGCACACGCATGAAGATTATATACATAGTAAACATATTATTGGTTGAATATGCCAGTTATACAATCACAAAATGTGGATGGGCAGGTGATTCCAGCAATGTCGTGTGGAAGGCCATTCCAGTTTACGGCTGAGCGAGGAAAGAATGACGCTGCAAATGTTGTAGTATGAGATTGTGGACGCGCAACTTGCAGGGGGTGACCAATGCGGGGTGAAATGCGTGCCGGTGGGTTGATGTAGGGCGGAATTCGAAGTGAGCTGGAAAGAAACTTATGGAACAAACACATAATGGCGATTCGACGACGACATGCAAGATTTGTTAGACCGGACTTAGCTTTTAAAGATGAAATACTGGCATTGTATGAATAGCAGGAATGAATGAATCCAGCGGCTCGATTCTGAAGGGATTCAAGTGAAGTTATTAGATATATTTGGTTTGGACTCCAGATGGGGGGTGCATATTCAAGTTTTGTTCGTATTAGTGACTTGTATGTGAGACGTTTTACGTTTGGTGGTGCATGGCGCAAGTGCCGTCTTAAGAAACCAAGAGATCTATTAGCTGACGATAGGATGTTGGTGATATGCGCATTCCAGGTTAGATCTTCGCACAGAGTTACGCCTAGGTATTTATAAGATTTGGTTAGTTCTACTCGGACGCCTGAGATTAAGTAGGGGAAGAATGGGGTTACGTTTGCGGTGAAACGAAATGTGCTTGAATTTAGTTGAATTAAGTTCCATGGGCTTATTGGCTGCACCAGTCTTGTACACAGGTTAAGTCGTTTTGAAGAGCTAGTTGATCAGATGTGTTAGTAACCGCGCGGTAGACGACGGAAAACAAATGACTCAATGCTGACCTTGGATATCAGTTATAGCTTTTGTTGCGCCTTTATGTAGTTTTAGATGGTTGTTTAAACTGGTAATTGTTGTACTGCCTCAGACTACGGAGAAATAGGTGGGGATCGACGAGAACAAAGCTTTATAGATGAGAAGTATGGTTCTGCTCGGTAAGGTGCATTGGAAGTTCCGAAGGAGGCCAAGAACTCGAGGTAACTTACCTTCTATATGAGCTACAAGCTGATCCCAGAGCATAATTTGTTTAAAATTAACACCGAATTTTTTCACTGCATCTGCTATAACTGCTTCACTTTCGCCCATAGTTAAGCTCCCGTCAAAGACATGGTTCTTAATTTTTTTTTTTTTTTGGGGGGGGGGGATATTACGGCTTTAGTTTTCCCACTTCAATTATTAAAAGATTTCTCCGGGACCGTGCATGTAGGTTGGATAGAACATTGTTGCCTCTCCGGATTATGCAATTAGCATCAGTTCTGCAAAAAAATAAACTAGTGTCATCTGTATACAAGATATATTCTACTTCGTTATCTATTTGGATTAAGTCGCTGATGTAGAAAATGAATTAAAATGGCTTAAGTATACTTCCATGGGGCACGTCATGCTTGATTGATCAATATTCTGAGTGGTATTGTAGGATCGCTAAGATAACGTTTTACTGTTCAAGTGCTGTATCCCGGATAACTTAGGTGTTAGAGTGAAATGATTCATCCTATTACACGCTTAGGAGAAACCAATAAAAATGCTTAGTGTTAATTTAGTCTTTTCTGCATCATTTTTTATCAGTTCTTTTGCCTCCAAAAGTGCCAACTCTTTTGAATAATTTTAGCGAAAGTCATATTGAGGTGGAAATAACGCTTCTTGTAAGCCTTGAGGGTAAAAAAATAAGATCATATTGCTTTCGGTTATGATATTGTCAGCCAGAACGAATGAAGTGTGAGAAAGAAGATCAACATCTTTTAGTGAATGCACCAGGCTAAAGTGGAGTCATCCCTGTAAATAAATGTGACAGTCTGGGTACCTATCAAAACAGTATAGAAGCATACCTATCAAAAAAAGCTTGAGTACCTTTTAAGGATGATTTTTTACTAAACCCTTAAAGAAAACGGGGAGGTGAGACACTGGCCTGTTTAGTTGGCGCGTATATTATGTGAATCATGATCACTTTGGCTTTCCTCATTGCGGTAAAGAAAATGAATATAAAAGAGAGCATGGGGCACATAAAGTTCATTACATGAAGAACAGGATTCAAATAATACCAAATGCGTCCTCACTCTTACTTTGTTTAAAGATTTAAAGGCTGTGAATACTTCTTCCTCATAAGAAGTGAGGTAAATACTATTAATACTAGATCTTGGATTGTTATCAGTTGCAGTAAGGTTATGTGTACTGTTCTCAAGTGCAACAAAATAACTATTAAACTTATCAGCTAGTTCCTTTCCAGTATACATGACATCATTGACACCACATCCAAGTGTCTCTCGTGATGTGCGATTTAAAAGCGTGTTCAGTGTAGACCACACTTTTGTTTGATCACGTATCCTGTTGAACATGTTGATGTGAGAGCTATTTGTAGCCTTCCAGAGAAATTATTTTATTTATTGAGGTATGCTTTGAAGACAGCAAAATCAGGGAAAGTTTGAGTCCTCAAAATGTTTGATATCAGCTTCATTTCTCAGCTATCATATTTTGTATTTCCGGCGTAACCCACGGTTTCGACACTTTGTACATGGCTGAACGGTTTTATATACAAAACTGTGGTTTACAAATGGATATGAACATGTGCAGAAAACAATTAAATGATTCTTCGGTATTTGACAGTTCATAAACTGGCTCCCAGTTTGTAGCCAATATTTCTGCACAAAATGAACCCAGTCTCCACGGGGAAACACACTGGACAGTGTGATGTCTATGTTTTCCATACTGAACAGCTCCAAACTTCACATTGCAAGTTATATAAACTGCAAACCGGAAGGTGATCGTTTAGCGATGTGTTTATCACTCTTGCAGATAACGTATCAGCCGAGGCATTAATGATGATTAGGTCTAGGACTGAAGCAGAAAGTGTGGTAGCACGTGTGGCTTCAGTAATAATGTTGACAAGCATATATGATTTCAGGAGAAACAAGAAATTATTTTTAACGGGATAATTGTCTTACATATCAATATTAAGGTCCCCGCCTAAGAATCAGCGGTAATTTTTGTGCTCGTATATTGGAAAAGCTTTCCCATATAATCAAAATTGATTTAGTGCAGCCGTTTGGTGGACAATATACTCCGTTTGGTGGACAACATCACAAATAAACTTGTCGATCACAAAACGGCACATTCCACCACCTCGTGTTTTTTTACGGCTAACGGTTCTCTTTACGGGTTTCTGCTTAGTCGAGGTCTGTCTCTGAAATCGGATGTCAGACTTGAGTGCAGCACTCCAGCGCCCTAATCGCCGAGTTTGAGATGCTTCCAGTAGATCCCGCTGCTGTGATCGTACGGCTCGGTTGAAGCATTTCTATATATCTTCATCCACAGGTGCTTGAATGATGCGGTATATTAGGATTGTGTTCAATTAATATTTTACTGTAATAAATGAAGAAATAGAAATTTCATAAGTAAGCGGGTGAAGTACACGAGCATGAGCGAAGATCACAAAGGGAAGTCGACAACTGGAAGCCAGTGATGCAGCTGCATATTCAAGTTTAAAAGCTTATCTCAGTCGAGCACTATTTATCAAAGCATTAAATTTATTTTTGAAAGTCATTAAAATAATAATGAACGAATTAAACACGTACAACCAGCTCTGATCGAGCAAGATATTTAATTGTGGTATATACGGTACATTAGGATTATTGTCCTAAAGTGGAATTTACTATGAGGATGAAGAATAAGCAGAATAAGATGACGCGGATTTCAACAAACATTTCCCCAATATATTAAAGATGCTCAGCCGATAGCGCAAATTGCGCTGCAAGTGATCGTGGACATCGTGGAGAACATTGCGTTTGCGCTGATAGCAAAAAAAAAAAACAGCATTCTTACGAGCCTTCATGTATACATTAACCTGTGAATGACCCTTAGTACGTCTGTTTGATATTGGACGATAATAAACAGACGTCGAACGTCTTTTTATTCAGCAGGATAAAATAGGTTGGCAGCGCGCCCACTAGCGAAGGTTACAAAGAACTAGAAGATTGAGTTCTTCTATATAGTAAAATTCTATGACTTCATTTGCTGGTATACATTGAGCTAAAAATATGATTTCTAGTTCAGTATAGTTGCCGGAATATTGTTCTTTATAGTAAAGGTGCTTGGAGCTGCAGAAAACTACCCATCAAAATAGTCGTCATATGAAAAACGCATTTCCAATCATTTATATTGATACGTGGCAAGGTTAGTGCACGAAGGTTCGTCCAAGATGACGCAGCACACAAAGCACAGAATCACAGCAGCATCCTTCTTCTAGCACTAAACGTTGCTACCACTTTGTTGTCTTTCGTGTCACTGTTTGTGATCGTTGTCTTCTTTAATGTCCAACTTTACGAGCGGGAGTCCAGAGCAATACGAGAGAGCCCGGAGAGTAGTGTACATCCTGGTGGCGAGAATCCGGTCAAGGCCAGCTCGGAAAAACGGGTCTACTGGGATGTCGATCGGCTGCAGGGATCCAGCAGGCATAGCCGAGGGCTTCTTCCGTCGCTGACACCGGTCACAAGAAGCAACGTAACGACGAACAGAGCGATAGAGGCCTGGCCAAAAGACGCGGCGGCAGACGCTGTCATACGTACGTGATACGCCAAGATGACCCGCAGTGGGTGCGTCGTGTGTCGTGTTAGCCCAGGCAGGGGGGGCGCCGTTGCACCCGCGCCGGAACGCTGCCAGAGAAAGCAGTCCAGACACCAAGCTCCCAAGCGACGAAATGAACCCCCGTTTATTCTCGCACTCCGCTTTTATACACTTGCGCCACACTTGCGCCACAGATACACTAGCGCCACTCAGCTGCCAGCCAAGCCAAGCCAAACCAAAACAGATAATAACAGCACATCCCCCTTTTCAAGCACTGTTAACTTTACATGCATACACTTCAAAATAACATTGGGACACACCCAAGAAAACACGAGAGAACACAGTCACTCCAGCATCAGTAGTCCACGCCCAGCCTTATGGGTTTGCGAACAACTCTTCCAAATCTGGTCGCAGTTACAATTCTAGCTTGAGAATTGCCACCGTCAGTCTCCGTCTGAGTTAGAGGCACCAAAGCTTCCGGAGCTTCGTCAAATTGGTTGTCTACTCCAGTTACCAATCCGGCCCTGCTGGGCTGTTCCTGACTATCCGGAAATTCGTAGTTCCCGCTATCTACCCGGTCTTTTGGGAGACGGTTAAGCATTCTCCTGTTTCGACGGACTTCAACCCCGTTTTCCGTTTGAACACGGTATGAACGCGGCTGTGGTGCTGCTCCGAGCACTGTACCTTTGGTACGGAGATCAGTCACCCACACCACATCACCTGCTTCCAGCTTTGGGAGATTTTTAGGTCGATGTGGCGGCTTTGCTCCTTTCTGAGTTTACGGTCCTTGGCTGCCGCTTCTTGCAGACAGCATTGTCCCGGATTGCGGTGCGAAGGCAGCATTGGGACTCTCGTCCTAAGCCTTCTACCCATCTGTATCTCCGCTTGGCTGACGTTCAGAACACCAGGTGTGGCCCTATAAGCCAGCAAGGCTAAGTAAGGGCCGTCCGATTTTAGAATGAGATTCTTAACCGTCTTTACCATACGTTCGACTTCCCCGTTTCCCTGGGGGTGCCTCGGACTCGAGGTGACATGACGGAAGCCATACAGTTTAGCAAATTTCTCGAACTCGGCACTGACAAATTGGGGACCATTGTCGGTCACCACACACTCGGGAATGCCATGTCTCGCAAAAATGCTTTTTATTCGGCTTATCACGGTAGCAGACTTTGTTGACGGAAGAATGGCAATCTCTGGGTATCGCGAAAGATAGTCTACTACGACAAGATAGTGCCATCCCTGAATTTGAAACAGATCGACCCCTACTCTCTCCCAAGGAAAAGAGAGCGTTGGCGATGCAATCATCGGTTCGATCTGTTCTGGCGCATGCCTCGCACAAACGCTGCACGGTTTCACGAATGACGCTATCTTAGTGCTAAGTCCCGGCCACCAGACAGAACCTTTAGCCACACTGCGGCATCGCGAGATGCCTTGGTGACCGTCATGCAGTTTGCTTAGCGCTTCCTTGCGAAGGGTCTGAGGAATGATAAGCCTCATACCTTTGAGCAGAAACCCGTTCACCAAAGTAATGCATGCACGTTCCTGCCAGTATGGCAGAAGATAACAGGGAACATTTTGTTTCCTGGGCCACCCTTTTTTGCACTGTGCGCAAGCTTCGACACACTTCGTCTTTTGCTTGACCTTCTTTTACTCTTTTCAAGAAATCGTCGCCTGTTTCTAAACCCCGTAAACAAGCTTTCGAGTAAGCGGTTACCTCTGAGACAGTTAAACAGCTTTCCATTTGCGTACGAGCTAACGGCGAACGTGAAAGAGTATCAGCAGTGGTTAGCGATTTGCCTGGTACATATAATACAGAAAAACTGTATCGCATCAGGCGCAGACGAAAACGTTGAATTCTTGGGGGCATAGCGTCGATTGCCTTGTGACCCAACAGCGACACCAAGGGCTTGTGGTCAGTTTCAAAAACAACTTCCAGACCACGTATATACTCATCAAACTTTTCCGCTGCCCACGTCAACGCGAGCGCCTCCTTTTCGATCTGGGAGTACCGTTGCTCGGTTTTGGTGAGCGAACGAGAAGCGAATGCAACTGGTCTACGTTGCCCGTCTTTTTGCTTTTGAAACAAAACTGCTCCCAGACCAAAAGACGATGCGTCAGCTGAAAGAGTGGTTTGTAGCGAAGCGTCGTACAAAGCCATGCATTGCGCTGAACAAATGAGCTCTTTGAGTTCTTGGAATGCTTTTTCCTGATTGCTGTCCCAGACCCAGTTCCTATCCTTGTGCAAAAGAACACGCATGGGAGCAGTCACTTGGGCTAAATGTGGCAGGAAGCGGCCCAAATGATTCGCCATGCCCAAAATGCTTCTAAGCTCAGTAACGTTTCTGGGTGCTCTCAAATCTTTTATAGCACTGACCTTCGCTGGATCAGGATGAATGCCTTCCTCATTCAAAATGTGACCCAAAAAACGCACTTGCCTAACCCCGAATAAGCATTTCTCTTTGTTTAATGTCACATTTGCCCTTGCTAGGCGTGTGATCACGTTACTTAAACGCTCATCGTGTTGAGCTTTGCTTTCACCAAACACTAGGACATCGTCCATGAAATTAACGACCCCCGGCAGGCCACCTAGTATCTCAGACATTCTCTTTTGGAAGTATTCCGGAGCGGAGGTAATTCCAAAGGGTAGTCGCGTGAAACAGTATCTACCGAAGGGTGTTAAGAACGTGGTTAGCTCTTCCGAGTCTTTACTGAGTCGCACCTGGTGGAAGCCTGAGTTGGCATCGAGCTTTGAAAACCATTTCGCTCCCGACAGTGACCCTAGAGCTTGATCCACAGTTGGTAACGTAAATCGCTCTCGAACTACGCATTTGTTCAATTTAGTGAGGTCTACGCAAACTCTCAGGTCTCCTGAGGGCTTCACTACCGGAACTATTCCGGCGCACCATTCAGTGGGCCCATCCACTTTCCTGATTATGCCTAAACGCTCCATTTTATCTATTTCGCGCTTCAGGGACTCCCTCAGGGGAATTGGTACCCTGCGTGGAGCGCTTATGGCATGCGGGATAGCGCCAGCTTGTAGCCTGATGGTGTACTGCCCTGGCATCGTACCTAGGCCGCGGAACATTTCTGGAAAACGCGTCTCGTACTGCAGGTTTCCCGACTCGACCGCGTCTGCAAATTTCACGATACCTAAGACCTCAAGTGCAGGTAATCCTAGAAGGACGTCGCGTAACGGACTGACAACGCAGCATGTTTGATACACAGTTTTCTCTTTCCATGCGATCTCTGCTACGAATTTGCCTAGTACGTTAAGCTTACTGCCTCCTACACCTAGCAAGATTTCATCGGTTTTTACCAGTCGGGACGGTAATCCCGGAAACGTTGCTGGTAATACTGACACTTTAGCACCTGAGTCAACCTTTGCAAAAATGGGCACAGAATTAATGCGCACCTGAACAAATCGCGCTTTTCTGCATGCATCTATTGATCCCACGAAAGTCTCTCCAGTTTCCTGGTTGACCGCTGAGACGCGTAGCTCTCCAGTTTCCTGGTTGACCGCTGAGACGCGTACCTTTCGTTGAGCGGAAGCCGTTGCTTTCTTCAAGCAGGCCTTTGCGAAATGTCCCTTCTTGCCACAGTGAAGACACTTGGCAGCTCTGGCTGGGCACATTGTCCTGGGGTGGGCGTCGCCACTGCAGAAAGGACACCGCACCTCCGGCGTTCGTTGCCTATGCTGCCGCACCTCCGGCGTTCGTTGCCCATGCAGACGTCCCTTGTGCCTCTGTTGAACCACCACGTCCACATTGAGGTCCTGGTCACGAATTTCCGATGACTGACGGCTGTGCTGTCCTCGTAGAGTACTTTGCTGCTGTCGGACGCTTTCCTTTAAGCGAGCCTTCGACAGCGCCGAAGCCAGCGTTAGCTGAGAATTCATTTGCAAAGCTTCCGAGAGCTTTGCGTCGCGGAGCCCGACAACCAGACTGTCTCGGATTATTCGTTCTTTTAATTCACCGTAGTCGCAACGTTCCGCCAAGCCGTGTAGCGCAGTGACGAACTGGTCTACCGACTCTCCTGACATTTGTACGCGTCTGTGAAAACAGGCGCTTTCGTACACGATGTTCCTCTCTTTTACAAAGTGCCCGTCGAACTTTTTCTTTACGGTTTCATAGTTCTTGGCGTCTTCGTCAGATAGTGAAAACGTCTTGAGTATGTCACGAGCTTGCCTCCCCATTGTGTACAACAGCGTTCGTACCTGAGCCTCCCCGGAGCATTCGTTGAGTCCCGTTGCATATCGGAAGTCGTCGAAATGTTCTATCCACGCCGGCCACTCTGACGTGCGGTCAAAGTCCAGCGGTGGCGGTTGCTGCAGTCCATGCAGCCGTATTGAAGGCGTCTTCGACATCGTGGATGTAAAGTGCCTGGCTCAGTGCGAAGATTCTTGACCATCTGACATCATGTCGTAGACGGACGTTGTTGAAGGACGGTGGTACGCAGGTGTTCGGGGACTACGAGCACAAGCTCGGCGCCATCTGGTCGCATATTCCGTCGGTATAAGGTGCCGTTGTGGAGCACAACCAGAGCAAGGGTAGCATCAAGGTGATCAGTGCTGAGGCGATTGATTATGCTGCAAAGCTTGGGCTCTGAGCGCTGCTCATGGCGAATGTTTAAAAGGTCAGGGATGGCCAACACATATGTGTCATCGTCACACTCGCTCGCAGGTGGGGGATCTACCGGGCTGCGGAACAGGCAATCGGCGTCAGCGTGCAGCCGGCCAGACTTGTGGTCGACAGAAAACGTGTATTCCTGAAGGCGGAGGGCCCAACGACCCAGGCGACCAGTAGGGTCCTTCCGCGTAGAAAGCCAGCATAAGGCAAGGTGGTCCGTGATGACGGAGAGCGGGCGGCAAAACAAGTAAGGGCGAAACTTTGTAATGGCCCACACGAGGGCTAAGCACTCACGTTCTGGGATCGAGTAATTTCGTTCAGCCGCAGAAAGAAGGCGGCTGGCATAAGCAATGACGCGAGTGCGACCCATCTGCTGCTGGGCGAGTATGGCACCAATACCGTTACCACTGTGCGTACCTCCGTTGGTGCCGAAGGATTGAAGTGTGCCAGGACGGGCGGGTTGGTGAGGGCTGCAATGAGCGCAGAAAAGGCTTGGGATTGTTCTTGGTCCCAGCAAAATGGAGCGTCGTTCTTCAAAAGATGGGTGAGTGGACGAGCCGTGACCGCAAAGTTAGGTACAAACCGCCGAAAATAGGAGCAAAGCCCAAGAAAACTACGCACGTCACTGGTACAACGGGGTGTTGGAAATACACTTAAAGCGCGTATTTTGTCTGGATCGGGTTGAACGCCACGGGTGTCGACCACGTCACCAAGCACCTTGAGTTCACGTCGGCCGAAGCTGCATTTCTTTGAGTTCAGCTGAAGGCCAGCTCTTCGGAAGACGCCAAGAATGGCATCAAGGCGATGGAGATGGCTCTCGAATATAGAAGAAAATACAATGACGTCATCGAGATAGCACAAGCACGTCGTCCATTTCAAGCCGCGCAGGAGAGAGTCCATCATGCGCTCGAATGTTGCGGGAGCATTACACAAGCTGAAATGCATCACCTTGAATTATTGAATTGATACAGGCCATCGGGAGTGACGAAGGCTGTCTTCTCCCGGTCCCGTTCGTGAGACTGCGATCTGCCAATAACCGGAACGAAGATCAATGGAAGAGAAATAGCTGGCACCGTGCAAGCAGTCAAGGGCATCATCTATCCTGGAGAGCGGGTAATCATCTTTCCTTGTAATTTTGTTAAGGTGTCGGTAATCAACGCAGAATCTCCAGGTATTGTCCTTTTTAACAAGCACGACAGGTGACGCCCAGGGGCTGCTCGAAGGCTCTATAATGTTTTTTGCTAACATCTTGTCCACTTCATCTTGTATAACGCGTCGTTAAAAAATTGCGACTCGATAACGTCTTCCGTGAATAGGGCGGGCGTCTCCGGTGTCGATACGATGTGTAACGAGGGACGTTTGTCCTAAGGGGCGGTCACAAAATTCGAAAATATTGCTGTACGAATTCAGAAGACTCGTAAGGGCTGTAGCACGGTCAAGGCGCAAATTAGGTGCAACCATTCCTGATATGCGGGCCTCCGGAGATGGGGACGGTGCAGGTCGTGTCGACACTTTAGCAGTAGGGTCAGGCAAAAGAGCGGCAACTGTGACGTCAGACAGTGGGGTCAGTTCGGCGTGAGTAATGCCCTCAGGAAGAACGTGCACAAAAAGGCTGAAGTTCAAAACTTGAATATAAGCGTTGTTATTTTCTACGTGCACGATCTTACGAGGGAGAGCGATTTTACGCTGCAGTGTCACGTCGGTTATGGGGCAAACAACGTAGTCGCCATCAGTAACGGAGGGGAAAGGCAACATGAGCACATACACTGCAGCTTCTGGTGGCAGACGAGTAAATGTAGAGGAGCGGAGACAGAGCGTTGAAGCATCAGAGGCCTGTTTCTAGGACAGAATGGCAGGTCCAGATGAAGCAGTCCAGAAGAACAGTCAATGAGCGCGGAATGTGCAGTTAAAAATTCGAGTCCCTAATATAACGTCGGGAGGGCAACTAGTGAGGACTGTAAATAGGACAGGGATATGGCGGTCGGCAATGGCAATTCTCGCAGTACACTTACCAATCGCAGTAGCTGTAGTGCCATCAGCAACACGAATGGTAGATGAGGAAGCGGGTGTGATGACTTTGTTGAGGTGTTGACGGAGCGAGGAACTGAGGACGGAACTGTGGACGTCAGTGTCAATAAGGGCAGAAACTGAGACTCCGTCCACAAAATGTCAATGCGGTTACGTCTGGGTGCAAGGGTCAGTTCCGAGTTGACAGTCCGGGTCGGGAATGCAACGTCACTGCCGGGCGCTGCACTCGCTAGTTTCCCGAGTGGGCGCCGGCGTATGATTGGGAGGAGTTGCGACGAGGCAGCGGTGAACGAGATCGACGAGACCGTGGAGATGGAGATCGGCTGGAGTGACGGACACTTGAGACGGCTTCGGTGTGAGGTTCATATGGGTGAGCAGGGAAGTGTCCAGGTCCATCATATGCGGGGAGGAGCTGTTCAAGTTGGGCAGGGAAGCATCGAGGTCCGTAGTAGTACCGACGGTCAGCGTTTTAATAAAAACGACGTGTGGGGAAGGTGCGACTGCGGCAATAACGGGAAGTGTGGCCGGCTCGACAGCAAATAAAACAAACTGGCCTCTCAACTGAGGTGCGCCACTCTGCAGAATTGCGATTAACAAAGCGACGTGGGGGAGCTTGGCTAGTGGTTGGAGCAGCCACTACAGGAACAGGATGCGATGGTGACGGGGGCGGTACGGGGTTGGAGGAAAGACCGACGTTGGCAAGTTCCTGTTGGACAACAGCCTGTATCATGGCCACGGTGTCAGGCACTAGAGATGGGAATGGTGCAGGAGCTAATGCCTCGAGTTCTCGCCTGACGATCCGTGTCATTGTTGCGGACTGAGAAGGCTGTTGCAGAGGAGCCAGATCATTGCAGGATGATGTGGCTGCCGTGTTCGGAAGGCGCTCAAAGCGATGTACCAGGCGTCGTTATTTAGCCTGCTCGAATCTTCGGCAAACTTGAAGCACCGACTCAACAGTAGAGCAATCCATGCAGAAGAGGATGTTGAACGCGTCATCTGCGATTTCCTTGAGAAGGTGCCCTACCTTTTCACTTTCCAACATGGAGCTGTTCGCCTTGCGACACAACGCGAGCACGTCTTGAATGTAGGCCACGTAGGACTCCGTGTTGGATTGGGCGCGAGACGAAAGTTCGGTTTTGGCTGCGAGAGCCCGTTCAATGGGCTTCCCGAACAAGTCGTGAAGCTTTTGCTTGCAAATTTCCCAGGTCACCAGCTCGTGCTCGTGATTTTGAAAGCATGTGCGAGCGGTTTCCGCCAAATAGACTATCGACTGGCCAGCATGATGGTCGCGTCCCAATGATTGTTCCTGCTGCATCGCTCGTATTCATCCAGCCAGTCGTCAACATCTGTCTTGTCTTCGCCATTAAAGATGGGAGGGTGGCAGATTTTTGTGAGGACGAGTGCTTGCGCCGATGTTGTTGCGGTGGTAGGAGCTGCTTCAAAGGTCATAGTGGCCGTTGTTGACGTTGTGATCCCAGGTAGGTGGCGGCCACTGCGCAAATCCAGCTTTCGCTGCCTAAATGGATTTATGTGTGCACACGGGCACCTTTTGTCACCTCCACCAAGACAATACGTGGCAAGGTTAGTTCACGAAGGTTAGTCCAGGATGACGCAGTACACAAAGCACAAAATCACAGCAGCGTCAACCTTCTTCTAGCACTAAACCTGCTACCACTTTGTTGTCGTCTGTGTCACTGTTTCTGATCGTTGTCTTCTATAACGTCCAGCGATGCAGGGCATATATGTCACAATATCATCGACCTTGCATGCGCTAACAATAGGCCCGAAAGTCGGACAGTGTTCACAATATATAACTTTTTCTTATACATTGTGATTTCTCGTTTTCATTTAAGTTAATCAGTAACTACAGTCCAACGTTGCTACAGTCGCACACTGTAGCCGCGCGCTGTTCAGGCCACGGAGAAGGAAGCCAATGCAGCGCTGTTCGCCAGGTAATTCCAGCAGTAATCGGCTAGTAAAGTTCTGAACTACTCTCCAGACATAGACCAAACTATTTCTACGCACAAGCAAAGTTTACACTTAAGAATATTTGCACGCGCGAACTGGTTTCGAAGGCGGCGTCGCTTGGCGCCGTACAGGCACGCAGTGTTTTTGCCTACACCCCTTGTCGCTGCCGATCGCAGCGCCACCTTTGTTTATAAACATGACACTTGCCTATAAGATACGAGAAGCGAGTCATGTCGTATGCTGTAGCAGCAGACGATGCGACGCTTGAAGTTGATGGTGATGCTCGGGTACACACCTGACATCTAGGACTGCTACAGCCCGTTGAGGGCTCTCATTGCAAATGGCTCCACGCTCTCACACAGCGGCGTGGTGGCGCTCGGCACACCAGCCAGTATATTATAGGCGCTATGGCAAGGCTAACAGCTGGATTAAACAAAATGACGCCGCCCTCACCGCCCGAATCACGCAGGTCTCCGCGCGCTTCCACCCTGATGTTTACGCCGTTAAGTATTGTTAAGTAATGCCTTTCCTGCGCCGTGCCTATATAGCTGTTGTTTGGAGCTAGTGTAAAGCCCCCGATTGTGCTCCGTCGTTCACGCCTTCTCGGTGCTGATCTCCCAGCGCTGATCATTCGGCTCTCGAACTACACTTACAGATCACGGAAGATGCATAACTACTCATTTACTTTTCTGCTTCCATTAGAAATCCAACCGAAAGTGGAAACGAGTATTGCCAGTGTACGGCATGGAAGAGAGCCAAGAGCAGCTTTCCTATGACGCACTTGCGCCATGAATGTCCCCTGGTGTTCTCCAAACCGTGATGTATCTGCTCCGTGCACAAGACGCATCTTGCAGAGCTTAGTTTGCCAGCCCTGTTGTCTTATTCTGCTAAGAATAAAAAGGAAAAACGTATGCTTCACGAAAATGGTCCGCGACAAGGTCTTTATTTTGAAATAGCGTAGTTGAACACAATATTGCGCCTATGAAGTCGGAGCAAACTGTGCAATATATTTGAACTGCTTACATTTCATTCCTGCTAAACATGTGGACAAGGCGCAATACGCGAAGCCATGAGTCCATCTGATGATTGGTAGACTTCTAAAGAATGTCAGCCTTACAACTAAAAAAAAAAACATTCGCTTGTTTACGATTCTTTTCTCATGCGCTAGTCTGTTGGACATGTAAAGAAAAAAAACAACGTTTACGGCGGATTCATTTCATGGAGTGTCCCCCCGTTTCCTTCCAGGCTTCGCTCAGTGATTGTTGGCCAAATATGCTTAGAGTACTGCTTCGGAATAATTCTGCGAAAAACGTAGCGTTAAGACAGGACTAGAGAGACGAGGAAAGACAGAGCTACATGTCCCATCCTCGTCTCTCTATTTGTGTCTTAACAGTGGACCAGGGTCTTTATTTCGGGCATTTTGCTGCGGCAATCGGTTAATACTTCGGTTTAGTCGCTCGTTAACTGCAGTATGCTGATGATTTATCAAGAAATACCTTGGTAACGAGTACTCTTTACCGCGCGTATATATTTTTCAGGCTTCCATCATTCTCAGTTCATATCACCATGCTAAAAAAAAAACATTGTCCTGATACCTGTGAACCTGACAGATCCAGTTCTCAATAAAACGTAGAATTTTCAATAACTTGCATACAAAAGTAGTTAGTAGTGCTTATCGTTGTAAACTTTCTATTTAAAAAGGCCAGCACTTGTAAGCTTCAGAAGCAGAAACAACAAAAAGAGATTCTTGTTGTAATAGTCGGTTGGCTAAAACTGTCACAACATGTAATTGACCATAATGTCCAGTACTATTCCAGTCAATTATACAGAAAATTCAAACAAGACCTATGACCCCACCGACAGGTAAATTTCACTGACACCGGATCATTCCCAGCATGTATCGGGCATTGCCCTTTTTCTGGTTACATACAGCTTCTGCCTGAAGGGTAGCGCAACTGTCGCCACAACCACCGCCCCCTAGACCAACTCGACAAACTTGTATCTGATATATCATCGGAGCTCAGTACTGCTACACGTTTTCATGCGTCACGACTTTCACCATCGTCCTGTTCAGCCACACTAAAAAGGGCCGTTTCATGTTCCGGACAACCATCCCACCTCTCACACAATATGTGTGCACTTTTCAGCCGATACTATAATCTTGGAGCGGCTAAAGTCTCTTTATTATTTTACTGGTGCCCTAACACACTTCTCATAAGTCGATCTGCTCCTCACCTGAAGTAGAGGCCTTGTAGCAGCGTACTCTCTCTTAAAGATGAGAACGATAGAACAAGAAGGCAGGACAGGAGCCGCGTGCTTTGAAAGCTCGGGCTCTGATTTGGTCTCGGAGGTAGAAAAATAAACATTGTTTGGTTCCGGTCCTGCCTCGTAATGACGTTCTAATTCTCCGGACCCTCTTTCTGTGCCTTTAACTGCGCCCTCGTAAATACAGTTGGCTTAGGTATACTCACGCTATGATGACTGTAACAGTGAAGCGAGAAAAGTGGTGAAGGCTTTCAAATAAATCTCTGTACGGTATGCTTCAATGTTTTGAAATTATCTGATTTCGGGGTTGTTGCAACAGCAACAAATGCGCTGAGCGATTATCAAAGACCAGACTGACCATCACTCAGCTGGTTAAAACATGAGAGGTTGCAGTGACACCTTAGAGGTGAAGAGCATATCTGCAACACCGGTGAGAATCTCAGAGATCACGTCTTACGGGTGACACAAAATCAAAAGTCACGTAGCTATTTGAAAGCTCATTCATTGACACATCAGAGGTTACGTACCCACTGCACTGTGATGAGCAAAAAATTAGGGGGCCACTTAAGGTCGGCCTTTAAGGGTATGTAGGATGGACAATTGGGCGAGTCGGTACAATTGCATAGTGAGTGAAACAGCGCGAAGACACGAAACAGACAAGAAGATAAACACAACAGACGAGCGCTTTTAAGGGTATGACGTGATAATATTACTCCCTCCCGCCTGTAGATCCCATTTCAGGTTCTGGCTCGTGTACATGCACTTTTCCACTTGCTTAATCACTAATGTCATTTGTGACTCTTCTCTCCCATTTATCCATTAGCATGCAGTCGTATGCTACTGCGTTATGTGAAATATCACCCGCCAAATTTTAAATCTCCAATTTATCCGATCCGGAGGTTCTGGTGGGTACAAATGTTATCTTACCCTCTTACCTCTGTCCGGAGGCTCATGTTGGCAAGTCCTGCCATGTGAAGTGTTCTCGAGACATAACATGACCTGCCTACCAATTAGGGCCAAGTGATATCTCCTATCAACGAGGCACTGCCAGTCATGACTGATTTTTATCTCAATGCGAATCACACTGGATTTTCACAAAATGGAGCTATTTGCGCTACTCCTAAAAGGGGATTTCATTTGTCGAGATTTGTACCTTGCTTAGCAGCTACCCGCAAACAATTTGACCATGTTGGATGTGCAGCCGGACAAAGGACAGATGCATGCGTAGTGAGACAAAACTGGAAAGGCAAAACGTCTCCCTCAGCATGCCACAGTTTTCACCGCTAAATTATACCACCCATACCTCTGTCAAAAAGTAGCAAATGAGGACATCATAAACAGTATTATAGCTATGATTCTTTGAGTATTAAACTCTAAAAATACTGCCAATCCTTTATTAAGAAGCATCATACACAATATAACAAAGGTAACTACACAACGACGCGCCATAAAATTCTGCTGGGTTCCCTGTCACGTTAGGATCGATGGTAATGAGAGGGCAGATGCGTGCGCTGCACGACTCAAAAGTATGGAAATAAAACACATAACCATGCCACACAGAGACTGCATTAGGTTATTGCATTCTAAACTGAGAAGCAAATAGGAGGTTAGTTGGGAAAAAAAGAAAGCAATAAACTTCATTCTGTAGAACTGTTTTTAGGTTAACGGAAATCATGCCGCCATCAGGAAAGTTTTGTCGAAGGAATTTTATGTTGTATACGAATGGGGCATAAGCACATCACGCATTATTTCCTGCTAACACAAAAGACACAGCTGTGCTTTAAATGTGTGGTGTTAATCATACTCACATCGCAAAGGCCTCACGAAAATATTTTACAACGCACACATTCGAATTCATCCAGCACTGCTTTAAGGCGAACAAGCACTCGATTTTTCGCTTGTTTTTACGTGCTTAAAAAAGCAAATGTTTTGAATCAAATATTAGTATCATATTTTAGGGGCGCCTTATAACAAACCATTTAGCCTTGTATTTGTTGCAATATAGCCGTGTTTCTTTATGCGCCATAAAACCCCATATAACTAACAAAACATTTGTTCGTCTTACGACATCGCCATATTTGATGAATTTGCGGCATTCACACCCTTAACGATTCAGGAAAAAGCTACCTGAAGTACTCTACAAGAGTGGTTAGCAGCAGTTGTAGAGCCACGGATGAAAACAAATAAATGCAGCGACATTAATTCGCAACAATTCACCAGGTGGCTCTCCCCCCTACTGTAGCGTCCTTTGATGGGTCATAGGTTTTCCTTCTTCCGCATGCGACCTTAGTATGCCGCGCATGCAGCTCCTGTCACATTTCCTCTTCCTGCTACTGTAACGATACCCCGCCGGGGTGGCGCAGTGGTTAAGGCGCTCGAACACTGGTGCCAAGGATGTGGGATCGAATCCCGGCCTCGGCGGCCGCTTTTCGATAGAGGCGAAAAGCAAGGCGCCTGTGTGCTGTACGATGCCAGTGCACGTTAAAGAACCCCATGCGGTCGAAATTCCGGAGCACTCCGTTACGGCGTCTCTCATAGCGTGAGTCGTTTTGGGACGTTAAACCTCCCAAACCAACTACACTAAAGATGGTAATGCTACAGCGCCAGAGATGACAAAGCTCGTTTCTCAGCTGATGCTTGAGACAGAAGATCAGAAGTTGAGCTGTTTGTTTCCATTTTTCGTCTCGACCAGTGTTTCTTAAATGTAAAGTAATCGCCTGCTCTGATAATTAGGATTTCAAGGGGAAATGTCTTGTCATTTGTCCACTCGTATGTTGGTGCGGTAAAGAACTTGATATGGTTATATTTATTCAACAGCTGCTGAAAGCGTGTTCCTTCTAGCCCATGTACCCCTAATGCCGTGTCTGGTCAGAATTCCGTTTGTGTTGCGATTTATAATTATGCAATTCATGTTTTCAGTTTCGTTGCAATGAGTAATGAGCATTCCAAATACGGGTGACATCAAAAGAAGGATAGAAGTGCGCTCAAGGACATCCAGCATTTGTTATTGAAGATGTCATCATCAGGCTTTGGGCTTCCGTGCTTTTCTGTTGTGCCTCGGCAGCAGCTTGAAAATTGTGGCAATGAAGCAGATGGCGATGACACGTTTTGATAGCGAAGTCCTAGCAACAGCACTCCATCTTACACTGCTACCCACTTTGTCACCTCCTAGCTTGTGACATGACCTTGTGTCACTGAGTGTACCTCCTAATTGTGGTATATCATGGATGATGCAGTGAAGAAGGTTAAGTGGGCTTCACGAAATGTGTTAACAAAGAAGGGAAGAAGTTGAAGGGCTTGCCATGATGAAGGGGGAAAAAATGAAGCCTAGCCCACCTTGCAATGATATTTTTCTTATTACGTCAAATTTTGTGGCAAGAAAATGTGTATGACAATTTGCAGTATTCTTTCTAGTGCGATGAACTCGCCTTCTTTATTGCTTGCCATTTATTTCACAAGGTAATACGTGCAAGCCTTATCGAAGAACAATGTGGACCTGATGAAACACATTCAACTTGAAAATGAGGCATGTTAATACGTGCAAGTCTTATCGAAGAACAATGTGAACCTGATGAAAAACATTAGACTTTAAAAATGAGGCATGTTCCCTCATGTAAGGATCATTGACTCAAGCAGAACAGCAGATGTCTGGAAATTGATTAGATTCTTGTCACTTGACAAATATTCTAAAAGAAATATCTGGATTGACAATTGGGAAATAGGACACTGCATATGATGGCAGTATTGTTTTTCATACTTATTTATAAGTTCTCTAAACAGGTGACTATAACGTAAGTACTGATGTGAATTTTTACTTATTGTTCCTTGGCTAGTTTATAGTCCCTGGAGCAGAGGTGGGCATTTGACCTCAAAAACCTCGACCTCACCTCAAACTGAAAAAATATTTGCCGACCTCACTCAACCTCAACCTCATCAATTGAGGTTGAGGTTCCCCAGGCGACCTCACCTCACTTTTCAGCTGACCATTGACGACCTCACTCAACCTCACCTCAAACTCAAAATGTGAGGTTGAGGTCGGGCGCTCGACCTCAAAAAAAAAAAGAATCAATAAATTAAACCGTAACTTAAAGCAAATATACAATTCTCGGTAATCCTAGGGTATATAGGCTAGCCAGAATTTGTCGTATGAAGGCTGTATTTTACTCCTAATTTTATATAACAATTATTGTCCTGGATAAAAGCAGAAAAACTCCGGACACTACATGTCCAACTCTGCACTAAAGTGGCAATCCTCTCCCCCTCCTCGCCTACCCTTTTGTGATCGGTTTCAATATAAGGCCTACATGGGTACCACGTTACTACGCACAGGCCCATAATTCAATACAAAGAGTTTACATGGGTACCACGTTACTACGCATAGGCCCATAATGCACTACAAAGAGTTTATCCCATCTGACCCACGTGAATAAGATTCGTATTAGAAATAAAACAAGCCAGTTCTTACTATAAACTGAAAAGACAAATGCTGTTGACCCTAGTGACGACGACAACAATGACGATATGCTCTTTTGCTTTTCTTGCCACATAGCGCTAAACAGACAGGGACACAGCGAGACACGCGGGACAGGCGTTTTTTTTTTTTTTTTTTATCGCCCGTCCCGTATGTCTGGCTGTGTCCCTGTTTGTTTAGCGCTATGAGGCAAGAAAACCGACACCAACTCGCCCAAGCTTCCATCCTTGATCTTTTTCTTAATTCGAAAAAAAAATTGATGATTGCCGGGCTTTTTTCTAATACACTGTACATTGTTTTGCGACAGAATACATTAAATTAAGAAGACGAAGATTAGTAAGAAAGAAACCCATCAACGAATTAGCAGTGAGGGGGAGGGCAGAAGAGTTCAGGATCTCGCTACAGAATAGGTATTCAGCTCTAACTGAGGATGGCGACATTACCCTAGAATCAAGGAACAATAATTTCAGAGATATCATTACTGAGTGCGCGGTAGAAGTAGGCGATAGGATAGTTAGAGAGGATACCGGTAAGCTGTCTAAGGAGACGAAAGATTTGATTAAGAAACGCCAGAGTATGAAAACTTCCAATCCAGCAGACCAGATCGAATTGGCCGAGATATCGAAGATAATCAACAAGCGCAAGGTGGCCGATATAAGGAAGCATAACATGGAGAAAATTGAGCATGCTGTAAAGAACGAGGGAAGCCTTAAAGCGGTAAAGAAGAAATTGGGCATAGGCAAAAACTAGATCTGTGTGATAAGGGACAAGGCGGGCAACGTCATCACTAATATGGAAAAGATAGTCAAAGTAGCCGAGGAGTTCTATACAGATCTCTACAGTAGCCAAAGTAGTCAGGACCGTAATGAGATTGGCGGTAGGGAAAAACAGTCAGACGTTCCACCAGTGACGAAGGACGAGGTCAAGAAAGCACTAGAAACTATGAAAAGGGGGAAATCAGCTGGAGAGGATCAGATAACTACAGATTTGCTGAAGGACGGGGGGGATATCGTGCTAGAAAAACTGGCCACCCTGTATACGCAGTGCCTGGTGTCATCGACGGTACCGGAACCATGGAAGAATGCAAACATAATCCTCATTCACAAGAAAGGGGACTCTAAGGACCTTAAAAATTACAGACCAATCAGCTTACTGTATGTTACATATAAGGTATTTACTAAGGTAATCGCTAATAGAATCAGGACAACCTTAGACTTCAATCAAGCAAAGGATCAAGCAGGGTTTCGGAAACGGTACTCTACTATCGATCATATCCATACCATCAATCAAGTGATAGAAAAATGCTCGGAATATAACCAGCCCTTATACATAGCATTCATTGAATACGAAAAAGCATTTGACTCAGTTGAAACCTCGGCGGTGATGCAGGCATTGCGAAATCAGGGGGTAGACGAGCCGTACGTAAAAGTGCTGGAAGATATATATAGTGGCTGCTCAGCAACCATAGTTTATCATAAAGCAAGTAACAAAATTCCCATAAAGAAAGGTGTTAGGCAAGGAGACACAATCTCCCCGGTACTATTCACAGCTTGTTTAGAGGAAGTATTCAGAGACTTGGAATGAGAGCAGTTAGGGATAAGGGTAGAGGGAGAATAGCTCAGTAATCTGCGATTTGCTGATGACATTGCCTTGCTAAGCAACTCGGGATATGAACTGCAAATAATGATTGATGACCTAGACAGGAAAAGTAGAAAGGTAGGCTTGAAAATCAATATGCAGAAGACTAAGGTAATGTTCAACAGCCTCGGGAAGGAACAGCAGTTTACATTAGGTAGCGAAATACTGGAAGTAGTAGGCGAATATGTCTACTTAGGACAGGTAGTAACCGCAGATCCGGACCACGAAAAGGAAATAACAAGAAGAATACGATTGGGATGGAGCGCATTTGGCAAGCACTCACAGATTATGACTAGCAGCTTACCGGTATCGCTCAAGAGGAAAGTATATAACAGTTGCATCTTACCTGTACTCACCTATGGGGCTGAAATGTGGAGGCTAACCAAGAGAGTTCTATTTAAGTTGAGGACAACCCAGAGGGCTATGGAACGAAAAATGGTAGGGGTAACATTAAGAGATAGAAAGCGTGCAGAGTGGGTCAGAGAAATAACTCAAGTTACCGACATTCTAGTAGAAATTAAGAAGAAGAAATGGACATGGGCAGGACATTTAGTGCGAAGAGAGGATAACCGATGGTCGCTGAGGGTAACAAACTGGATTCCAAGGGAAGGAAAGCGTAGCGGGGGGCGGCAGAAAGTTAGGTGGGCGGATGAGATTAAGAAGTTCGAAGGGGTCAAGTGGATGGAGCTAGCACAGAACCGAGTTAAGTGGAAAAATATGGGAGAGGCCTTCGCCCTGCAGTGGGTATAATCAGGCTGCTGCTGCTGCTGATGATGATGATGATGACATTAAATTAGGAAAAAAATAGGAATACAGTCGTGCCTCGTTAGTATGGACACTTTGGTTTCCGACCAAAAGTGTCCATAAAGCGAGTCATCCATATTAACGAGTCATGAATAAAAACGAAAAGTACATAACTGAGAAAAAATGTATAATTAATGGCTGCTGTTTTAATTCATTTGGGTATATAAACACAGCCGAGATGTCGATGCTACCCTCTTGTCCATAAATCCGTCGACAAACGTCATGTCTGTTCTTAAACCTTGTCAGCCATCCTCTTGAAGAGCTGAAGTCAGTTACGCCTAGACAGAGCGTAGAATAATATTTCGCAGTAAACATCTCCCTGTTTTACTGAACAAAAATTCCGTAAGTCATCACAGGTAAACCTATCAAGACGGAGGAGAAGAAGCACCCATAATGTTGCCGAGGCAGCGAGCCTTCTCTTGAAGCATTTCGTCGCTCACGACTTCACCATTCGCGTACACATTCCCGAACCACATTAACAAGGCTAACTCCATTTCTTCGAACTGGGCTGGGCGCTGTCGGACTGTGGCTTTCGCTGCGATGCCGACGTTGAGCCATTTATCGGAGTCCTGTAGTATATATAGATGGTATACCGTCGACCTGGCGAGGCTGAGGCCTAGTTGAACTTGAGTCCAGTCTTTCACGGCTTGGATTGACTGAGATGGCTTTTGCCGCTTGTATTCACAGATTTCCCGCTTCGCGCCTAAGTTCAGCTCCATTCTTTTGCATTTAACCCCCGCTATGCCAAAAGTCAGATTAAAGTTGAGGGTTACAGGCTCCTGCTTCCTTGCAATCTTTTTCCCTAGTTAACCTACCTGACTTTCCGTTCTTGTGATTCTCTTTCTTGCCTTGTACTGTTTCTGTAAGGAAGCGAGGGAGTCAAGTTGGCAGGCTACTATACAGAGGGCTATCGAACAGCCCTTTCCTGTGCCGTTGTATGTGTTCCTATGAAACAAACACTGCAAGCTGAAGTACAGTTTAGAACGACGGCTAGCCGACTACGAAGAGCTCAGACCTTGTCAAGGTCGCATCGTTGACTCAAGGCGAAGGCGACATGCGGATCGCTGTGGTGCAAAATGTGGTAGTTCGGCAGCGCAACAGTGACGAAAACCAGGAGCATGAGAAGGAAGGGCGTCCAGGACGGGACGCCCGGTTCTGGTTGCGTGCTCGTCGCCTTTCTTTTGTCGCTCTGCTTCGTGAGTGTGTCTTAACCCTGACCGAAAAGCGTTAACGGCTTCGTGGAACACACTTTGTGTTCTGGAATAGAAAAACTTCAGTTCCCACCCCCAATTTTGGCGCTTGTCGTTCTTCTTATTATTTCTTTCTTACGCTTTTACCGGCCCCTCTTCTGTTCACGTTCAGCAGAATTTATTGCGACCACATGTTGCTATTTTCCCCACTGCGGCCTCTAGTTGCAGCGCTGCCGCTGCACCCAGAAATCTCCCGGTTCCCTCCTTTTCGGGTCTTTCCTTAGTTAGCTGACCCTCGCTTTGCTGTGTACGATCCCTGCCATCCACCCTCCTTTTCTCCTCCTCCTCCCTTACTTTCCGCTCTCGCCCCCCCCCCCCCTCCCCTCCTAAAACGACGACACGCCCGCTTTGGTTCTTTGCAACTCCACAGGACTCGTTCAGGCACCCGACCGTATCGGCTGTCGCATAGGTTCCTCCCGGCCTGCGCACCCTTCTTTGACTTGCGTTCGGACTCCCCTGCTTTTTTCAAACGATGTCCATATTAACGAGACAAAAATACATAGGCCGAATAGGCTGTGTGCATTCATCCCCTGTCCATTGTTCGGAGAGCGAGTTTCTATATTAACGAGGCATAAATACATTGAAAAATCTTTGCCCCCAGAAAACTGTCCATAATTCGGGTCCTCCATATTAACGGATGTCATTTAACGGGGCACAAATTTTTTATAATAGCCACTCACGAAACGACTTGTGAAGACTAAATCTCCAACAAAACAAACAAAAGAGGAAAAGACAGCAAAACACCAATTAATCATAAAACTCGGCCAACGCCGAATAAACCTTCAGAAAATTTCGAAAACGAACGCTGTTTATCTTATGAGGTCCCATGCGGCCACTCCTGGGCGTTTGTTTATAATTCTGTGATCCCGTAGCGTATTGCAAGAATTGGCGGAATTGCTTCTTTGAACACCGCGCTTACATTAAAATTACAAGGGTCGGAACTGCTATAGGAAAGAGGGTTAAACGTGAACCACTTTGCTACCGCGAACATCGGCTCGCCCGTCAAATTGTCCAGCTCCCACCCGCCTAAAATAAAAAAAACACACGAGATAAATACTTGCACGTCCGAACTAAATACTGGATGCCATTTCGCCAACAATTCTGAGATGAGCTTCTTTGTGGTATTCACGTGTTTTCCTTTGAAGACTGAACTAATAAATTGCACGGTGGTGTCTCCGAAACTGCTTCGCCGCATGCACCGTACGTGAATCCAGAGAAACCGTTTCCCCGTTAGTGTCGTATAGTTACAGCACATAAACTTAAAATAAAGACAAGAACAACAGAAAGGAGGCGAGCAAGCAGCCCGGAGGGACCGCGCCCCCTGCTGTGCACGCGCTCCTCCCTTCGCCGTCCGTCTCCAGGGATCTGGTTTTGCTCCTGCAGTGAATGCCGAACTGTCACCAATACACACCAAAAGGCAGTGGCGTATGTGTGCCAGCTCCGCTTTCAGAGACTAGATCGCGCTTTCCAATACTTGCAAAAGAAAAAGAAAAAACTAAATGACCGCGCCGGTAAGTGGAAAGGAGGGTTGTGCTATAGGCCTCTGAAAAGATGCCAAAGAAAGAGCCTAATGTGAGGGAAGAAGCCTGTTCTCGTTTCGGCAGTGTACGAACTTAATTGACATACAAGAAAATATATATAAAGAAATACCATGTTGACGAAAGTAATATCAAATGTCGCACACTAAAAACAGAAGTGAACTGCTCTTCCCAGAGCGTATAGAAGGTTTGAGACATCGACTTAGTACTGCATTCCTCAATGCTAGCATGTAATTGGCTTCATTCACGTATATCTAAATTGATTTTTAAAGAGAAAAAACAAATGTCTAAAAAAATTATTCCGACATCTGGCCACAAAAATTTTCATCCGATTGATTTGTCCGTCTCGAGTAGACGGGAGCACGCAAGAGACACGTTCAGTTCGCCACACCAATCCGTCCGTCTAGACACCAAAATGTCGAGCCGGAAACCATCTCAATACTTTCTAGCTCATAAAAACATGTAGGAGGACGCCTTTCTCTCTTTTTTTTTTCTGCGCCTGAATAAGAGATTTCAAGGGAAACCTGATATTATGAAGTTAAGAATCCCTTACTCTCATCCTTCCTCCTGCATTGCTTGATTTCACTAGAATTTGAGAGAGAATCAAAGGGCCTTAGCGGAGCGAAATCATTCTTTTTTTTTTTTTTTTCATTGGGCTTTACTGTATGCAAGCCCCATATAATTTTTTGTCTCATCTATCTCGGCAAATAGTTAACATGCGCAGGCTTCTTTCCTGTATACCAGCTGCGCCTTATAAGCTGTGCCGTCCGTTTCATCCTCTTGCATGTTTTACCGCTATATTGGGTATGTAAGGAACGCTAGCACCTTCATCCCATTGCAGTTGTTCGGGGCCACCTGTGAATCTGTTAGAAGAAACAAGCAGCACAAGACCAAAGAGAGGTTGTTCTGAGAATACAAGAATATAAATTTACAGGACCGGAATATAGAACGATGACGTACATGTCGAAAGGGGAGCTTCAATAAAATGCTCAGATGGTATTGTGCCGGTTTTCCTGGTTTGTTCATGTTTTCCTTTTTTTTTTATCTGTCAGTATCACGTCCGCTAACAATTTCGCTGCACCATTTTCTGTTAAGTTTCCGTGTAATGTACAGCGGGATCGAATGTAAGGCAGCAGCCGTGACGTTAGCGCCTAGAAACGGGCATGCACACGACAAACAGCTCTGCTCCGCGCCGTCTGCGCAAAGACAATTTGCTTCGCTTTTTAGTTTGCTTGTTTCTTTGCGGCATCCGACAAAAGCACCGCGGGTCAACTTGAGGTACGGGCTTTGCGCGCTCCTGGGTGTTTGAGCCTGCGGCAAGCATCGGCACAAACAAGTCAGAGGAAACAGGGGTGGCGGGTGGGGGGGCATGAGTAGTTCGTGAAAAAAAAAAAAATGTCTCCTTCTAAGAAGACCAGAGGGAAGCGTCCTCGGGCTGCGGACATTACGTGGAATGCCGAAAGCTGGACAGGGGCTGCAGCATCCGGTCGTTCGAACGGGGGGTAACCAAACACCGAGAGTCGGCGGGCACACCGCAGGCAGTACGCTCGAGCTCCACGTCAAAAGGGGCGCTCTTCGAAAAAAGCCGCGGCAACAGCAAAAAACCTGGACCTCACAATTTCGACCTCACACAATGACGACCTCACTCAACCTCAAACTCACGCGTGAGGTTGAGGTCCAATTTCGTGACCTCACTCAAAAAATTTCGAGCTGTCACCGACCTCACCTCAACCTCACCTCACTCCGTGAGGTTGAGGTCGACCTCATGAGGTCGAAACCTCATGAGGTTGCCCACCTCTGCCCTGGAGTGTTATTATGCATAATGCTTTGCCACTTTGTGTGTGCCTCGTTCACACTGCGCTACTATAGGCTTTGTTTCTGAAGAAAATTGTACTAAAAGAATGATTATGAGGAATGTAATAAATATCCTAAGGCTTTAAACGAATGCTGTCATCATTATCAGAGATACCTGACAAATGTACCGAATTTACGTGACCACTAGTCTCGTATTCGCCCCTTCTTCAAGTCTTTTCAGGAGTGTATGTGCAGGTGCTCTTGTTTTTAGTGCGTAGCACTACTAGCAGCAATCGTGGATTTCGCCGGTGTCTGTCCGAAACCGCTCACTCTCCTCTTCGTTAGCTTGAAGGGGAGAAATAGGAGGTAGCGACGCGCGCGTCTTGCGGCTCAGCATTGCGGAGGTGGAGCGGCTGCACAGCTGCAGCAGAAGTGGTTCCCCTCTCTCCAGCCGTCTCTCCTTGAACTTCAAGAGGAGGAAGGGAAAGTGGCGATGCCTGCATCACGCGACTTAACAGTGAGGGGGCGGAGTGGCCGCATAGATACACCGAGTGAGAGAGTATGACAGTGAGGAAGGGGCGTGCCAGTTGCGGACGTGGCGGCCGTCACCGGGCAACGTTGCACAAGCATGTGTTACTCCGGCGGGAGCACCGTGTGCCGCTCGTGCGTCAGTCACTCCTCAGTCTTCACGGACAGTAGATGAGCACGCGCGGTGCTCCGAGCTGCTCGCCACGTCGTGAAGCAGCTTGTGCTTACCATGGCGCCTAAGCAGTGCTACTCACCTACTTCGCATTTGATTAACAAAGCAATTCGGCCGTATTTTTTTACATGCTAAGATTGGTAGGGGAAAATGTGTTGCATGGCCCTTGCACTTTCCTGAGGAGTGCTAGCCTTCTACCAAGCATGTCAACTTTGAGTGCTCTCGACATTTTTCGTAGCTGTAGTGAGCCTTCATATCCTTTCAAACGGGTGATCTACAATGGTCACATTTTTTCTCTTCGACTGAAGATGATGGGCTTAGTCTTGGCCATGGTGAAATTTCTTTGCAGGCACTGTGCAAAGTTTTGTTCCGATATTTTGGTATTTGTTAAAAAATATAAATATCAGCCCTCCACTGTGGTGTATCTCTTGGCCCATATGTTATTTTTACTGGTTGAAATGTATGTGTCATATAATATATTATTTTTCAATTATGTCTGCTTAAAGCAGATTCCCGTTACAAGTACCCTTTTCTATTTTGGCAACATTCGCTTTTGACTCTTCAAACTCCATCTATATTTCAGGCGATGCATGAGTCTGTTTATTCCCACATCAGTTTAAGAAGAACATTTGTCCAACAATTTGCGCATGCAAAGAAATCAAGAAGCGCCAACACCAATGTAGACTAGAAAGTACTATGGACGAGCACTTGCCAGTATCATTCATGTTTTATTCATGCTGGCGCCTGGCTGGCACCGGCCTACATGCATATTTTTCCGAGCCCTCCCCGCGTTCCCTTAATGTTATTCACGGAAGGAATAACCGGGGACCGGATGAAACTTGTAGCTCCAAACAAACCTCATTATCAAAACGTGTCGAGCGGCTGTACAAATGCAACATAAAAGCAAGGAAAGCGAAATCTTGAGACGAACGAGACTGCTCGCATCGTACGAGGCTGCGAAACCAAGTGGACAGAAACGTGCTTTTGTTTTAAAACGCCACAGTCCTGCTGGTCGTCTCTAGGAGGTTGTGAATGCAGCTGCAGAAAGCATTATGTCTAATAACTGCTATGACCAAGGCCGCCATGAAAACAAAGAGCCGAAAAAGGGTTACGTGCAAACCGCCGCAGGGCGGCATTAGCTCGGTTGGACGGTCCAACCACGGCCACTGCAAGAAGCAGATTTGAATTCAGTTCCAATCGTATCACACGATCACGGAATGCCTGATGCAGAGCTGCAAAACCAGCAAGCTTGTCGTGGTCCCGTGCCCTCCAAGCTATACGCTGCCAGATGCGCGACTAGCAGATTCACAGAATAAACAAAATAATATATAGAAGGAAACTCGGACCACTCACGCGGCTTCCGCACTCACTCGCTTCGTGCGCGGCCACTCCACGGGCACTACGCCTCGCGTTCACTCGTTGTGGACAACGTGGTTCTCTAACAGAAGAAAGTTTTTCCAAAAAGGACGAAACAAATGCTCTGCACATATCGAAATGTTCAAGCATATATTACCAGAATTCGCTTTGCACCCAAGAAAGCATACCGCAGGCCTAAACGATTACAGTTCAGTCTAGGCCTATCAATTTTCATGTGCGCACAAAGGACGTCCCTTTTAACAACAAACAGTCATCCGATGTTCCAAAAGCAGGCCTTACACTGGGCATCAGATCTGGGGTTATAAGGAGAGAGTCATACTTGTCCCTCACTTACTTGGGGCTGACAGTCTAACTGCTAACCCCAACCTGTGATCGAGCGCGCGCCACCGTGACGGGCCGAGGCTGTTGGGAACAAAGGAACAACGACTACAAACACGCATTTTATGGCTGCCATAACAGCTCCTCCAGTAATAAAACACACTAAAGAATAGCTAGCTCTATTCAGCAGCAAGGGTACGGGCGAATGTTCGCCAACGCTAACGCAGGGAGTATCTGAGAGGCCGGATGCGACGAGAGGGCTGGAAAACTTCCCACGAGGCATCCCTTGCCGGCAAGCTCGCGAGCATGCGTCTGCACCGACGAGTTCCTGATGTAGGAAACTGTACCCCTGCCCCCCCCCCCCCCCCTTGTCTCCCGCTGGCACAGTGCAACTCAGTTCTGCGGCAGCGCTTTTGGTGACGTAATGGCGGCGCCATCTCACCACAGTTAGTGTTAATTTTTCATAGTGGTGCAATCTCATCAACAACCTCACGGGACAGCCGACTTCAAATAGAACGATGAGAAATCGTCCCCCACAAGAGAAAAGAAATGGCGTGCGATATATGTCATCAGTGAGTTTCCATCCCATTGGGCGGGTTCGAAGCGCCGATAAGGCGGTCGATGATGGGCCGGCAGTAGGCATCAGCTAATTGCTGCGAGAGGAGTGCGTGTTTGTGCTCAGAATCGTCAAAAGAATCTGTTGTGATATGCGTCGGGAGAAGAGATGGTCGGCTGTGGAAAGAGGTGGAAATGCGTTGCGAAGGAAAACAGCAGGCTGATTCCGTAAATGGGCAGCGAGAAAGAGCGTCGGTGTCTTGGTGTTGGCGACCCGATTTATAAACGACGTCGAAATTGTATTTTTGCAGGCGTAGAATCCAGCGGCCAAGTCGGCCTGTGAAAGTTTTCAGTGAACACAACCAGCAAAGAGCATGATTCGCGGTCACAACTGCGAAGTGCCGACCATAGAGGTAGGGGCGAAACTTTTGAACAGCCCAGACGACGGCAAGACATTCCTTTTCGGTAATGGTGTAGTTTTTCTCAGCTGGGGTCAAGGACCGACTGGCGAAGGCAATGACTTTCTCACGCGAAGTTGTATCGCACTGCAGAAGGACAGCGCCAAGACCATGACCACTGGCATCAGTGTGCAGGATGGTAGGAGCGTTGTCGCTGAAGTGGCCAAGAACGGGATCTGATGTGAGGGCGTGCTTAGGTAGGTAAAAGCAGTGTTGCAGTGTTCAGTCCACAGGAAAGAGCTGCGCGCTTTATGTAGTTCATGAAGTGGCGCCGGAATAGTTGCAAAATGCCTTATGAAACGCCGGAAATATGACGCCAGGCCGAGGAAACTGCGCAAATCTGCTGTCCGTTGCGGGCGAGGAAAGTTCAAGACCGCGCTGATTTTATCAGGGTCTGGACGAATGCCGTCATGGCTAACCAGATGTCCCAATATTTTAATTTCCTTCTGTGCAAAGTGGCACTTCTTGGTGTTGAGCTGAAGGCCCGCTGAAGAAATACACGCCAGGACTTCATTCAGGCCCGTGAGATGGTCATTAAAGGTTGCCGAAAAGATAACAATGTCGTCCAAGTAACATAAACATGTTCTCCATTTTAGGCCACGAAGTACCGTATCAATAATTCTTTCAAATGTTGCTGGTGCGTTACACAGGCCGAAGGGCATAACATTAAACTCGTAAAGTCCATCGGGAGTTGCGAAAGCGGTTTTTTCTTTGTCGCCCTCATGCATAGGTATTTGCCAATAACCTGAGCGGAGATCCAAGGTCGAGAAATATTCGGCGCCTTGGAGAGAGTCAAGGGCGTCATCTATTCGCGGCATCGGGTAGACATCTTTACGGGTAATTTTGTTGAGTGCGCGATAATCAACACAAATTCGTACCGATCCGTCCCTTTTTTTAACTAATACTACTGGGGAGGACCATGGGCTTGTTGATGGACGAATAATATCGCGACGGAGCATGTCATTCACATTTTCTTCGATTATTTTTCTTTCCGAGAGAGAAACCCGATAAGGTCGTCGGTGTACGATCGAGTTACCTTCAGTAATGATGCGGTGGTGTGCAACACTAGTCCGTCCCAGTGGCGGGGAAGTGGCATCAAAAATGGCTTGATGGGCTGGAAGCAATTCCAGCAATTCTTTGCGTTGGTGCGGCATGAGGTCCGGACTGATTGTTTTCGACAGCATGCGAAGAGAGACGTACGATGAATCACGTTGCTGAGGTAGCGGGGCGGTGAGCACCATCATGGACATAGGGTGAGCATTCACTATGCATGGCAAAGAAGTTTCTTTAGTCAGCACGAGGGATTCACGGGATGTGTTCGTGGCAGCTACTATCGCTGAGCCGCTGCGGAATCATACAAGACTTGATGGGTAGGCGATTCCACGTGCAAGATGACGATGAGATGGTGCGATAAGTACATCCCCGTCAGTGATGTGTTCTGAAACTACTGTAACAAGTTTTTCGCACTGTGGAGGCAATACAGTGTCAACTGCGGCAATGAGGGAATGACGTCCTTCAGACATGTCAGATGAAAAATCACTGTCTGTCATATCATGACACGGTCGCCACAAGAAATTAACGCGAACGCGGTCGACAAGAAATCCCATCCAAAAATCATCTGATGCGGACAATGTGAAAGCACAGCAAACTGCACATGGTGGCGGACGCCGTCTATAACAATTCGAACTGTACACAATGCTGAAGGATGTAGAGGGCGGTGTCGTTACTTTCCGCGAACGGTGGCAGAAATCAGCGCGAATAACAGAAATTGCAGCCCCTGTGTCAATCAAAGCTTCGACCGGTAATCCTTCTTCAGCTAAAACGGAAATCATATTGTACGGTCGATGAGGAGGATTTTTGGTAAGTTCGCAGAGTGCAGTTTCACCTCCGGAAACTGCATCGCTTAGTTTTCCGAATGACGGACAGGGACAGTTGTTGCTGGTCGAAGTGGAGAAACAGAACGGCGGTATGGGGAAAGGGACCGAAGTCGGGATACATGGGCACCACGTGGCTCAGACGAGGATACCGGCGTTGGAGAGGATAGACGAGGTGGGCTGGGAATAGGTCGTCGCTGATAATATGAGGGTACGTCACTTTCGAAGGCGTCGTAACCACGCCGCTCGTTCTGAATGCGTCGACAACAGAAGCGGGATATATGTCCTCGGATTCCACATTAGTTGCACACTGGGCGAGAGGGCCGCCAATGTGCGTAATAGGGTGGCGTAGGCTGAGCCGTCGTCACGGCGTTGATGTGGTTGTAGGGCGATGCCAGTTGGGGCGGCGGAACCAAAGGTGATGCTGCAACGTGCGCGTTAGTCGATGCTGGGCGGATTGCAGGAGGGTAGGACGCCATAGGTCGGGTGATTGTTGCCAGCTCATCTTTAATGATGTTGCGGAGACTGGCGTCATTAGAAGGTACGGAAGAGTGATCGCACCCGTGTCGACAGACAGGCTTGAGGGCTTGGAGCTCCTCCCGGATGATGGCTCGAATCAGTGCCCGCAAATCCAGGTCAGCAGATGTCGGGCCAGTAGCAATGCCGGGCTGCAATCGGCAGGACTGCAGCTGGTCGATGCTTTAGCAGGTCGCAATAATGGCGTCAACAGTAGAAGGATTCCTGGCAATCGAGGTACTACAAGCCACAGAATTAATTCATTTCAAGATGTGGTGTACGTGTTCAGGTTCCGGCATGGTGGGACTAATAAGCCGGCGAAGTGCAAGAATTGCCTCTATGTAAGACGCGTACGACTCATCGGGACCTTGGAGGCGAGAGGCGAGTTTGTTCTTCGCGACCTCAGTCCGAACTGCTGGGTCCGCGAAATATTGGCGGAACTGTTGCTTGAATGTGATTCGGTTAGTGGTGTGGGGTTCGCGGTTAATAAACCAGGTTCTGGCAACCTCGATGAGGTAGAAAGAAACATTCAGAAATTTTTGAGCATCGTCCCACCGGTTATAGTTACTGCAGCGTTCATAGGTGTCCAGCCAGTCATCGACGTCTTCATCCCGACGACCAGCGAACAGCGGCGGGTCGCGTTGTCGTGTGGACACAGTCGGAGGGGTGGTGCAGCCGAGGTAGAGGGTCCTGCCGATTCGTGGGTACTCTCGGTAGATATAATGATGGCGGCAGGAGGGAAACAGCCACCGGAACGTAGCTCCAGCGAGAGGCAAGGCACAAAACAGGAAGGGGATCAAGTCTCACCTCCACCCCTTCTGGAAGAAAGCCAGGTCGAGACGGCAAGGCAAGGGATGCCGTGTCTGCCATTTATTCCGATGGACAAAACCCAAGCACGTGCCGGAGCCGGCGCCGTGGGACGATGATGATGGTAGGTATAAGAGGAAGAAGAAGATCATGTTATGTACAAATGAAAGAAGATCCGGATGAGGGCTCACAATATTTACAAAGGGTGTTTCTTTGTCAGCGACCGCCAAGTGCTATCTTGTTTGGCCAGAATTAAATGCCATTCTAGACTGTTAGCAATTTTGAACACCAGTTTGCTCAGGTTCGACTTTGGGCGGGCAGCACTAAAATACTTACTGTTAACTTCAAGCTTCTTGCTGCCCTGTTTGGCAGCAAATCAATGATGAATGCCCATATCTTTGCTTCTTCAGAGCATCTCATATGGCGTATGCTCAAACCTCCGACTTTGAGCTGGCGTTGTTCATTGCACGCCCAGAAAAATAACCAAAGCAGACATGGAGCAGCTATTCTGCTTTCCAAGTGCTCTGTCTGCATGCGCAACTTGGGCAAAAACAATGCGACATTTTCCCTCATAACCTCATCCGCGTGGAACCGAGACAATTTTAGCGCATGTCAGGATGAACCATCCGCAAGCCGTTTAGAGGTCAGTCGTGCGCTCGCGAGGATTCGTCTTCCGAACAACGTGACCAAGACTGAGCCATCAGGGCGTACGTTTAATAAAACGTTACGCAAGGGTTCACGTCGGGAGCCTGTTTCATAGAATTCATATGATTCCGAACGCCCCTTATCCGGAAAGTAAAGACACTTCCCCGCGCCTCAAGTTTAAGCTACTTATCACGCGCAGCCTTAAACCCGTCTAGCAGGCCAGCCGCGGTGGCCAGCCATACACCTTGGTTAGCCACATAATATCTCCGGTAAGATTTGAAGGCCAACCTCAAATGGCTGTCTATCGCTGAGTGAGCGCGAAGCATGCGGCTCGCTTTAGAGGACACACACCCTGGCCAGACACACAGCAAACTGCCTGCTGAAGCTTCGCTTTGATAGTAGGTGCGATAGCCCCTGTAACAAGGCATTTTTAATCCGTGGTTTTTAAAGCCAAAGCTTTTACTACTCCCCTCCACTGGTACTTCACCTTGTGCCCCGTGTCTGTTGTGTCGTTGTCCTTAAGCAGGGGAAAATGGCGTGGCAGCTTTGAGCGCCACTCAGGCACTGTCGGGGGCAACAGAACCGCCACCGCAAGCCAGGTAACCGAAGCGCTCGACTATGCGAAGTCACGTGACAACCACGACGTCAATCAACCGCATCTATGCTGGACCTGTGGAACTCGCTCTAATAGCCTCGGGTTGCTTTTAGCCGGCGTTAAGAGATAAAGGCAGCAGTTGTCATGGATGATACAGGCGAGATGCATCGGGAACTGTCTGCGTCTCAAAGGTTTCGAGGATGACGGGCCATATCTGAGCATCCAGTGAACCTCTCGCGAAAGGCTGCCTTTCAGAGATGAAGAAAGGTGGATCGAGCGAAACAAGCCCCCCTTTCGCCTCGATTGCTTAAAGGGGTTATGCGATGATCATCCAATATATTGCAGTTTGTAGTCTGGTAGATAATACCATACCTTAATATTTTGTTCCCGAAAGTTGAGAGCCCTAGGTGCATTCTTTATTTCAAATGAAGTGACTGAAGTTGAGACAAGGAAAGTCTTTGCGCCTACAGCGACCACCATGTAGGGACGACTGGTGACGGCACTGACTGACTCCGCGTAGTCTGCTGCGGTGCCGTAGCCGATAAGCTACCGATAAATTACTGCGTTCGCGCTTGCTCAAAGACAAGCACGACTCAACGAGTGTACTCAGCATGTTTCTGAAACGACAGCACAGACTGCGGGGAAGCGCAATTTTGTTCTTTCCCACACATCCACACTGCCCGCATCGCTGTAAATCCGCCGCGACGGCCGTGCCCTTCGAGCCTTCCGCAAGAGGTCCGCCCCAGAGATACGGATGATCCCTCGCACCAGTGTCAGAAAAGCCTGTAAAAAGTTCTTTTCTAGCAATACTTGTAGGCAACGGAAAGGAAAATAAATGCTTTTGCGGAAATATTGAGCCATACAATGGTAGGTTTTGCTTACAGCCTTCCGCCGGTGCAGGGTCGGGCTGTGTTTTTGTACGCGAGCTCCGCCTCTAAAGCGTCGCCGAAATTAGTAATTTCCTTCAGTACAAAATAGTGGGATTAGAGGAAGTATCGTGATAGCGTGCTCCTTTTACTAAAACGCCTCACTAATCACTCACAAAGTGCCGTCCGCTGTGGCTTCGATGCTAAGCAACATAGGCCTAGCGACGATTATGGAGACCCTATTACAATTACCAGCGTATCCCAGCGACTGCCAGTGTTCTTCCAGCCTATTTTTCGCACTGGTTACGCTGGTATTACACTCGAAGGCGCTGGGGCCGCTGCCAGTGGCACTCGGAGGCCACTGGGTCCATTGGGCTGCATTGGATTGATGCCGGCAATGCAACTGCGCCCACTGGGTCCTATTCAAATGGTATTGGCAACGCTGCGCTTTACTCGTCCTAGTAAGGAAACACGTGTGAGCTGGGAAATTTTGCTGGCTGCTGTGCAGCGTAGCCGATGCCACAGGTGTCACATCGAGTATTGTTTACTGGAATGACTGGAGTCACTGGCTCGGGCACTGAAAATCGATGGTCACTGGGCCAGTGCGCCAGTGCGCCAGTGCGCCAGTAATACACATGCTGTCCTGACGCTGTCTGTTCGGGACATCGCGCGTTCTAGCTGCAGAGAGCAAAATGGATTACTCGAATGTGTTTGGCTCCTTTAAAGCGCACTTCACGTCCGTATGTGTTGGTCATTGGTTACTAACCTTTATAAAATCATGGTTTATTTTTCGTCGTTTGCTCGGAACGTGCTTTCGTTCGCTGCCTGCTCTCCGACAACACATCCGGTAACCAGCTGTCACATCGAATGTGCGAAATTGTATATGCAAAAGGACAACGCCGCTCGTGCTTCGTCTTCATGAGCTGACCGTAGAATGAAGTGTACTGTATGTACGTACTCGCCCTCCATAGGTCATGCAGCCCGCTTCAAATATTGCCCGTGCCTGTTTACCAACAGGTGGACGATCGTAATTTTCGCGTTCATTAGATTTGTCAAATCCGGTCAAGATATGTCAGGTTTCTAGGCGCGATGCATCGACAAATCGAGCCGAACGACCAAATACGTCCGCGCAGAGCAAGATTTTGCGAAAAGTATGAATGGTCAATTACGCTTGGGTTTCCGAGTAACGATCGAGCAATTTTTTGAAAGGCAGATGAGATTTACAAACTTCCAGGGATCAAGCAAATGCAGTTAGGCCAAGGCCAGGTTAGAGGAGAATGGTGGAGGAATTTGACATGTAGCGAGTGTAGTTAGGTTCAGGTGCCATGTGGCTCATTACGCACCACCAGCCTTTCCAAACTAACGATATTTCATTAAGCCACCTCCAATACTATGCGGGTGCTACAAGCTACTACTACATGCCTTTGAAGCAAGCTGCTTTGGCTCTAAAAAATGTCACTGTTTAACAACGGTACTAACACTGAATGGTCACAGATTGATCGAATTGTGTTTTATTTAAAGCCCTGAGTATGCACTTTTGCTTTAAGCATCTGTGCGGACATCCGGTCCTACCACAGTCACGGTAGCCAAGGCAGGAGCTGGTTCATTTTGGTATCGAATGCCGTAAAGCTTGGCGGACACTTATTACTTACCTATTTTGGGCTGAAGCTAGACACTAGTGACAATCCAGTCAGTATGAGAGTCTTTGAACACAATTAAGTGGGGCACGCCATATGTTAACACCTACAAGAACAATGTTACCACCTGAATCGACGCAATCACTGAGAAGGTCTGTGCAAATTAAGAACTGAACATGACAAGGCCTACCAGTACTTGCCTATGCTCTGTTCGTTCGCTCCTCATACCATGTAGCAGTGCCTGGAGTGAGCAAGCAATATTTATTGCACTCTTAAAATATGCTCAGCAAGATGTTTGTGTGCAGAGAAAATGTTATCTTTTATTTTGCATAAAACAAATTGCAGCATCATAGGCATTCAACCGTTCTGAAAACACTCTTCACATTCACAAAGTCTGCAAACTGTAAACAAGTAGGCTTCAATCCATGCAACACTAAAAAAAAACAGTAACAGTATGAAGAGCATTGAACAAGGTTAGAGCGGGAGCCTCAGTTCGAAAGCTGAGCCACAATGCTTGCGCAAGCCCACTTGTCTTCGTCTGGCCCAGACCAAGACAAGTCCATTTGTCCAAACGTTGGCTCGACTTGCGAATTGAGGCTCGTCCTCTACCCTTGTTCAGTTCCTCTCTCATACTGTGTCGCCATCTTTCTCTTGTTCAAGGAGAATGAAGTACATACCAGCCTGACCAGACGTAAGACTTTCATTCAGAAAGACACGGGTACCAACAAGAAAAAGCTCACAGCACCCTTAATACAGAGAAACATTACAGCCATACAGCACGAAGTGGATATTGTCCAGGCCAATTATACGCTATTAGAAATAGTACCCAAGCCCCGATATAAAATTGGACGCCATAAACCGCGCTGAAGAAGGCACCGCAAGCCACCAGATAACGGCCACTTGGCTCTTCCACTAAGACTCAGTAACGCTACTCAAGACAATAAAGTTTCAATTCTCTGTCTCTTTTTTTACCCTAAAAAACACAGGTCACACAATTAACGAACACTAGCTTAGCACAGTTACAAAAGCACAAATATTGACATGGCAGAAATAGCATTCCAATATGTACAAAACTCTGGTCACAAATATGCCTTATTCAGAACATCATAATACCTTCCAGCAAGCATACTTCTCCTTTGTGAATGTTAGCCACAGACCTAGGTTTTTATAAACACTGCAGCCATTTCATTCGTGAATGTTAGCCACGCCTAGTTTTTCATAAACATTTCAGCTATCCATACAGATGATGTGGCTATAGTTCACTAGTTTAAGTTAACGGTAGCGCTCTTCACACTGCAAAGCCAATGTCTTTCAGTCTACACATGCCACTGTTTCAAGTGAGATGCTGAAAAGTGCAAAGCATGGGCAACTAGATCCGTCAGAAGCAGTGCAGACATGGTGAGAGCAAAAGATAATCTCTATGACAAGTAGAGGTGTTTGCCTGATAAAGCTGCTTCACTACACCACGGACACTATCTGCATTTCCAGAATTACATAAACTGTCCTTAGGGTTTCGAGCTTTAGAATTTATTTGTAAGCTGCACCACTGTGTGAGACATCTTTCTTCGGTTTGCAGCTCGTTGCACTTTCTTCACTGGTAACAGCTCCCCGTTAAGATCTGACCATGAAGATGTGCAAACAGGAACAAAAGTCTAAGCCTCTTGCATACAGCTTCACATTAACCAAACGGCATGTGTCCTCTCTCACTTAAACAGCCATTGGCTCTTGCCAATCAAACTAAGCCTTCATCATAATTAAAACTTATGTAGAAATGCCAAATCTCCAATCAGGTAAAGCAAGAAAAACAATGCCTAAATAGTAGCACTCTATTACAGGACTAATCTCGCTCAATCATATTAGACAGGCAGCACACAAATTCTTTCTGCAACCTGCATAACTCTATTTATATGCAGCTGCTTATGATCTGCCACGGTCTTAGTACTTTCAGTTCAGACCTTCCAGACATAAAACACGGTTTGATGTAATCTGGATAATGGATGGACAGGAAGAAACAAGCATGCCCCGCCTCAAATGGTGCACGAACCACCTTTTCAATTCGAAAGTACACGTCTGAGGTGTTCGCAAAAGTGCTGTCACTTTTTTCAGGCTTTTGGTACAGTGCAATGGTAAACTTATTCCCTAAATATTAACCTTTGATAGCACTCCGCTTATGGGGGGTCACAGCCAACTTATGTAGTGAAATGTGGATCTAATGGTTGGTTGGAACGCCTAGCGCTGGCAGTAATTTGGGCACAGTAGGATCGGAATACCAGCCGCAGGGCACAGCTTCAGCGCGAGAGAGATGGGCGCCGGAGGCCAGCGATGGTGATGGCGATGCCGCAGCTTTGTTTCTTCTTCATCTTCTTTACATTTCCCCCGAGTGAAGAAGTCGCCATCTTGGGGACTCACGGAGAAGAGACAACCAGAGGGTTGTAATACGGCTTGAGGCGGCTAACATGGACAACCTCACGGCCGCGGCGGCGGTGGTCGGAAGAATCCCACACATCCTGGCTCGATGATTTAGTTTTACAGGGGATGTGCGTTCCAAGACACGATAAGGTCCGTGGTATTTCGTTTCTAGTTTGCTGGTGGCAGGCAGGCATAGCCAAACGAAGCTGTCGGCCAGGAACGTCGGAGCAGAAGTATCGCTATCATCCTGATCTTTTCGATAGCCTTGAGGGTTGCAGGTAAACGTGCGAGCTAGCTGACGGCATTCCTCAGCCTTCTGTACAATATCGGACAAAGCACTGTACTCAGAGGCATCTGGATGGTATGGCAAAATTGTGTCCAGAGTACGAGATGGTTCACGGCCGTATAAGAGAAAGAAGGGCGAAAAATCAGTTGTTGCTTGGGTGGCAGTGCTGTACGCGAATGTTACGAGTGGCAGTACCTGGTCCCAGTTGGAGCTGCCAGATTCAGATGTAACATACATTGCGAGCATGTCCCCAAGCGTACTGTTGAAACGCTCCGTGAGGCCGTTGGTTTGCGGGTGGTACGCGGTTGTAGCCCAATGTATCGATTTGCATGACAACAGGAGCTCTTGGACTACTTCGGAAAGAAAGACACGACCTCTATTGCTCAGTAGTTCGCGAGGGGCGCCGTGTCGAAAAATTAAGTGGTGCAGGAGAAAATGGACTACCTCTCGAACTATTGCCGCGGGAACTGCAGCAGTCTCCGCATAACGGGTCAGGTGGTCGACGGCGGCGATGACCCATCGATTACCGGCGGCACTGCATGGTAACGGACCATAGAAGTCGCTTCCCACGCGATCAAACGGGCGAGCTGGACACGGTAAAGGCTGGAGAGGGCCAGCAGGGTGGCGAGAAATCTTGCGTTGTTGACAGGCGGCACACGAGCGAATGTAACGAGGTACGAAATTGTACATTCCCCGCCAGTAATACCTCTGACGAATTCGATCATAGGTTTTCAGGACGCCGGCATGAGCGCTTTGCGGGTCAGTGTGATGGTGGCCACAAACCTCGGAGCGCATGTGGCGCGGAATGACAAGAAGCCATTTTCTGCCATCTGAGTTGTAGTTCAATCGGTAGAGCAGGCCGTTCCGAATGGTAAAATGGGATGCCTGTCGGCGGAGTGCCCGAGGATGCACAGCCGCGGAAGTAGTGCCAAGAACATCTAGCCGGTTAGAAACCCAAGGATCTTGTCGTTGCTCGAAAGGCATATCCTCAATGGTGAGTGCTGATAAAGAGGCTTGAGGAGGGGATGATGAGTTAAGCGAGCGCACAGGTGACCGAGAAATAGCATCGGCGTCAGAGTGCTTGCGGCCAGAGCGTTACACTACACGGATGTCGTATTCGTGAAGCCTGAGAGCCCAGCGCACGAGACGGCCAGACGGATCCTTGAGAGACGCGAGCCAGCAGAGAGCGTGATAATCTGTAACTACCTCGAAGGAGTGGCCATATAAGTAAGGGCGGAACTTCGTTATAGCCCACATGATTGCTAAGCACTCCTTTTCGGTAACGTAGTAGTTGGTCTCGGCTTTGGTAAGAGCACGGCTTGCGTAGGCGACAACGTATTCGGAGAAGCCAGGCTTGCGCTGGGCGAGGACGGCGCCGAGGCCGACACCACTGGTATCGGTGTGAAGTTCTGTACGTGCAGTAGGGTCGTAATGGCGAAGGATTGACGGTGACGTCAGAACATTGTGCAGCGTCGCGAATGCATCATCGCAGGCTGGCGATCAAGAGGGGAGGTTAGGGGCGCCATTCAAAAGCTGTGTAAGGGGGGCTATGATGGTCGCGAAATTGCGAACAAAACGACGAAAGTACGAGCAGAGGCCCACGAAGCTTGGCAGTTGTTTCAAAGTGGTCGGTTTCGGAAAGTCAGCAACGGCGCAGAGCTTCTCAGGATCCCGCAGAACTCCATCTTTGCACACAACATGTCCGAGTATTGTGAGCTGGCGGGTACCGAAGCGGCACTTTTTGAGGTTCAGTTGAAGACCGGCGCGGATTAGGGAGGTGAAGACCTGGCGAAGTCGAGTCTGGTGGGTCGGGAAGTCTGTTGAAAAGACGACGATATCATCGAGGTAGCATAAACAGATGTTCCATTTCAGGCCGCGCAGTACAGTGTCCATCATTATTTCAAATGTGGCTGGGGCGTTACAGAGTCCGAATGGCATAACATCAAATTCGTATAGTCCGTATGGAGTAATAAAGGCGGTCTTAGGATGATCCGCCTCTGTCATGGGCACCTGCCAATACCCGGAGCGTAAATCGAGTGAGGAGAAGAAATCTGCGCCTTGCAAGCAGTCTAGGGCATCGTCGATTCGTGGGAGGGTGTGCACATCACGACAAGTGATTGTGTTGAGGCGGCGATAATCAACACAAAATCGTATGGAACCTTCCTTCTTTTTAACTAGGACCACAGGAGACGACCATGGGCTACAGGATTCTCTAATTACTCCGCGTTGCAGCATGTCATCGACTTGTTGGGCAATAACACGGCGCTCAGTCGGGGACACCCGATACGGCCGCTGATGGAGAGGTGGGTGAGCGCCAGTGTCGATGAGGTGGGAAACGGTTGTCGTGCGGCAGCGGTAAGTGACGGCGGCGGCAGGCAACGTTAGAGGGTGCAAAGAGGACTGTCGCGGCGGTGGTAAAAAAGGCACTGAGGGGAACCAGAACAGTGCTAACGGGTGGGATGGTTATGTCCTGTGCTACGAGGAGTTTGATCCAAAACGAGGACACGGCTCGTGGAGCAGGGCATCAGACGGTGCATCATTCGATTCAATGAGCTCTACTTGAGGACTGGCGCAGTCAATGATAGCATGATGCTGGGACAGTAAATCCCAGCCGAGAATGACGTCATGAGAACATGTGGGGAGAGCGACGAATTCGATGATGTATAAGGCTGCAGCAATGACGACGCGAGCAGTGCAGATAGCTGTCGGCTGTATACTGTGAGCGGATGCGGTACGAAGCGATAGTTCGTCGAGAGGCGTAGTCACCTTTCGGATGGAGCGGCAGAGTTTTTGGCTGATAACTGATACAGCGGCACCGGTGTCGACGAGCGCAAGAGTATGAACACGTCCAACGATGACAGGAATAACATTCGCGGGATTAAGACGAGGACTTTGAAATTCTGTCGAATACGCAGTTCATGCCTCGCGAACTGCGGCGGTTAGTTTTCCGGCTGGGTAGTGGGTCGTCGGCGCATTGGCGAAATGGAGCGGCGACGTGGTGATGGCGAACGACGAGGGAGGAAGTCCGGAGGATCAGGGGGTGCTGTTGGAGGACCCGATGGGACTGGGAACTGGGGGCCAAATAAGGTGGCGCAGGCCGTGCAGCAAAGGCCATATTTATTAGTTGCCTGTAGTAGCGTGCAGTGTGCCCAGCAATGCCACAGTGGTAGCAAATAGGCCTGCTGTCTGAAGTGCGCCATGGAGATCGTGTCGGAAGCAAGGGGGGAGCAAAAGCTGTTGGTGCGGACCGCATGGGGGGCGAAGCATAGGCATATGCTGGCTGAGGCGGTGGACTTGAAGTGACTTCGGCATACGTGCGACGCAATACTTGAGGAGGAGCCGGCGCGAATGCTGGAGCGTAGCTCAGTGGCGCAACGCCGGACGATGAAACTGTGGGCGTGTGGAACGGCATTGAAGGTGCAAGCGGAGCTGATTGAGGAAAATGATTAGGGAGGACTTCAGATACATGCTGCTGGATTGCATGGCGAAGCTCCGGAACAAGGCCAGTTGTTGACGACTCCTTAACATATGGCTGCAGGGACAGTTGTCGCGCGACTTCCTTGATGTCTTCAGAGATGCTAGATGACTCCCTCTCCGCGGCTAGTCCAGCAAGTGATGTATGAGGCTGGCGAATCAAAACACGCTCCTTCCGGAGCTCGTCGTAGCTTTGACAGAGGTCATAGATTTCCTTGACCGTAGTGGGGCCTTTCGCGATGAGCATGTGGAAAGCGACGTCATCAATTCCTGTGAGGACATGACGTATTTTAACGGCCTCGGAAATGGTAAGGCCAAAGCGACGACACATATCAACAATGTCCTCAATGTAACTGGTGACCGTTTCACCAGGCAGCTACAGTCGCGACCGAAGACGATGTTCCGCGCGGAGTTTCAGGACGGTGGGGCGGCCAAAGACATCAGACAATTTCGTCTTGAAATTCGCCCAGGTGGCAAAGTCCGACTCGTGGTTTCGAAACCACAGATTAGCGACGTCGCTCAAGTAAAAGGCTCTTCATCTTCTTTACAGTAGAGCCAATTTTTCTGAAGCAGTCAAGGTCGCACACTTGTTTGGACTGAGAAGTGTTGTTCCACGCTCCTTTGCTGCATTTTTAACAAGGGGATTTCCGAGGAACCGATTACTGATCACTTTCTCTTCTGTGATTCCTCCGAATGCAATGAAGTTCTCCAGCTGCTCCGTCATCGCCACACGCTCCAAAATTTGATGAGGAAGGCCACGAGCAGCTGTCACAGTTTTTACT